>NW_019154177.1:3013322-3613322 GCF_002288905.1 Enhydra lutris kenyoni
GCGGCTCCTGCTAAGTAGGTGGACAACTGGGGTATAAGCACTCCAGCAGCTGAAGGCCCCCGGCCATGTCACAGAGTATGTCCAATCTCTGACACACCACTTCGGCCTTCCCTATTGATGGCATGGTTATGGGGATCAGACGGGTCTTTTGTTGGCAGAACTATTTTATTTCCCCAACAGAGGAGAGCCCTGCTTCAGAAGAGGAAATGAGTACAATAGAAGAGAAAGCCTAGAAACAGTGCCAACACAGACCATACAGGAGCAGCAATACTAAAAGTGGGGGGCAGAAAGGCTGACCACTCAGATTGAGCGATTGGCTTTCATACAGAATCTAAAGAAAATTATAGTTCTACCCCTCACAAAAAGTTCCAGATCTAGCAAAGACACAGACTAGAAAACAAAATCTTTTAAAATTTTAGAAGAAAATAAGGAAGGTATTTATGACCTCAGAGAAGGGCAGAATTCCTTAAAATCAGATACAAAGCCAAAAACGTTTAAGGAATATAGTATTCAACTTGAACAATCCAAAATTAACATTTTCTATCTAACAAGATCCATTCTAATCACAATTAAGGGATAAACAATATACTTGTAGACACTATCTGTTACATCACTAAGAATCAGAATCCAAAATTCACACAAACCTTTTAAATATCAATCAGTGAAGAAAAACAACCCAGAAGAATACTGAACAGATAACTAGCAGAAGAGGAAACTACAAAATGACCAATAACTAGCAAAAAGCAAGGAAATGCAAATTCAAACAACAGTGAGATACCATTTCAAACCCTCGGGGCAGGAACATAGGGAAAAAAAAAAAAAAGGATGTCAACCCAGCAGTCTGGAGTCCCATTAAAGTGTGCACTCCCTAACAGTCACCAATTTTCTCTCTTGGTATATACCCTGGAAAAATTCTTGTACGTACGCACACAGATCTGAACTACAATGTAAGGTGCGGCATTATTTGCAAGAGAGGAAAAAAACAAGACACTGGAATATAATCAAGAGCTCGAGACTGGCATGGGTAGATCCAGGGATGGAACATGAAAACGAGCAGAGCATGTCCACGGGGAAAGAACAGATCGTTTGTAGTTGGTGCCCTGAAAACTAGGTCAATGAATGACGAAAATTAAACTGCATCCCAACCCTCTCCATCGCCTGCAAAGGTGGAATCTAAATGAATTAAATGCCTAAGAGCATAAGGTAAACTCCAAAGCTTGTAAATACATAAATAAGTCAATAAAAGAGAACTTCAAGTAAATCCTATAGGCACAAGTCATAATTAAACTAACAATTTTGATTATGTTAGAATTAAGGTTTTCTGTTCAATTAAGGATCTATGACAAAGTTACCTCATTTGTGAGGAGATACTTGAAATATCAAAAACCCACAAAAAATTAATAGGTAAACTATATCAACATCTGAAAAAGCAACAAAAAAGGTAACTGACTCAGTAGTAAAATCAACAAAGGATATCATCAGGCAGTAGGCAGAAAACTGCAATGCTAACAATCATTTAAAGAGATGTACAACTCAGCTCCCCAAATGGACAAATAAAACAATGAGAGTTCACTTTACTCCCTATTTGCCTGGCATAAATTAGAAAGCTAGATAAAAGCAAGCACAGACAAGTTCATAGGACATAAACACTGGGACATGGGGAAAAAAACAAAAACAAAACCGAAACCAAAAAACCCCTCTCAGGCACTGATGCAGGATTCTACACGCTGAAGTCACTAGGAGGGGTATCTGGTACCACTTAGTAACTACTGGAATTTGGGAGTCTTTCACTGTGAGGGTAAAAAAGTATGCACACTGTGGAGGGGTGCGCTGACAGGGTGAAAAAATATGCACTCTGTGGAGGGGTGCGCTGTTCTCGTTAGGATTCAGCTGAGTTAGAAACACAGCAGCAAAGAAGGGTCTTCGAGACCGCAGCAGATCACAGCCTCAGAGCCGGCCAGCTCTCCACCAATATCCCCAGATGTTCACCACCAGGAACAAAGGCATTAATTACGATTTATTCTTCCAATGGAATGGACGCTACGGCATGTATCCACACAGATAACAAAAACCAATATCCCGCGGGGTAAAAACCAAGTGACAAAAGGCAAGACATAAATGGGCAGTGCAGCAAGACAGCACCTGACGTCCGTCCTTAAAAATCCATTTAAATGACACCTTACTGCATCTAGTATTTTGGAAAGTACCTTTTAATATTTGTAATCAAAACGGGTTCTGGAAGACGACACACCATCTTCAGAAGCACTGCTGACTCTCAGAGGGATAAGCGGTGAGTTCTTCCTCCAGCTTGTCCCCTTGGATTTCTCCCACCACAATTTGGAGCAAACACAGTCAGATGTGAACGTTTAAAGATCTGGGAGTTGGATATGCAGGCTTCCATTACTTTTTTTTTTTTTTTTTTTTTTTTTTTTGGTATTTTTCCCTTTGAAGCCTCTGAGGAAAGCCCAGCGGCTACACCCCACAAGCACAAGGCCAGGAGCGGTCGGCGGTTCCCAGACCACCCACTCCGCGGGGGGTCTCTACGGGACTCACCTCTTTCCTGCCGACTCAGACGAGGGGTCTACATCTTTATCCCCTGAGGAGTCCACCAGGACCAGCTCCTTTGCCAGGGCTTCCCATCTTAGTAACGAGAAAAACCTCGGCGGGGAGCAGCCGGGCTCCCTAGGGTTCCGACCTGGCAGGTGGGAGGACGCCGGCTCAGAGCGAAAGCCTCAGACAACTGATCCGAGACGCCGAAACACGAGCCGGGGCGACGGCGCATGCGCAGCATTTGAAGGCCGGAGGGGGCGGAGCCGGTGCTGGGGGGCGGGGCCGCGCTGGGGGCGGACCTCCTGCGGCCGGAGGCGCCAGGACACTTCCCGACGCCCGGGCTGGGCTTGGAGGGGCGGGGGCGCTCCGTGGATGCTGACGCCGGATCCGGTCTAGTGAGGTCTCCCCCCACCCATCACCCCTACTCCGGTCGGTGGTGGAGTCTGCGCAGAGGCTCCCCGGCGTGGAAGCGGGGAGTCCCACGGCCCTGCAGCCGCTGGGGGCACACACCCTTCGGGGGCTTGCCTGCCGCCCAGGACCGAGTGGAGATGCTCCGGTGAGGGTGGGACCTTGAAGGCCCCCAGGACCCGCCTCAGGAGAGAAGGGGGTGCCCCGCCCTCCTTGAGGCTCATGGGGAAAGGGGACCTGGGTAAGTCCAAAGAAGTGATACCTCTGGGGGAGAGGTCCCTTTAGTGTCACTGCCGAAGTTCAAGATGTCAACTCTGTGCCTGGGCTCCCCTCGCTCACATCCCCTTTTAATTTGCCTGGGGACAGGCCGGCTTTGGTGTATTCCTAAAAAGCTCTCCAGATAACCACAGTGGGCTGCAAAAGTTAAGAACCACCTGATCTGGGCCAAGTCCCACACAGTAGTGAATGTTTTTTCGTTGTCATCACTGAAATCGGGTTAATATTTTTCTGGAGGGTAGGAGGCCCAGAGAAGGGATTAAGTTACCCAGGATCCCACAAAGATTACGCGAGGGCGGCCCAAGAAGTCCTCTTTAGCAGGTCATGTCAGAGAAAGTGCTTTGCAGTTGTCACATCAATTAACAAAAGAGGCCCATTTATTGTGTTACATACCTGTTGCTTTATACCTGATTATTGCTCCAGCATTACCCTTAAGGAAACAGAACCCAGAAGGCTGGTGTCACCCACTTGTAAATTAAATCAGAAATCAGACATAGATCTGGCTGTACCATAGAAAGTTGAGCATTTAAACTTCACTTACCGCCTTTAATGGATCCAGGTGTCCAAGAAACTAAAGCAGGCTCTTGGATGGGCACCAAGATGTAAAAGGGAAAAAAAAAAAAAAAAAAAAAAAACAGTCCCTTCCTCAGAGAGATTAGGCATTGGAGAAAAGAAACACAGAGAGTCAGATGGCTGAGATGCAGGGCAGAGGGGACGGAAATGAGCTCTGAAGACCGCAGGCCATGCCTCTGGCCTGGAGTGAGGAAACACCCGATTCCAAGAATAGAACAGGTTGGATCACTTTTACTTGACCAGAGAAATTCAGTAGAAGCTCGAGGAGTGTAGCAGATTCTCTTGGCCACATGCTCATTAACATGCTAATCAAACGCCTTCCTGAACATCAAATCTCTGTCTGCCTTATTCCTGGTGAAGAAGAGAATTTGGGGTGAAGGGCCCAAGGTGTTTCCTGCACTTCCAATTCAGCTGCTGGTAATTCTTTTCTTTCCCTGGGAGTCCCAGAGAACCAGTACAGACGCCACTCAAGGCTGGTGTTACGGGTGGGCATGTGTTCTGAACCAGAGATTCACAACAGCAGTGTTTCAGTTTCAAAAAGGAAAGAAAACTTTATCATTATTACAGAAAGCTATAGAAACAGAAGAGCAGAGGAATCTACACAGATAGGAGGTTAACAGTAGGCAAATAAATGAGAATAAGGCAGAGTTACATCAGATCAGGTCCTTACACATCCTGCCGCATCTGCCGGGGAAGCCGGGTGGAGACGGCCGGGCTGCAGTCCTGACTGGGAGGCCTGGGCAGAGCATCCTCCCGTCGGTCAAGACTTCCGACTCACCGTCCCCATAAGGGCCAGATTTGAAGAGCACATAACAGGGTTTGAAATTAAACATTTGTTCACCTACGTGTAATTTGGAGCGAGCTGCCTTTCCGTGTTCTCACATTTCTGTGTCATCAAGGAGCCCGGGCTGTGTGTGTGCCCCCACTCCTGGATGCCACCCTGGGGAGCCAGCCCCCCTGGAGCAGGAGGGGACTTGAGACAAGATTTGTAGCTCTTGGTGTTTGGAACAGAAGGGCCAGTTCTGACCTGGAGGCCAGCTCATAAACTCTAAGTAACCAGGCTCCCAGGGTTATTCACACAGCACGAGTCTCGGGCATGTCTTGGCCTGCCTGTGAACCTGCAAGCGCAGGAGGTCGGTTCTGCAGGACAAATCAGAGAAGCATCTAGCCATATAGAAGAGCATGAGAGGCAAAGTTTAGAGAGCGGGTGTGAGGATCAGTTCTGAGTCCCAGGGGATGTGGCTGTTTGTGTGGCCAAAGAGTGGAACTACTGATGTTACCAGGAGTTCCAGTAGACCTTGTCTCTGGGGAGAAACTGGGACTGAATCTGCTACGGGCCAAGGACTCAGAGTGTCTCTGAATCTCTATCCCTCCCTTAGTTTAGATGTAGAGACTTTAAGCAATACGTTTCTAATGATAGATTGCAAAAATTGCCCTGAATTCATCTCATCCTGTTTCTGTTTGTACACTTTTGCTTTTGTGACTTTGCTGCTTCTCCCATCAAGAAGTGAATGTATTTCTCTGTCCCTTAGATCTGGGCTTGGCCAAGTCATTTAACAAATGTAACCTAAGCAGATGCCTCAAAAGAGCCGGGTGCTTTGCAACTTGTCCCCCTTTTGGTTCTCTTACAGCCCTGAACAACCATGGGAAAGAGGCTAAGCTCGCCTGCTAACAGGAGGAGGCGCTCCAGGCAGCAGCCTGCCAACCCCCAGACTTGGGCTGAGGCCACGCCAGATCTCCTAGGGCCAGCTGATTCTCCAGTTGTTGTGGACACACGAGAAGGCACAATAGGGTTCAGCCACATACAGCCCTGACCAGCTGACCTACAGCATTGTGAGTCTAATAACTGATAGCAGGGTTAAGCAACAAAGTTTTGGAGCGGTTTCATGCAGAAATTGACACACATTCAGCGGATAGCCTTGAATTAGTCTCTTTTTTGGTTGTTTTTGTTTTTTAAAGATTTTATTTATTTATTTGACAGAGAGACAGAGATCACAAGCAGGCAGAGAGGCAGGCAGAGAGAGAGGGGAAAACAGGCTCCCCGCCAAGCAAAGAGCCCGACTCAGGGCTCGATCCCAGGACCCTGAGATCATGACCTGAGCCGAAGGCAAGGCTTAACCCACTGAGCCACCCAGGCGCCCCTTGAATTAGTCTTTTACAACAGTGACAGGTGTTGTTTACAAAGTAAAATCCCAGATGCATCCAGCTTCTTGTCCCTTGCCCCTTCAGTGCCCTAATTTTAAAAAATTCTGTATCTCTCCCTTTCTTACACGAGGAAACATTAATGAAGTGATCTCCTTCCAGTGCTGTTTTCATCTCCAAACTGCAACATTCTCCATTCCCCATCTCCTGGGACAGGTTCTCCCATCTGACCTCCAGCCCATGGTTTCCATGTTATAAAAGCCCCCCAAGGTTCCCAGCTCCTACAGGGGTCAGCCAATGATGGCCAGAGCTATAGGAACAGAAGAGCGGATAGAGGAAGTGGAGGAAGGGGAAAAGAGGGGGCAAGAATATATCAAGTCTTTTGGGGCACGTGGGTGGCTCGTGGGTTAATCCACTGCCTTGACTCAGGTCGTGATCTCAGGGTCCTGGGATCGAGCCCCACATCGGGCTCTCTGCTTAGCGGAGGCCTGCTTCCCCTATCTCTCTGCCTGCCTCTCTGCCTGCTTGTGATCTCTCTCTCTGTCAAATAAATAAATAAATAAATCTTAAAAAAAAAAAGAATTATATCAAGTCTTTGAACCAAATGTTTATATACTGTGACTCAGGCAACCCACGCTGAGGAAAAACAAGAGAGCTGAAGACATAATTACATACAATGATGTTCATTTGAACGTTACTTGTATTTGCAAGAAACAACCCAAAAGGATATGTGACTATGAGATTGCTACAGTTATTTAAAACCACATATTAAAATAATTTTTAATGTCATGGGGAGGAGCTAGCACTGAGAAAAACAAGAGCTAACATATGAGGAAGGTGGTTTACCGCCATGGTGGGAGTGTTTGTTCCTTAGAACTGGGAGTATAATTTACTGTAGTTTACAGTATTCCACAATAAATATCTGTGAGTTTAATCATTTGGTATCTGTATCTATTTCTGTATTATTTACAGAAAGAGGCCAAGAGAGAGGGAGGTGGTGGTGCTTGCTCTCTCTGAAAAGCTGAGCTGAGACCGGGAAGGGGGTGCAGGTGGTTGCTAGGATGGGCCCCCAGGGCAGGCGTGCTGGGACAGGGAAGGTGGACCTGACCCGATTACTGCTGCAAACACGTCAGTTCCATTTCACTGGATGTCGTTTGAGGCAACATGTAGAAGTCATACCAGAATTGTTCCTCTGCAGGTCATTTGGTTGGAGACTCTATCCATCCACCCCATTCCCTCCTTGGCTGATGATTCCCTCCTGGGATGTGAATCGCCACCCACCTCTTGTCTGCACAGCTGGTGACCAGAATGAGCTCACCCAGCTTCAGAAAAAACAGATGCTTAAAGGCTGCTCTGAACCTAAAACACAGCATGCTCAAAAGCCCTGGGGCCGAAACAACCTTGGCCTTGTCCAGGACCAAAGAGAAGACCACGATGTACAGAAGGTGAGAGGCAGGAAAAGTAGATGACTCATTCAGGAAGGCAAGGCCTGTGAGGCCAGCGTTCGCCTTCTGGGCCACGGTGAGTTCAGGTGCACAGACTCTGGGTGGGTTGCTCAGTTGTATTCCTCTGGCTCCCTCAATTGCTGTCTCTCCTTTCTGCTGTGCCCTGTCCCTGCAGGACCACAGACACCACACATAACTGACCTTGCATGCAACTGCAGTAGGAGAGGATGTCTAGAAGGTCTAAAGAAGGGGCACTGGGGGGCCCTCTTCTTTTCTGGCTAAGTACGTATGGGCTACCGCACGCAGCCTCTGCCCATTGGTTCTTGCTAATGCAATGCTAGCAGGAAGCCATATGGTAGGTTTTCAGAAGCTACATAAAAATTAGCTGTTGCCCGCAGGCCCTTTGCTCTACATCTATGTCCCTTTCTCCACCCTACATCTTGGAATGTGGTCTTGCCCAGTGAGGAGTGTCCTCCTAATGTTGGCAGGGCCTAGAACCTAGAACCCTGCTCAGAGAAAAGTCCATACCGTTAAACACTTAGTTCGCTAAGCAAGAAAGAATGATGATAAACATTCAACTAAAAAAAAATGTTTTTTATTAACAAAATAAACCTTTGTAAATCATAAGGAAAATTAAGATACAATGAGAAACTTGAGTGCAAGCTAGTTATAGAACAAAAGATAAGTTCTGCTAGTCCTTAACAGGAAGAAATGCTACTATATTAGACAAACATTAGCTACTGTAATAGAGGTTTTTTAAAAAAGAAAACAGGAAATAAAATGGAAGTCTGAAAGAACATAGACAGGAAATATTAGTTTTGAGAGCAATTTGAAGAATTATGTGCAAATACATTTGAAAACTTTGATAAATTGCTTTTTAAACGAAACTGAATGACCTGACTGATTCAAGAAGAAATGAAAATCTAAACAAACCCATACATACAAATAAAGTTCAGCAAGTTACAGAACGCCAGTTAAATACATGGAAACAAAACAAATAAGGAGTAGATGATTTTATGGCTACTTTTTTTTTTTTTTTTTTTTTTTTTTTAAGGAATAGCAACTCACTGTGTCCTGGAAGATTGGATTAGTTTCCATTGAACAGAAAACCCAAAATGATAGTGGCTGAAGCAAGTTCATATCTCTCCCATGTCGACAGTCCAGAAAATGTAGAAAGTCCAGGAAATCCATAGAATCCAGGGCTGGTATGGCACCTCCACAAATTTACCAGCTTCCTGTTAGCCACACTTCCACCATCTGTAGAATCTAGGACAGCTTCTAAAGACCCAGCCATCACACCTCAATCATTTACGTTGTTTGTGGCTTGGCTGACTTTACCATGATCTTGCCATTAGTCAACTCAGCCATGATAATTTAGGTTGAACATGGAATGTTCTCTTCAAAATTGACCCAGCTAGAGCTAAGGTCTATTTGATCATAGAAGACTCATAACAAAGTCTGCCAACAATCATGCCAACGGTAACTATTTGCTGAGATCTTAAACTATTTCAAGATAGTTGGCTTGGCACAGTCTGGAAAATATCAACTTCTTTTCCAGTACCGAGTCCCCCAAGAAAATCTGTTATTATTCTGAATTTCCTTCCCATTTGAAACATACCCCTGTAAGCCAATTTCAACTCCTCTTTCACATGTGACGTGTTATTGCAATAGGCAGAGCTCACCAGATCTGGAAGGCATCTGTCCTCACTGCATCATCGGAGCTATGCCAGAGGTTGGAAGAGTCACTGTGTTGGCTCTCCTGCTTTTTCTCACAGCTGGTAGAGACAACCGCAATTTCCCTCACCCCCCACCCATGAGTTCCTATGGCATCGAACAAACTGGGAGAACTCAGACATCCTGATCTCCGGGTCACCCTGCAGGTCACCCAAAAACTCTTGGAAATCAAAGCTCTGAACCCACTGAGGGGCTTGGAGGGGTGGAGAAGACAATGCATGATCATTGCTATTATCTGGCTTCCCCAGCTCAGGCTGACCATCTGTGGTATTTTTGCCATTGTTCTATCCATTCATTCAAAGAAGATTTATTATGTAGCCACTAAAAGCCCAGCACTGTTCTGAATACAAGAAGTGAAGAAAACAGACCAGATTTCTGCCCCCACAGGATTGACATTATATTTTCTATGCTAGTTAAACCAAGAAGGAGATTTTAATTCTTTCCTTACTCGTCTGGGGGAGGCAGGAACAAAGGAGAATGTTGATAAACCCGGAAATAGGGCCGGACAGTATCAGAGAAGGAGGCCTTTGGGAAGGTAAAGATGTGGGATCCAGTGGTCATGTTGTAAAAGGATACAAGTCCGACATCACAGTCCAGAAAAATCCCCACAACCAGAGGCTGCTCTGCCAGAGAAAGGGAAGTTATGGGATAGGTAAGTGCTAAGTAGCCTTTCTTTTTGCACAGTCTAATGGCCCAGAATCCAGACTGAGGCTTCTGCATCAAACCAATGTCCCTGTGAACACTATCCAGACAGACTCCTAAGTCCCACCCAGTTCCTTCTCCCACATCCACTTCAAAGTAATGTTTTCCTGAAGTGAAGCCTTCACAGCCCAAAATACAGGGTAAGATACTAAATCTCTTAGAAGAATTGTCCAGATTCTCCTGGGGGCATCCACGGGTCACTTGTCTCCGATCCTCAGACAGAATGAGCTCCCGATGAGCTGTATCTGGATCCAGAGTCACATTGACTGAAAACAATAAATAAGTAAGTAGATAAATAGATAATTTTTTGTTGTCAGGAGCACAGTTTAATTTAAATAAAACCAGCCTGTCCTCAGATCCAAGCATTGTCTCTTACTAGCCCTGACAGCTTAGACAAGTCACTCCCTAAGACTCAGTTTTGTTAGATAGGAAGTAGAAATTATCGTATCTGGCACAAAGAATAGTGGGAGAACTGAATGAGATCATGTACGCTCAGTGCTGAGTAAAATTCCTGAATTATAGTAAGTGCCCAGTCAGTGGTAATGATAAGAATATCATCTTCATAAGCGTCACCATCTTAGTCACTCAGAGGAGTCAAGGAAAAGAACTAACCAGAGTTGACGTGGTTACTGTCCTCTCCAAAGCCAAAGGAAGTACTAGAGGAGACCACAGGGCAAAAAGAGGCAAAGTTAAGAGTCCCAAGTCCCTCCCTACTGCCTATCACTTGGAGGGTCTGCCTTCCTCTGCCTCTGGTCACACTCTCCTGCAATTACAGTGTCCTCCACCTGCTCCTGAGGGCTCCAGGGATGTGATGGTTCGGTTCCTATGCCTAGCCCTGGCTGCTTCACTGTTCCTTGGTAATGACCCCAGTCTTCACCTCTGTAGGTAATTCCTTTATTAAATGCTATCTGATCAGTTCTTATCATGAGCCTGATTCAAAAAAATTTGAGGTTTCAATTGATATTCTCTTAATGATACAGGAAAACCCAAGTTAAGAAATTAAAATGCTTACAGGTTGGCAATACCACTTGAAGGTGAAGATATCAATTGGATTTTTAAAATTTTACCTCAGGAAGTGGAGATGCAACGTTGGGGGGTTGGGGAGTAGGAAAAGAATAAATGAAACAAGATGGGATCGGGAGGGAGAAAAACCATAAGAGACTCAATCTCATAAACAAACTGAGGGTTGCTGGGGGGAGAGGGGTTGGGAGAGGGTGGTTGGGTTATGGACATTGGGGAGGGTATGTGCTAGGGTGAGTGCTATGAAGTGTGTAAACCTGGTGATTCACAGACCTGTACCCCTGGGGCTAATAATACATTATATGTTAATTAAAAATTTTTTAAAAATTTTTTACCTTAGATTGCTTATAAGTGACACATACAACAAAAAGACATAGGAAGGTTGACAGTTAAAGGATGGATAATATAGTTATATAGCTGTAACAGTTATATAATTATATCAAATGATATTAAGTCAAAGTATTATCAAGGATGAAAAGGGTTACCCAGCAGAGAAAAATACATTAATTCACTAGGAAGATATCCTAATTCCAAGCAAGCATGCACTGATAATGTAGTCTCAAAATATGCTAAGTAAAAATTATGGAATTATAAGGAGAAACTGACAATTCTACAACCATCATGAGGTATTTTAACATTCTTTTTCTCCATAATTGATAGATCAAGCAGGCAAAAAAGGAAAGATACAGAAGATCTGAACAACCCAACAAGCCCAATCTAATAAATACATATAAAGCTCAGCAATTAATAAACAGAGAATATGCGCTTTTCTCCAGTATAGATGGAATATGTACTAACTGAGTAAAGACTAGTCAGAAAGCGAGTCTGAACAAATTCCAGTGACTCTATACTGCACAGATCATCTTCTCTCACCTCAACACAATTAGGTTAGAAATCAACTAAAAAAGATCAATAAAAAAAATCTTCTCAATATTAGGAAATTTAAATGCTTCTAAATCATAATATGATAATATACAGACTTGAGCAATAATAAAATGCTACATATTAAAAAATTATACAATGAAGCTAAGGTGGAATTTTCCAGAAAATTGATAATCTTTAAGTACTTATTTTAGAAAAAGAAAAAAAGCTGGAAATGAAGGAGCTAACTATGCAGGTTAAAATAGGTAAAGAACAGAGAATGGGGCTCCTGGGTGGCTCAGCAGGTTGAGCATCCAACTCTTGATTTAGGCTCAGGTCATGATTTCAGGGTTATGAGATCGAGCTCCACATGGGTCTCCGTGTTCAGTGGGAAGGCTGCTTGAGAGGCTCTCTCTCCCTCTCCCATTGCCCTTCCCCCTGCTCAGGTGCTGTCTAAATAAAAAAATAAATAATCTTAAAAAAAAAAAAAAAGAACAGAGACCCAAAGAGAACTTTTTTAAAAAAGGAAAATAAAGTTTAAATAATAAACCAATGAAATGAAGGAAAATAAGAATGCAATGGAGAAGGAAAAGCCAATAGTAGCTTTCATGAAAAGACTAATACAATAGACATACCTCTAAAAAGATTTATCAAAGGAGAAAAAAAGACAAAATTGGAGTGAATATAGAAATTTAAAAATTAGAATTTATGGTAAACTTTATGCTACTAAGAAAGTTGAAAACATCAACATGATTAACTTTCTAGAAAAACAGTTCTTTGTAAAATTCATTCAGAAGAAAAAAAAAAACATGAACAGACCTAATGTTAAAGAAATATAATAAGGAGTTTAAAATTTACCCACAAACAATAAAACATGCACATACACCAAATAAAAAGGGACCTTGTCAGTTTTTAAAGAAATTCTACCAGTCAAGGGATAATGGCAATCTCATACCAAATCTTTCAAAGAATAGAGAATTACAGAACCCTATAACTTACAAACATAGACACAAAAATCCTAAACAAAATAATATAAATAATAAGTCAAACTTTACATGTGTGTATAATTGTATTTTATACATGTCTACTTTACTTTTTATATATGTATAAATGTATATGTTATGTATTTAATGTTTATCATACATATTACATATTTTACAATATATTATGTAACTTATATTATTAATTATACATATTAATTATATAATTGTTATATAATTATTATTTAAATAGTCACCTGATATATATCATTATATACTATATGTCACACAGAATATATTATATCAAAAATAAAATCTCTATATATGTCAAATGTTTTAATATATATTATTAAATATATAATATTCTGTTTGTGTGTCTAATTGTATGAAAAGACTGGGATGTTTTTATTACCAACTAGACTGAGAGTCAAAAAGTCAAGGTGAGGAGCCAACATACAACATTGTCATCAACAGAGCTGGTCGAGTATTAGTCATAGTAATGGGGAAGGAAGGTGTTTGCAGAGGGACACTTACCAGGAAAGCATATGACTCATTTAACCAGGAGGAGGTCTGATGTGTAAGCAGCCTCTCCTGACATACCTAGCGACTGTCTCCATCATCACTCCATCACAGTCATGCTATCAGAGTATATGCGGAGACAGCTAAACTTTACTTTCTAAAGTCAGGATTCCTGTTTGCCCGGGGACTATTGGTTTAACAGTCTATTTGCATAGTTGCTCTATGCAACTAACCCTTATCGAGCAACATAACTGCAGCACAACAATGATCTTCATTACAAATTAATATTTGGCTATCAAACCTGTATGTTATATATACTGTGTGTGCATATATATATATATATATATATATATATATCTCAAAATTTAGCTTTTCCTGATATAATATATATATCAAAATTTAGGGGCGCCTGGGTGGCTCAGTGGGTTAAAGCCTCTGCCTTCGGCTCAGGTCATGATCCCAGGGTCCTGGGATCGAGCCCCACATCGGGCTCTCTGCTCAGCAGGGAGCCTGCTTCCTCCTCTCTCTCTCTGCCTGCCTCTCTGCCTACTTGTGATCTCTGTCTGTCAAATAAATAAATAAAATCTTTAAAAAAAAAATTTAGCTTTTCCTGAGACTGCAACTATGGTTTAACATTAGGAAATAAATTATCATAATCACCACATAAACAGATTAATGGAGAGAAACCACATATACTATCAATACAACTAACTCATTGATAAATTCAATGCCCATTGGTGACGACAGAGCTCTTTGGAA
This sequence comes from Enhydra lutris kenyoni, assembly GCF_002288905.1. Classification (NCBI taxonomy): domain Eukaryota; kingdom Metazoa; phylum Chordata; class Mammalia; order Carnivora; family Mustelidae; genus Enhydra; species Enhydra lutris. The sequence continues at coordinate 3,027,292 of NW_019154177.1, forward strand.
ACAAGAGTCACAGTCTTTGAAGGAAAATGTGTCTTGAAACCCTATATATCAAAAGATAGAATGAAAATATAAAATGTCATATGTATACCAGAGATACTAGCTATGATAAGTTCCCGTGAGTCAGTAAGAGAAAGAACCCAATAGAAAAATGCTTCAATCAGAGCAAATCATGGGTAAATCACAGAAGAAGGCTAAAAGGTTAATGGACTTACAAAAGGCTCAGCCTTGCTAGGGAAATCATAGAACACAAATTAAGTCCACAATTAGGTACTATTTCAGATCCATCAGATTATCAAAAATTATAAATTATAAGCAAAGAATCAGGGAGATATGAAACGGTCGGCGCTCTTATGTTGTCGGCAGGATATAAACTGACACAATTTCAAGATCGGCAGTATCTAGTCACATTAAATGCGCACCCCTACACAGCAGCATTTTGAATTTAAGGTATATCCTCAGAGGAAGGCATTCACCCAACACAAGGACCCATGGAGAAGAATGTTCCCAGTGGCATGGTGTGCACCAGCATCAAACAAAACCACCGAGACATAAACTTCAGCGCCTATGCCACTAAACAATGGATTCGAAAACACAACATATTCATTTTTTTGCCACACTGCAGAGTGATTAAGAGAGTGTGTTCTGAGAGATACTACCTGACTTTCTATTTATCGGTTGCCTCTCTGTCTTAGCTTCCTCATCTATAAAGTGAAAATGCTTCCTACAGAGAGGACTGTGGTATAAAACAGGTAACATATGTGAAGGTTTCCTCATCTGTCATGGAGAGAGTGCCTGGTATCTGTAAGTTGCTTTTCTTGGTGCTGGTGAGACTGAATGTTGCCACACTGGCCCGCGTAATGTGTGCTGGGATTAACAAGCCCAGCGAGCCCAGGGCTGGATGTGTGCCCTCCAGGTATGAAAACGCAAGGATGGAAGGTTGCGTGGCCCACGCTGTTATTGAAGCAATGTTGTGATCTCCAAGTGCTGGAAGCAGCCCGAAGCTCCAATGGTAGGGCTATGGTTACATATAATTATGATATACTCATGGAATATTAGCTTTTGAAAGCAACAAGTGACATTCTATATACTAAATGTTTGTTAAAAAAATAAAATAAAATAAAATAAAATAAAATAAAATAAAAAACAGAAAAAGACATAGCTTTTGTAACCTGGAGAAGTAGTATTGGAGAAGGGTAGGAGAAACCTTGAATTTTTCTTCGTATCTATCTATATAGTGTGACTGATTACAATTTATTTGTATTACTTTTGAAACAAGAAAAGTTTTAATAATAAGCGTTCTAAAAAAGAAAGGGGATTATCTAGTAAAAATATGAAGTCGTTTTAGAAAGAGATTGACTTGCACAATTTTGTAATCCTGTAAAAGCTAAGAGTAGACGAATCAGCTCAGTGATCTGGATGTGATTTGCATGGAGTCCTGTTTTTTCCTTTCCTGAATCTCTTTACAGGATCAAATACAGAGTTGCTTTGTTTTGTAGCTGTTCTTATTGTTGTTTATTGCTAACTTGAGGGGAATACAAATACAGGTCCATAATCGTTATCTGAACTCCCTGGGGCCAAATGCATTTTGGACTCAGAATTTTTTGTCAGTGTTGTTCTACCTCTGTTAAAAATGCAGTTGGTATTTTGATAAGGATTGCCTTGAATCTGTAGATTGTTTTGGGTACTATAGACATTTTAACAACATTTGGTCTTCCAATCCATGAGCCTGGAATATCTTTCCATTTGTTAGTATTGTCTTCAATTTCTTTCATCAGTGTTTTACCGTTTTCAGAGTACAGATTTTTCACCTCCTTGGTTAAAATTTATTCCTAGGTATTTTATTACTTTTGGTGCAATTGTAAATGGGATTGTTTCCTTAATTTCTCTTTCTGTTACTTCATTATTAGTGTAGAGAAATGCAACAGATTTCTGTATATTGATTTTGTATCCTGCATCTTTACTAAATTTAGTTCTAGTAGTTCTAGTAATTTTTTGGTGGTGTCTATAGGGTTTTCCATGTAAGGTATCATGTCATCTACAAAGAATGACACTAAGTCTTCTTCCTTAATTGATTTGGATGCCTTTTATTTATATCTCTTGTTTGATTGCTGTGGCTACTACTTCCCGTATCTGTTGAATAACAGTGGGGAGAGTGGACATCCTTGTCTTGTTCCTGACTGTAGATGTAAAGTTCTGTTTTTCACCATTGAGTAGCATGTTAGTGATGGGTTTTTCATATATGGCCTATATTATGTTGAGGTATGTTCCCTCTAAACCTATTTGTTGAGGGTTGTTATCATGAATAGATATTATAATTTGTCAAATGCTTTTTCTGCATCTATTGAAATGATCATATGGTTTTTTACCCTTTCTCTGTTGTTGTGATGTATCACATTCTTGATTTTCCAATATCGATCCACCTTTGCACCCCAGAAATAAATCCCACTTGATCATAGCAATAGGTTTTTTGTTTTTGTTTTTGTTTTTTTTTATGTATTGTTAGATTTGTTTTGGCCTTCCCAGAGTCCCTGCCTTCTGTTGTTCATGCTCTTATGCAATTCCTTCCAACTGAGTGTGGGCAGGACCTGTGAAGTGCCTCTGACCAACAGAATATGGCAAAAATGATGGGATGTGACTCCTAAGATTCTATTTCATTATATGGGACTCCATCTTTCTAAAAGACATACTTCAGAGACACTCTCCTGAGCTCACTTTGAAGAAGTAACTGGCCATGTTGAGAAGCCCATGTGCAAGTGGTTGAGGGGAGCCTTATAGAAGCTGAGGGCAGCCTCCAGCCAAAAGCTCACAAAAAGCCAGGGACCTATGCCTCATAATAATAAAGAAATGAATTCTGCCAACAACCTGGGTGAGCTTAGAAGAGAATCCTTCCCCCCAGCCTGGCCAACACCTTAATATGCAGCTTTGTGAAACCTTAAACAAAGGACCAACTAAGCTGTGCCCAGATTTCTGACCCACAAAATTCATGAGATAATATGTGTGTGTTGTTTTAAGCTATTAAATCTGTTCACTGGAAGAGATAATACAGTCTCCAAATCATTTTAGGTTAGGTCTGATTTTGTAGTCAAACAAATTTTAAAAAGCTTTCAGTTTTTGGAGCTTTTTAAATTTTGTAATTATAAATAACATATTGCAGAAATATAGAAAGCACGGATTAATAGAATCAATGATTCAGGAAGCTCAGGCTTTGGAATTGGTAAATTTCAGTTTTCATTATGGTTCTAATATTTACCATCTGTGTTGTCTGGGTCAAGGTCCTGAAACCATCTGAATCAAAGTCCATAATGTTCATTGATCTTTCCTACATTGCTCTGAGAGTTGACTAAAATATTAACCACAAACACTATATCCCAGACACTGCACTAAGCACTTGACACATGTTGACACACTTACTTTTCATGATAACCCAATGAAGCAGGGATTGTCCGTATCTTCATTTTTTAGCTGGGGAAACTGAGGAAGTTATGTGCCTGGGGTGACACAGCTAATACATGGGGATCAGGAATGCGAAAGGTCCGCACAGATAACCAGTTCGCTGTGTCCTATCTAAGCACTAGAGCATGCTAACAAGGGGAGGGCAAGACAGTGCCACTGAAAACCACTAAATGACCTCTCTGGCTGTGAGGCTGCCCAGGGGCAGGCAGTGAACGTGGCTGTGACTTCAGGTCCCTTCCATCCATAGCATTTAGGGCTTCTTCACATACCTTGATAGCTCCTTAACATTTTCTTCACATCAAAATAAAGCTCAGAAACACTGCACACGGCATGAAGCTCCAGAGAGTGGGCGTCTGGTCTCTCCAACGTCATAGCCCAACTCCTAGAATAAGCAGAGGCCAAGGACTTGTTCAGTGAGACAGCCCATTCACCTTTATGTACCCATACCCCTTCCCTCGTGCGCTCATGTAGAACTTACCTGCGCAAAGTATCTTTCACATCCTACAGAGAAACACAGACAAAAAGTAAGTGGAAACATCAGTATTTCATGAGGCTTGGCACATGGGGCTGTTCTCTATACATGCTCTTTCCAAAGAAGTGAAGACATTTGACTCTAGCCTCAAATACTGATGGATACTCAGACAGAACGATTCCCATCCCAGCCGTCTGGGATATTCAGCATGGCAGGATGTGTACCAGTCTCTGAGTCTGCTGTCTTTCTGGCTGAGATCTGTGGGCAGCTATGGTGTCTGGAATCACAGCCTGTGGGATGCTTCGGGAAGAGGCCTAGGAGCTTTGCCCATGCTTCCTCTGGCAAGACTTGCTTTCAGTAACCTAATTCCTTTCAGAGTGAGCCCACACCACCTATCACTAAGGGTCCTTAGCGGTGAATCCGTGCACAGCTCCCTGAGAATGGCCCACTAAGATGGTGGCAGCGGGTGTCACAGGGAAGTACAGCAGTCATGCTATCATCTCCCATTTACAGTGTCACCTGAATCCTACTGGAAGGAACTAGAACTAATAGCTCCAGGCATAGTTTATCTTAATGGGGTAGATCTTCATACAGCTGAAAGAAGGCCCCATAAAGCTGTGGAGGGCTCTACAAGCGAATTAGGGAAAATACTGTCCCTCGTGTTGGCTGTCCCACTCTATGACCCACCAGTCAGCCGGTGGAATGCTTCGGGAGGCAGTTTGACAGTCAGGGTTATGTGGACATGGATCAGAGGCAAATGGTAGCAAAAGTTACCCCATGATTCCCTTTAGCCAAGGACCCTACCATATCCATCAGAAGGGCTATATTTTTCCGAGTCACAGAAACAGATATTTGTGATTCACTATAGACTAGCAAAGGCCACCCAATGCTGAAGTATACCTCAAAGAAACATTTCTTTCAATTCCCCATGCCCATGTGCCACTTGAGTGAGGGAGGCAGGCCTCACCAATCTGCCTATGTTCCCTCCCCCTTCTTCCTCTCTTAATAGCTCAAGAGTTCCTTCCCCCGAGGGCACAGCCCCACCTGCAGCAACTTCTGGGCTGAGCTCTGACATTTCTCCTCTAGTTCCAGGATGTGACTCCTGAGTTCTTGGCTCTTCTGTTCCAGAGTGGCCTCGTTATCTCTCAGTCTCTCCAGAGTCTGCTCTTTCTCTTTCTCCAGCTTCCAGAGATGAGACTTCTCCTCCTCTTGTAGGAAGCTCTGAAGATTTTTAAAGTCAGACTGGATTTTTTGTTTCTCAATCTCTATCTTCTCCTAGAGTCAAGAGAGTATGCTCAGAAGGTAGAAACAAGCCAAACGTCCATCGATGAACGAATTGGTAAAATATGGCATACAGATAGTGACGTACTATGAAGACTTAAAAAGGAATGAAATTCTGACTATGCTATGACGTGGATGAATCTTGAAGACATTATGCTAAGTGAAATTAACCAGAAACAAAAGGACAAATATTATATGATTCCACATATATGGGCTACCTATGCTAGCCAAATTCGTAGAGACAGAAAGTGGAACAGGGTTACCAGAAGTTGAGAAGAGAAAGGAATGGGGAGTTAGTGTTTATTGGGTACAGAGTTTTAGCTTGGGATGATGAAAAAGTTCCAGAGTTCAGTTTCCACTATTAGTTCCCACTCATAGACAGTGGTGATAGTTAAAGGACTTAACACCAATGAACTGTATGCTTACAAATGATTAAAATGGAAAATTTTATGTTATGTGTATTTTAACACACACAGAAGAATGTTTTCTCAGTCATTGGAGCTGGAAGAATGTCACAGATTGCCTGCCGCCCAGTCATGCCTAGGAGGCAAGCACTGAGATGTGGAAGAGTTGTCATGGTTCTGACAGTCACCTGACGGATTTCCTTCTTCTTCAGCCAAGATGCAGGAAGAAGGAGGGGCAGTAGTGCCAGATAATTTAATCACGGAACTGGAGCTGAGGTCAAACACTTTATCAGTAACAGAGGAAAAAAACTGAATTTTTATTTGGGAGGTAAGGAGGTATTTCTGAGCCTGAGGGAATTTCTGGAAGCAACAGTTTGTAATAAACATCATGGAGATTGGACTCAAAAAAACAGGCTAGTAGGGAAGTCCATGGTTTCAGCAGGGGGAGGTCTGGGTGGCAGGCTTTTATCATAGTTAACTGAGAAATATTCACCACCAGTCCAGGGTCCAAGTAATCATCTTCACGTGTAAAAGTGATAGAAGCCAAGGGATATAAGTCTTTTTGGGTCAGGCCTTCAAATTTGGGAGATAGAGAATTACAATTTCCACTAGTGCTTCCCCAACTCAGACAGTGTTTTGGTAACTGAGAGGATGTGCTAGAAGGGTTATGGATGGGGTTTCTGTATATATTAGCTATAATCAAGATCCTACCCATGGCCCAAGATCCCAGAAATGAGGGAGGTGACAGCATCCTTGGGGAGTTTAGCATCCACACACAAAGGATCAGGGCAGAGGAAGGAAGAGACCCCTGAGAGAGGCAAAATGGTCCACCAGGCTGAGGCATTTGGCTACAAGTTGATGGGTTACATAAATATTTCCATAAAGGAATGCATCTCTGATCATGGGGAACTAGTCAGCCATGGGATCATCTTAGAGACTCTAAGTCTGCAGTTGAAGTGTATAGGTTCTTGCAAAGTTGTGACCCTCTTTATAAGTCAGATAGACTTCTTTTACCAACCTCATGAGCTTGAGGACTATGAGTCTCAACCTGGAGTGATTCTATTTCCTTAATGTTCACAAAGATTGACTTCTGAACCTACAAGGCTGAGAGCCACGGCCCGCACTGTGGTAAGTGTGCCGAAGTAATAACGTTAAGGCCTTCAAACCAGGAAGGCACTTTGAGGTATTTCAAATTTGAAGCCTGGTCAATGACGGCTCTAACTAAAATAGGCATACCAATTCTACTTCCCCTAAGGTATCAGGAATCCTAGCCAATTACTATTGAAAAGTTGAAGGGATCGGAAATAAATTCTCACAGATGTAGACAACTAGGGGTATTAAAAAAATGGTTTCTTTTTGGGGTTTCATCTGGTCTGGTTTACTAAAAATAAATTATCATTGTGTTTTGCCAACCATTCCCCATGCCTGCACTCTAGGGTAGAAAAGAGCTTGAGAACAATAAATGCAAATTCTTACATTCCATTCACTTATCTGCTTTGTTGTGAACAACTTCAGTTTTATGCACTCCTCTTCTAGTTGCCTCAAATTTGTCACAGCATTCTGAAGCTTCTCCTGAAGGAAAAATCGGGTGAATAAAGTTCATTCAATTAGTAACTCTCCATTGGGCACATTAAGGGGAACCCCAGCCCTCCAAGACTCTTAGAATAACCGAATACACACTGAGTCATTACAGTAGTTTAGGAAGCACGCCGAAGGCTGTATGTGCAATCACAGATTTGATTCCCTTGGCGGCACAGAGCAATCGGTAGGATTCTTAACACCATTTCTGTGCAGCAGAAACTGAGGCTTAGAAAGGGGTTAAATAACTTGCCCGAGTGCTGTAACCCCCTCATAGATAGTTCTGAGTGGCTGCTGGAGCTGAGATGCGGTTCCAACCTCGTCTGCTACCCCAGAGCCTGAGCCATATCCACTACGGTCTTGCCAGGGAAACACTTTACGCAGAACTTCTCATCATCATCTACAAGATTTTATAAAATAATGTGTTGAACCAAACATAACCAATGCCAGGGTGATGCACAGGGAACTCTGAATGTGTTATGTTCAGTTGGGAAGGGAAGACCAAGATGTCAGCTAAAGTTACCTGGAACAGTTAACACAGGAGAGGAGCTCTGCTGTCTTTGAAGAGTGGTAATTCGTGAAGCCAATCTAAAATGATTTTGTATCTATATCAAGTTTTGGGGTTATTTTTTAAAACAGTTTTTCACATTTCCGTGGAAAAGAATTTGAAGTGACCTAGATCGCTGCTTGCCATCAATTCTACAAGATCAGCTCCTGTCTTCTGTAAACTCAGTGAGTACACTCGTTAATTCTGAGAACTCTCGAGAAAGGGCTCTATGAGACTTGTCAAAGACTGTATTGCCATTGCTATCCGGGGGACCCAGAACCTCACTACAAGCCCGCCTCCACCTCACAGGGGCAGGAACAAAGAGCCCCACACTGGGGACATTTTCTTCAAATCTAGGCAGGACAGGGAGAGAATAAGGTAGCAGTACTGTACCCTTTCTTCATTCCCTTGAGCAAAGGCCAGCCTTCTTTACTGCTTCTGAGTGAGAAACAGGAGTTGCCCCGAACCTCTCCCTCCACTTCATCCTCCATGAACAATCATTTTCCAATCCTTTAGCTCCTCTTCCTGAATCTTGCTTGAAACTACCCCTTCCCCCTTCTTACAGGAATAAGCTGAATTTTACTCCTAGATACACCTTTCACTTTCAGTAAAAGGCCAGAATGCCCTTTTCGACGTCAACCTGATTCTTCAATCTGCAAATAAAGCCCCCCAGTGGGCAGCACCACTCTGCCCACTCTACGATTTAGACTCTGAGTTGACACCACAGTTCCGGACCAACCTCCTTTCCGAGGCCATCACCTGGCATTCCCTACATCCCCGGCCCTGGCTATGACCTCGGACCTATGGTCTCCTCTGCCCGGAACACCCTCTCTTCTCTCCGGGCCTCTACCTGTGGTTGACTGTTACGTGCTCTTCAGGAGTCACTTCCAGAAAGGCTGCTCAGACCCCCTCCCCACCCCTTGTTGATCCTCCTCCCCACCCAACCAGCTGATTCCACGCGGCCTCTTTTACTGATTTGTCTTCCCCGCTGGACTGTAGGATACCTAAAAGGTGGTATGTCTTTGTCTCCTGTGTTTTCAAAGTGCATCATATGGTCTCGCCCACTGTTAAAATTACATACATGGGGCGTAGCAATAACACAGGCAGGTGTGCATCCGAGTACATGGCGATCCGGAGCAGGGAGACGTCCACCGTAGCAAGCAAGAAGGGAGGGGGGCAAGAGTGGGACCCCCCTGTTGAAGGTCAGGACGGACGGTCGGGACTTGACTCAGTGAGAACCCACAATACACTATTTCTCATATCACGAAAGACGTGACATGAAGGGTGACACGAAGACAGCTGTGTTTCAGGATCATCGTCTCAGGTTATAGGCTAAATAACCTGGGTCCCCAGGGAGCAGCATGGGAGCGGCACCTGCCAAAACCTGCCAACCCACACACTCACCTTGTAGTCCTGGCATACGTCCTCGATGAGGGCTGTGTGGTGCCCTTTGTGCCGCGGTGACCGCTCACAGCGCCAGCAGATGAGCTGGCTCTCGTCTTCGCAGAACAGGTGGAGGTGCTCTCCGTGCTCCTCACATGACATCTTGTGCTCCATCTCCTTGATGGCTTCAATGAGACTCCCCAGCTGCTTGTTGGGCCGGAGGCTGGCCAGCCGAAATGGAGCCCGGCAGTGGGGGCAGGGGAATGTATTGGACGATGTGTCCACAGGGCCTTGGTTCTCAAGGAAGCTGACGATGCATTGACTGCAGTAGCTGTGTCCACAGCTGATGCTCATGGGCTCAGACATTAGGGACAGGCAGATGGCACACGTGGCTTCCTCCTTCACCTTCTTGGTGGCTGAGGCCATGGCTTTTCCTGACAAGTTCCAATATGGGATCTAGAGGCAGGGATGAAAATCCGCAGGTATGGAAATACACCTCACCTGAGCCTCCGAGCCATGCACTGCGTGGGAAGCCACCGGCCTCCACAGGTCCTAGAGTCTTCTCTCTAGAGAGATGAGATGGACTGGGATTAAAATGGTACATAAAATGAGGCTGTGTTGTGGAAAATGGCAGTCACGATCCCATGTGTCCACTTATATTTAAATTAATTAAAATTAAATAAAACTTAAAACTCGGTTTCTCAATCCCGCTAGCCATATGCTTAACAGCTGGGGCCACTGGAGGCTCCACGATGGCCCATATGCAACACTCCATGGGTGCACAGTTTTCTCAGACCCAGCACTGACCCAGACAGAGAGCAAGGAAGGCTTCCTCACCAAAGCTGTAGCAAGACAGACCTCAAGTGAGGGAGTGTGAAACTCCTACTCTACAAACATCAAGAATCCTTATACCAGAACTGTTTCTTCGGGACTGGGAGCAACCCTGAAGTAACTGGGTGGCCATGAAGGATTCCCCTGAGGTCGTCAAATTTGACTCTGCTGGAACCCCACTGCCAGCTCTCTCTGCCCCCACTCCCACCCCACGGGGGACAAAAGACACCGGGTTAATAATGTCTCAACGGAGCCCCAATAACGAAAGCAAATGAGGCAACCGAAAAGAACCAATGTGTCTTTGCTGTTGTCCTCTCAGTCCTGAGGGAAAGATCTGGAAAGAGTTGGGAAAAGAAGGGTTGTCCCCGGGAACAGAGCTCCTGCAGAATGAGGGAGGGGACCAGTTCCCCTCCAGGCCAGGACGTGGTTCTCGGGGTGACGGGAGCACGGGGGAACGGGGTGGGGGGTTTGCAGAAGCCAGGGTGTGGGGGAGGCCACGGCCCGAGGGTGTTCCGGGGGCTCGGCCTCTTGGTGTCCAGCGGCGAGGACCCGACGACGGGTGACAGGGAGGCCTGACCTGAGGCACCCACTGCGGCTGGCAGCGGCTTGGGGAACCTCGCCCTGTCCCCCGCTCCCCAGCCCCGCGCCTTGGCGGGGAGGGTCGCCGAGGTGCGAGGAGCAGCCTCTGCACTGACAGGGCCAGACACGAAATCCCGGCTTCCGCTCCGGCTGCGAGGCGGCTGCCGGCATCTGAGAGCCAGGGCCGGTCCTCGCAGTCACGGCGGATTTCCTCCGGGGACCTCCCTTCCCCGGCAGGCGGCTTCTCACCCGGACCACAGCCGGCTCCCCGGCGCCGGGGTGCGGCGCTCCCCGCGGGAGGCCCCGAGCGTGCGGGGCGGGCGGGCAGGCGCCCTCCCTCACCGCGCAGCTCACGGCTCCCCAGGCCCGGCGGGCGCTCCGCGGGCGCAGGAGCCGGACAGCCGCCGGGAACGCGGGCAGGGTCCCGGCGGCGCGGGCACCCGCACACGGACCCCTCGCGCTCCCCCCCACACCCCCGCGCTCATCTCCGCCCCCTGCCCCGCCGCGCGTGCCCACCACCCTCCCCCACCGCCGCCCGCCACGTACTCGCCGCCGCCGCCCGAGGCCCCGCCGCCGCCCGAGGCCCCGCCGCCCGCGAACTGAGAAGCGAAACTGCTGTGGGAGGCGGGCCGCGAGCGCCCGGAAGGCGGTCTGAGGAGACGCCCGCGAACGCCCGGGAGGAGGCGCCCGGGGGTACCGGGGGGGGAGGCGCCAGCTTTGCGCTCAGCTCGACTGGGGTTAGGGGAGACGGCGGGAGAGAAGACCCTTCTTTCACAGCCGTGAAGGGACGGGAGAAATGAATCACCCCGTCCGCCATTTGCGACCTGAGCGAGAGCGTCTCGAATCAGGAAGCCCGCAGAGGGTCCAGATCTTTCTCCTTCGGCCACCGACCCCCTTTAGGATCCGTAGCCTTTGGGGCCCATGTTGGTGCTGTTCTTAGGTCGCGCGCGGTTGTCCAACAGCTGAAGGGCGTGGGAGAAGGGGTGGTGGCAGGAGCAGAGTTCCGGGCGTCCCGCAGTCGGCCCACGCCAGCCCCACTTCTCTGTCCCACGCTCCTTTCCCTCCTCGGCCGCCCTCCGAGGATGCGGATACCGCGCTTCTCCACCCTCAGACGCGCGGCCCAGGACTGCAAACGGGAGCCCGCAGTGGGCCGGCTGCGAGTGGCCTCAGCGGGGGCCGTCACGGGACCTGCACAATGGAGGACAGGCTATGGGGCCGGGGACTTCGCCCAGACAGGGTCCTGCGGGTCCCAAACCGTGGGACACGTTCCTCTCTTGCCTTCCTAGACAGGGATCTCTCTTAACCACTGTGCTTCCCGGGCTGCTCACAGAGACTTATGCCGCTCTGCAATCCAGTGGCTCATCGTGTCCCGCTGGCACATAGGGTCGTGGCAGGCCCTGCGCCCAGCACAGAACATAGCTTCTCCCGAGGCAACCAGCGCACAGACGAAGACCCAGAATGAGGCCCTGAGGCCCTGACCCCATGATGCATCCTTGCTGATCCCCATGACTTTCACTGTCGTGGATGTGACTCTGGACCCAGGCAGAGCTCGTCCCAAACCTGTCTGGTCAAAGGATCAGGCAAAGGAAGCCAGTGGATGCCGAAAAGAAAGCAAACTGCCACTGCTACAGATAAGAGCAAGAGAAAAGCAGCGACCTCACGACAGGGTCTGTCTTGCAACGGCCGCCGCACCTTGCATCCGTTTCCTGTTGCGTGAAGGAGGGACTAGTTCGTGCAGAGAGCTGCCCGCAGTGTTAGAAGAGGAGGGGAACGCAGATGAGCCTTCGGAGATATGTCCCCCACATATGGGCCTAGAGAGAGACCCATAGGAGCTGCTGCGAGGGTAAATGCCTCTCCTCCAATGAGTGAGGCTAAGTGCAACCCTGTGAGCCTGGGATGCAGGAACAGGAGATGGGGCACCGTAGTCTCTAAAAGCATGCACTCGGGGCGGTCCCTCTCTGGGGAATACTTGTCCTTCACATAACCCCTGGGTGCCTTCCCTCAACTCCTTCAGGAATCCCTTCTCTACCAGGCTTACTCTGACCACCTATTTATAGTTACACTCCTCCCCTTTTGGGATCCCTCTTACAGTCTCTAAGCAACTGACTCTTGGTTTTGGTTTAGATCCTGATCCCAGGGTTGTGAGACTGAGCCCCCCGTCAGGCTCCACCCTCGGTGGGGAGTCTCTCTGAGAGTCTCTTCTTCTCCCTGGCCCTCCTGCGTGTGCTTTCTCCTCTCCCTCTCTCTCTGTCTCTCTCAAATAAATCTTTTTAAAAAAAAATCCCTTTAAGTTTATTAACTTGTATTATGGCCCAGAATGTGGTCTATCACAATGAATATAACCATGTGAACTTGAAAAGAACGTGGGTGCAGATGTTCAGTATAATGTTTTGTAAGCGTCAATTCATTCCAGGTGATGGATATGGTTTTTCAGATCTCCTACATCTTTACTGATATTTTATCTAGTTATTTCATCATTATTGAAAGAAGAATATTAAAATCTCCAGCTGTGATGGTAGAATCCTTTATTTTCCTTTTAATTCTTTCCATTTTTTACTCCATGTATCCTGGAGCTCTGTTGTTAAGCTCATACACATATATGATCATTACATTATCCTGCTGAACTGACCCTTTACCAATACAGAATATCACTCTATCTCTGCAAATACTCTCTGTCTTCAACTCGGTCATTAATATAGACGCTCGGTCTTTTTATGCTTGCTGTTTACATAGTACCTTTTTTCTACACATTTATTTTAAACTTATCTGTTTTTTTATATTTCAAATGTTTCTCTTCTAGCAGACATATGTTCAGTTCTTCCATTTTTTAATGGATTCTAACAATCTTTGCTTTTTAATTGGAGTATTTAGACCATTAACATTTAACATTAACCTTTACTTTTCTTCCCATACTACACTGGCTGGCATCTCCCAGACAATAGTGAACATAAGTTGTGAGAATTCGCTTCTTACTTTATTCTTAATCTGGGGGAAGGGCATAGGTGGAAAAAGCTTTTAATAATTTATCATTAAATATATTGTTTCTTGATATACTACTATTGCATTTTAAATTATCATTATTAAAAAAATAAAGTTATTACATTTTACATGAATTATTAGGAGAAAATATTTTCCAGGAAAATAACATAGCAACATCTCTTAGTTTTGTTTCCATCTTTCTTTCACATTTTATATAACCTACATATGGGGCACATTATTGAAACTACATGTATTTTACATGGCATCTTAGTGACCTCCTTGCTTACATGTTCATCAACAGATGGCACTCTTGCGTTTTTGGTGTCTTACGTCCGTATGGTTTTGCCTTTAAGAAAGCGTAACTACTTTTTTGATCAATATTAAAAAGAATTGTAAATTTAATCTGTTCTTACAGGTGACTTCAAATGGCTAACAATGGCATTTACTTCCAAACAGTCATTTTTAAATGTACTTATTCACACAATAAGTGTTTATTGAATAGCTTTTCTACGACAGACACTAGGCTGGACCCTGGGGATATACCAATTATATTAGAGATAATTTATTTCCTATAAAAGTTTCCAGAAAGCTAAAACATGTAAAAAAAATTATATCCTACATGTTATAACAAGGTAGTAAAAAGTGTTGAAGCTGAGAAAAAAAATAAAGGAGCGTGCAATTCCCGGCAGAATCTGGATACTTCTGCAGAGTTGAAAACTTCTGAGTCATAATCTGAAGGAGAAGTGAAAGTTCACCAGGGGAAGAGGAGGGCCAGGAATTATAGTGAAAAGGTCAAGAGTCATTAAAAGTATTCCATGTTATGTGAATACAGTGAGGTTCCAGAACCAAGAGCATGGAATCCATGAGGAAGATCGGTTTCAAATAAATCTGGGACCAACATAGTGAGGCAACTAGCAGAACTCATATCTCCTTCCTACCCTCTCCCTGCATATTTCCTTTATAGGATTTTTGCATGGAGGGAAAATTCATAACCACCACTGAGCTGGGGTGCTGGGGGAAGGTAGAGAATCTGCTCGGTTTGCTTATCCCAAGCTAGGCTCTTCCCCTTGGCCCAGACAGCCTAAGTTCAGGTCCTAGGGACCTGTCACCTACATACAGAACCTACCCCGAGGTGGATTCTGCCCCGAGATGGACTAAAACCCTCCCCTGACTCTTAGTACAGCTAAATTCACTCGCAGACGAGTCTCCCTTTCCAAGAGTCTCTTACCCCTAAGACTCCTCAACATCTTCAACACCATTCAGGGTCATGGAGGTACTGCCACGTCCTTAGCTCTATGACTGATACAGCAATGCAGGAACGAGAAGACCATCAGCCCTTGGATCAGACCCTTTTCTCTGGCCCCTATGACCATCCACCTGTTTTGAACTCCGATGCCAAGAGATCTTTGGCCCCAAGGGCACTTTGCAGTGAGGTTTAAAAATCCAACGAATCTACAAAACACCCAGCCTGTACCCTTTAAGAACTCATTGTCTTGGAAGATGAAGAGGGTGAGGAACTGTTCCCGGTTAAAAGAGACTGAAGAAACATGACAACTAAATGCAAGTTGTGATCCTAGACTGGGCAGAGGGGAGAATGTTAGGAGAGACATCCTTAAGACAGCTAGTGAAGTTCAAACTTAGAGATAAAATATTTAAGGATAGAGGATGATATCTGCAACTTAACCTCAAATCCTTGAGCAATTATATACAGAGACACAGATCTATAAAAGGATGTATGGGTAGAGAGAAAACAAATGTGGCATGATATTAACAATTGGTGAACCTAGGTTTGGATATAGGAGAATTCTTTGTTTGTCTTGCAATTTTTCTGTCTGAAATTATTTCAGAATAAGTTTTTAAAAACCACAAGTACCATCGACCATTGACAGATACACCAGGGTGCAGGTTCAGTAGGGACTTCTAGGTTCAGTGTGCCTTCTAGGTTATGAGATAAAGGGATCCTGAGGAGGAGACAGGCTGCTTGGTTCCTCCCTTCGGGACTAGGGCTCTGGCTCTCTGTCTCTGTCTCTCCCCCACACACCCCTCTGTATATCACTCCCCCGATCTGGTCTACGTCTCTCTCTACCCCAATGGCTTTGTGTTGTGATGGGTTGCTTATATGTTTGTTTTGTTTGCTTGCTTATTTTTGATCTTTTTCTCTTTCTGTAACTGAAAGTAGACCTTCCAGAACGGCCTGTTGTACTCCAATCCATCCTGAGCATGGATTGGGGGGTGGGGGGGCTTTATCCTGTTTGGAGTTTTCTGATTATCTTGACCCCGTGCATTTATGTCTTTCAATGTATTTGAGAGTTTTTAGTCCATATGGATTCAAATATTTTTTTTCCACTCTGTGCCATTTCTCCTGTTCTTCTGAGGCTCTGATGACCCAAATGTTAGAGCTTTTCAAAATTGTCCTACAGGCTTGAAACAATGCATATTTATTTTTAACCAGCATCTGTAAATCTGAAATTGAGGCTTAGCTGAGTTCCCTGCTTCAAGGTCTCACCTGAGTGCAGTCTAGATATTGACTAACTCTGAGGGCTCATCAAAAGCACGACTAGGGAAATAGCCGCTTCCAAGCTCACTCAGGTTATTACAAAAATCCAGTTCCTTACAGCTAGAGAACTGAAAGTTTAAATTTCTTGGTAGAGGTTTCCTACAGTGTCTTCCCATATGGGGGTTCCTAAACACAATCACTTGCTCCCTCAAAGCCTGCAAAGGAGAGACAGAGAAGCAAGCCTGTTAATAAGAGAGGCTAATATAACATAATATAATATGATCATGGAAATGCCATCCCATTACCTTTGTCATATTCCATTGGTTAGAAGCAAATCACAAGTCCCATCCATACTCAAGGACATGAACAGAGACATGGACATGAGGAGACAAGGACCATGGAGGCATCTTTGAGTTTCTGTCTATCACATCATGAAGGAGGCTGCAGACCAGTCTGTGGCCCCACGTGTCCAGGGTTCTGGGCCTTAGCAGGATGGAATCCTGAAGAACTAGGGAAGTAAATACAGACTAAGGCTGGCAGCTAGCATCTCAGTCAAACTGCCTACAAGATCAGAGACCAGATTTGTGATGGCCGGAATATCATCTCAAGGTGGGTGACCTCGAATGCTAGGATAAGACGTGGCATGGTTCTGGAATGCAAACCTTAAAATGCAGGTGAAGGCAACATAAAAAAGTCCTAGACAGTGCAAGGTAAGCCCTGAGGGAAGGAGAGAAGAAAAAGAAGAGAGATTCAGAGACAGACAAGTAAAAACACTGAAATATGGTTTGCACACCAAAATTTCAAAATTCGTGAAGTAACCTAAACCCAAAAGACCGTGATCAAACTCCACAAATGGCATGCAAATTTACTCCAGACGAAAATAATTTTAAAGTCAGACAAAGATAACTGTGTTTAGGACGCTCAAGGAAATAAATGAAAGATTCATTTCTGCTTAAAGACACCAGGAAATGATGAAACTGAAATAGGTCAAATTAAATAAGAAAAATTGACCATTTTAGAAATACGAGAAAAAATATAGGCCTTGAAAGAAGAAACCTTATTGCTGAGATAAATCTTAGACTAAATATCATTCCCAGACTGAATTGTAAACAAAAGAGAGAATAAGAGACAAAATTGTAGACAAAAGAGAGAATAAGAACATTTCTACACAAAATAGCAGAGGGCTAATATCTTCAGGATCAGCCTTGTTCTGGAAGCTTCACAGAAACTCGAAACTTTAGGCCCACCCCAGACACACCAAGATACTTAACACTTTCATAAATTCCCCTAGGTAATTCATATGCACACTAAATTTCAGATGTACTGCCTTAGGGTAGTGGAAGAAAATTTTGAGGAATTTGCTCAGAATGCAGAACAGAAAAGACAAGAAAAACATACATGAAAATGCAGCTAAAAGCCAAAGCTAGACCAGGGATTCTGTATATCTATAATAATAGGTCAATCCAGAGGAGTAGAACAAAAGTATCTGGAGAGATAGCAGTTGAGAATTTTTTGGAATCAAGGACATGGATTTCTCAAATCACAAATACACCACAAATCCTGAGCAGGACAAATACAAGAGATTTATGCCTCTCTTTTGTTGTATTCTACTTTGTTGAGTGTTCCTTCATGGTCCCATCTGTTGTTTGGATAAAAAGTTGTTCCTTGCACAGATAATATGTTAGCTTTCCATGGTAGCTTTTAAGAGTCTCTCTTTATCTTAAAATTCTAGCAGAAGCTGCTCTGTTCTTGGTGCCCTTGGGTTGGTCCCTCTCTGTCTCTTCTTGCCATCTGGAGCCTCAGGTCTTAAAGGCTGTGATTGGGTTGCAGGTCTAGGGAAAAGGTAAGAAAGAGGTTCCATAGCCTCCTTTTCACCTGGGACAATGGGGTAGAATCAGTCTTTTCTATATGGTGCATGCCACATCCAAGGTCGAGGTCCCAACTGAAGGCCTCTGGCCTTATAGAAATAATTCCTCTTTACTTACTTGGAGAACCCCTGGGGATTTGAGGCAAATGCTGGCGACTGTTCAAATCCTTGGGGACCTTGATCTGGATGTCTCTCTATTTACCAACTTCTTTCTACCTCGGAGTCATTTTGCAGCCAGAATTGGGATTAAATTCTATGATGCAGTGTGAAACTTCTGTGGTTCAGCCTTTGTACTCATCACTGCTTGTCTGCCTCTGTCTCCTTCTTGGAATCACAAGTCTGGTGTCATTCTGTTAGTCCCACCCTGAGTTTCTCACTTGGTAGTACTTTTCAGTTAGGGATATACATACTCTCATTCATCAGACACAACCACCAGACAATAACTTCCTAAAAGCATAAACCTGATCATGCCTCATGCTGGCTTAAAACATTTTAATCATTCCTAGTCACTTTTTTTTTTTTCACTAGATTATGTTTAACCGCAGAGTGGATCTGGGTGTGTAACACAGGAAAGCCTGGCATGGATTCCTTTTCATGTCTCTGTATTTTTTCTTGTAGAATTCACATAATTTTTATATTTGACTGGAATTGTTTAAAACAAATAAAAAGGGGCACCTGGGTGGCTCAGTCAGATAAGCATCTGCCTTTGGCTCAGGGCCCTGGGATGGAGCCCCTGGTCAGGCTCCTCGCTCAGTGGGGAATCTGCATCTCCCTCTCCCACTCCCCCCACTTGTGCTCTCTCTCTGTGTCAAATAAATAAATACATGTTCCTCAAAGTATTGCATAAAACTGGCACTTCAGAAAAATATTTTGTTTTTTCCCTGCCTTCTTCTGGGCAGACTAGGCAAAAAAAAAAAAAAAAGTCCCCATTTGTCTTATTTTTAACCATTTTTTTGGTTGCCCTGCCCATGCATTCCTATTTCTGTGTCTGCATACCTTTGTGTTGAGGGTGTATAGGAACCACAAGATATAATTCGTGCCCCAGGACATTACATAAAAGGCCTTTGTGACCTGGTCTTGCTGACTTCTCCCCCAGACTTCCCACTATTCCCTGACTTAGTGTATGATCCGGGTGCTTCAGGTTTTTCTAAAATCAAAATGGGCTTTTTCTTTTTCTGATTACAGAATAAATAAATAGTCTTTGTGTAGAACTTTAAACAATATAGGAAAAACCTAAGTAAGAAAGTTTGGCTTATCCCTCTCCACTAAGCTAATTATGTTCGCCTGTGACTCTCTCGCTCTCTTTCCATGTATGTGCGTGTGTGTACATATATGCGTAGAAATACATGCCTGTACCTGTATATATACACATACACATAGACAAACATATACACGTATATTTATGCACATATGAACACATGTAATTCTACAGGCGTAGGCTATAAATGCTGACTTTTTTGTAGTTACCTTTTTGTGTAGTTTTACAGTTTTTTGTTTGTTTGTTTGTTTGTTTTTTTCAACCAACTCATTAGTTACCCAAACCAGATAACCAAAGTTAACAGCCAGGTCTGACTCCCAGAACCTCATACAAACAAAAATTATACACAGATCCTGATTTTTCATGTGTAAATATTTAGGGAAAAATGGGGTCCCTTTCTATATAGCCTGCATCTGCTTTACTCACTTAAATTCTATGACATTATACAAAAGCATCCAAGTCAAATGGTACAGATGCAACTCATTCTTTCAAATTCTTGCTCACTTTTTCTTACATAAAGATGTATTGCAATCTGTTTAGTCAGTCTCCTGTTGATGGGCTTTTTTTTTTTTTTTTAAAGAAGTGGAAGTCCTCTTTTGGAGAGTTTTTTTTCATTTTTTTAAGATTTTATTTATCTATTTGACAGACAGAGATCACAAGTAGGCAGAAAGGCAGACAGAGAGAGAGGAGGAAGCAGGCTCCCTGCTGAGCAGAGAGCCTGATGAGGGGCTTGATCCCAGGACCCCGGGATCATGACCTGAGCCAAAGGCAGAGGCTTTAACCCACTGAGCCACCAAGGCACTCCTGAATATATTTAATAATTCGGAGAGGATCAACATTTTTTTTTATATTAAGTGCTCCCACCCAGCAATATAGTACATAGTTCCATTTAGCCAGGTCTTGTTTTATGTCCTTTAATAAAATTTTATTATTTTCTTTCTCTGAGTCACACTTTTCTTGCTCAAACGATTCTGAAAAATTTCACAGTTTTTGTTGCTAGAGAACATCAAAAACGCTTTTCTATTTCCTCTCCTGGCCAGTTATTTCCACAACTGGGGAAAGCAATTGATTAAAAGAAAAAACCTTTCCCATATTTGCAGTCAGTTCTCCAAATCCCCTTTGTGCCTTTGCACTTTAATCCCTGGTCGTGTTGAACGATTGCAATTCCCCACACCACACCTCTGTGCCTTTGCTCTTTTCAGAAGGTCCTTCGCCTACATCACTGACTCACCCACACCACCTGTGAAGACTGACCACACCCGTGCCTCCTCCTGGAAGCCTTCCCCTGATACCCTTGTGTTGGCGGGGTCCTCAGCCTCTCTCTCCTGGTATCTCTGTGCACTCATGTCTTGTTTGTTTTCTTCACTTTTCACCCCAGTTGTCTGTCTGTGTATAGTCTCACTCAGTGGACTCCGACCTCCGTGGAGTCATGGGTCAGGTCTTAAACAAATAGGTGTTCTCAGAAGCTAGCACCACATCTGGAATATAGTAAATTCTCAAAAAAGAGTGTGGCATTGGCTCTGATTGGAAACAGCTAATGGCAGGCCAGAAAGACCTAACTTTCTAAGGACCTCTGATCTTTTCGGCTATATTACTCTTGATATTTACACGTAAGTTATAGATACTTGTTCTTTTAGTACATAACTCTGGGAGTTGATTTAACAACACTTTGTTACGTGAAAATAATGATAGAGGGTGAAAGGCTCGGACCAGCTACAGAAATCTTGATTCTTATTGGTGAGTGTGATTCAAAAATTCATTCACCCAAGGGCGCCTGGGTGACTCAGTGGGTTGAAGCCTCTGCCTTCGGCTCAGGTCATGATCCCAGGGTCCTGGGATCGAGCCCCACATCGGACTCTCTGCTCAGGAGGGAAACTGCCTCCCCCTCCTCTCTCTGCCAACTTGTGATCTCTGTCAAAGAAATAAATAAATAAAATCTTAAAAAAAAATTCTTTAAAAAAAATTCATTCACCCAGTAAATGAATGTTTAATGAACACATACCATAGGCCAGATACTGTGCCAGGAGCTGTGAATATAGCAATTTTCAAAACACACAGGATCCCTGCAGGGAACTTGCACCACTCAACTATATGATTACACTATTTAAACAAAATATGCAGCTTGAAGAATATAGTTTGAATCTTAGTTTTGGCATTGGACACTGGGGATATTCCTTTAGTATATTTACTCCTATTTGGGGAGAATCAGTCTCGGCTACCTTTTTTTTTTTTTTTTTTAAGATTTTATTTGTTTGACAGACTATAAGCAGGCGCAGCAGCAGGCAGAGGGAGAGGGAGAAGCAGGCTCCGCACTGAGCAGGCAACCTGATGCAGGGCTGGATCCCAGGCCCCTGTGATCGTGACCTGAGCTGAAGGCAAACGCCTAACCCACTGAGCCACCCAGGCACCCCTTGGCTATCTTTTCTACCGGGACTACTGCCACGTCATGCTGTGTCTACAAGCAAATTACAGAATGTCACACCTTCTTCTGGGCAGACTAGGCAAAAAAAAAAAAAAAAAGAAGAAGTCCTCATATGTCTTCTTTTTAGCCATTTTTCTTGGCTATTCAGGTACTCGATGACTTTACAATAAGTCAATAACCAGAATTTTCATTAAAGGGAGGAAGGAACTACTGTTTCAACTCTCCCCGCTACTCCTCTGTGACTTAAAAGTGGACTGAATAATGTTGCTCAAAGACTTCCACGTTCTGGTCCTTGGAGCCTGTGAATACGTTAGTTTGTGTGGCAAAGGGCACATTCCATGCGTGATTAAGTCAGGGATTTTGAGATGGGAAGACTCTCCTGGATTTTCCAAGTGAGCCCCATGTAAGTATAAGGGTCCTTATAAAGAGGGAGGCATGAGGGTCAGAGTTAGAAAGATTTCGAGATGTTTTACTGGTGCCTTTCAGAATGTGGGAAGGGGCTGTGAGCCAAGGAAAGCAGATGACCTCTAGAAGCTGGAAAAGGTAAGGACATGGCTTCTCCCCTGAAGCCTCCAGGGAGAGTGTGGCCCTGTAGAACCCTTGATTTGGGGCCCAGTGAAACCCATTTTGGACTTTTGACCTCCAGAACCGCGAGAGTAATTACATGTGGTTTTAAGTCACTAACTTCGTGTTAATTTATTACAGCAATGACAGGAAGCTAAAACCAAAACATGAAGTAGCTAAACTAAGGTGCTGGCTCCAGTAGGCTCTTTGGGGGAGCATGGTGAGGCCAACCGCACAAGGAAACACCGTGAAGGCAGTTTGAAGCTAATAATGTGACAGAAGGGGGACCCCCACCTCATTTTATAAGGGTCAAAGTCAGGCTGGAAATATCCAGTAGCAACCACAAACCAAAAAATAAAATTCGTAAGTAAGACATAATCCAAGAATCAGGAGTCAAGCAGAGATTGGAGAATGGCAGGCTCAGATAAGAAACAGGAAGGAAGTGTAGGGTGTTGGTTTATCTCCCTCTTGGGAGCATCCTGTGGGTAATCGGAAACCGGTCCCTGTATTCAGAGGACAAGAAAAGACTGAAGACAGATGCGGCCACTCCAGGTCGGCCGGTGGCTGTTTTAATAACAGCAAAGGGAATGACCCTTATGAGTGACAGAAAAAGGTCTCTGAGCCCCCTTTCCAAATCTTAGAAGTTTATAAAGAGGCCCTTACTGGGCTCAGCCATATATCCTACAGGTGTTCTCAACACCACATCACCATCTCAAAGTTATGTCCTTGTAGCGGCCTCTGGGAGCAGAAAAGGTAAGTGGGACCCACACTCTCGGGACAGAGGAGAGGCCGAGGAGCCTCTGAGTGTCCAAGCCTAGCTTAGGGGTCAGTCGGTGGCCACAAGTTTTGATGATGTTCCCCAACAAAGGGTAGCTTCATGAAAAGATATTGGATTATCTTTTTATAAGTTATAAACTTTTTATAAGTTTATAGGAATGTGGGCACCAAAAACTTAAGGAAAGTCTAGACAACTTAGCAGAACCCCTTAGTGGAAACATCTCATTTATGGAAAACCGACTACCAGTCAGCATGAGTGTTTCATTTAATTTGCATAATGATTCCATGAGTTGGGTGTTATAACCCTTGCTTCACTAATGAAATTCACAGAGGATGAGCGACTTGTCTAAGGCCGCAGAAAATGCTAGAAGTGAAGATGGGGTTCACCTCATCCCTCTAACTCTGGGAGCCTTGGTCTTTCATCCACAATATGCCACCTTCCTTTCAGGAAAAATGTTTGTTGACTTTTTTGGTTGTATGCACAGTTCAAAGCAGAAAAACATGATGTCACTCTTTGAGATACTCATTTTATCGGTGACAACTTGAAAATGAAGTTAAAAATTAAGCAGTAGAGTCAAACCCAGGCGCCCTGCTCTGAGGATGCAGGGCCAGACCTGATGCTGTCGCACTGCCAAGTGGCTCAGTATTTATCCTTGTGAAACTCTGTGGAATAATCGGAAAGGGAGGAAAGGATAGAAACTTCTTCAGGGAGCCTTATAGTCTAGGGCTTAAAATACTGGTTTAATGGTGAAGGTAAGTGCTTTTTTTCTTTTTGGGTCGGAGGATAATTACTAATCAAGCAGAGATCCATTAAAGGGAGGGAACGGTTTGAGGGGAAGTCGGAGGAAAACGTTAAGAGCAGCCTAAGGATCCCACCCGGGAATGGTTTCTGTTTCCAGATGAAGAAGGGACTTTTCTAACACATGCAATCGATTCAATGGACTCAATGGAACAAGGCTTGAGAGGCCACCAGTGCCAGTGGACATGGGGCAACGATCCCTTCTCTGAGGATTCCCTATTAGCTGTGACACCTGGATGAGTTGGATGGGTTTCACTGTGGGATAAAACACTGGCTCAGAACTAACCAGCTGTGGGCTCGGGGACTGTGGCAAATGAGTCTTTTCAGATTTCTATGTATATTCGAAACTGTCTCTCAAGAAAAGGAGCATATGAAGTCGTAAATAAGAGTAAAAGCAAGAATACTTATATGCTTGTAGGGCTCACCAGTTTAGGTGTCCTCACCGGCCAGCTCAGGAGAAGGGCCCAGAGAGATTAGGATTATGCTGCTCTCACGGGAAGGCCTAGGTGGAAAGTCAGTGAAGGCGCCTTTTCCCAATTTGCCAGAGAAGGTCCCCCATCCAAAGCCCAGTTGGGCTTGTATGTGCCTGGAAGACAAGCTTGAGGTTGTCACTTGGAGGAAAGGGGCACAGACACCGTGCAGATCTCCTGGTGAGCCCAGTTGTGAGTCCCCCAAGGTGCACTTGATCTGGGCCTTACCCTGCTTTCTAGGATCACCCACTATCGGTCCCTGATACAATTTTTTTTCTTTGATTCTTTTTTTTTTTTTCCATGACTAAATTCATAAGTGAATTGACAGCATGACATAAATGACCTACTGGAGTAACAAGTTTTATCTCAGCACTACCCATCTTTCAGAAAGGTAGGGAGGTGATAAAAAGGGGCCTCAGCTCTACTAACCTGGGAGACAGTGCTTCTTCCCACATTCTCTGATGTTCGTAGCAAGATGCGTCCCTTCTTCCCCCATCTTGTGGATTCTAGTTCAGAAGAACCTGCTTTTCAAAGGAAATGTTTGAAACCGATTGAACAATCAATCAAAAGTGCTTCCACAGAAATGTATTTTATTTGCTCTAAATCTGTACTCATTAACCTGCAAGGGCCCGAGCCATCTGGTGAGTGCTGATGATGATGGCTGTTGTTAATATCAGGAATAGATCACAACGTGTACTTCACATTTAGAAGGTGTGTCTCAATATCTTCTCTTTTTCCCTTACTCACAACTGTCCCATGAAGTAATATCGTCCCCATATATCTTGTTTTTTGTTTTTAATCTTTGGTTTTTGTCCTGTTCTTTTCTGTTACCTGTTCAATTAACGCTCTGGTAGCTTATGAAACCTGCACTGGTTTACTCAGATTGTAAATGGGACAGAAGAGCTTGGTCCCTGGATACCCTTTGAACTGAGGGCTCATACTCTTCAACAACATGTGACATTTACTCTGAGTAAACTGGGAGACTAGACTAACAGAGATGATGCAAGACAGGCCGGGGATTAGGGGAAATCTAAGAGCAATAAAAAGACCACTATAACAAAATAGTGGGTTCCAGACTGAGACAAATAGGAAAAAAAAAAAAAAAACTACTCTTTTGCTTCTGCATAAACCATACTGTCTACATTATTAATTTTATATCAACTACAACTCTATACTTGTTTTTAAAAGGTCGAATTTTCATTTACTGTCTGTTCGATTTTTCTATATTTACTTATAGCTTTGGTGCTAGGACTCACTAGTTTTTAGAAGTGTCACCCCTGAATGGGAGGGTCCTTAATAGTATTTACAACTGGACCGAAACTCCCACTATCTCTGAGTGTGTATCAGTCATGATAACACTCAGACCCCATCATTTTCATATGCTTCCGTGATTATTTTGGGAAAATAGTTTTCATTATTACATCACCGAAGGACCCTAGTTTAGAGTAGTTTGGAATGTCTGCCCAATTTCTCTTTGTTTCATGCGACGGAAATAGGAAATTAACAAATGAGATCCGCTATTGAGGCAAAATTCATATTATGTGAAATTGTGAAAACGAAGGTAGGAATGGCAGCAGGTGGAAGGGGAAGGACAACCGAAATGACAGGTTTGTGAGATCATTCCAATAACCAAAAAAGCAAGAAAAACTAGTCATCTTTATTCTCTTAAATATTACAGGCTCCTCTTGAAAGTATTTTCCTCATCAAATTGACTTCTGGAGTAAATGATTAAAACCACTTAAAGGCATATAAATTCCCCTGTAGAATACCTCAAAAGGAAGCTACCCTATTGTGTTCAAAGCTGAGCTTAAAATAGGAACCCAAAGGGGAAGTAGTATTAACAGAATAAGCAACAGTCTGGCCATCAAGAATGCTGGTGCTGGCTCAGTAAAACGTGAGACCGGGTGTCTAGCTCTCAGACTCCCAGTACATCAATTTTCTCACCAGTAAAATGAACAGTTGGGCCCGAGGATCTCTGAGCATCTTTCCGCTCTAGAGTTTAGATTGACTGATGAGGTTGGTGGGAAAGCTTTCAGTGTAGTATGGATACTAGGAGTTGCATGGACAGCAAAGAAGTTCCATTAGTCAAGTCTTGAGAACTTTCCCAACAAGGGAAATCAGCTAGAAAGTGGTCCAAACTCCAGGTAAACGAGCTGTCTGTTCCATTGTGCTTCAGCTAAGATCCCGAGTGAGAAGCACCGAACCGGGCTCCTGAGATCATCCAGATGTTAGCAAGACTCGAAAGCCTGCCACAGCAGGACAAAAGCCAACATGTTTCCTGGTTCCAACATGCTAACCATGTCTGGTTTAGCCATGGGGCATTTATTTAGGTCTGGGCAAACAAATTGCCTGTAGCAAAAACAACAATAAACATTTCAGAGCCTCAAATGTTATACACGTACATGTTGTGCAATGTCATCCTTCCTGTTCAGAGAAAATCCAGTGCAGCATTGTTCTCGTTGTCCAGGAGGGAGAGAAACATGGTTGGAAGGAAAGAAAGGGTGTTCTGGAACTTTCTCAGCTCCTGAGTTTATTTAACTTTCCTGTCCTCTGATCCACCTCAAGCCACAATACTCCTCACCTTTGCACAGTTCTCTGTGCTTTGCAACTTTCTCATTTAATTCTTTATGGCATCACTCAGAAAGGCTGATTCTTACTAAACAGACGAGGGAATGGACAGTTGCAGAATTTAAACGACTAATTCTAAGTCATGTAGCCCAATTTTCTTATAAAAACCGAGTCCTCCGTTAGCCTAACAAGTGTGTATGGCAAAATGTCATTCATGTAGCTGTGTTGGATCACAACTTTGATGCTGAAAGAAGGCCACACTCACATGAAAGGTAATTTGTGTGTTGTGTTTTGGACTGTTATTCATCCTATAGATAAAACACAGTCGTGGTGAGAGAGATTCAGGGCAAAGGGAAGTCCACAGACTGCACCACCACTTCCCAAAGGATCCAAATGGACAAGAAGACGTCCAGTAGGAAAGGTAAGCTCTTGTTTGCAGGCTACTTTATGAAAGAGTGGGTACTCATCTCCAGGGTTGTTCTTTTCCTTGCTTTCTCCTCCTAATTCTTTTTTCATCATGTCACCCATGAGAAAGACTCAAAGACTGAGTAGAACTTTGGACAAGCTCCAGCCCCTCATCCTGTTACCTGTTGCTTTTTTGTTTAGGGAGCCCCACTGAGTTATTTATCAGAAATCAAGCCAAATGACCAATTAATATTGGGACATAAAGAATGGAATAAGTCTTGAAAAAGTCATTTTAAAATAACCTGTGTATAAACTCTTGCTATAGTATATTGCCAAGCAGCTGGCTATTTTCCAGAGTTTGGAATGCTCCAGTAGCATGGAAAGAATTCTTTTGCAGGAAAATAATTCTATCAGTGGGCCTATTTGGCCATTACAAATGATCTCTTTCATTATATTTTTATCTGTTTACTCACAGGTCCTCTCTTCATTTCTCTGTAGTTCTAGTTCTCCAAGTTCACAGAAAAAATTGAATCCATCGTTCACTTGGAAACCTTTGCAATATTGGTCCATTGTTCCACCTTGGGAGGACTTTAAAAAAAAAAAATGTGTTCTTGGAGACACTGGGGTAGCTCAGTCGGTTAGGCAGCTGACTCTTGATGTCAGCTCAGGTCATGATCTCAGGGTCCTGAGATCGAGCCCCGTGTCAGGCTCCACACTCAACAGGGAATCTACTTGAGGATTCTCTCTCTCCCTCTCCCTCTGCCTTTTGCCCTCCCCTCTCTCATTCTCTCAAATAAGTAAATCTTTAAGGAAAATATGCTGTCTTGTAATATACTGAATACCCAGCCAGCACTGTGTCATCTACAAACTCAGTAAAAATGGTTCTCTGCATTAGTTTTTTTAAAAGCTGAACACTTATGCTGTCAGAGTCTAGTGGCACGCAACAAAAATGTTTCCAAGTGAACCTCGCCTGAAGGAATCAGTGGAGATGCTCATTTACGTTCTATCTTAAATATTTAGAAGAGAATCCCTGAGGTTTGGTTAGCTTCCTTCAATGGCAATTCTCTAAGTATAAACTTCCAAGCTTTATGGTGAATGAATATGCAGAACAGACAGGACCTCTGACTTGCAGCTGGGTAACTTGGGTTTTGTCACTGGCTCTGCCACCATGTCCCCCATTCACTTTATTTTGGGACAATGATACACAAATACCTTCACTTAGGTTTTCCTATGGCTGCCAATTGCTTCCCACACCTCTGGGAAAAAAGACCATATTTGCTTTACTTGACTGTAAGATCCCAGATTGACTGTTGTGCAGCCAACTAAAGAATACGACAAAGTAACGTTGTATGTAGTCATGGTTATTTCGGTGAAAAAAAGGCAGTGGGGCTGAGTGAGGTGTCTGATGTCTTTTTCAGCTTTAGCCATGGGAGAAGTGGAAAGATGGTGGCTTCAGTCAGGATGCTCACTGCACACTTCCATATTGTCCTCTAGGTCCAGAGTTCTGCTCATTACGCTATGGACTGGCTCTCATCATGCACTTCTCAAACTTCACCATGATAACCCAGCGTGTGAGTCTGAGCATTGCAATCATTGCCATGGTGAACAGCACTCAACAGCATGGTCTGCCCAATGCCTCCACAGAAGGACCTCTTGTGGACACCCTCAACAACCCCAGCAGATCCATGAAGGAATTTAATACAGGAGTAAGTATCATGGAGAACGATGCTCTTTGTTGAGAGGGAAAACCCAGTTTGAAAGGAAGGATCTTGATTCTGTAAAGTATAGAAGTATGAATTTTCAATGAACTACTGCAAAAAGCCTAGAATTTTGTTTTTGAGATACTGCTTACTTCTGTGATAAAAATAATCCTTCACTGAGATTGTTATGATTACAAGGTAGGGGGACTATAGAAAGAAATTGTGAAAACTTCTGCAAAGGAACAGAATACTAGGTGTCTTCCGTGAAAATCCTGGCACAGAGCACACCCTTCTGCTGGATTCTATGTAGATCTCTGCACCTTTCATTGTCTCAGGGCCATTCTGCAACTCTGTAAGTTCTATATAACAAATAGTCATGCAAGGAATTTTTGCCCACGGCTCTGCAAAAGAATTCTGTCCTGTGGAAAATCAACTGATACTCTCCTGACTTGCCCCGCAGCTGAATAAGCCAATTTGCTATATATTGAAAATCTAATTCAGCATTACTTCCTGCTTAAGAGTCTTTGAATTCTCTTTGGATCAGTTGTAACATCTTACTAATTCCTCCAATAATCCATGAGTTAAATAAAATCTTTATCACAATATTGTATGAGAATCATGATTACACCCTATTTTGAAATTTTTTCTTTAAACTATTATTTACTATACATTCCTAATGTCACCTTTGCATTTCATGATTTTATTACCTTGGGCCCAGCTTATTTGTAATGACCTCTCTGTCTCCAGTCTTTTCTCCATCATTCATCCTACACATTCACATTCTTGTGTTCAAGATTCCGGGATAACTTCAAGTTGCCAAACTTCTCTCTTGATGTGCTGTGCTCCTCCAAAATCTGGCCCCACTTCTCAACACCCTCAGATCTATTGGTGGCCCAGGCTCTGGGCAATTCAGAGTCCTGGTTATTTTCTCATCACTTAGTATCATTTCAAATGCTACAAATTCACTTTTCCCCTTCAATAAAAATGAATTTTCTTACTTCCCTTTGTACAAATCATCGTCATTCTTCAAAGGATGGTCCAAGTATTGCTTCCTCCCTGGGATCATTGCAAATTGTTCTTCCCTCTTCTCAGAGTCCCTATTTTACTGGTTTATCCTCAAATTTGAATTCTTTTTTTTTTTTTTAAGATTTTATTTATTTATTTGACAGAGAGAGAGACAGTGAGAGAGGGAATACAAGCAGGGGAAGTGGGAGAGGGAGAAGCAGGCTTCCCATGGAGCAGGGAGCCCAATGTGGGGCTCGATCCCAGGACCCTGGGATCATGACCCAAAGGCAGATGCCCAAAGATGGAGCCACCCAGGCGCCCCTCAAATTTGAATTCTGACCAGAACCCTATATCTTGAATTATTTGTAGTTATTATAAATGAATAAAAATAGTTCATATTATCTATCTATATATTTTTGCTTCTTTACTGCAATTTATAGCATGATGTCACATATCTAGTAGGCTACCAAAAATTATTTATTGGCTTACATCATGAGAAGAATGTGATCTTACTAATATGCAATACGTGTTTTAGGAAATCATCTCTGCCAAGGCAGACCATAATTCCTAAACTTGATTTTAAGGACTGATTTTGATGAAGTTCAGTAAAGTTGTGTTTTTTTAATTTTGGAAATGAGAGTCAACATGTCACCCAACTTTTCTCAGAGGCAAATAGTTAAAGGAAGCTCTTTCTCAGATGAAATAACTTTCAATGGCTTTATTTCATTTAATAGCTTCCTACCGTGCCTTCATTTCTTTATCTCTTTCCTTTTTCACTTTTTGTTTTTACTCCCCTCTGAAAGGAGCAGATTAGGGATATAATTGGTTGTTTGTTTGGAAGAGGTGGGATATGTATTAGGTGAAAAATACAACTGATGAATCACTAAATTATCTCCGAAATTAATAATACACAATTTGTTAGTTAAATTGAATTTAAATTTTAAAAATTTAAGAAAATAAATTAAAAAAGCAAAAACAAAAAATAAAAAAATACAGAAAAGTGGATTTTTATACTAGAATACCACCAACCCCAAGCAGCACAGGTTTTAAAGTAGATTTTCGTAACAGAATTTCTTAGCAAATAATTTTCCTTCTTCCTCCCTACCCCCCACCAGGCCTCTGTGTATGAATGGAGCCCAGAGACTCAGGGTATCATCTTTAGCTCCATCAGCTATGGGATAATAGTGACTCTGATCCCAAGTGGATATTTAGCAGGGATATTCGGAGCAAAACAGATGCTCGGTGCTGGTTTGCTGATCTCCTCCCTTCTCACCCTCTTTACGCCATTGGCTGCTGACTTCGGAGTGATTTTGGTTATCGTGATTCGGACAATCCAGGGCATGGCCCAGGTATCCAGCTACTTTCTCATTTTGAGTGGGACACAGGTGCCAGATGTCTACTCAAGATCACAGGTCTTAATGATTTTCCTTTCAGGGAATGGCATGGACAGGTCAGTTTACAATTTGGGCCAAGTGGGCTCCCCCACTTGAACGGAGCAAGCTCACCAGCATTGCAGGCTCAGGTAAGGATGTGTATATGGATGACAGCTTTGTGATCTCACTCGCCCTATTGTCTGCCTCTCCAGGCCGTGTGATCAGATCACACCAAGGACTCAAAGACTTCTTCACTGCCATTTCCCCCAACTAGGAGCACTGAAAGTGTATGCTTGCGGAAGTGAGGTTCCCTCAAGCCTCTCATTCCCAGCTCCAATGTATGGCTGCATCCTACAAATTTTTACTCTAAAGCAACCCTTCTGCATTCTGGCTCCTTCCTTTGCAATTGTCCTGTCTTTTCTATCCATAAATGCTCTCAATGAGGAAGCAGAAGTCCAGCTGAGGACAAAGTGCAGGCTGACACCCCGCAACTCCCCACTCCCACTCCTGGGTGGGATATGTGTGATACTCTTCCAGGAAGCCCCCAAATATCTTAAAGTTAAGGCCTTAATAGAGGGGAAAAACTACCTTAACTTGACAATGGCAAGGCCTCCCATATCTTGCAGGTCCTCTTAAGTGTATGAAAATTCTTTTGGAAAACCTCCCCATAGTCTATAGTCACCACCCCCACAACCCTGGGGCAGCAGCTCTTTCTGCCCAGGGGTCCTGTCCCCGCACTTCAATAAAACCACCATTTTGCACCAAAGACAGCTCAAGAATTCTTTCTTGGCCATCGGCTCCAGAACCTCAGTCCACCGAACCTCACCCAGATTCCTAAACCCCGTCACTCTCAGCTACTCTTCTCTCTCCTCCAGCTCTGTCCCCTGCAGACTTCTCTTTCCATCAAAGTCAAGTTACCTCCCTTAAGCACAAATAAGACATGTTTGCTCACGTGCTCGGACTTCGAGTTGCATTTCTCCATGACTGCGGATAGAAACCCATCTCCTTATGGCATGGATACAAAGATCAGCTGACATATGGTCCCAGCCTGCTTTTCCACTTGGCATCCCTCTGTAAGCAAGGCTCTTGTCACCTACAATTGGCACTTAACTTCTCTCTGGCTCTACTCTCCTGGCACATTTTCCTGGAAGGTCCTCTATTCCTGGCTTCTTTTACCCAAAACCCATCCATTCCACTGCTTAGCTCATGTAAACAATTTGTAAGTCTCGTCATCAGCTTTAACACCTTCCCCATGTGCACATCCACAGGACACTAGGGTTGATTATTGTAGTTCTATTCCACATCCTTTCCCTCCCCAAAGTACAGATGGGGACGCATTCGGGGGCCATAAAATTAGTGTAGTGGGTCAAAAAAAAAAAAAGAAAAAAGTATTTAAAAACAAAACTGAATACAATAGAGTAGAATATGTTGGAGTGCTTTGCACATGGTGAGTCTAAGTATCGATTCGTGAAACTTTTGTCTGAGGTTTCTGTATGTGTATGTATTTGTGTGTGTATTATGTCACCGTGTAAAATGCGTTTCTTCTTGTAGGTCTCTGTAAAGTATGTTCAAACTCCAAGGTCTACACTAGATTATATTTATAATAGTGAATTTGGCTTGTGCTTTTTTCTCCCCAAGTGGACTGAAGGCTCCTTGAGGTCAGGGACAATATCTTATTCATCTGTGTAAGACTTTTCCTTCCTGTCCTCAATCTCATATTGTGCCCTGCCAGAACGCAACTCTGATTCTAAGGAAATACTGGTGGGCTATGACTGAGGGGAGTTTCTATGACAAACTAAGGGATTTAAACTGGGCTCCTTGGGGTTAAGGAGCTCTTGGAGTGTCAGGAGGCATACCGTTATTATGTAGCAATTCCAAGTACTTCACATGACATCATTATTGGGGGATATCTGGGAGCAGGAAGAGAGACTCTCCTCACTCAGTAACTCTCTGTCGAGACAATGTCCGGGAGGCCACTCAGTCTCAGCCCTCTGCTGTATTCATATGTGCCTTTTTGTCCCTCTTCTCTTCAGGGGCAGCATTTGGGTCCTTTATCATCCTCTGCGTTGGGGGACTAATATCCCAGGCCTTGGGCTGGCCTTTCATCTTCTACATCTTTGGTGAGTCATTTTCCCCTCGATCCCAAGCCCTCTGTTGGCCAGCCATTTTTGGTTGGATGCCCACGTTACCTGTCACCTATGCCCAGAGAAAGGAGAATGCTGAAGATTGGTGGCTCCCTTACTTCAGTCTAGGGAATGACTCCCTGTGCTGACTTCTGAGGAACTGGGAGTGCCCCTCCCCCTCCCACCCCAGGCGTCTTCTGTAGACTCTCCACCACCATGTCTGAAGTGCCAGGTCTAGTTGCCTTGTGGTTAAAATATCAGTATCACCAAAAGTTGATGGAACACACTTTAAATGTGTCTTCATATTTTATTGTAATTATTATTTCCACCAAGATTCCCTTAATCTGTGTTCTACCAGGCTAATCTTCCTGGGGGGCCTGGATGGTTCAGTTAATTGTCTGACTCTTGTTCTTGGCTCAGATCTTGACCTCATAGCTGTGAGTTTGAGCCCCACAATGGGCTCCATGCTGGTTGTGGAATCTGATTTTTTAAAAAAAAGCACCCTTCCCTAGGGAAACTTCCAGGGCTTATCCCATCAGATGCAGTCTTTAACCATCTTCAAATGACAGATCTTAGCAATGAGACATATTTCTGTTCTGTTGTTATAACCAAATGATGTCATTCAATATGGTTCTGGCTTGTATGGCTCTCTCCTTAATGATGTTAATCCCAGGTCATTTGAGTTCAGAAGTGTTAATCAGGTACTGTCAAGAAATATTTCTTCTGGAAATCCATAGTGAGCATATTGTTTGAATATAAAGAACACTATCTTTTGCAAATGTGCCGAAAATTTTGCCTTGCCACACTGATTTTCTGGCAGGTCATTTCATGTATGTATGACTACTATGTTCCCCAATCCTGACTACTCAGATCTTCCAAAATAAGACAATAATGTGGGTAATAAGAAATAGCTGCTAATGACTTAACACTATAACCACTAGAGTCCTAAGAGTAATTAACCAGCTATGCAATGGTACGTTCGTGCTCAGGTTCTCTCCAGACGGCTCTGACATTGCCAAATGGCACTCCATATTTGCGAGGTGGTCTCTGGAAAGCTTTTAAAAGGAGATTTGTAGGGGCACCTGGGTGTTGCAGTCAGTTAAGTTTCCAATTCTTGGATTTGGCTCAGGTCATGATCTCAGGGTCCCAGGATCGAGCCCTGCACTGGGCTCTGTGCTCAGCGGGGAGTCCACTTGAGATTCTATCTCCTTCTCCCTCTGCCTCTCTCACTCCTGCTGTCTCTCCCTCTCTCTCTCACTCAAATAAATAAATAAATCTTTTAAAAAAATGGAGATTTGTAAAAGAATTGAAATAAAGAAGTGGACACATTAGCTCCTGGTGGAATAACCATGAATCGACAGGTGTGCTTTGAAGGGGATGTGGGCCACGTCAGAGGAAACTCCCTTCCCCAGCACACAGATCTACCCGAAAATTAACAGGGTCCTGGCTTCCCAGGTAGCATTGGCTGTGTCTGCTGTCTCCTGTGGTTCACCGTGATTTATGATGACCCCATGCACCACCCATGCATAAGTGTCCAGGAAAAGGACTACATCGTTGCCTCACTGGCTCAACAGGTACAGTGCATCCCTTCTACCTGTGGACTATGTGGAGGCCTCTAGGGCACGGTGTGGGGCTCCTGGGAGAGGCCTCCTCACACCTGTTCCAACACCATGTTGATTAGATCTTTCCTTTCAGTCCAGTTCTCCCAGACGATCTGTCCCCATAAAGGCTATGGTCAGATGCCTACCACTTTGGGCCATTTTCACGGGGTTTTTCAGCCATTTCTGGTTATGCACCATCATCATAACATACCTGCCAACCTACATCAGCTCTGTGCTCCACGTGAACATCAGGGACGTAAGTATCCTTCCAGTACTTCTACGAAAACAATAATGGCGATAAGGAGAAAGAGTTCCATGCTGCCTACTGCACTCTGGCCTTGCACAGAACCACTCATTTGACCTTCACAATGACCTTGAGGAAGGTGTGTAATGATTCCTATTGCCCAGGCATGGACCTGGGGACATGTAGGGGTCAGCAGATGTGCCTTGGATCGCACAACCACTGAGTGACAGAGCAGCTGCAAGAGCTGTGTCCTCAACCACCGAGTGACTTCTCCACACCAGCTGACTCTTCAGTATCCCTTAGAGCTTACTATCACTCTTTCTGGAGCCCAGTGTACTACCATGCAACCAGCCCTCTTCCCTGAGGCAGTCCTCTTCTGTGGAAAAGGCTGCTGACTTCTGAAAAACAACTCAGGATGTCCAGAGTGCGGGTTAACCATTGCTTGGGGAACTGATAAACACTGGGGCCATCTACATGTCCACACTCATTGTACATGTTTCCTTCCTTCAGAGTGGGGTTCTGTCCTCCCTGCCTTT
Source organism: Enhydra lutris kenyoni (assembly GCF_002288905.1). Classification (NCBI taxonomy): domain Eukaryota; kingdom Metazoa; phylum Chordata; class Mammalia; order Carnivora; family Mustelidae; genus Enhydra; species Enhydra lutris. The sequence continues at coordinate 3,063,008 of NW_019154177.1, forward strand.
CATCGCTGCTTCAAGTTGTACAATTCTAGGAGGCCAGTTGGCAGATTTCCTTCTGTCCAGGAACCTTCTCAGATTAATCACTGTGCGTAAACTCTTTTCATCTCTAGGTAAGGATAAGTGCACGGGCTTGGTTAACAAACCCCTTTTCCCCACACATGGTCTGAGAGAGGTCCTGATGGTGCATCTCATTGCCCAGGGCTCCTCCTTCCATCGCTATGTGCCGTGGCTTTGCCCTTTGTGGCTTCCAGTTATGTGACAACCATTATTTTGCTGATACTCATTCCTGGGACCAGCAACCTGTGTGATTCAGGGTTCATCATCAACACCTTAGATGTCGCCCCTAGGTAAGATCTCTACCCATCCCTACCCCCCAGCCAGGGCCTTCTGGAGGTGTTAGGCCTCTTCTTGCAACTCCCTCATGCTAGGGCATGCACAAAATGATAGCACAATAATGATAAATAATTAGAAACGTCAAGACCTGGCCATGACCTATCAGGTCAGTTTCAGAACAATAGTTCCCAATCTTGGCCAGTAATCATTTAGATGAAAAGCTTTCCAAGCCTCCCCACCAGAGATGGAAGTGTGTGCTCTGGGAAAGGGCTGACACATGTGTTTCAGAAAAGCTTCCAGAGTGTTGGTAACATCATATGTGTGATATGTATGCTCTTGCCATGAGCCAAGCCCTGTCTGATAGACAAATATCAACACGTCTACTCCCCACAACTGCACGAGGTAGGCCTGATTGTTATCCTCGCTTTAAAGAGGAGAAGACTGAGTCACTCCAAGGTGAAGGGACAAGCCTGAGGTCACACAAAGGCAGAGCCAGGCTTCGGACCCAGCCAGTTTGTCTAGAGTGCTGTCCTGAGCACTGCATTCACTGCTTGCCTTGCTGAGCGGCCTCGGAAGGGGGTGGCGGGTAGATCCTGGGATCCTGGAGACTGAAATGGCCCCTGGTTGCTGATGTGACAGAGAGGTGATTTCAGGGTTTGCAAACAGACATTACCCTGAAAGTCTTTAGGTAAAGGAAACATAATTAGGCAAATTGACTTTGCTATTGGAATTGAATTAAAGTTGAGCTTCTAAGAAGCCCCAGACAGCTTTCTACATAAAATCATTTGTAAAATCTTTGGCCCACAGGTATGCAAGCTTCCTCATGGGAATCTCAAGGGGATTTGGGCTCATCGCGGGAATTATCTCCTCCACTGCCACCGGATTCCTCATCAGTCAGGTTGGCTAGTTTCTTGATCATCTGCAAGTGGCAGGTGTTGTTTGAGGCCCTGGAGACTCACAGGGGAGCCCCTGCTCTCCAGGACGGTGTGGTCTGACAGAGACAGCAAGCACGGGTATCATCGCGGTCCCTCTCTTCACAGGGGACTCAAAATGGCAGTCTGTTAGGTCAGGTTGCCCAGGGAAAGAAAATATAGGTTGAACTTCTAAAAATGAATGGATGCTAAATGGAGGAAAATGAGTGGTTCAGGTAGAGAAAACAGCACAGATGAGCTCCTGGAGGAAGAAAAGCATGAAACTGTTCTGGGTTAGGACCAGAGTGAATGATACGTGTCAAGGGATGGTAAGAGATAAAGACAGAGGAGCAGAAGGGAAAGATTATGAAGAGTCTGTTCAGATTAATTCTAAATAGAACAATTACAAAATGGAAGCATAAAGTGTCACAAGTCCAGTTTAAATAAAGGGGGGCTGAGGTCATGGTAACAAGAGCATGGCTGTGGGCATGTGTTCACCCAGTGTGAAGTGTGGGCTGGGAGAACAGAAGAAAATGCAGAGCCAGGCTGGGATGTCAGGATGACAAGAGTTAACTTACAAAAAAGTTTTATCTTTTTTAGAGCGAGAGAACAGGGGCAGGGGAGGGAGGGCTGGGGAAGAGGGAGAGGGAGAGAATCTTAACCAAACTCCAAGCCCAGCACGGAGCCCGCCATGGGGCTCAATCTCACGACCCTGAGATCACGACCTGATCTGTAATCAAGAGTTGGACCCTTAACTGACTGGAGCCACCCAGGCGTCCCAACTTACAAAAAAGTTTTGTTTCATTTTTACCAAATCTCTATGTGATCTACTTTCCAGGTTCATTTTTGACCAAACTGTTAGGAATCTACTGTGACTCTAATGCCAGAAATGAACTGTGACTTACCAGGGCTTGGTGAGGAGGGTCCTTCCGCCCAAATACGACACACATTGTATTGAGATGCCCGGCGAAGGGGTGTTGACGCTGATGTCAACAACCAAAACCAAAACTAAATAGAAAGAACACAGGAATGAGATCTTAAAAATGTCACTTTGGGTATAATTTTAAATGAGTAATGTGATATTTTTGTGAATGTTGAGATCCAGATTTCTAGAAAGACATTAGTGTAGGTTAATTAATTTTGGTTTAAAGAAAAATCCATCTCAGGCACCTGGGTGGCTCAGTTGGTTAAGCGTCTCCCTTCAGCTCAGATCATGATCCCAGGGTCCCAGGATCAAGGCCCACATCTGGCTTCCTGCTCAGCGGGGAGTCTGCTTCTCCCTCTGATCCTCTCCCCTCTCATGCTTTCTCTCTCTCTCTCTCTCAAATAAATACATAAAATTGTTTTTTTTTTTTTTAAGAAGAAGAAAGAAAGAAAAGAAAAGAAAAATTCATCTCAACCCAGAGCCCACTGTTCATTTTAGAGTCGTTCTGTCTCCAACAATTTCATAAAACCTTCTTTGATAACTTAAGGTATTAAGTGGCTATGCAGATCACTCCTGCTATACTTGGAGATCAATTTTGCAATGCACAAAATGGAGGATTTCTAGAGCTGGTGGGGGAAGGAGCCATGAGACTGATAATTCTGTGTTTTCCGCCTCTAGGATTCTGTGTCTGGGTGGAGGAATGTCTTCTTCCTGTCCGCTGCCGTCAACATGTTTGGCATGTTTTTTTACATCACATTTGGACAAGTAGAAATCCAGGACTGGGCCAGAGAGAAGACCCTCACCCGCCTCTGAGGATATTGACCCGCAAACCAGAATGCAGTGCTGACCACTAACTTTAGTGACGTTTTTTACGAATCGTCATGATTCATATTCTTGGCCATAGGCTCAGCGGTTCTCAACTCTAGCTGCGTGCTGGATCCCGCTGGGGAGTGTCTAAACCACACAGAGGATGGGGCTGCCCGTCGAGACTCGGAATGAACTGGTCTGTGGGAGAGCCTAGGGGGCCCCAGGTCCTCAGACATGCGCAGGCTTTCTAGCACGCAGCCAGGGTCGACAGCTGCTGGACACACTGGAAACGTCCATTCCTGTTGCCTTTGAAGTCTCCTCTTTGGAAAGTACTGGCTGAATAAAAAATCTATGTGAAAATAATCACGGATAAGTCCCTTCATAGGGGTGATTATGGACACAGAGAAGACCTGCTGGGAGCTGTAGTCATACGGTATAGAGCTCAGCATGGAACAGAAATTTAAGGCTGTAATCCATGGGATTAACTTTTTTATTATTTGTATACAATGTGTGAAACATGGATGTTTATTTATGTGGCTCAATTCTATTAAAATTCACATGCTAAAATTAAACAGACCATTTTCAAATTATTTAGATCAGGATTATTTCCATCAGGCAAAACAGATACCTACTTCTCCTTAGCTAGGTTCCGGGGATCAATGACTGGGAAATGACCAGGCAGAGATTAAACGGATGAGGTTAACTAGACATCAAGGGAGAGAAAAGACAGAATTGAAAGGCTCAAGGGGAGGCAAGATGAACACTTCCAGAAGGTACAAGGAGATAGTTTGGACCATGTCATGAAAATTGAAGGGAGACAACAGAGGCGCTTTCAAATGAAATCATGATTTATAAGGAGAAGAATACTGAAGGTATAACAAGATGGAAGACACTGTACAATGACTCGCATACCAGAGAAGTTCCTTTTTCAAGACTGAAAAAGATCGTTTGACCTTCTTTCTAATTTCCCAGGACTCAAATAGTCATCGTTGTCTCCAACAGGAAATAAATGGGGTTCCTACCTCTTAAGACACATCCTCCAGGCTGTGAGAGCTGGTTCATACACAGAGCTGACGCCAGTTTCGCTGCAACTGTTCTAGAAGAGACATTCCCGCCATCTTTAAAAGCCCCACAGAACCACAGGGACGGAAATTTGGGCTAACCTAGCACATGAAGAGAATCTCCTGACACAAATCAACAGGTATTTTTGAGCAGGTGTTTCAAAGAAAACAGATAGCCAGGCTCTGAGGATGACGCTAAAATGAGAAAACTCTCTCTGTCTCTGGGTATTTTACAACATAGAGAAGAAGGGGAGTTTGCAGAAAACAAAAAGAAGAGAAAAAGAGAAGAGTCAGATAATGGATGGGCAAATTAAAAAAAATAAAAAAGAATAAAAATAAAATAATTTTAAAAAAGAATAAAAAATGGCAGACAACCCCACAGAAATATGGGCCAAGGTCTCGAACAGAAACTTCATGAAAGAGAAATTCTAAGTGGCCTAAAGATGAAAACGCTGGTCAACGTCACTAGACATTAGGGAAATGAAAATGGAAACCACCGTGGGATAGCACCACGCACTTCAACAGAATGGACAGAGAAAGTGAGAGAAGACGGAAATAAAGATTGGCAAGGGTGTGGAGTGACTGAAACTCTCACCCACTGCGTGTGAGTGCGAATTAGAACCTCTGGAAGCCTCTGGAAGCCTCTTGGCTCTGTCCCCTAAAGCCCGAGGTAGACATTGCAGTATAGACCTGTCCCTTAGAAACCTCCCTGCACATTCAGAACAAGATGCGCAACGACGTTCGGAGTAGCCCAGCAGGAAACAATCCGACTGTCTGCCAAGAGAAGAATGAGTAAATCCGTAACGGTCTCTTCACACAGCAAGGCGAGTAAGGAGAGTGCAACATGGATGGATCTCATAGACGCAGGAATGAGTGAAAGAAGACCAACAATATCTTCTTTCAAGCACTTAAGTAAAGATTTTCAAAACAGACAAAACTAGTTTATCCTCTTAAAAATCAAGTCAGGACTTCCCCCTTGGGTGGGGGTGGCTGCAGTGACGGGCTGGGGGTTGTAATGGAGGCTCTTCGGGTGCTGGTATCTCCTGTGACTTGGGTGCCAGGCACGTGGTACATTTATGTGGGTAAAAACTAAAACATTTACTTAAAGCGCATTCAATGTTTCATTCATCTCAAAGCCTCTCTTATGTCTTGGGCTTAGGTCTGACCGATGGAGCAGGCAGGAAGGAACCACTTTCACGTTCTTCCTGGCCGTCCCCTTCCTCCTCTTCCATGGGACCCTCCAGCACCAGAGCAGAAGGGAAGGGAGCTGGAGAATTGATGCTGTCAGCTTTTGGATCACAGTCTAAGTTGCCAAACAGCAACAGGAATGAGCTCAGGCTTCCCACGCAAGTCCCTGGAAGCATCCATTGCCTCGGAGGTAAAAACAATGGTTCTGCACATCCAGAGCAGCTGCTATGACTGATTCATGGCAGACAACATGTCTGGGTCAGGGACTCTGTAGTTACTGTTCCCCATCTGATGGTTTGAAGAAGGGTTACCATTTACGTTTCCCAGGGGCTCAGAATGGGTACAGTTGTGAGTTGATCGGAAGCATCTCTAGCCAAACCCCTTCCCTAAAGAGCTTTTTCTAACATTAAGTCATGCGAATTAAATCACTATTCACACTCAAATTCACACTCAAATAATTCACACTCAAATAGTTCATCGGCATCTATCTAACAATGATATGAAATGCTTTTTCTCTTTTGACGTAAATAGTATGAATTATATGAATACATTTCTTCATGTTGAGCAAAGTATACCTTGAGTATTCTTTTAATACCATCAGATTTGATTCACTAATAGTTTGTTTAGGACATGGCTGCCCTATTGGTATATGACATTGGCTCTGAATGTCTCGATATGAAGCTTATACTGATTTCAAGAAAAGAATGAGAAACTCTTTAGTGCCCAATAATCTGAAAAAAATAGGATGGAAATTGTATTCCTGCTTTTATTATCTGAGGGCCTGAAAGCATTGCCTGTAAAACTATGTAGGCTAAAAGCCATTGTGAGGAGACTCTTGGCATAACTCCCAATTTCCTTCATGGTTATGAGCCAGTGAAGGGGTTCTATGTATTTCTTCCATCAGTTTTGACAATTTATGTTATGTTGGAGGATCATTCACTTTATACATAATTGAAAACATATTTGCAAGATATTGCAATGCTTTATCAAATAATCCTTTTAATAATATTTCATTTTTTCTGTTTCTGAGGGGTGAGCTTCTTTCTTTGGGACTCTGACATGAGGTGTGGGTGCTTTCTTTCTGCTTCTTCATTAGACCACTTAGTTATATATTCATTTTAAAGATAGTTGTCTCTCTTTTTTAAAAAGACTTATTTATTTATTATTTAGAGGGGAGGGGGCAGAGGGAGAGGGAGAGAGAATCTCAAGCAGACTTCCCACTGAGTGTGGAGCCTAACAAGGGACTTGATCTCATGACCCTGAGCCAAAATCAAGGGTGGGGCGCTTAACCAACTGAGCCACCCAGGTGCCCCAGTTGTCCCTTTATTTTAGAATCTATTCGCTTTACCTTCCATCATCTTACTTCCTATTTCCTTGTTTTACATCTCATAAGTTTTGTTTTAAATATTTAGTTCATTTGTTTTCATCTACCTTTATTTAAGCATGGAGAGGACTTAAGCCTCCAAAGACTTTTCCTCTAAGTCTGCCTTTGTAGGAAGATTTACATTTTTCTGTGTTGAGCCCCTAGATTCATTGTTTTCTTAATGTTTTATTTCTTAAGGTAATAACTCATGGAGTAAAACAAGCATCTGTCGACTCCTGCCGTATATGCCTGAGGAAACTGGCCACTGAGACACCTGGACATCTCACCCAAGTTCAGTCTCCTTGGTTTCATTACTATTCTCTGAATTTGTGCTCTAAACTTGTGGCAGTTAATGTATTAGTGTTGCATTCCGTCCTTTCCATACCAGGATTACATTCTGTTAAGTATTGTAATCATCACTGTGATTTGGATGTAATTCAATTCCCCTAGGGTGAGGCAGGACAGGGCCCAAGGAGCAACATTTAAGGCGATAGTCTTTCTCAGGCTTGAGCAAGCACAGAATTGGCCCAGGACAGTGAGCATCCCTTCATTGTCATACCCTGGGCACTTCTCATTTTTTCCTTAGCCTAGTTCTGGCCACTGACTTTTTTTCTATGACCACCCTCCTCCCCCTTCTTCTTCTCAAAATAGTTCAATAGAGATTATTTTGGAAAAGTACTTGGATAATCCCCTGAGTCCCAGAATAGCAGAGAATTTCTTTCTTAATATGCCACACTATCATTATGGAGCTCAATACAGTAAAATATTAAGTTATCCAGGAAAAATTTCATTTCACAAAACTTTCTGATCCGTATTGACTTCTTGCGAGTCTCTTCTGGTAGCTAATGCAATAAGGAAGTCTGGTCAGACAACTAATTTTTGTAGGACAGGTGTATGTAGGCAGGTGTGATAGGGTTCACTCTTTTCCCTGAAATGCCATACTTTCACCAAGATGTCCAAGGTGTGAATCACTTTCAATGTGATGTTGCCTTGAACATCATGAGTAATTTGCTTTTGGGCTACTGGTCTTAGAATTTCCTTCAATTTTTTAAAAAATTAATGATTCTTCTCTATTTATTAAGAATCCCTCATCTTTTTATCTGTATCCTAAAACCTTGGTATCTATCTTCCAGTTTCTGCTGATGTCATCCTTGTATCTTTTACTTTGTCTTCTCCAAGCTGGAATCACACTGACACATTTCCCAAGCTCTTCATCAACTTACATAAGTTCCAAATTATTTCTTAAAATTGCCTGAAAATATGCTGACGTCCACACTATTCTTCTCCCCACTTTAAAAAAAAGAAAGGCATCCACACCTTATTGTGAGCCAATGCCTACAGTGTAAATACCTCCTGCTTGTGAGCAAAGGGATAATTCCAAGTATCGGGCTGGGGATTACCTGTTAATGATTAATACATTCACCTAGCTCTTGGGTTTCCTGCCTTTCCTTGCCTGTTGTGTGTATTTTATTATAGGTGAAGGTTGACCAGGGTTGGAATGTTCTGAATTCAGAGCAACAGGGCAGGTTAGGGAACCAATTCTTTGAAGTAAAGCTAGGATATTTTTCCAGGTTCAAGATGTATTTGATAAAATTCTCAGATAAATTGAAATGGTAGGAATTTTATAATAAGGTGGTTCAAACCATTGTTAAAACAAACCATGTCAGAAATGTTCAATTATAATCATTTCTCCTCTTATTTCATCTTATAAAATGTTTAATGTTTTATTTATAAAACTCATTTATGTTTTTGATGAAAAGTATTAGATGTCCAGTTAAAAATGTTTAAGAGGATAGCTAAAGTTTTAATTCTTTTATGTGGTACACAATCAAAAGAGATTAAAGACTGCTTCTTTCTATAAAAGGTCTTTTTTTTTTTAATATTTTTTATTTATTTGACAGACAGAGATCACAAGTAGGCAGAGAGGCAGGCAGAGAGAGAGGAAGGGAAGCAGGCTCCCTGCTGAGCAGAGAGCCCAATGCTGGGCTCGATCACAGGACCCCGAGACCATGACCTGAGCAGAAGGCAGAGGCTTAATCCACTGAGCCACCCAGGCGTCCCTAAATGGTCTATTTTTAAGCAGTATCCATTCTGATGCTTACTATTCCTGATTTTCTTTAAAAATTTCCATACCATTATTAACTAGAGTCTCTCTTTCATAGGACCCACCCCCTTTTGCCTCTCAGTACAATGTCATATTCTGATTTTTATAACTTGCTTCATAGGAGATGTATTTGTTTTGAGTCCTTTCACAAAGTTTTAGGAATTCACTCTTACTCCTTTGGGAAAATCCTGAGAAAAATATGTCCATTCTCTGAAGTCCATGGTATTGATTTCCATTTTTCGTATAGAGAACTAAAAAGAATGTTTGTGTTACTGAGGATTTGGGGGTTGTAGTAATAGAAACCAACTGGATTGTTTATGCCTCTGTGGATTTAGTCAAAGAAACTGAAATGGAGCTGCTCCAGGGATCAAAGTGAAGGCTAAAGAAAGGTAGCTACAGCAGCTTGCTCCATTGCTGAAATTGATGGTGTTGACTTCTATATTCTCCATTCTCCAGCCCCTCTCCTCAATACTTATGGTCTCAGGAGAGAACTTAATTGGTGGAATTTAGGTCATGTGATCGATCACTCTTTGGCTTTAATAGAGCCTAAAGATCTGATGGGCTATGTCTCAACTGAGCCGCTCCAGAGGGAGGTCAGAACACCATGATTCACCATCACAATATGTTCTTACACAATGGGGAAGAGATAATTCCCCAATATAAAGCTGCGATACTAGAAAGAAGGGGTAAGAAATCTCGGAATAGGTTCATATGAAATCTATTTTGTTTCCTTTTTAATTACTGTGGAAGAGAACCAGTTCTAGTAAGACAACTGTTCACCAAGATGAAGTGACGATGGTTTCTTCTTCAGAACTGTCCCTTGCTGCTCTGGATGCCACCACAATTCTTAGGACCTGAGATCTGCCCCAAGTGATGTCAGTTTACATAATAATTAATTCATGTGAATGAGTATGCTGAGGTTGCTGAGTGCATGGACATCCCCAACCAGAATGTAATGGCTTCCAGTTTGTGTTGAAATCACTTTCCAAGTGGTCATGTCTAGTTACTTTTCTGAAAGCAAGGGAGTAACCTCTCCCTGTTGATATGGGACTCTTCAGTTCCAGAAAGTGCCCCTTAGTTTTAAGGGTGAGTCATCCCCAATGGTCCAAGGATCCAACTTCACTTTTAGTTCCAGTTCCTGGGAACCCAGTGAAGAAATTGGGTGCCACAGACACAGATGTTTCAGTGAAGCAGAGAGGCTGAGCATCATTGAAATTGGTGCCCAGTATCCTTACTTACAACCCTGTTACCCTATTATCTCTCAGGAGCTTGAAAAAGCCAATTTGGCATCTGGAGCTATAAATTTTATTGGGGTTCTTAGAATTTTATTGGGGTTAAAATTTTATTGGGGTTCTTAGAGGAATGACTGCTTAGTCATTTCATTGTGTGGGACATGTAGATGCTGCCATTCCAAGGCTGGACATAAATGGGTCTTTGGCTTCACGCACAGATATAGGGAAGAACCAAAATGTGTCAAACAGGTTCAGATTAGTGACCTAGAAAACTATCTGTAAGTGACTATGAAATTGAGAAACTCTTTCTTTCTTGCAGATATCATCACTATTCATCTGTTTCTTCCAAGTCAATTATTATCAGTATTTTTGAGTTCAACAGTAATTTGAGTTCCTTCTCAAGATTAGCCTTCGTCTTCAGGTTGCTGCTCTCTGTGTCCTTTCAGAAAAAGATCAGTTGTCCTATAGCCTGGCGTCTGGATGGGCTTATCTTTTTTGTTCTTCACTCATGTGCGCTTTGAGCCATTTCTATGTGTCTCCGGGTGATGGGCTGGAGGCACAATGACAAGTGATGCCAATGTTGTCCTTGCCATGGAAGTCCACATCCTACTGGGGACTAATACTCTCATTCCAAAAATATATATCCCCCGCTTGCTGCCAGCCGACTCAGGCTAGGGTAGTGAGCGAACAGATACAGTCCCTGTCCAAAGAGAGAGAGCAAGGCAGTCGGTAAGTAAACCACATACTGGGCACGGGTAAAAAAAATCTTTGAGGAGAAAAATAAAGCAGGGAAGGAGGACTCACTGAAAGGGAGATATTTAGGTAAAGTCCTAAAGAGGGCAAGAGAAGAAGGGGAAAGGGTTTGGAGGAAGAGTACTTAGGCAGATGTTAAATGGTAAACTCCATCATTAATCCTGAATTAGTCAGGGTGAGCACTGGGAATGCAAGATAAAAGGACAGGAGAGTCTGGAGGGAACAACACGTGGCCATGAAAGACCTCATCAAGAAAGTGACATTGATGGGCATTAAGGAGGGCATGGATTGCATGGAGCACTGGGTATTACATGTAAACAATGAATCATGGAACATTACATCAAACACTAATGATGTACTGTATGCTGACTAACGTAACATTTAAAACAAAAAAAGTGTCATTGACTCGAGCCGAGCTCTGAAAGTTAACAAGCATTACTCCATAAAGAAAAATAGTATGTTCCAGTCAAAAGAACCAGCATGTATGAGAAAATGAATAATAAAAATAATATAATAATATAGCCAACATTTATGGCGTGCTTATTCTAAGCCAGTTAATTCTCACAACAACCCACCCAGTTCCAAGGGAACATTATTACCTTCATTAAACAATGAGGCCACAGAGATAGGATCATGGGGTAAGATGTAGAATGCAAGCAGTCTGCTTGGATCTTACTGATCAGGAAATCTTGGAAGATGCGAAATGGTGCCTTTCAGAAATTGAAGATAGCCATAATTTTGAGAGACACATAAGTAGACATCATTATGGAAGTTACTAGCTTTTCATGTAGGGGGCTGAGAGCCTTCTTAGTGCGTGCCTCCTGTTTTACGGGAACTTACAGAAGAGTCCAAAGTGCTAGGAGAAACTTTCATCTAAGGCTTTAGTTAAAATGGTCCCACTTACAAGACAAAAGGTTGTTATTTGGCATTTGACTTCAAATAAAGGCTAATCAGACTGATTAATTAAAAGTTTTCAAAACACAACGGGGTACCAAGTAACCAGAGTGGGCACACTTTCTAGGTGTGCCCCAGAAGAGTGTCTGGGAGGCAGCCTGAGACTAACCCCCACTTACCTAGCATATTGCTCCATTTCTTTCCTAAAATAAGTAAGTCCCCAGTGGATCAGTTTATCGAGAGCCCTAACTAAACCAGCAGCCACATTTGGAAGGAACCACTCTCAGAGGGCAGTTGCCTGACTATCCTGTGAAGTGAACAGGCTCTATGCTGAGATCCACCATGACCAACTCTCCAGAGTTCCTGGAGCATGGAAGGGACCTCAGCACCCTCGTAGGGTGACTGGGTTCTCTTGTCTGCTTTACTATTAAAAACTCTCAGGGCACCTGGGTGGCTCAGTGGGTTAAAGCCTCTGCCTTTGGCTCAGGTTGTGATCCCAGAGTCCCGGGATCCAGCCCTGCATCAGGCTCTCTGCTCAGCAGGGAGCCTGTTTCCCCCTCTCTCTCTCTGCCTGCCTCTCTGCCTACTTGTGATCTCTGTCAAATAAATAAATAAAATCTTAAAAAAAAAAAGAAAAAAAAAACCTCTCTTTTCTAGGTTTGGGCTTTTCTCCAGCAATATCTGATTTGTTTTCCATTATATAATTTGGCACTGAACATGTCCCTGCTGCTGGCTCAGCAATTCCAGGGTCATCGTCCCATTGCCCCGTGGAAGGGTTTCATAGCTTCTGCCGCTGTCCTCTTCATACTCTGATTTCAGCATTGCCATCTACACCCTGAGATACTGCAGCTCTCTTTCCCTCTCCGCATGTCTAATTGGCTTCCAACTAGCCTCTGTTCCCTAGACTTCTATCTTCCTTGCTTGCCATCATCTCATGTTTCCAGAAGCACCTGCAAACCTTAGTTCTTTGTAGGCATCAAACCCCAGGACTCTCCAGGAGTCAAATATTCTCCCTGAATCCCAAGCCAGCCAGTCTTTCATATTTATTTCCCATTGCATGTGCTTTCCCATGTGGAAAACTCTTAGCAAACACCCCCTCCCCTAGATGCCAGGCAAATCAGTCATCCTAGATAGTCTTGTCACATCTTATTTTAAAGCTCTGCACCTTCAGTTTTTCTGCCTGAAGGTAATCTCCTAGAGGGTGGTAGCCATGTTTTTCTTCTCGGTTCTTAACAAATAGCCTGACACCAAATGGATGTGGGATAACAATATTTTGAATAGTGACCAACTATGAATATTTCAAGAATCCCTGGCGCTCTTAGGGCGCCTGGGTGGCTCAGTGGGTTAAAGCCTCTGCCTTCGGCTCAGGTCATGATCCCAGGGTCCTGGGATCGAGCCCCGCATCGGGCTCTCTGCTTGGCAGGGAGCCTGCTTCCCTTTCTCTCTCTCTCTCTCTCTCTCTCTGCCTACTTGTGATCTCTGTCTGTCAAATAAATAAATAAAATCTTTAAAAAAAAAAAAAAAAGAATCCCTGGCACTCTCAAAGTTTTGTAATAAAAGAGAAAGGAAACATCTTAAAGTACTTGCCTTAAATTTCTTCTACCCTGTGATTTCCAACCCAAAAAAACCACAACAAACAAACAAACAAAAAATGAGTGGGGTAAAAAAAGCCAGCAAGGAAAATGCATATAGTTGACAATTTTTGGTGTGTTAGGATGATGAATATTGGGCAATTTTTTTCTATTTCCCAAATTTATTTCAAGTAGCAATAAAAAGAAAAAATATATGTATATTAATTTACTGAAAAAGAGATAGCATACAGTCCTCTCTGTTAAAAAGGAAAAAATACTTTGAATTGTCTTTGAAAGTTACAAGGAGTCATTACTCTGGCTTTTTCAAGAAGGAATTAAAGGACTGGAGAACACAACTAAGCAGAATTTGTTTGTTTTTATTTCGTTTGCTTGCTTTTTGTTATCTGTTCTTGTAGGTTTGAATTTCAAACCATGTGAAAGTGTTACATGTTCAAAATAATCGATCATATTTACAATGGAGCTTTTGTTTCAAAATATGTGATATTCAGTACTGAAGAATTCTGAATTTTAGAGCTGACAAGTCCTTAGAGGACAGTTAGTAATAATTATCTCATTTAAAATAATTTTTGTTGAAGTATAATTTATATCCAGAAAATTACATGTATCTGCAAGCCACGTAGAGGTGGCAATTACAGGATATTGATCATATACAATTGAGATGTACCCAAAAAGACAAGAATTGTATAATCTCACTTATATGTGGAATCTTAAAAAACCAAATTCATAGAAAGAGTAGAGTGGTGGTTGCCAGAGGCTGGAGGTATGGGAAAAAGACGACATCGGTGAAAGGGTTAAAAACTCTCTGTTATGAGATGAATAAGCTCTGGAGATCTAACACACAGCATGGTGACTCTAGTTATCAATACCTGGGACGCCTGGGTGGCTCAGTCAGGAAGCATCTGCCTTTGGCTCAGGTCATGATCCCAACGCCCTGGGATCAAATCTCTCATTGGGCTCCTTGCTCAGCCGGGAGCCTGCTTCTCCCTCTGCCTGCGGCTCCCCCTGCTTGTGCTCTTTCTCTCTGACAAATGAATAAATAAAATCTTTAAAAAACAAAACAATACTGTTATATATACTTGAAGTCTCTAAAAGAGTAGATCTTAAATGTTCTTACTACATGAACACACAAAATGATAATTATATGAGGTGATGAATGTTAACTAATCTTATTGTGGTAATATTTTCACAATATATATGTATATCAAATCATCATGCTGTTGTACTTAAACTTACACAATGTTGCATGTCAATTATATCTCAAAGCTGGAAAAAACTATGGGTAACGTGACAGGTCTTCTAACAACCGAGGAGAGTTCTAAAACTCTACCAATTTTAAGTTGCCTATGGATTTTCAGAAATAATAAAAACTGATACAATGTGTGACTAAGAATCAATTAAATATTTTTCCAAGGCAACCTCTTAAGTACACCCAGAATTTCATAAAAACTGCAGTATAGGAGAGAAACATGCTTGTTTAGATATATTCCAAGAAGACAAATAAACAAAAGACCAATTTGGAAACGTGTGATTTGGGGTATCTCTATTGCAGTCGTGTCAAAATAAAGTTCTTGAAGCTGAATTTCTCAGAGAACAGGTGTGAGCCATTGATGAGAAAAATATATTATTTTTATTTCCCATCCTTTGACCACAAAATAAATTGAGGTAGGTGGTAGAATAAAGAGACAGAATGTAGCAATGGGCATATAGACACATGAATTGGGTAAGAAACAAAATGAAAGCAAAGTTTAAAGTTTAAAAATAGAGTGAGAAACCAGTATATACGTGCATTACACCAATGTATGCAATGCAAGCAAAAAGGTTACATGATTGAGCAATCATTGATAACATAACCTTTTTGAAAGACTAAATAAAAATGGCACCATTTCCTGTGAAGAATACGTTATAAGTGCCTGAAATGTGGGAAAGTATTAACATAAGTGAAGCATAAAAACTATGTGCAAAAGATTTTTTAAAACTTTCCTGACAATATCACACAGTAAGAAATACAGTGTTTTATTTCCATCAAAAGAGACTCATAAACACAAATGTAACTGAAATAAAAATATTTATTTTTTAAGGATTTATTTATTTTTGAGAGAGGGGTATGGAGGGAGAGGAAGACAATCTTTTTTTTTAATTAATTATTTATTTGACAGAGAGAGAGAGAGAGAGAGATCACAAGCAGGCAGAGAGGCAGGCAGAGAGACAGGAAGGGAAGCAGGCTCCCTGCTGAGCAGAGAGCCTGACTCGGGGCTCCATTCCAGGACCCTGAGATCATGACCTGAGCCGAAGGCAGAGGCTTTAACCCACTGAGCCAGCCAGGCGCCCCAGGAAGACAATCTTAAGCAGACTCCATGCTGAGCCCCACGCGGAGCTCTATCTCACCACCCTGAGATCATGACCTGAGCCGAAATCAAAAGTCAGATGCTTAACGAACTGCCCCACCCAGGTGCCCAGAAACAAAAATATTTATTGAACAACACCTTTATTACATAAGATATACTCTGAGATTTTCAGTTCTATTGAATAAAGCCTTGGTGTATCCTATTATATTTCATTTTCCCAGAAGGTTCTTCATAGCCATGCAAATTGATTTCACTGGTGTGTCAAGATTCCTTCCTCACTCTACTCTGGATCTATGGTAACAGCTAGCCAGGACACTCCAGATGCAGGTGACCACAGATGTATATCAGGCAGGCTCAGCTCACGGGAGAGCTCTACCTAATGCCCCAGCCCTGGTATTAGGTCCAAGAGTTGGGGATGCTGGGCCAGTAAGAGTCTTTCATGAGACTCTGTGATCTGGAGCCTGGACTGAACACTTTTTCTTGTCTTATGGTGAAGATTCAAGGGTAAGGGTCCAGACTGCCAGGCAAAAGGTTTTTCCTGCTTGGAGACTAAGAGAAGGAAAGTGATGTGTAAAAAAACAACAGAAATGAGAGTCTGGGATTGTGGGGGAAGAAGGGGGGGGGGAGCGAGAGTAAAGAGGGAAAGGAAAGTGAGGGAGAGGGCGGGAGAGAGGCAGAGAAATGGGAGAGAAAATGGGAGCCAATGAGGTACAAAGCTTGACTTCCAGGCATGTGGTCTGTGGAGCTGTGTTCATTCATTTGTTGTCCTTTCTGTCCTGTCTGTTCTTCCACCCTAGTTGCTTTCTGTCCTGAAGCTGGTCCAACATGGCTTTCTGCACCGTGTGTCCACATACACCTGATAAAGGAGCCCCGGCCTTTCACTTGACACCATGAAAACCACTCCCAATACAAGAGCCAGTGAAATGACCTTGGCCTGCCATCCTGACCCTCCTCCTCCTTATGATGAGATTAACTTTGTTCTTAATCTCACTCTGTCATGGGAAGATACACGGAGAACAAGGGAGAGGTAGAGAGGAAGCTTAAAATCCAGTCAGAGGATGGATTTTTGCTCTTTGTCGAAATAACATAAAAAAAGACAAGTTTACGGTTAAAGACCAAAAAGGCTAGTCTTGTTTTTTTGGTTTTGTTTTGGTTTGGTTTTTTTAGAGCTAGTCTTATTAAAGAGCTTGGAGACACATCAGAGCATTCCTAATTTCATTTTTATGGGCACAGCTCTCCACTATTTGCCTCTGTGGCTATGAATCCAGCTGAGGGCATGAAATGGGAGATTTGCTTGCTACTCAAGGTTTCCTTATTTTCCTACTGTTTTTCTGAAGTTAATCATGACTACTACTTCCAAGGCCCTCCTTATTTCCCTACATTCTTACCAATAGTGTGTCATCAGACTTTTAGATTTCTAAAATCTGAATGGTGAATATAGTCTTGCTGTTTTCTCTTACTATACATTAATTTAAACATCCTTCTTTCTGTGAGTCATCAAAAATTGCAGCCTTTGTCTAAAAAGATCTTTATCTCATCCCCTTATAGTTTAGCTGTATATAGAATTCTAGATTGAGAAGAGTTTTGCCTCTTTCCAAAAAAAAGTGTTTTTGCCTTTTTCAAAAGCAATTTCATGATATTATCCCATTGGTTTGGCTCCTCTTGTTGCTGATGGTCAAAACCATGAATGTATTTCATGATACTAATTAAAGAAGAAAAGAATCACGTGTCATTTGGTAGTTGCTAAGTGGGTAGTTGCTAATATTTTATATTTAATTTTAATTAAAGCCTGTTAGTAACATATGTCAAATTCAGTCTGTGCGTCTGTGTATTATATTTGAGAAACTCAAATCCACTATTACTACTATTTTTAATCACTATATCCAACTATTAGACAATGCATTTTAAAAATTTATTTATTATTATCATGTTCAATAAGCTAGCATATAGTACATCATTAGTTTTTTTTTTAAGATTTTTAAAAAATTTTATTTGACAGAGAGAGATACAGCAAGAGAGGGAACACAAGCAGGGGGAGTGGGAGAGGGAGAAGCAGGCTTCCCACTGAGCAGGAAGCCTGATGTGGGGCTCGATCCCAGGACCCTGGGATCATGACCTGAGCCAAAGGCAGCTGCTTTACGCTTGAGCCATCCAGGCGCCCCACATCATTAGTTTTTGATGTAATGTTCAATGATTCATTAGTTGCGTATAATACCCAGTGTTCATCACCACCCATGCCCTCCTTAATGCCTATCACCCGGTTACCCCGTCCTCCCACTCCCCTCCCTTCTGTAACCCTGAGTATGTTTCCCAGAGTCCAGAGTCTCTCATGGTTTGTCTTCCTCTCTGATTTCTTCCCATTCAGTTTCCCTCCCCTCACCTATGGTCCTCCACGCTATTCCTTATGTTCCACATATTAGTGAAACCATATGATACTTGTCTTTCTCTGCTTGACGTATTTCACTCAGCATAATCCCCTCCAGTTCCATCCACGTTGATGCAAATAGTGGGTATTCATCTTTTCTGATGGCTGAGTAATGTTCCATTGTATACATGGACAACATCTTCTTTATCCATTCATCTATTGAAGGGCATCTCAGCTCCTTCCACAGTTTGACTATCACGGACATTGCTGCTATGAACACTGGGGTGCATGTGCCCCTTCTTTTCACTATGTCTGTATCTTTGAAATAAATACAAGTACTGCAATTTCTGGGTCGTAGAGTAGCTCTATTTTTAACATCTTGAGGAACCTCCATACTCTATTTTCCAGAGTAACTGCACCAGCCTGCATTCCCACCAACAATGTAGGAGGGCTCCCCTTTTTCCACATCCTCACCAGCACTTGTTTCCTGTTATGTTAAATTTTGCCATTCTAATTGTCGTAAGGTGGTATCTCATTGTGGTTTTGATTTGCATTTCCCTGATGGTTAGTGATGTGGAACATTTTTTCAAGTGCCTGTTAGCCATTTGTATGTCCTCTTGACAACGTATTTTTGAAAAGAAACTTAACCACTGAAAATAATAAGGCAAAATAATCCCATAGTTGGTCTAGAAGAGTGATTCTACCGTTGGCACCCTGGTGACTTAGCACATCCCCTCATGGGCCACAAAGGTGGGGCTTAGCTGGGGCTCAGCTACATTCTGATTCATCTTAGCAGATTGCCCTGTAGTCCTCCCTGGAACATGCCAAGAGGCATTCATGAGGAACTGTCTCAGGCCATTTCTCATCAGCCACTCCCCTGCCAACACTGTCTACATCGAAGTTACCTGTACTGTGGGAGGCTTCTGTGAGGCGTAGGACTTTCTATCTCTATGTTTTGGGTACAGATGCAGGCTATAAACTTGCTCAGTCACAACTTAGTTGGTTCTTCAATGACAGACCAACCCACCACACTTGTGTCATTTGCCATCTGGTCCTTCCAGGTCCCTGTCTGTGGGACCTAGCCTGTGAAACTAGGAAAACAGGTCGATGACCCCATGTTGATCTCATCTCTGGCAACTGTATCAGCAATGAACTGTTCAAATCCATTGGGGCTTATTGTCTTCCTCCAGACCAAATACATGAAAATGTGGGGAGCGTGCCTGGCAGGGTCACTGGGCTGCTGCTTAGAGACCACCTGACTGCTTGACAGCTTGCTACCTGGAAAACCCTCGAGGAAAACCCAACAGACTGAAATGATAGAATTCAGCAGAGCAGTCAAATACAACATGACAAATATCAATAGCATCCCTACACAGAAAAATGGTGAGAAAATAGGATGGAAAAATCCCTTATTATATTTGCACCTAGATAAGTTAATTTTACACCAGGTAAGATAACAGACATTTTAAAGTAGAAATGATAGATAGAAATGATAGGCTGGCTCAGTCCATAGAGCATCTGACTCTTGATCTCAGGGGTTATGAGTCTGAGCCCCATACTGGGTATCAAGATTATGTTAAAAACAAATTAATAAGTAAAAGTTTTTTTTTTTAAATAGAAAGGATAAAAGTTTTACTAAGTATGTCAACTTTACAAGATCCTGGACAGTCCACAAAGAGGTAACATCAAAGATATTTGTATTAGAAATACAAACACAGGGGCACCTGGGTGGCTCAGTCAGTTAAGCATTTGCTTTCGGCTCAGGTCATGGTCCCTGGGTCCTGGACTGAGTCCCACATCAGGCTCCCTGCCCACGGGGAGCCTGCTTCTTCCTCTCCTCAGAGTTCAATGCTCTTGCTCAGCAATCTCTCTCTCAAATAAATAAATAAAAGCTTAAAAAAGAAGAAATACAAATTGATAACTATGAACGGAAAATGCTGATGGCTCTAAAAAGAAATTTTGTCTTAAGTCTTCAAGTCCTCTTAACAGCAGCTCATTTGTACAGAGCTGAGGTACTTGGTAATGGCCTTGATGTCCTCAGATATAGCTTGCTTAGTCAATTCCACAGGCAGGAGCAGGCACACAGACAATTGGTCCAACACCCATTGTAATGAGCCAGGTGGGATGTATCCCCTATTGTGTGCTTGAAGATATATCTGACAAAATAGTTCTCAACACACATGGCATTGGATGAAATGCCCATGTTGGGGTACACCTGTTTCAAGATTTTATTAAACTAGATGGACAATTATTTCACTTTAGAGCATCTCTCCTGCAAATCTTCTGAGTTTTGGTGAAAGTTTTCTTGGAGTCCTTTTTAGAGATAACAAAAAGTCTCTCTTAGAGTCATTTATAGAGATACTAATATCCTTAAATAAAGACCCAGGCATCATGAATCCAGCCTCCCACTACTCAGTAAAGAGAATGATGACATTTGATACCAAGTGGTATCAAATATAGTTGTTATAGTTGCTGTATTCAAATGAGGTATCGGTGCCACCCAATCTCTGGATGAAAAGCAAAGAATTACTACATGTAAATGAGTTGCTTGAAATTAACTATGATTGGATAGTAATAATGCTTGGCATGATCCACTCAGGAAGCAAAAGGCAACCTGGAAGTTCCACACTAGTAGGTCACTGAGTGTGGCCTCTATCAAGAGTGCTCTGAAGAGCGTTTGAGAGAGACTGACCTCCTTAATGGAAGTCTGTGAGGAATGTTGCTGTTCTCGTGGCTTCATCTGGATCATAGCTCCATCCACCCACCCGCAATCAACTGTTGGCAGAAACTGGGCTACCCTTAGATTGAGCAAGAACTCTTTGATCTGGGAGAGGAGAATGATCTTGGAAAACAAGAGACCTGGGCCAAGACCCCAATGTCTCCAGTACTGACTGAAAACCCCAGTAAACTGGAAAATTTTGAAATATGTATAGTTTTTTGTTATATTATTGGGCTATTAGGAAACAGCTTAAAATGAGATACCATAAAAGATTGAGAATATTATGATGGTATTTAAACACTGAAGAAAAGGTGTAAACATTGCACAAAATGATATTTACAGCCTCTAATCAAAAAGTAAAGGATAGAGGGCATGTGGGTGGCTCAGTGGGTTAAGCCTCTGCCTTCAGCTCAGGTCATAATCTCGGGGTCTTGGGATCGAGTGCTACATCAGGCTCCCTGCTCAGTGGGGATCCTGCTTCTCCCCCCAACTCTGCTGCTTCCCCTGCCTGTGTGCACTCTCTCTCTCCCTCTCTCTCTGTGCCAAATAAATAAGTAAAATCTTTTTTTGAAAAAAGTAAAGGATAGAGACCATCATTTCATAAGTGGAGCACATGCTCCACTTATGGAGCACATACACTTAATACTTACTATACAACCTTGGAAAATAAAAAACTGCACTGCAAACAACCTATTTCCTCATAAGGAAAGCTATTAAAGCTGAAAAAAGAAATTGTGTTCATTTACTAGTTGACTGGGCAAATGAAAACCAATGAATTATTAGTGAAAAAGACATTAAATAGAACTTTAACTTTTTTTTTAATGTTTTATTTATTTATTTGACAGAGAGAGAGAGAGATCACAAGTAGTCAGAGAGGCAGACAGAGAGAAAGGGGGGAAGCAGGCTCCCTGCTGAGCAGAGAGCCCCATGCGGGGCTCGATCCCAGGACCCTGAGATCATGACCTGAGCCGAAGGCAGAGGCTTAACCCACTGAGCCACCCAGGCGCCCCGAACTTTAACTTTTAAAAAACTAGGATGGTTCTAAAAAGTATCTTTGGTTTATGATATTCAATTTCTGATCAAAGGAACTCATTTGCAGCTGGTGTACTTATTGATGCTACCGGGGCCCTCAGATATTGCCTGCTTGGCCAGCTCTCCAGGCTGTAGGAAGCATATGGCCTTTGGAATGGCCTGGAGGTAATGGCAGTCACCTGTGGTAATATGCCAGGTGGGAAGTGCACCAGTGATCCACTCAAAGACCCATGGCAAAAGGAATCGATGATGCACATGGCCTTGGACAAGATGCTACTATAGCTGCTTCATCATCCTGATCTGGGGTGAAAAGTGCAAATCTGGAGTCCAGGGGAGAAATGGATATATCTTGCCATTAATCCTTAGAGTAACAAAAATCAATTACAGGCACACCTTGGAGATACTGCAGTTTCAGTTCCAGACCACCATAAAAAAATTAATATCGCAATCAAGGGGGTCAAGTAATTTTTGTTTTCCCAGCACATAAAATTTGTGTTTACACTATACTGTAGTCTATGAGGTATATAGTAGCATTATGTTAAAAATACAATGTACATACCTTAATTTAAAAAAAAAAATAGTCGGGGCACCTGGGTGGCTCAGAGGGTTAGGCCTCTGCCTTTGGCTCAGGTCATGGTCTCAGGGTCCTGGGATTGAGCCCCGCATCGGGCTCTCTGCTCGGCAGGGAGCCTGCTTCCTCCTCTCTCTCTGCCTGCTGCTCTGCCTGCTTGTGATCTCTCTCTCTCTCTCTGTCAAATAAATAAATAAAATCTTTTAAAAAAAATACTCTATTGGTAAATAATGCTAGCCATCATCTGAGCTTTCAATGAGCAGTAATCACTGATCACAGATCACCATGACAAATACATATAATGAAAGACTTTGAAATACTGCAAAAATATCAAAATGTGACAAAGACACCAAGGGAACAAATGCTGCTAGAAAAATGGCAGCAATAGACTCGCTCCATGTAAGGTCTCCACAAACCTTACAGCTGTAAAAGACACAATATCTGTGAAATGCAGGATGTATGTGGTTAAGCAATTATTTTTGTTTTGTTTCATTTATTTATTTATTTATTTATTTGAAAGTGAGCACAGACAGGGAGGGGCAGAGGAAGAGAGGAAATCTTAAACAGGCTCCATGCCTAGTGCAAAGCCTGATGTAGGGCTCTATCTCACAACCCTGAGATCATGACCCGAGCTGAAATCATGAGTCCGACGCTTAACTGACAGAGCCACACAGGTGCCCTTAGATTAAGCAATAATTTTTTAGTTTGGCCTTTTTTGTTGTTGTTCTAAAACTTTATTTTATTATTTTTATACGAACAAATTGAATTTTAATGAATTCACAAATGTTTTGAATTACATTTGACATATAACATTATATTGGTTTAAGGTATAAAACATATTGGTTCAATATTTTATACATTGTGAAGTAATTGTCACAATAACTCTAGTTACCACCTATCCTCATAGAAAGTTACAAAAAAAGTATTTTTTTCTTGTGAGAACTTTCAAGATCTACTCCAGGCTGCCCTTTTTTGAAATGCTATACAAAAGCATTAATCTGGGAGACTAAATAAAGCAGAGGCATTATAATAAAAATTAAGACTTGTAAAATGTGTATACTAGAAAGAAAATTTCAACCCTTTTGACCTACAATAAGTAATACACATTTTTACAGTGATGAAATACTAATATACAGGTTCATTCTACAGATATATGTACGTGTTTCAAAATCAAAATTTCACAAAAAAATCTTTACGCAGTAAGCTTAAGCACGATGCCCTCTCATTTCAATCTATTTTATCCTACTTTGTTATTAAAAACAAAACAAAACAAAACAGCCATACATGCTGTTCATGAGGCACTAAATTGATTTTACCCGAGAGGAGTGACATTGAAGAATCTTGGGATAATGGCAACAGCCAATCAGACCACTTGATGCTTTGGGTCAAATGGTAGCACCATCTCCCGTCCGGAGAAAATCCCACTCTTTCTTGGGATTTCAGACCTGGAGCTTGACCACAGTTGCTTTTTCATTCTTTTATGGATATGAAGAATGAGACTCCAGAACGGCCTGCATACATGTCTGTTGCCTCTTGGAGAAAACTTAGAAAAGGAAGGGAAACGTAAGAAAACAGCAAAAATGAGTGTGTCCTATTTTGTTGTGTTGTGGTTGGCTGGGAGAGATTTAGATACAGTCTGTGTGTCCGGAACTGGGCTTGTTCCTGCAACAACCTCCTTACTGTCTGTGGCATATCTCAATCTTCACCTTGTCTTCTTCTTTTCTTCCAAAACCATTTCAGGCATTGGTGGTTCAGTGGTAGAATTCTCGCCTGCCAAAACCATTTCAGTTGGATTCCTGTCACTTAGAAGCACAAGTGTCTGACAACAAGAGGCCACAACTAACTGAATACAATCAAAATTTAGCCTTGCAGTGCAATGGCCAGTAAATGAGTTTGGCCCCTAATCCTCTTTTGTAGCAACAATAGAAGTCTATGATCTCACTCATCCTGATTCAGCACTGAGGAAAGAAGTGAGAATCTGAGCGGGAGAGGGAAAGATCAAAAGGGATTGACCCACATGGAAAGCTTTAATATAGATTTTGGAAACTGAAAGAAGCCAAGTCAAGCCTGAGGCAAACTCCTTATCTCCATAAAGATTAGCAGAGTGCAAAGGAACAAAAGAAAAAAGAAGATAGAGGGAAGCTACCCTTTGCATTTTTCTCTAAGATAATGAAATCTAGCTTTACTTTAAATGACTGACAAGGTCACTGAGGACTAATAAAAATGTTTCAGATAAGATTTGAAATGCCACTGTTTCACACACCAGGCCCAGGGGCACATCCAATATCTACCCTCCTCTCCCAAGACAAGCTATAGGAATCCGGAAGCCCTTTAACCCACATGTAAGTAGTAATTCACACTTCGGCTGTAGAAATATATTCTTCCATTTGGTAACTCAACACCATCAACAAAAATCATTAAGCAAGTACAATTCAACAACCTTAAAGATAGAGCAGCAAAGTTAATAGAAAAACTAGTGTCCTCCTCAAAAAAATGAGTATTAGTATAAATATTTAAATTAGATAAATAAATAACAGAAATATTTGATGAATAGCATTCTTTTTTTTTAATTTTTTTTAAAAAGATTTTATTTATTTATTTGACAGACAAAGATTACAAGTAGGCAGAGAGGCAGGCAGAGAAAGAGGAGGAAGCAGGCTCCCCGCTGGCAGAGAGCCCAATGCGGGGCTCGATCCCAGGACCCTGGGATCATGACCTGAGCCGAAGGCAGAGGCTTTAACCCACTGAGCCACCCAGGCGCCCCTAGCATTCTTTTTTTTATTAAATTTTTTAAAATTCTAGTACAGTTAACATACAGTTATATTAGTTTCACTGTATGATATTCAACAATGTTCAACAATTCCATACATTACTCAGTGCTCGTCATGAGAAATGTACTCTTTAATCCCCATCACTTATTTCACCCATCCCCCCAGAATGTTATAAATATTCTTACAACAAGAATCAGAAACATGAAAAACAAAGTTTTCTTAGAAATGACAAATATTCCCAGACTCCCTGGGTGATTAGATTCCCAATTCTATATCTTACCAGCAAGTTATTTAACCTCTCTGTAAAATGGGCATAGTAATAGTACCTTCCAGAGAGGTTTGCTGTGAGTGAGCAGCAAAAATGTTATTGTATGTAAAGTGTTCAGAAGTGTGCCCAGTACATATTTAGTGTTAAATAAGTGACCCCATCCAAAGGAATCACTAAAAAGGCAGGTAGAGCGGCAGGCAGAGGGAGAAGCAGGCTCCCTGCCGAGCAAGGAGCCTGATATGGGACTCGATTCCAGGATGCTAGGATCATGACCTGAGTTGAAGGCAGCTGCTTAACCGACTGAGCCACCCAGGAGTCCCCAGCTAGCAAGTTCTATGGAAAATCATGCTGGAATACTGATTGGAATTGTGTTAAATCTATGGGTTCTCTAGGGAGACCTGAGAGTTTTA
Organism: Enhydra lutris kenyoni; assembly: GCF_002288905.1. NCBI lineage: Eukaryota > Metazoa > Chordata > Mammalia > Carnivora > Mustelidae > Enhydra > Enhydra lutris. Next base: position 3,088,649 of record NW_019154177.1, read on the forward strand.
CATTTCTGAATGTTGCTGTCCATGAAAATGTTATGTCTCTATACTTAGCATTTAGTTCTAGTTTAATACCTTGCAGTAAAGTTTTGCAATTTTCTACATAAAGATGTGCCGTATTTTTGTTAGATTTATTCCTAGGTCTTATTTCCTTTTGTTGCTACTATGTACTTTTATTGTTGTTCTGAATTACAGCACTTTTTATAAGATCGTTTTTTGTTTCAGGCTGGTACCTAAAAATGCAATCTAACTTTAAAAGTCACTTTTATATCTGTCAAACTTGCTGAAGGCTTATGACTTATAATAACTTATGAATAAAATTTTAGTTTTCCCATGTAGACAATCATATCACCTATCAATAATTATAGGTTTACTTCTTTTCCAATCATTTCACGTTTCTTTCTTGTGTTATTGTATTGGTTGCAACTTCTAACACGCTGGTGAAGAGAGGGGTGAACAGCACCCCTTTTATGTACCTAATTTTTACAGGGGGTTCACCTTTGAGTGGAATGTTTGTCCTTAGGTTTTATAGATACTCTTTAGCTTGAAATTAATTTGAATTTAGTTTTAGTCTCAGTTTCCCAGGAATGCTTTTCCTTTTTATTTTGTTGAATTGCACATAGTAATCTTGTCAAGCTATTTCCTTGACATAGATTATTACCTCTAACTTTTTAATGTAATTATATTTTATTTTTTTGGGTAAATTAGATTTTTAATAACTTTCAGTTATGAATATCATTACATGACAGTTCAGAGGTATTAATAATAATGATGACAGCAATTGACTTTTCATTTATCGGTTTTTCTATTGTAGGCAAAGTATGCTTCTTGGTTTTGTTTAGTTTTATGATTTATTCCTGCTTCTTTCGATGATCTCTAAATAAGTGAGCATCAACAAGTAAAATATGTTTGTTCCAAGTCCCTGGATAAAAACTCAGTGTGATATATTTTTATTACTCATGCTGGTCAGAAAATGTGCACTATCTTACTTACTTGATAGCTATGATACATTACAAACAGCCACTTTCCTTTGTTTACTATCCTATCTGGAAGCAGACAACATGTCATTCCATTAGCATTCCTAATTTTCTTCCATATCTACTCTTAAAAATTGTATTTGTCACCATTGTATTGTTTTTCCTATGGATGCTATCCTAAATAGGATACGATTTTGCACTTTTAGCCCTGAACTCCTGGTACTGGGGTTGCTAAAATAGGAGCCAATGAAGCCAGAAAGCAGACTGGCAGAAAGCCACGTCTAAGGAAAAGGCAAGGAGTATCTCATCTGTAGCAACCCAGCATGTAACTGGCTGCGTTGTGTAGCCGACAGAGACACACCTTGCTGCTTTGCCCATAGAAGCCAAACTCAGAGATGAGGTCCCATTGTGAGCTTCATGACCCCATTCACTATAGGGACAGTGAGGCTAGACAGGAGTTTGACTGGCAGAAAAAAGGATTTGCCAGAATCATGATTGAAAATGTAAGGTTCTAAGCAGACGTAACAATACAGCATTCATGGTTTCAAGTATGCTTGAGGGGCGCTTGGGTGGTTCAGTCAGTGAAGCGGCTGCCTTCGGCTCAGGTCATGATCTCAGGGTCCTGGAATAGAGTCCCGCATTGGGCTCCCCACTCAGTGGGGAGTCTGCTTCTTTCCCTCCCTCTGCCCCCACCCCTTGCTCATGTGTGCTCTCTCTCTCTCTCTCAAATAACTAAATAAAACCTTTTTTTTTTTTTAATTATGTTTGCAAAAGCAGCCAAGCTCCAGAGAATAACCATGACTATTTAGGAAAGTCTTTTGTTTCAGGATTTAAACTCATCTGATGTGTTTGCTTGACAGCTGCTTTCGTATTTCCTGAGTAACTGAGTGTGCACGGGAGGTGTATGTCCTCTGCTGAGGCCCCTCCCAGCCTCCTAGACTGGAAACAACAGGCTTCCTATGCTCACGATAGGATGGTGCACTGAAATCCTCTGACATAGTACCCAGAATCACAGCCCACATCATGTGGCATTGTCATCCCACTGATTATTAACAACAGCTGTTTACAGTCTTAGGAAAACAACTCAGGATAATTTGAACCCTATCAAAGGAGAAACTTGCCCTTCATCTTCTCTAATAATTCACATGACAAAAACAAAGTAATTTAAAAACAACACTTTTCAAAAGGAGAACATACATTTTTAAAAGGTGGCTATTACCATCAAAATCAAGGAAATATTTCAACTGATATTCAAGTTTAAAAAAATTAATTATGGGGCGCCTGGGTGGCTCAGTGGGTTAAGCCTCTGCCTTTGGCTTAGGTCATGATCTCAGGGTCCTGGGATCGAGCCCCACATCGGGCTCTCTGCTAAGCAGGGAGCCTGCTTCCCCACCACACCCTGCCCCCCACCTGTCTCTCTGCCTACTTGTGATCCCTGTCTGTCAAATAAATAAATAAAATCTTTAAAAAAAATGCATCCATAAACTAAATGTCAAAAAAAATTAATTATAGATGTTAGCCAAGTTGGATTTTTCCCACACAACAGCAACATGATTCTGTTTCTATCAAGTCTAATTCATATAATGGAAGAACAAACAACCCAAGGGCATTTTAAAATGAAGTTAAAAATTAAATAACAAAACCAAAACCACATTTTCTGACTTGGGTACAGTTTCGGGGTTAGCGATATTTCATATGATATTTGAATTTGGGCGTTGTTACTCATTATCTCAGGGTCCAGAGTCCCTCCAACATGACTCAGGGAAAAATCTTTTACACAGGAAAGTGAAGTTGACATCCCTTCCCCTTGCGTAATGAACCGAGACTGTCGGTGCTTTAAGTCCTGAAGTGCACATGGACAAATCCGTTTTTCTTTTCTCTTACAAAGACTAAAAAAACTTAACCTGAAAAAAAAGTGTGATAATGACCTATAAGGAATGCTTGGAAAACAGTATCTCTGAATCCCTAAGACCTGGGCTCCTCCTTCTGAATTCTTGGGCTCAGGGATGGACTGCCAGGCTCCCACTCCTCTACCAGGGAGCTGTGAGGTGGTTTAGTCCCCCACAACACAGTTCAAAATAGGTATAAAGAGTCAAACTGGAAATCACAAAGAGGCCTCCTCTGGGGCCATAAACTAAGAAGGAACTTAAAGTCAAGGTGACAAGCAGGCCTTGAAGCAAGGAGGGCTCCCAGGAGTCAGAACCAGGTTTAATTTTCCAAGACTGGAGATAGACCCGAATGTTCTCCACGGAGAAAGGTGTGCAGGCGCTAAGCACAGAAGAGGGGGGTGGAGGTGGGGGGCTGGGAAGGAACCATCTACATAAAGCTGGCGATCTAAAGCGTCGCCTCATCTCTGAGGTAAGGATGAGCAGAACTACGAACGCGCTTGGAGAGCAGTGAGGATGTTCTCAACCACATGGGGGCAGAGATGAAAACAAGTCAAGCAAAAGAAATTGAAAGGGCTTGGCCTCCATGGTGCCCATGTGAGTGTTCCCAATCCATGCCGTCTATTGTCCAAAGTGAGTTACAGAGAAGTCCGTAGTGCATGATAGCAGGTGTACAAATTTGGAAATAAAGAAAGCGTTATTTTATATGGTTTAGGAGTGCATCTATAGATAGCATTAAATCAAAGAATATGGAGCAACCTAATTTATGTGAAATGTTTTTGTTCTTGGGGTGTGTGTGTGTGTACGTGTGTATGCACACCAGAGGACCAGGGAAAGCAGGCGCGAAATCCAAGTTTACCTGTAATGTTGTATCTCATGGATTTCCAAGGAAAAAATTAACAAAATTTCAAAGGGGAAAAAAAAACACAAAGAAGAAAAAACATATTCAACTTTGGCATTTAATTATATTCCTTTTCTTTCTTTCACCTTTCCAGAACGGAACTGAAGTCATTAAAGATACCACAAAGCAAAGGGAAGGCCTCATGAGGATGTCTGAACTAGAGGACACACCTCGGGTTTGGAGGAGACAGACTCAAGATGCTCACGTCAGTAAGGAAGAAGGCAGAGCCGGGGGGCGCCTGGGTGGCTCAGTGGTTAAAGCCTCTGCCTTCGGCTCAGGTCATGATTTCAGGGTCTTGGGATCGAGCCCCACATCAGGCTTTCTGCTCGCAGGAACCTGCTTCCCCCTCTCTCTCTTCCTGCCTGCCTCTCTGCCCACTTCTGGTCTCTATCTGTCAAATAAATAAATAAAATCTTAAAAAAAAAAAAAAAAGAAGAAGAAGAAGGCAGAGCCAGGGAGGCTCTTAGATTCCAGGTTCTGAAAGCACACATTTCTGGAAACTTCCTCAGAGGCTGCCAGACCAGAAGCACCGTTCCTTCAATTTCTAGTTTGACGAATCTTGTTAATGATTAGCAGTTCCAGCCCCGGGGGAGCGAAGAATCCTCCCCCCCCTGCCAGGAGGTGCAGGGCCAGAGCGGGAAGGAGGAGCAGGTTCTCAGTGGAAGTCCTCCCTCAGATGCTAAGTTGGTAAGTCACTTACCCTGGTGTTGATATGCAAACTCTCTAAGGGTTCTTTCTGTGTAACAACGGACAGTTTTGATATCCTGCCCGAGTCCCAGGTTTTCTCATATTAATTTTTTGAAAGGTGAGTGAAAATGTGAAAAACCCCTATTTTCCTAACCAGTCAGGGGGGAGAGGGGTATAAGCAGGGAGCTGAAGTTTTATGCCTGATCATCCATAAACATATGGAAAATGTCTGTGCAAGACATTTCCAAGAAATAGGCACTCTCGTGAGGTATTTAAAAGCTGAATTTAAGGGATTAAATTCAGGGGCTCGTCAACAAATATCAGCTCTTTTATTTACCAGCAGGCTGGCCTGGACAGAGAGGGTCAACATACCCATCTAGAGTTGATGGCTAGTAGTTAGCAACAGCAGCTAGGATAGCTCCTTATACCAACAGCCGGCGGAACACAGAGGAAGAGTTGTAGGTTGGTTGCAAATAAATATTTCAGATAAGAAAAAAATGGGCAACCACACCTCCATCCCTTAAGCCAAGATTCCCTGCTGTCGAGAAGTCTGTACTGGGCTTTTCTCCTGGACAGGCTCACTGCAGCAACAGCCAGTTCCTGGGGGCCTAAAGGACTCTAGCCTTTTGAGATCAAGTTCACCGTTTTCATTTCCCTCCCACATCAAGTAGGGTCCAGGACTTTGACACAGACGGGGCTGGGGGTGACTCTGGTCCAAGATGGCATCTAGAGGAACGCAGAGTCATGAAGCAAGGAGATGCGGGAGAGTTAAGCAAACCAAGACGGCAGGGATGGAAGGGAAATGTAGCAATGGGGCAGTGAGGGTCACTAGGGTCAGAAGATGGAGGGCAGGCTGATGGCAGTTGAGAGGAGTTAATCCAGGAGAGCCCGCAAGGCGGGAATGTGGGAGCTACAGGTTTGTGACGGTACTTGTGACCTCACAGATGGTATAAATACGATGCTGTTAGCAGGACACCCACAGCCTTTAACCCTAATGGTGGACAGGAAGCTGACCTTCACTGTGATTCCCTGTGAACACTGTTTTGAAGCAGAAACTTCTCAGGGTGCCATATATAGTCCCTGACCCAAGGAACCAGCTGTTTTCTGGGCAGTAGTGGAAAATCAAGGTTGCTATTGAAAAAAATTGCATATGGGGACGCCTGGATGGCTCAGTCGGTCAGGCATCTGCCTTTGGTTCAGGTCATGATCCTAGGGTCCTAGGATTGAGCCCCGCATTGGGCTCCCTTCTCAGCAGAATCCCTCCATCGTGTGTGTATGAGTTCTCTCTCTCTCTCTCTCTCTCTCTCTCTCAAATAAATAAAATCTTTAAAATTTTTTCATATATACATATATATGTATATATACGTGTACATATATACACACAAAACATATATGCCACACAAAACACATATATGACATACTGATATACAATATATGTGTGACAACATTAAATTGTTTCTTTTGCACAGCCCTAGGACTTGAAGGCTAGCCAGGGCACAACTGTGTTACCGTTGCAACCCCACTGCTGGGGCATCCTGCCACAAGACCTTTTTGAGGTCACCAACCTTTACTGGAGTAATGCTTGCTTACATGCTTCCTTGGCAGCCAAATGCTCTTGGAACTTTCCCGTACACGGATTCCCATTCACTGTCCGTGCCCAACCACCTGCTTAGCTGTGTGAGTAAATGCTGACAAAATCTCCTGGGAGGATGACCATAGATATGGTCCTATCTGCTAGCATTGGGTATTCAGCTTTCCAGGACAAGGCATGTCCTAGTTTTCTAGTATAGAGACAGTAGAAGGCTACAAGTACTTCAGATTACTTTACCCAAGTTATTATTTAAGTTTCTGCATCTATGAAAGCTGATATTCTGAGCACACTATGGGTAAATACTGAGATTCTGTTTCATGGGTATAAGTCTTGAAAGTAACTTGAAAATGGACAAATGTCCTCCATGGACTAGAGAGGGTTCACTGGGGCTGCCATCTGGATGAACAGACTCAAACCTGGAGAGTTCAAGAACCCACTCCCACCATGATAGAAAGGTCCCAGAGGCACACCTCCAAGAACAGGCAAAGTTGTGGTAAACCAGGAATAGACATCCCATAATATTTTCATCCCATGGAATTTAGCATCAAACCCCAGGACAGGAAATCGCTCTCCATCTTAAGAGGTCAGCTGCTAGGTGGTCCAGGCATAAAAGCAGAGAATAAAGTAACCTCAACCTCTAGATCACACTAGAATTGCTCTGTGTTTTTGCTTGTTGATGAAATAATCATGTTCAAAGTTTGGCTGGGTAGAACATCACTGACACACTTCAGTTCATGAGACATAAGCACACAATTCTTACGGTGTCCCAAAAAACTGTGCTGAGTACAGTTGAAAGAAGCCGCCTAAAGGAGATAACAGGACATGATATCCAAGTAGTCTGAGAACCCTGTCCAGGCAGGTAATAACCTGATTGCTCATAAACCAAAAAGATGGACAGTATGTTACACAGATCGGATCACAACAGCCCTGGAAATGCCAATGAGCTACTGGTACATATAAGGGTCCTTGTTTCCTAGAACTGGTCCAGGAGCCATGGGTCAGTGGAATTGAATAACACTTGGAATTTATGGTGCTTGTGTAGGATGGAATCCCTCCTTATACTTTGCAGCGAGAACCACCACCTCTGTGGAAAGTTGGAGGACCTAATGAATGTCCCAATATACTCATTTTGTAGAGGAGTTTGGACCAAGTATCTTATGCTAGGAAAAAAAAAACAAAAAACAAAAAAAAAAACAAAACAGGAATGAACATGGATCACAGGCACCAGATTTAATATCTATTCCTTCCGTACAGGGAAACTGGCCCTTTGCTCCCTGCAGGGGGCCACCTCCCTATAAATTGCCTCTTTGGAATTCCTGAAATAGGAGTGTCAAGTGATAGAAAACCCTCTAGGAAAATGCCTAAATGCTGGTGGCCAAGTAAAAAAAGGTAGGTTCATCAATAAATGATTGCACCAAGTACAGAGGCGCAAGGGGGAGATGTGTTTCCTCACCCTGGTGGTATGTTGATGAATATTTCACAACTGGCTTTCCACAGGAGGAAAAAATGCATGCACAAACACAGATGGGTATATTATAAATCTTACTGATAGAATCTGGGGCACACAGTTTGTGAATAATAATAAAATATACAATACTGTTATTATAAGTTCTATATAGTCAATTGATTCTCTTAGAATACTGTGCTTTTTTCAGGTTTATTGAGGTATAATTAACAAATAGACATTTTATGTATTTAAGGTGTAAAACTTTCATGTGCTTTTGCTAAACTCTGTACCTGTAGACAACCTAAGGTTGAAACACAGACACAATCTAACAAACGAAATTGAATCTCAATCTGCCAATTCTTCTCAATATATTTGTTGTCATTAAATACCATAGATGATCTACTGTTGAATGATTTCTCTCTCATACAAATTATATTCATCAAACTGGAACCATCCTCAGTTTTAAGCACTCTGAATTACAATAATCCAAAATTTTTAGTTGTTTTTTAGTTTTTTAATTTAAATTTGATTAGCCAACATATAGTACATGTAGTGTTGGTAATTCATCAGTTTTATATAATACCTACTGCTCATCACATCCCATGCCCTCCTTAATGTCCATCACCCAGTTACGCCATCCCCCCAACCCACCTCCCCTCCAACAACCCTCAGTTTGTTTCCTATAGTTAAAAGTCTCTCATGGCTTTTCTCCCTCTCTGATGACCTCCCACTTTGTTTTCCCTCCCTTCCCCTATGATCTTCTGTGCTCTTTCTTATATTCCATATATGAGTGAAGCCATATGATAACTGTCTTTCTCTGATTGACTTATTTCACTCCACATAACACCCTCCAGTTCCATCAATATCAATGTAAATGGTAAGATTTCCTCCTTTATAATGGCTAAGTAATATTCCACTGTATATATATACCACATTTTCTTTACCCACTCAATTACTGAAGGACATCTTGGCTCCTTCCATAGTTTGCCTATTATGCTGTGCCAACATTGCTGCTATAAACATTGGGGTACAGGTACCCTTTGGATCATTTCATTTGTATCTTTAGGGTAAATACCTAATAGTGCAATTGCTAGGTTGTAGGGTAGCTCTATTTTTAACGTCTTGCTGGACCTCCACACTGTTTTCCAGAGTGGCTGCCCCAGATTGCATTCCCACCAACAGTGCAGGAGGGTTCCCCTTTCTCCACTGTTTAGCTTTTTTTGTGTTTGAAGGGATTGCTTCTACATTACTATCTGCAAAATGCATGAATTGCCCAATTTAAGTTCATGTTAATCAAACTCATAATACCACTCGAGGGTAACATAAAATTTCTGTTACTAATATCTTTATATCATTTTTAAAATAACATGTTTTAAGTTAAAATACTTACCCCATTTTCCAGTTACATCTATAACTTTGGTGTAATTTTCTATTTCTTGTAGAATTCACTCTGAATTTTTATAATTCTCTCCCCAGCCATAGTGCCACTAAATCAGGCCACAAGTACATTTTTGATTAATAATTAGTTAAGCAAAAACATCACTCACGGGAAACCTCGGTGCCTCAGTTGCTTAGATATCTGCCTTCGGCTCAGGTCATGATCCCGGGGTCCTAGGATTGAGTCCTGCATCAGGCTCCTTGCTCAGCGAGGAGTCTGCTTCTCCCTCTGCCTGCCACTCCCACTGCTTGTGCGCACGCTCTCTCTCTCTCTGACAAATAAAATATTTTTAAAAATCACTCATTTCATCAATAATGAGTCTAGCTCTAATATAATATTATTCAATAAATGTCCTAAGTACAGGAAATCAAATCAAGCCCAAATCTGTAGCATTTGTGTCTTTTTTTTTTTTTTTTTTTTTTTTTGGTGTGAAATCTCCAATTATGGCCAACTTTGACCTACTGACATGACATCACTGAATTCAGACTTAGGAAGAAATAGGCAGCAGCATGCCTTTATATCATTTTCCTACCATATAGATGCAGGAAACATGAATGATCCCAAGAGTGTACCTGATAGTAAAATGCAGTGAAATAATTACAAAGTCATGAGCTGTAAACATTTCTTCCTTTTAAAAGTATAATTTATTTAATTCTGAATTTATATAATTTAATTGCCAGTAATGGCTGTTTTCAACAACCAGCTTACAAAATTCCTAAAAATGTAATGGTCTGCTTTTGGCGGGCTATGCGAGCTGACTCCACTACCCCACTCCTTACGCTGTACTCACCTCTTGGGTTCTCTTGTCTTCCTGTCTCAATTCAAGCTCTGCCATGCCTTTTTCTATTTATATAATTTTTCCCTATATAAATTAACATTTCTGAGGATGCCTGTTTGGTTGTCTTTTTTTTTTTTCTTTTTTTGGACATCTATATCAGGTGCTTTACAAAAAAGCTGACCACCCTCCATCCAGAAATTATTGAATTCTTGGTGAGACAACTGTGAGATGTCACACGACCCTCATCAAAGAGTTTAAGGAAGGGAAAACTAAGAACATGATCCAACATTAAAAGCTTAGAGGACTAAGAGTCTTAAACCTCTATTCATGGTGGCTACAACAGGGTATATTCAAACATGGCAGTATTTTTTTAATCTCAGACCCAACTGCTAAAGAATGACATTTTCATCATCCAGTTTTATCTCCATCTTCCCCTGCTGGATAGTATATATGGTTTCAGTTTTTCTTGCTATGGGTCAGTTAAAACCAACTTCATAATCCCAACTACTGCTTAATTAAACAAGAGGATATTCATAACCTTAAACCAAACAGATCCTGTTTATGACAGAACTTTGTTCATTTGAGGCAGTCATGGTCCAAATTGTAGGGACCCCAAACAATACTAGTGTCAAGATGTCCATGTTAGTTATTTCAGAACTTTGTAGACACTTCATCATCTGTGGCCAGAAATAATATGGGATTAAAATATTATCATATCATATCACACCATATTTATGGTCCCCAAGTATTGGCGACATACATACAGCAACAATCTCAGTTGGTCAAATGGGGAAGAAGTAGGGGAATCATCAGGGGCACTAGAAGCCAGGTTCTCAGTGTGGTAGAGCATTCCAGAAGAGTACAGCTCTGAGATGACCCACATGTGTGGTAGTTCAACAACGATGACAATAAACCATGTGCCAACCACTTGCTGGGTGCCAGACATGAGCAGTCTACGGAACTCTTCTCATCCTTGATGCCAGTGTGGCGGTGGTTGTGGGGCTGGTTATTATTAATAGTAATAGTTAAGAAACCGAAATACACAAATTTGCTCCTGGTGGCATTTGGCACATCGCGTGAATCATGAGCCTGGATTTGAACTTGGCAATGCCTAGCTCCAAAGCCAGCACTCTTAAACTGGCACCCAGCAAGGACTCTAGATCCTTGTAATGGACAGTTCCACACCTTAAGTGCGGTGCACCTGTTGTGGTGAGCCAAGAGGGAATAGTGACCCTCCCTATATCCGACCCTGATGGAATGGCCTGGCTTTGGTTTGCCTGTTGCCCACTGCTTATATGTTTCAAAAGAGTCTCTTTCTCTTGGCTGACACCTGCATATTACCCTGACAGGTGAAAAACATCAGGGGGAAAGAACACAATGGCGGAGTGGAGTGCCACAGTGGGGAAGAGGAAGTGCTCCCAAGATAGGCAAGTGGATGAGAAGCCCGTTCGCAAGAAAGGTAAACGCAGCTGTGACCGCTTGGTTTTAGGATTCTGTGGTGGGTTCTTTATGGGCAGTGTCATAATACAAATTATACCACCTTGTAAGTCATTTAATTCTTCTTTAAAATCAGACAATATTAATGCATATTTTTCAAATATATGAAGGAAATAAATACCACTGTACTAAAAAAAAACAAGCCTTTTGGGCAACTCCCTCAGGTCCCCTCCCTCCTTGGGAGCTTTGTACTATCACTTTGCTATTGCTCAATAAACCTTGCTTTTGTTGCCCACCAAAAAAATTAAATAAATAAATAAATAAATAAATACAATAAAAAACAAGTCTTTTATTTTTGATGATTATCTTCTAATTTTGGTCCATATGCATTTACCCTTTTTTGATAATTGCTACCAAATTTGTATACACCTAGCATTATATATTCTGCTTGTCATTGCATAATAATATTGTAAATATAACTGCATTGCTTAATTAGGTAAAGTCAGAACATTTTAGTTTGACCACACACATCTTTCCATATTGCTTTATAATAATCATTCTTCTTAAAGGATGCATATTATTATTCTAATATGTCCAATAGATAAAGCATTATTTACCTAAAAAATCTTGTAGTTGGATATTTAAGTTACAGAGTTTTGTTTTGCTACTTAGCTATTTTACATATATGTTTTATACATATAGAAAATATCTGTATTATATATATATGTATATATATATATAAAAGCATCCTTTAACATAACACGTGTCTACAGTTAGAATTATTATTTCCTCAGTGTTTATTCCTAAGAAATTTAAAATTTTGAGGCAAAGGGCATAAATATTTCATTTCCATTGGCCACTACAGAGACCTTAGTTTTTCATCGGAATAAAAGCGAAGCCACATAGAAGTTTTTGAGTGGAAGAGGGGGTGATCTAATTTATGGTATGACTAGAACACTCCAATTGCTGTACTGAAGATTATTTGGAAGCAGGAAATCAAGTTAAAGGCTATTGCAGAAATCTAAGCAAGAGATCTTGGTAGCTAGAACCCACTGGAAGCAGCTCCAAACCAAAAGATAACAACGGCCCTGGTGAGAAGGGGTTTGAGTCTATACACATTTTCAGTGTAAAGACAACAGTACGTTCCAGATAAATAGGATCTAACATGTGAAACAAAGAAATCAAGGATAATTGCAAAGTATCCACAAGGTTGATATTTCTGTCCACGGAGCTGAGAAACAACCTGGGTGAAACGAGCTGGGGAGGGGACCTCAGACATTCGGTTTAGAATCTGTTACATTTGATTTTTTTTGATTCGCTGATCAATTGATTTTTAGTGGAACAAAAGATGACACATCTCAAAATCAATGGCATCTCTAATTTGACAAAACGCACTGCTACTGTGTTATATCTAGACTTTATTTTGATTTACAATATAAGATATTGTTCCAACTCCATTTCTCCATATAGTTAACCAGTTATCTCAGAATCACTTATTATATAATTTAGATCTCCTCCATCAATCGCCACAATGTCCTTTACTCACTGTATGATTTCTTTGCGTGTTTTTCTATTGTTCCTTAGATTTTTCTGCTTATTGATGTCTGATTTTACTCTCATGAAAATTTCATTGTGGCATAATGCAAATATCTTTCAATGCTTGCCATTCCTTCTAAAAAAAAAAAAAAACCCTCTTGTATAGTCTATGAATATATATAACTCACCTTTATTATTTTTTGCCTACTGTATTCATTTTCTATTCCTGTATACATATTACCACAAACTTATTGGTCTAAAATGATGCACTTTTATTATGTTATATAATCTGTGGGTCAGAGTTCAAGACATGCCGTAGTTTAGTTGGTTGTTCTCTGCAATCTCTGCATCTCACAAGGCTGCAATCAAGGAGTTGGCCAGGGTGCCTTCTCAACTGGAGGCTAGACTGGGGAAGGTCCCACTTCCAAGCTCATTCAGGTTGTTAGGAGAATTCATCTCCTTACAGCTATACAGATGAAGGCCCTGGTTTGGGCTGGGTTTTGGCTAGAGGTTGCTCTCTTGCCCTAGGGGCAGCCCATAGTTCCTTACCATGTGGGCTTCACCAACTTTCTGTTTACTTTATCAAGCCCATGAGAAAAGGATCTAGCTTCAGTTTGCTAAGATGGAGTCTTATATAATGTAATCACGAGAGGGCATCCCCTCACTTTCGCTGGCTGGAAGCAACTCATAGGTCTTGCCGCCATTCAGGTGGAGGGGATTACACAAATCCGTGAACACCATGAGGTGAGCAACACTGGAGTCACCTTAGGATCTATTTGTCACATTAAGTTAAAAAACAAGTCTTCTCGGCTGTGATTATAGTACTGAATTCTTTGACATAAGATTCCAGTTTCAAAAGTCCATGACTTCATGGTACCAGGGCTCTCTTCCAGTGGTTAAGTATCATAACTCCAAGATATGTATTAATTTGCACACACTCTCTCACACACAGACACACAAACTCATACATTCTCAGGTAATCCTTAAAATGGCAACCCTTAAGGGCAATCCTTAAAAATATTTCACAGTCAGCATGACACTGGCACCAACCTATTAGGTGGACATGGCCGGAACTATGCATTCAGAATGGACACAGGACAGAAACCATCCTTAAGGACACATATAATAGCAAGGAATACTTACTACCCAGCAAGCATCAGGCTTAGCCTTTTAAATATATCCTCTAGTTAGTCTTTCAGCAATCTAATAGGGCAGATGTTTGATGCCCTCATTCATGAGCCATTAGCCTCTTGGTTCACTGGTACTACTTTTCAGTAGCCTTTGTCTTTAGGACTCCTGGGCAACTTGGAGAAATCAGAGACCCCAAGAACTCATGAATTAGTAGTTGATTTGATTGACATAGAGGTCACTACTTGGCCCTGAATCAGGAAGGAAAACCCTTATAAAAATATTATATTTGAGCTTCTCACTCATCAAAATTCTGCCCCCACCTTCACTAAAAAGGCTTCTGCTACATTTAAAGAGAAAACAGCACAGCTTTTTGGGGAAGGCTCTTTTGTTATCTCAAGGTGACTCCTTCCTTGAAGTTATGAGGACTTTTTGAAGACACAGGGTGTCGACCTCCTATTCTACACCATATAGCCATATAAACCCCACAGATGGGTGCACTTGGTTTATAGCAAACGTATTCTCATGGTGTCATCTAGGACAAAAGAAAAGCCATCATATACTTGTGGTACAATGTTTAAGAGCATAGATACCTGACCTACACCATTAGTTGGTCTTTCTATACCTATGTGAAGCATAGGTACATCTGTAAAATGGGGATAGTAGCAGTAGCTTCCTCAAAGGATTGTGTAAGGATTAAGTGAATTGATCCTCAGTCATTATGTTACATGAGCTATCAGGACCATCTGACACACTTGCTGACTTTCTTCTCCCCAAAACCCTTTTCCCCTTGGCTTCCAGGATACCACACTCTCCTGGTTTTCTTCCAAACCCTCTGACCATTCCCTTTCAGTCTCCTTCACTGGTTGTACCCACTTATTTGGCCTCTGTAAATATCAGACAGGCCCAGAGTCAGTCATTGGTTCTCTTCCCTCTGTGTTTTCTTTTCCCAAATATCATGGCTTCAAGTATTATGTGTAGATTATGAGTGCCCAGTCTTATACCTCAGCCCCTGTATCTCTTCTAAACTCTAAAGTTGTGTATCCAACAACATTCTCGACATGTTCCCTTAGGTCCCTAAAAGGGATCTCTGTGGGTCTAACAATAAGCTCTTGATCATCCCCACTCTCCCCAAACCTGCTCTTGCTACAGAACTTCCTTCCTCAGTGAACCAGGCTTCTAGTTCTTAGAACAAGAACCTCTCCAGTGCCCTTCCCCAGCCGGTCTATAAAACTGAAACCTTGATTTAGTGTGACTCATGCTGGGGATTGATTTGGGATCTGATTACCTTTTTGCTCTTCTACTGCTACCACCCCCGTCCAACGTTCTTCACTTGTCTTCTGCATTATTGCAATAGCTTCTTCCCGGCAATAGCCATCTTTCCTAGAAATGCAAAACCAGATTTGAATGCTGTGCTCATTTCTTTGTCTACTTTTTTTTTTTTTTTTGCTATATTTTTTCATAGTTTGTGGTTGTGAATTTCCCTGAGAAAACATTTCTAGGCGTTTAATTTCAAATTTCATTTTATTTTTTTAGAGAGAGTGAGAGCACAGGAATGGGGTGGGAGAGGCAGAGGAAAAAGAGAATCTTTTTTACTTATTTACTTATTTGAGAGAAAGCAGGGGGAGGAGAGCAAGCAGAGGGAGAGGGAGAGAGAGAATCTCAAGCAGGTTCCCCACTGAGTGCGGAGCCTGACCTCACAACCCCAAGATCATGACCTGAGCTGAAATCAAGAGTGGGACACTTAACTGACTGAGCCACGCAGGCACCTCTTAATTTTAAACTTTAAATGAAAGCTTGTCCTCAACGCCTGAAGACATAAAGAATAATAAGAATCGTCATCTACACCAAGGAACAACTCCTTCAGAGTTTAAAAAATTATGTTTTATATATATCTAATTTATAATGTAGTACACATAATACATACAACATAGTTTATTTAAATTACAGAATGTAAATATGTACATATACATATTTTTATTTATATGTATATAAAATGTACACTTTACTATATATGTATTTACTTCTGAGGATTTTAATCAACATTAGAATATAATAACCCAGGAATGGGAGAGACAGAATTATAGGAAGGACAGATGCCTCAGAGCAAGTCAGTGTCTACACAGCTGTAGTATAAACACACCTTTGGGGGCACCTGGGTGGTTCAGTTGGTTTAGCGTCTGCCTTCGGCTCAGGTCATGGTCCCAGAGTCCTGGGAATGAGTCCCACATCAGGCTCCCTGCTCAGTGGGGAATCTTCTTCTCTGCCCCACCCCTGGCTCATGCTCAATTTCTCTCTCTCAAATTAAAAAAAAAGTTTTTTAAATAAAAACACCTTTGGTTCAACTCAGTGATTTCCTCCTTTTGTATCTTCCTTTCCTAAAGCCAGCAGAGTGCCATTTAAACCATCAAGGCATGGCTTGTAGTATTTTTCTGTATTACAACTTGTGAGAAACAAATGATGGCTTAATGAGAAAAGCCCTAAGGTCACATTATAATTGTTGTAGGTCTAAGCTTATGCTCCACTCGCTGTGGGATAGCCTTTACCACGCACATGTGCAACTTCATAACGGCGGCACAGTGTACTGTCCTAAACATCACCATGCTAGCCATGGTCAACAGCACGGACCATCGGTTCCAGTTTAATGACTCTACCAAGGGGCCGCCTGGTGACTCATTTGGTGGCCCGAATAACGCCCCAGACAGTCTCCCTGCAGGGGTAAGCAAAGCAAGATTGAAGCTGTGCGCTTGTTCTTGCTGCTCATCTGTTTGAATGCTTATTTTGGGGGATTTCTATGTTAAAAAGTTGTATTGGGGGAAATAGTGATGTGAAAGCAAGTGAAAGATCTAACAAGGTTTTTCCAGTTATGATAGCACCTTCCTGCAAATAGCTCACCAGAGCGTTCTCTTGTCTCTTTAAGGTCCTTGTGTACAACTGGAGCCCTCAAATTCAGGGCATCATCTTTAGTTCTCTCAGCTATGGCCTGATACCGATGCTGCTTCTCAGTGGATACCTGGCTGGAAGAGTAGGAACAAAGAGAGTGGTTGCTGTTTCTTTGTTTGCAACCTCACTCTTCACTATGTTCACCCCTCTGGCAGCCGAGCTGGGACTAGTGTCCTTCATTGCAACTCGAATTGCACAGAGCATAGGCCAGGTATCCAGATATTTGACAACTATGAGCTGGATGGGAGTTTCCACATGGCACCACACATCAAGAGCTCTAACTATTAATTTCAGGGATCGGTATTAGGGGGTCAGCACGCGCTGTGGGAGAAATGGGGTCCTCCACATGAACGAAGTCGACTCTGCTCCATCAGTTTATCAGGTAAAAACACAGAACTGAAATGAGTACATTACCATGCAACATCTGCACCCTGGGTTATTTAACAATTTTTCTATTGAATGTTTCTTTGTCTTCTCCTCAGTGTTGACCAGGTATTTATAAATTAGGGAGATGGATCCTTTGTGACAGGACTTTCAGTTGTTTTTTTCCCCAAATTGTCATTTGTAACATGACTTTGCTTATAATGATTTTTCCTATTCTGAAAGAAACATATTTTTGTGTAAATTGATCATTCTTTCCTTCTATGGCTTCTAGATAAAAGCATCCACCTGTGTTTTTTCTTGAACTTGAATGATTTTATTTTTTATAGCTAAATTTATGATATATTGGAGTCTATTTTAGAATTCTGTGTATAAAGTATGCATCCAACTTAATCTTCTTTGGAATTTCTCTTAGCTTACTGAGAACTGCTTTCTGATTGTGATTTGCTTAGGCAGTGTATCTGAAAGGAATATTCTGAAGAAAGAAGTCTACATAATATTGAGGAAGAATGAAAAATGGAAAGAATAGAGCTAACAAATATGAAATTGGTGAAGTAGGTGCTGGGTAAGAAAAGAAGGGTAACTCTCCAGCTAACTAATGGATACCAAGAGAGCCAGGGACTCTTCAGCCCAGAAAACAAGCCCCCCACCCCCCACATACAAACACACACAGCCTGACTGACTTCATACCCCCCATAGAGCCCTTTATTACCTTGGAGGATTATTTTCAATCACCAGAGCTTGTATTCAGTATTCACTGATAGGGAAATAGTCCACCTATTTGGACAAAGGAAATTCACATCAGTTATCACAACTGACTAATGGAGCTTCTAAGTTTTAAACCCCCACCCCCAAATCCTTGAACACTTGAAAGAAATCAAGAGCACAAAAGAGAAAGACCAAACTCAAAAACTGTAAGAATGAATCCAAATGAAGGAGAAATTAAAAGAAAATTTTACATGATTAACAAATAACATGGGAGAGATCCCAGGAAATATGTATAATAACATTTATTTAAAAAGAAAAAAAAAACTGTCCAAATGGCTCATAACAAAAAGGCATTGGAGAGAATGTGGAGAAAAGAGAATCCTTGTGCCCTATTAATGGGAATGTAAATTGGTGCAGCAACTTTGGAAAACAGTATGGGGATTCCTGAAAAAACTAAAAATAAAAGTCCCATACAACCCAGTTAGTCCCCTTCTGGGTATTTACCTGAGGAAAATGAAAAACGGTCGTACAAAAGATATTTGCACTCATATCTTGCAGCAATCTTTACAACAGCAAAAGATAAGGAAGCAATCCACGCGTCCATCAATAGATGGATGGCTGGAGAAGATGTGGTATAGACATCAAGGAATATTATTTAGTCTAAAAAAGAATGAAATCTTGCCATTTGCAGCAATATGGATGGACCCAGAGCTTTATTATGCTAAGTGATACAAGTCAGACAAAGACAATGACCATATGATTTCCCTTATATGTGGGATGTAAAAAAACAACCAAACAAACAAATAACAGTAACAACAGGAAAGACAGACAGACTCATAAATAAAGGGGACAAACTAGTGGTTGCCAGAAGTGGGGGGGGTTTCAGTCAAATAGGTGTGAAGGGGATTAAGAGATACAAACTTCCAGTTATAAAATAATTAACCATGGGAATGGAAAGTACAACGTAGGGAATAGAGTCAATAATATTACTATTGTATGGTGATAGAGGGTTACTACACTTACTGTGGTTATTTTGCAATGTGTGACATTGTCAACTCACTATATTGTACACCTGAAGCTAACATACGTCAACTATACTTCAACTAAAAATGTGAGAAAATAACTTAGAAAATAGATTGCTGTAAAATAGTTATTGATAAAATAATATAATTGTTAGTATTTTTAACTGCAATGAATGGTCTCAATACCTAAACGAAGGGAGATGAACATCAAATTAGCAAATTGGACAAGTACGTTGAAAGATTATCCCAGAATACAATACAAGAATCAGAAGATGGAAAGCATGCAGGAAAGGTTTAAAATTTTGGAAAGAAGACAGCTCCTTTCTCTCTCACTTCCTGTTACATAGGCATAGAGCTACTGGAATAGGACAACTGACTGTCTAGAAGTCTCAGGAATCCACAAGTCTGCAAGTTCCAGAGGCTTCCTTGGTTTTGGTATTAGGGGAATACCTTAGTGTCTCCAAACAGGTAGTCTTCACTGGCCTCTAGAAACCTTTTCTGGTTCAGAGAACACAAAGCCAAGGCCGTCTGAGGGGCCAATGGGAAGCCATTGGAGGACCCGGCAGGTGGAGTGGGCTAAGCCTATAAGAACTCAATAGTTCTTATAGAAATGGCCATTTCTGGTGATTTCTAGGGATTTCAGCAGGCTGCCCTGGTCAACAGGATGACTCAGCCTATGAGGCTGAAGAAAGACTTCCCAGAAAACACCCAAAAGTAGAAGGGCCCAGGTACTGCCAGGCTCTAGGACAGTACATACTCTATCTTCCTCTCCAGGGAACCACAGAGGCACATCTATAAGCAGGAAACTTTCTAACCACTTACAGAAAAAAGACTAAGCAGATAAAACAGAACTGGCAGCGCATATCTGAGGTGACAGAAACACACACACACACACACACACTTAGTCCGAAGACGATGCAACAACATATAGCAGTGAAAATGGGGGAAAAAAAACAACACTGCAACTGCACACAGCAACATGTCTAAGTGTTAGAAACACAAACGCTGGATGAACAAAGCATGTCTATTGTGGTGGAAAATCACCTTGATGCAATTTTAGCCCCAAGTACACTACCTGGCAAGCTATCCCAGTGGTCACGGTACAGATGGGCTCACAGGCTAAATGGGGTGCTCTCTTGTCCAGTTAAACTCCTCTAAAACTCACAGTGAAATGGAAAATGGAAAAATGGGGTAGAATAACACACTTAAGATACACTTTGCAATGTCCTAAAGAGAACAGCCAGGATGCTATAACTTTAATAAAAGTCAGAAAAGACAAACATACCCTTGAGGTATACACATACACATACACATGGGGTACAAGTTGCATAAACAGGTGATAGATTTAAGCATTAATTTACAATACATATAAATCAAGTGCTAGCTATGAACTATGAGTGGAGATCGAATGGACTCGGCAGAAATACGGCAGAGAACAAGGCATACTAAAATCTCTCAGGATGCAGATAGTAGGGCGCCTGGGTGGCTCAGTGGGTTAAAGCCTCTGCCTTCGGCTCAGGTCATAATCCCAGGGTCCTGGATCGAGCCCCGCATCATCCGGCTCTCTGCTCAGGGGGGAGCCTACTCCCCACCCCCACCCCGTCTACCTCTCTGCCTACTTGTGATCTCTGTCAAATAAATTTTTTTTTAATTTCTATTAAAAAAAGAAAGAAGAAGATACAGATGGTATTTGAAGACCTCGGTTGAATGTGATCACCCAGAGAAGAAACCCAAGGAAATAGTCCCATGACCCTCCAATCTCTGGGCCCCAGACAGAGGAGAAGGAGAGGTAGCGGGGACTGGGAAGCCTCCCATGGGCCCTTGGGCAACATTCAGTCTGAGGTGACGGGTCCTTGGAACCACGTGCTGCTGGTCCAGAGAAAACGATGGTGGACTTAGCAAGCCAGAGGTCCTGAAAGGCCTTGACAAGGGTGGAAGGGCAGGGACTGCAAACACAAAAGGAGAAGAAAACTGTCAAAGCACATGGAAGGAGTTCTGAAGAGGTGGAAAGTTTTGTTTGGTTTTGAGCCCTGGCTGTATGAAGGAAGATAAATTTGCATATGTGGATGGGTGAGAACAGAGAGCCAAGGAATTAAATGAGGGTACAGACGTGAGGGTGCCTCCTCTTTGAGCCGCCTGGGCCTGGGCCAGACTGGAGGAGACGTGTTCCAGGGGTCGAGAGGGATCTGGTCTTGGATGGTTGCGGGAACTTGTCCCCTATTGTAACTGGAGTAAAGGCAGAGAGTTCAAGGGTGAGATTCTTCACGTGAAGATTCGGTGGACTTCATGGTAGAAAAGATACTAAAATGTTGAAGATGTTCAGTGTTCTCAAGGAGATGAGGAAAAAAACAAAACAATATTTTTGGCCATTTAGTTTGGTATGAGCTTTTTGTAAGATACTTTGACAGTATCCATCAAAATGAAAAATGCACAAGTGGTCAAGCAAGGCCACTGATGACAGCCTGTTGTACCAAAGTAAATTATACTTATGTTCAGAAATAACACCTTAGTTTCAAAAAAGTTGTAAAAAGGAAGTGTGCCCTACTATGTATGAGAATGCTCTGTGAGGTCAGGGAAATTAAAACAATGCTACTGGCCCCTTCACAGACAAACTGAGCTTTCTGCCTGTATGGGGCACACATGCCTTTACAGAGAAGTAGGTGTGTGTGTCAGTATACATTAGAGATGTCTGCAGAGAAGAAAGGCATGCAACTCTACACCACATAATGGGGACTAGTTAACATTAGAGACCAGAATGGGAATGGGTTTGGGGGCACACGAGGGGAACTTTGGTCCTTTGTGGTAATTTACTCTTACAATAAGCATACGTCATACGACTTGTATAGGTAAAAATTAAAATAGCACAGAAGGAAGAAGCATACCTGTCATCTGTCATGTTATTAGGGAATTGTCAGAAAAATGGAGAACATGTGGAGGGATACATCTGAAGTTAATGAATTCCAACATGCCTGCCTCATTATGGTTGGTGACGCTGGTAACATCCATCATTCTGCCGGTGTCTCTCTAATGGCCGTCCGGAGCCTGACAGCTTACTCTCTCTTTGCAGGAATGATATTGGGAACCTTCACCATCATCCTCCTGGGTGGCATGATCTGCCAAAACCTTGGGTGGCCTTTTGCCTTCTATATCTTGGGTAAGCTACTGTCTCCCCAGCCCCAGAGAGGTGGTTCGTGAGAGAGGAAAGACGTGCAGCCACTACTGGGTGTCATGTCTCCCAGGTGAGAGGCAAGCTTCCTATGGAGAGAAAGCACTGAACACCAGCAGGGTGCAGACAGTGAGGCACAACGACCTGTGAGAGGTGAGGTCTCAGGCAGGGCGCAGGACAAGGGAACTCTGCAGAAACAGAATCAAGGAGACAAAGCTAAAAGCTTGGAGAGAGGATAGCGTGAGGCAGAAAAGAGGGAACGGGAAACCCGGTTCTCTGTAGGGTTCCTCCCCACCAACTCGATCCGCAGTGGAACACTCATCAGTACACATGTGTGAAGACATCATCTGAGCCCAGAGCGGGGAAAAATCACTGGGAAAGATTAAAGAATAGTATCCAGGATTTACAGAGGATCAGAGATAGTGTCTCTGACCCCAGGACAGGCTGGAAACACTTAGAGGTCAGAGGCCATTGGGCAGAACTCTTCCCATTGACTTCCTCGGTAATGCGGAATCCTTTGCTCCAGAGGAAGTGCTGTGGAGGTCCATCTGACAAATAAGGACACAAGACCTGAAAGATCAAACTGTTTCTATGTAATTTAACTGCATCCCAGACAAAAGCTCAAAAATATTCAGCACCCAACTACGTGTAATTCATAAGGTCTGCTTCCAATCATAGATCGCCAGGTATGGGGGGAAAAAATGGCAGGAAAACACAGTAACACAATCCATAATAATAATAATAATAATAATAATAATAAATCAATGAAAACTAACCCAGAATGGACACAAATGTTAAGAATTAGCAGACAAGGGCATTAAAATAGACAGTTATTCTAACTCTGCTATAACCTAAGTCTATTTGTTCGGAAGTTAAGTGGAGACATGGAAAAAATCTTTTTTAAAAGACCCAAATCTAACTTCTGGAGATGAAAACTATACTATATGGATGGAGTTAAAGACAGATTAAGGTACCTAAAATTAGAAGTATAAATCATCCAGAATGGACCACCCTGAGAAATAAAGTAATAGTGAATGAGAACATCAGGACAGAACAGTGTGTCATTTTCTTCATGTTTCCTGTCCTTGAGGCCCACGGACCTTCTTGGGTCTGTGAGTTTGTAGTTTTTATTGACTCAAGCAACTTATCACCCATTATTTCTTCCAAGACTCCTTCTGTTCTCCCATACCATTCCTCTTCTCTGAGCATGAAAGACCTTGCCCCGTGTATTTCTTCATCTGGCTGTCCGTCTCTCTCCTCTATGATATCCTTTATAAAAAACTGGTAAGCATAAGTAAATGTTCTCCTGACTCTTGTGAGCTTTGTTCCAATTAATTATCAAAACCGAGATGGGGATTGTAGGAACCTCCACCTGTGTAGTCAAGTCAGAAATGTGGGTGACATGGGGACCCCCTGCTTGTGACTGGCCTCTGAAGGAGGGGGGGCAGTCTTACAAGACTGAGCCCTCACCCTGTGGGGTCTGTACCAGAAGTTAGTGTCAAAACTGAGCCAAAGCTGGTGTCTACAGAGCACTGGAGAATTTCTTAAACGTGTTAAAAGAAATAGTTTTCTTTTGGTAATATTAAAAAGGTTGAATTACCAAGTTTTCCGCCATCCCTAGGGTCTGTGATTTTCATTCACACAAATCAAGAAATGTATTTTTTTTTTAAGAGAGGTTTCTAGAAAGCTGTGCTATTCATGTGAGGGTTTTTTTGAGAAATGGAAAGGGGATATTATGAGCAAGGGCTTTTCCCAGGACTCGAATGTCCTGACAGAAAAGAAATTCACACAGAAAGCAGAACCAGGCTCAGTTCCCAAATTTACCCTCTGCTTGCAGGAGGCATCGGCTGTGTCTACTGCCTTCTTTGGTTTGTTCTGGTTTATGATGACCCCATCTCTCACCCATGGATAAACATCACAGAAAGAGAATATATCATAACGTCCTTGGCTGACCAGATACACGTAAGGATTCCAAGCATCTCCAGAGAGCTGTGTCAGCCTCTAGATTTCTCGGGGAGCCTGAGGTGCAGATCTCACTGTTCTAACCAGTACATTTGTATTCAGGTCAGCCCTTGTAAGCAGCCTCTTCCCATCAAGGCCATGCTCAGATCGCTACCACTTTGGTACATATGTGTCTGCGGCTTCGGCCATCAGTGGCTAATGATTACACTGATGCTCTACACACCAACTTACATCAACTCTGTGTTCAACATTAACATGAGAGATGTGAGTGCCTTTCCTTCCATGCCTTTCTCCAGTGTGCACGACCCACCATTTTGTCTTCACAAATCATTCCTTCCAGAAAAGTTTATCCTTTACCCCTACCACAAAATCATCTAGGATTTAACACTAATTCTGGTAGCTTTTCTAAGGATATGATAGAAGAGGCTACTGACTTTCTTCAGACCATGAGATCTCAGGATTGTCAGTATGATGATCAGTGGTTTATCAACAAAAGGTGTGGGCTCGTTGTCCCTGTTATGATGGTTTACTCGATTTTTTCCCCTTCAGAATGGGTTCCTGTCTGCCCTTCCCTTTCTCATCGCCTGGGTCACTGGTATACTAGGAGGCCAGCTGGCAGATTTCCTCTTGACCAAGAATTTTAGGCTTGTTACTGTGAGGAAAGTGAGGAAAGCTGCCACATTTCTAGGTAAGAACAAGGTTTGAGGGTCAGATGATTCGCAAAGCATCCAACAGCCAAAGATGTATCTCATTGTTTAATTTGTTCCACATTCCCTAGGAAATTTCCCATCTTCAGCGCTCCTTGTGGTTCTGCCCTACATCACCCCCAGCTACATCACGACAATGACCCTCTTGATCCTCTCGTGTGGACTGAGCTCCTTCTGTCACTCAGGGATCTATATCAATGTCTTAGATATTGCTCCGAGGTAGGAGGATAATCTCCACTCTTATATTCACATATTCTGAAAAAGATGTAGCCCAAAGCTTTCTGGGAGCCCCAAACTTTGAGAAATAATAAATCATAGGCAAGGACCGCAGTTGATCCTGTGGCCATTTTTTGAGGCATGTGGGGGGAGGGGTATTTTTTGATTTGTCTCAGTGCCTCTCATTGAACATACGCAGTGCAAGTCCTTTTTGATGTACTTAGAAAAGCAGGGCTGAAGGACACTGTGAAGCACCTCTGGATCTAGCCTGGAACATTCCTGTCACCCACAGGCATTCCAGTTTTCTCATGGGAGCCACAAGGGGATTCATATTCATAGCAGCAATCCTGACACCAACTGTCAATGGATTTCTCCTCGATCAGGTAGAGTTTTTTTGTCACAGATTCTTCAGATGCTCTGCCATCTAGATCTAGAGGTAGTGGCATAAAGATGCTATTCTCATTTTAGAAAACACAATAAATTGCGGGTCCCCTTTGTCATGAAGATCAACCTGGCAAAGAAAAATGTAGAACAATTTCCTTCAGTCTTTAAAACCAGAAAACACACAGCCATACAGGTGTCATGAGATAATGATTCCATGCATAGAGGCAACTTACCATGTCTTCTGCAACATTCTGGATTTTCACTTGCACAACCATCCCCAAGGAAAGGGATAATTAAAACAGATGTGGTGGAGTGTGGGACACATGCAGACATCATTATAGGAATATTGTATGCAGGAATCTCATTTAATTATTGATTCTCACACCCACTATGAGGATGGTATGTTATTACCCTCACTTCCTGATGATTAAGCTGAAAATCTGACAGAATAAGTCTTTCCACTAAGATGACATAGAATCAGAATTCTTCCTTTTTAGACCTGTCTAGCCCCAGGCCTGCAATGTTGCCCCATGACATTGCAAAGCAAGAAAAAAACACTCAGCATGTTTGATGTTGTCATGATTTGCACAAAAGGGAAAACGTATGGCACTTCAGTAAACTGTGACAAATATAGTTCTGTAAGCTAATCGTAAAGGTCCCTAAACCCCATTTATTAAGACTATTCCAAATCCACTTTGAACATATTATTTCTATCCAACTACCAAGCTGCTTACAGGGAATGAATTTCTGCATGGAAACCCACTAGCAAACTATTAATACAGCCTCACAGAGAAAAGGATGAAAGGGGGTAATATTTACTTGAGCTTCTGTGTCCTCAGGACCCTGAATTTGGGTGGAGAAATGTCTTCTTGTTGTTATTTGCCATTAACCTATCAGGACTGATCACCTACCTTATATTTGGAGAAGCAGTTATCCAAGACTGGGCTAAAGAGAGGAAACTCACTCGTTTATGAAGGTAAAGGATAGTGATTTCGTCTGTGGATTTAACCACAGAAGCACTATTTAAATCTTTAATTTGATGTCAGTTTTCTTCCTTAGTTATTCTACCTTGCTATGATGGAAAGTTACTGGACACCTTCCTGCACAAATGAGAAGACTTTGGTGTTAAAAATACCAACAGAAAGAATTTCTTTTGTCTGGTTCTTTTCAAATCTGAGATCAGTTCTTTATGTTATTAAGCTTTCTTTCTGAGAAAAATGTAAGAAGAATGAAAATTCCAATAAAGTGACAGCCAAGTACAAAATTGTCGTCCTCACTGAATTACCAGTGGATTAGGAGGAATTGCTAGATCAGAGCCCACAGGCCAGACTCACAGTTTCTGGATCTCAAAACAGGAAACAATGTTTGGAAGCTCTTCGTCCAGGGTGGTAACCTCAGTAGGATGATGATTTTTCCTATTTGTAAAAGCAAATGTTCATTTATATTTGTTGGACTAGACATTGGCCACATACTCCTCCCTTTGTATGATCCACTCTTCATCCCGTTTAGGCCCCAGGAGGCTGACCTGCACGGTTTCCATCCACACTGCCTTGTCCCCTGGATCCTGCTGGATTTTCAGTGGAGGCTGAAGAGTGAGGACAGGGGGTGTCTATCTCTAAAGTCCCTCCCTGTGGGATCGGCAGGTGGCTGATTCTTGCCCTGCAGTTCATAGCCGCTGGTCCATCCACACATTCTGGTGGCTTCTCTCCTCCCTGTCAGGACTTTCTTGGCCTGTGCCACATTCCCAGTCCTGTGTAAGTTGTCTCTTTTAACCCTGTCTTCAAATGCACTACTGTGAGTCTGCTGTATTTTCCTTCTGGGCTCCAACGGCTTCAGTGGTTGAATCATCTATAAAGCTCCCAACAGGAGAAGGAGCAGTATTTTTGTAAAATGGGAATGTGTAGGTGTCAACTGGTCAGAGCATGTACGGGGATCCAGGGCTGTTTCCTTGGTTGCTTCCTGTGGCGATCTTCACCACGGAGATGGTAGAGCCATGAGGTTATTTCATGTTGAGGTGATGGGATAGGCATGGTTCTGAATGAAAAACAAGGGCAAGTAAACAGAGGCCAAATCTGTGTACATTAAAAGTCCATGGCCGAGGTCTTGCTCTCATCTAGAATCTAGGAACTTTGGACACGAAAGTAAACCGGGCACAGTCACTATTCTCCAGTCTAACGTACAGGACAGACAAAATGGCTCCCAGGCCACTGCCTTAGGCACAATAGCAGAGGGACATACAGACCCTTTGGGGGGACCATACAAGCAGTTCTGACCCCAAGTGGAAGAGCACAGTGATGAATCTTCCTCCACAAGAAATTCCTGAGCTAAATGGGTTGTTTTATGGTAAGATTTCTCACACTGAAGCCCAACACATGCAAAAGCATGGAGATAAGAAACAGGATGGATTCTGAAAGGAATGACCTGCCTCCACGGTCAGTGAGGAAAGAACAGAAGATGAGATTAGGAGGGTGAGTGTGACCAGCACATGAAGGTCGTGTTTGCCACGTTAGGGAGCTTGAGCGAGACCCTACAAGCAATAGTGACATG
Organism: Enhydra lutris kenyoni; assembly: GCF_002288905.1. Lineage (NCBI taxonomy): Eukaryota > Metazoa > Chordata > Mammalia > Carnivora > Mustelidae > Enhydra > Enhydra lutris. The sequence goes on from NW_019154177.1 coordinate 3,116,485, forward strand.
GAGAGAAGAAGAGAGACATCCATGATGTTCAGGAGGTAAAGTTGAAAGGTCATGGTATTTGGTTAGATGGATGCCGAGGAATCTGGGTCTCTAATCTGACAGACTGCAAATAGAGTGTCTGAACAACTAAGCCAGAGAATGCAGGAAGAGGAGTCTTTTTTAGAGGGAAGACAATGAGTTGATGTGGGGCCATGTCGTGTTAGTGATAATAATGAGGTAATCAAGTGGGCATGTGTATTCGTTTCCTGGGTTGGCCATAACAAAGTGCTACAAATTAGGTAGCTGAAAAGCAGTAATTTATTGTCTCACAGTTGCAGAAGTCTGAATAGAGCAGCAGATTTGGTTCCTTCTCAGTGTTGAGGGAGAATCAGTTCTGTGCCTCTCTGCTAGGAGCCTCAGGAACTCCTTAGTTTGTAGAAGTCTTTCCCCCTTTGTCTTCGTATCATCTTCCCTCTGTACATGTCTCTTTGTCAAAATTTCCCCTACTTGTAAGGATGTCCCATGTTAATGACAGGTTTTTTGTTTTTTGGGGGTTTTTTGAGAGAGAGCGAGAGCATGCCGTACATGGAAGCTGGGGGAGGGGCAAGCGGAGAGAGAGAGACAATCTTAAGCAGGTTCCATGCTCAGCACAGAGTCTGACCCAGGGCTCCATTTCACGACCCTGAGATCATGACCTGAAATCAAGAGTCAGATGCTCAACTCACTGAGCCACCCAGACATCCTGCTAATGACAGGTTCTTCATGTCATTCTTGAGAGTACTAAATGGATATGACCAACATGCTGAAGGCCCTGAGGGTCCAAGGCTGAGCCATGTGCTTCTGAGTCTTTGGTGTAGGTACTTAATAAATATCTGATGAATCTTAATATAGGTATATTATCATAAAGCAAAAACGTAATTCTATGTATCAGGAATCAAGATGTTTACTGTATGACAAAAATTCAGGAGCACAAAGTCAAAGAAGTTTTAAAAATCACTCTAACATTCAAATTGAATTGGAAATATCAATCAGAATTTGTAATTTTTTTTCTTAAAAAAATAGTTCTTTTAAGTTCTTCTGCTGAAAGGGCCTAGAAGCAATGAGACCTAGGAGCAAAGAGTACCTCGATGTTTGGAGTGTGGTCTCTGGCTGTTATCTGCTACTGAAAGGAACCAGCACTCCATAAGAAAGCCCAGGTTCCAGAACAGGAAATACGCTAGAGAAGTCTGGAGTGTGTATGTGTGTGTGTGTGTGTGTGTGTGTGTTAGAAAACAAGGATGCTTTCCCAGACAACTAGGGTCAGGTCTTAATAGACAGAAACCAGCTGGAGTAGCCTCCTACTGGCCAAAGAAGGGACAATTTAAGCATCAAAAAACAGGGGCTCAACAGATTGAAACATATCAAGTAAAACCCATTAAGTCATAATTTTCCTTGGTCAACTTCACTAAGGCACTAAATTATTATTCTACAACTTTATAAAGTATCCTGGCTTTCTTACTTTTTTAAGATCATTTGTTTATTTGAGAGAGAGGAATAGAGTGTACACAAACAGTAGGGAGGGACAGAGGGAGAAGCAGACTCCCTGCTGAGTAGGGAGCCAGACATGGGGTTCAATCCCAGGGCCCTGGGATCACGACCTGAGCAGAAGGCAGATGCTTAACTCACGAGCCACACAGGCGCCCCAGCTTTCCTGTTAAATTGTGTTTCAGGTTAACAAAATATTCAATTAGGCAAATATCCTGTTTTGCAGAAGGCTCCAGTTCCTACACGAAGAAGGCAGGACAGAATTAGGAAATCATTTTGTAACTTCTAATAAAATAATGGCTCTACACAGCATTTACTAACAACCATCAAAGTCCGCAGGCAAAGGCTGCTGAGAACTTCATCGGTGGATAAATCAAGCTGAGACTATCTGAACCCACCGAGCAATCTTATCTCACTAAAGATGAGCCAAGCTGCCAGCAGCTCATGAAGTATTCTTGTCCTTGGTCTAAGCAAGCCTCTCTACACACCAGCAGCTTCCAGAACATAGGGAATAAAAAATTTATCAAATGACACTGAAAAGAAGCAACTAGCCAAATCAGACACGAGGGTGACTCTGCAAATGAGCCCGTTTTGTTACTACTGTTGTTTTTAAGTAACAGCCAATACAAAATGAAGGAAATGACGGTTATGAAGTTACAGAGAGGTGAGAGCCCTAACAGTTACGGACCACATGTGGATCTTGTTTGGGTCCTCTTTTAAATAAACAAATGATTAAATAAATAAATACATGAAGTATTAAAGGATAACTCTAAAGCAATTAGAAACATACTCATAATGACTAGCTATTGATGATATCAAGAAATCATTGCTTATTAGATGGGCTGATGGCATGTTATGTTTTTTAAAGCACTAATGAGTTCTATACCCAGGCTGTACTTTTTGTAGAAAAAATAACATAATATTTGAGATTTATTTTAAAATACTACAGAAAACCACCACTGGAGAAAAAAATATATATATGTATGTATAAAATTATATATATTGGTGATTGTTGAAGCTGGTTAATGGGCACATGGTTATATTAAACTGCTCTACATTTCTTCTATGTTTGGAAGTTTCATATACAGTGTTAAATTTAAAAACTTAATAAGAAACACAGAATCCAGACGTAGAATCCAGAAGTGATTTCAAAGCATATCACAGAGCAACATAAAGCTTTGGGGTCAGCATACAAGAAGATCATTCGCTCTGGGTAATCAGTGACGAGAACCCGAGACATGGACACCAGATGGGAATGCTGTTTATTTAAAATATGGACATTGAGCAGCTGCTGATCTGGGGCTCCCATCACTAAAAGGCTGGAGAATGCCAGAAATGGCCAGCCTTGTCATCAAGCTGTACAAACATGCAGGGATAGCCAGGACCTAGATTTCCGATGGAAAAAATATCCAACAGATTATATAAGACATCAGAGTCTTTGGGGCAAACAGGTTAAACGTTTTCAACATTTCTTTAGAGAAAATGACTGGGTCAATTAATAGAGTATCTGCTATGTGCCCAATATTTATTAGGCACTTTATAAGTATAATAACATATCTCTTAAAAAATGCTTAAGCATGTAAGAAACTATATGTCGTACAAAGTCCCTGACTGAAGGGCTTAGATGTTCCTATCTGATCAGTAGGTTCCCTTCAAAGAATTCCAAGGTAAAAGCGCTCCCGGGTATCACTATGGATAGGTGGCAGAACCAGGACAATGTAGTCATTGCAGAAGCTATAGGGGAAGTCACTTTCTTTGGAGGATATACCTTAATAAAATGTACATCTCTCTGAGTAGCTTGAGTGTCAGGCAGATGTGGCCTTTGCAAAAGAGAGAAAGGGGGAGGGGAGGGGAGGGAAGGGAAGGGAAGGGAAAGGAAGAGAACAGGAGAAGAAAGGCAGGGTAGAGAGAAGGGAAAAGAAGGAAAAGGGATGGCAGGAAAGCAAAAAGCTAATAGGGTGTTTACCGGGCATTTAAAAAGCCATAGCCTTCCTGTCAGAAGAGTATTACATACCCAGAGCCATGCTCAAGAGAAAACATCTACCCTGGCAACACTTACGCAACAGTCTGGTTCTCCTTCCTGGCAGGAGGAGATGAACGATGTCTGGCTATAGGGTCATGAACTTGATGGCTGATTTCCAGGAGGTTTCTAATTTGCTGGAAGATTGTAAGACTCACACTCCTCATTCAAGAAAAGGTAAGATTCAAGAAAAGGTAAAAGTGAAGTTAAAAATTAACCCTTTTAACTTGGATATAATGAAGTCAAAGGATTGGGTGAAGGATTAATGGGGCTAAAAGTGGTAAATCCAGAAGTTCAGTACTTTTTAAAGTTCAAAGGCTTCGCAGGGGAAGAAGGAATCGCTTGTCTCTCCCGAATCAGGTCAGTCTTACTCTTATGTTGATACTAAATGAAATTAACAATTCCCCAGAGTGATAAGGGGGACTTTTCCGTTAAAGACCTTATCAAGGGTGTTTAGCAAGCTCAGGAAATTTGGGGGAAAATATGTATTTCCACCGATTCTTTCCAAAGAAAAGTAAAAAGAACCTATTTCTAGGGATGAATGTGACATGGACTGTTGTGTGGACAGTCAAGGAAAGAGAAGCGTGTGCTGTGTGCTGTATGGTGCTTGTGTATCTGTGAATGGTGTGAGGTGTCTGTGGTGTGCGTGGTGGCTGGTATGCATGAGTACGTTTGTGATGTGTGTATTTCATATATATGTGTTGTGTTGAGATGTGTTTGTATGTGGTTGTGTGTGTGTGGAGTGTATGTGTGTTTGTGTAGTATGTTTGTGGTGGATTGGTATGTGTGCTTGTGCACATGTGTATTTGGAAATAAACAGCAGACCCAGAAGATGTTTCAGCATGCGATAATGGTGGTTGAGCAGTTGCTCACTCAAAATAGTTTGCAAATCCAACCTTGGGAATTTATCCTTGAGCATCTGGTCATTCAAACTGATGCGGCTGAAACTCAAGGTGTAGACAAGCACATGACCAGTGCCTGTTAGCATACAAACTGGTCTGTCCAGGAAGGAAGCTATGTGAGAACAACCTGCTGTCCTCAAGGAGGCAAAATTAATAAGCAGATAGTTATTCTTTAGCCCTATTAAGATGTAAAAAATAATTTGTTTGATTTTACTTACTCCTCTTCCAATGTTCTTTTTGTACATTCAACTTTCTGACTGTGAGCGATCTCCTCTTGCCTGAAAAACATGTTTTAACATTCTTTGCAGGGCACACATCGACCGTCAGTGAATTCCTTTAGTTTTTGTTTGTTTCACTTTTGAGGAATATTTTCACTGCATGTAGAATTATGGGTTAGCAGGGTCTTTGTTCTTTTTTAATAGTTTTCGGGGGGCATCTATATTTTTAGTCAACTTAAAAAACATAAGAGTGCAATGTCAAAGGAAGCACGTGGTTGAGTTAAATGGGTACTGGTGGGAGGAGAAAGCTTCCCTTTGATGCATGTTTTAAATCAGAAAGGAGGACTGGGTGGTTTCTGGTCAGTTCTTCCCTGCACCATGGTGACACCAATGTGTTTTACACTTGCAGTGGAGACCAAACCCTTCAGTAAGAAGAGAAGAAACCAGAACCCCTTATGTGAATGGATAACCAGTTCCCTCCCAGGAAAGGTACAAATTATTCTTTATCCCAGTGCATAGGCTTTCTTCTTCTTAAATATGACATCAAAGACGCACCTGGGAGGTCAGTCAGGCCTCTGACTCTTGATTTCGGCTCAGGTCATGATCTCAGGGTCATGGGACTGAGCTCCACGTAGGATTCAGTGCTGGGTGTGGAGTCTGCTTAGGATTCTCTCTCTCTTTCTGCCCCTCCATGTGCTTGAGAGCTCTCTCTCTCTTTAAAAAAAGAGAAAGAGAGAGAGAGAGAGAGAGACATCATAGATTCTAGGTGAGAGGATTTTCCCATAAAAAGATATAAAGGGTTAGAGTGCCTGGGTGGCTCAGTCAGTTGAGCATCTGACTCTTGATTTGGGCTCAGGTCACGATCCCAGAATCATGGGATTGAGCCCGAGTCGGGCTCTGTCCTCAGCACGGAGTCTGCTTGAGATTCTCTTTCTCCTTCTCCCTCTGCCCTTCCTCCCACTTGTGCTCTCTAAAATAAATAAAACCTTAAAAATATACATATAAAGGGTCTTAGAAATGTTCAGGGAAGGATGTGAAAAAAATTAGTCCTACTCTAGTTTTCCATTAGAAAAAGCCCAAATACAAAGAATTCACTAAGTTATTTTGATTCTTATATATTTGTCCGTTGAATCACTTGGTGGAGAGTATCAGAACGAGGTGCACAATTTTTATTGCATCTCGAAGATAAAGAGACAGAAGCCCAGGTGCAAGGTGGGCAGGATGAATATTCTAAAGTCACTGCGTCCTTGGACAGCAACACTTGCATATCCTGAAAACTTTTTTTAGCCACACCGTTTATCTTGAGCAGGGCAAGGGAAGGGCAATAAGAAATTACCACTATTGTCTCAGAGTTATGTGCATGTCCAGGGGAACACAATCTAAGGAGAGAGAGTGGGCAATGAATTATGTTCTTTTTCAATTTATGTAAAGATGAGTGGTCTATTAACTTCTAAGTTTCTTCTTGTGCTTTTTTTTTATATTTAGTGATTTGCATAGTTTTCTATTGTTCATTTAATCTATATTCAAACTTATATACAGATATACAAAACATTTAAACATACAAAGCATATAAACTGATATGTATGTATCATTGATTTCTGCCATTTTTCTTACCATTTCCTTCCTTTTCGGTTCTTTGGGTTTTTTCCTTTGTTAATTTTCTGTCTTTGAATTCTTTCTTCTTTTTTGATAAACATCCTCAGGGTATACCTTTGGCTCTAACTGTCCATGAGTTGGACACGCAGCATCTGGGTGGTGCTCATCCCATGCACTTTGGACTTTCTCTTGGTTTACTTTTTAACTCAAGGCTTATTTAGAATTAATTCATGTTCTTCCTGGAGCAATGCAAAGGAGACGAGTGCATGAACTCAAAAGGCCATCCCTGACAATGACATCAAGTTCTTCTCTGCACATGCCGAGGACTGCCTCCCTTCTCTAGAAGGATTTTTATTTTTTTTCTCTCTCTCTCTCTTCCAGGGACTATTTTCTGTTAGTTTTCCAGGTCTATTCACTTTCCTTTTGATCAGCTTTGAAGCAAGCCATCCTCAGTGTGTGTGCGTACTTGTATGGTTGGAGACGGTTTTTTCTGATGGCCCAGGGACAGTGAGTTTTAGGCTGCAAGCCAAAGGAAAGACATGCTGATGACTGAATTGCTTTCTTCCCTCCACTGGGCTCCATGATGCATTCACTGCAGGCAAGTTCCCACAGCCCCTCACTGAGCCGGTGGGTCTTTGGCACCTAATTGTCTGAGAAGAGGGTCTCTTACCAGACCCTCCCATTGCCAGGGTCTTGGCACTTGACTCCTGTTGTCTCCGTGCCCTGGGAGGCAGAAAACAAGAACAAATAATTTTTTTTTAAACGCTGGTATCAAATGTCTTCAGAGAAAAATCTGCCTTCATTGATCAGTTTATGCCTTTAGTAGCCCATCTCCACCAAACCCTTGGCCTGAATATTTCATTTTTCCTAGCAGATCATCCATGCTTTTAATGAAATAACTTACTTGATTGATTGATTTTTAGTTGGGGGGGGCAGAGGGGAAGGACGAGAATCTCAAGCAGGTTCCATGCCCAGTATAGAGCCAACACAGGGCTCCATCTCTTGACCCTGAGATCATGACCTCAGCTGAAATCAAGAGTCACATGCTTAACCAACTGAGCCACCCAGATGCCCTTAGTTTATTTCGAATACATTTCATCTAATATTTTTATCTTTTACAAAGAGATCAGTCCAAAAAATGAATTTTCCAGGCATTTGTGTAAATTCACTTATCCAACATTTGTCTAGGTGACCTTCAAAACCCTTATGAGTCAGCAACAGCCTTTTACTCTCCCTCACCCCCTTTTGGAACTGGAACTTCTGCAACAATGACCCAATGCCTGTCCCACCTCTGTATGGCAAGACCACTGGGGGCAAAGAGCTTGCCTCTGCTTTCACAAGTCCACAGATAGAGAAATACTATGCTCCAGTGTGACCATCCTTTCCATCTGTTTTAGATCATTTAGATGATTAAGATTTGTGACTTTAAGCTAATGAGATTTTGAGGAGGAGACAAAGTTGAGCTGATACTGTATTATAAGATGAGACTTTCAAGGAACCCTGGAAGGGGTTGAGTGTGTTTTGCATGTGGGTTGAATATGAATCTTTAAGGACTGGAGAGTGGACCATGGTAGCCAGAATCCTAAGATCACCCCCAAGATTCTGACCCCTAGTGTATACGCACTTTTTGCTAGTTATTCAAACGAACACTAAGCTAGGTGCTACCTCAAGAGATTTAGCAGATTTAAGTAGGGTCCCAAATCAGCTGGTCTTAAAATAGGGAAATTATCCAGGAAATAACCCCGCCCTTAAATCTGGGTCCAGAGGTCAAAGACCAAGCAGTTAGAGAGACTCAGTGTGAGAAAGTTCAATGTTAAGACAGATTCTTCCTGGCTGGTTTTGGAGCTGGAGGAGGCCATGTGACAAGTCACACGAAGCGTCTTGGAACAGTAAACAGCTCCCAGCTGACAGCAGGCAGGGAGTCAGCAACCTCCATTCTGCATCCATAGAAAACTGAGTTCTTCCAGTAACCTAAATGAGAATGGAAATGGATCCTTGCTGAGAGTCTTCAGCTGAGAACTCACCTGGACTGAACCCTTGAGTTTTAGCTGTTGAGACCTCGAGCAGAAAACCCAACCATACCATGCTAAACACTATGCTAAAACTTCTGACCTACAAAACTGTGAGTTAATAAATGGTTGTTGTTTTAAGCCATTATGTTTGCATAAAAAAATTTTTTTTTACACAACAGAAAATGAACACACTTTGTAAAGCCTATCTACAACAGAACCTTCAACAAAGCATTATCTGAAATGTACAAACATTAGAATCACTCCTTATATATCAGGAACACTGGTATAAAGTCCAGGGATGACTGGTGCAACCAACAATACGCTGGTGGTTCTGCTCCAAGGAGAACATGAAATTAAAAATCCGAGGGTAGCAAAAGAAGAAATAAAATCATTATTTGCATATTCCCAACATAGACAACTTCCCCAAATTAACAGAGGTATTTTTAAGAAATAGCAACTTTTGGCTAGCTCCTGGATATAGGATCTATCTTTAAAAGTCTAATCCATTTCTTTATACTAACCACAGGCAAATAAAAAATGTAACTAAAGAGACACCAAATTACCCTATTACCCTCCATTGGGTTGTAACAGTGTAGCTTCTCTCTTCTCCTCCTTGGGGCTGGCCAACAAATGTGCTTTTGGATCTATGCCAAACTGATACATGATCATAGTTTCTCAATATGTTTTAAAGATTTATCGAAGTATCATTACATTCAATAAAATCACAGATCTCGGGTGTACCCTCAAATGAGTTCTGACAAATGCATAGACTTGTGAGCAACACTCTTAGAACATTACATTACAGTTCCATTAGGTTCTTTCTGGTTCTCTTGCCTTGAGGGAATTGCTGTATCTAACCAAACAAATTAATTTTGTCTGTTTTTAAAAGTCATAAAAATAGATCTCTCTAGTATGCACTTTTTTTGGTGTCTAGCTTCTTAATCTGAGATTTTTTTTTTGAAGATTTTATTTATTTATTTGACAGAGATCACAAGTAGGCAGAGAGGCAGGCAGAGAGAGAAGAGGAAGCAGGCTTCCCGCTGAGCAGAGAGCCTGATGCGGGGCTCCATCCCCGCACCCTGGGATCATGACCTGAGCCAAAGGCAGAGGCTTTTTAACCCACTGGGCCACCCAGGCGCCCAAGCTGAGCATATTTTTGTTGACATTCATCTGATTGCTGAGTGTGTACTTTCTTCCTTTACATTTTTGAGTAACGTCCATTGTATTACTATAACACGGTTCATTCTGAACATTCAGCTATTTTGAATAAAGCTGCTATAAACATTCTGGTACAAGTCTTTTTGTAGACCTATGTTGCTATTTCTCTTGGGAAAATGCCATTTGTTGAAAAAGGCTTTATTTTCCTCTGCTATATTGCATTTAGTGCATTTATTCAAAAGCGTTTGACCATGTCTTTGCATCTGTTTCTGGACCCCCTACTCTCTTCCACTGATGAATTTGTTTGGCCTTACACAAACACCATGCTCATTATTCTAGCTTGAAACTACCTCAAAAAGTAATTACATTTCTTTTAAATGTAATTTTCCTCTGCAATGTGCTTCTATGACTATTCACACACTATTGATACAAATTTAGAGAATGAAACAGTTTCCGTGAAAGAAAGTCTTTGTTGTTATTAAGGGGACTTACTTCCAAGACTAACCCAGAGTACTTGTAAGTAGTCCCATTAATGAGACAAAGTATCTGGAGGACTGGTTTAATTTTCTGAGACATTCTTTTTGGGATTATATGGTAGGAAGTTATTGGACTATTATAACAATCACATAGCTTCTTATTGTATCATAATTTCTTAAATGCCATTAAGTACAATGAAATTTTAAATTTAATAATAAAAAAATTAATTAATATCTAGGGTTCCATAACATAATACTATATGTCAGCTACACTTGAAAAAAATATATGATATATATAACTGATTCTGTATATATATATATGGTTCCATACATATATAATATATATTATATATATGGTTCCAAATTTCTGAGTGCCCTTCCTGAAGCTGCTGTATGGTTTTATCTCAGCTGTGTTAACAACGGACACTTTGTTTTACTTCTTAGTTCCAAATTTTTGTTCCTTCCGCTACGGATTATCTCTCCTCTTGCATTTCTGCAATGTCATAATAACCGCACATCACATGTGTCTGAGCCTCACAATGGTAGCCATGGTGAACAGCACAGACGCTCATGGTTTGGCCAACACCACCACAGAGGAACACCTGGATCACAATAAGGTATATAAAAAATATTGTCTATAGTCACAAGTTTAAAATCCTCTCTTGCTAATCGATTTGTGTGGCAATCGAATGTTACCATAATTGATGTGATAGTAATCATTAGAAAAAGAAGTTCAAGACTTTATCTACCTTGCTAGTAGTAACCTAACTAAACATGCCCCATGATTACAGCACACCTTATATTTGTGAAGGGCTTTGTTATGTGAATCCTTCTATGTGAAGAAGAATAAAAACCAAGCATCAGGGTTCCTAGAATTAAGGAGTTTAGATAAGAGAAAAAAAGAGAAAGCATTTCAAACCAGAGTGGAAGTAAAGATACATTGTTTCTTCAAAAGTTTTTGAGTATGTGGTATATTTACATGTTTCTCTAATTTCATCTCTGGAAGGTAATGAGTTGCTACTTATCAGAAGATATAGAATAGGAAAAAAATGGAAACGAATGGGAAGGATATTTTTTCATTCTACTGTTCCCATGTTCTGTTATGAATGCACAGGCAAGCATGAGCAGTTTCTTATTTTCAACTTTTTTACATTAAAAATCACACTTTATATGCAATGTATGGCACCTTAATTTTTTTTTCATAATCAACAGAACCAGGCTTAGATATGACACAGATGTAGGAATTCCCATATACGGAATTTAAAATAACTATAATCAATATGTTAAGGCTCTAATGGAAAAAGATGGCAACACAACACCAGATAGGTAGTATCAGTAGAGATGGAGGCTAAAAAAAGAAACAGAAATCAAGGCAACTGTAACATAAAGAATGCTTTGACACGCTCCCAAGTACTCTCAACATAGCTGAGGGAAGAATCAATGAACTTTAATATGGGTCAATAGAAACTTCTCAAGCTGAAATGAAAGAGAATGGAGGAGTTGGGAGGGAAACTTAAGAGAATATGCCAAAATTGTGGAGAATATCAACAGGTATAAGGGGCACCTGGGTGGCTCAGTTGGTTAAGCATCAGACTCCTGCTTTTGGCTCAGGTCATGATCTCCCAGTTATGACATCTGGCCCCATGACAGGCTCCACACTCAGTAGGGAGTCTGCTTGAGATTCTCTCCCACTCCCTTTGCCCTTCCCCCACTCTCTCTCTCAAATATATCTAAAAAAGTGGTGGCGTAATATATAAATGGCTAGAATACCAGAAACAAAAGAGAGAGAGTGGCAAGAAGTAATATATGAAAAATCAATGGCTGAGAACTTTCCAAAATTACTAGACAACCAAACCACAAATCCAAGAAGCTCAGAGAACACCAAACAGGACACTAAAAGATAAACAATTAACAAGAAAAACCAAATAAGCATACATATTTACGCTGCAGAAAACCAAGACAAAGAGAATATCCTGAATGAAGCCAGAGGGGAAAATATCTAACAAGGGTAAGAATTACAGAAGACTTCTTATCAGAAGTCATTCAAATAAGAAGGGACAGAAAACACTCTTTCATGTGTTGAAAGAAAAAGAATCTGCCAAGTTAGAATTCTATATCCAATGAAATTACCGATAGACTATTTCAGACAAATAAAAACCGAGGTAATTTATTGCCAACAGGCCTGACGTAAAAGAAATGTTAAAAGATGGCAGATTTTAATCCAACTCTATCAACTTTATTTATTTATTTATTTATTTATTTATTTATTTTATTTTAAGAGAGAGAGCACCTGTGAGCAGGTGTGGGGGGAGAGGCAAAGGGAGAGAAGGAGAGAGAATCTTAAGCAGGCTCCACACCCAGCATGGAACCCAACACAGGCCTCAATCTCACGACCCTGAGATCATGACCTGAGCCTAAATCAAGAGCTGGACCCTTAGCTGGCTGAGCCATCCAAGCACCCCTCAATAATCACTTTATTTTTACTTATTTTTTTTATAAAGATTCTTATTTATTTATTTCAGAGATAGAGCACGGTGGGACAGGGCAGAAGAAGAGGGGAGAGAGAAACTCAAGTAGACTGCATGCTGAGTGCACAGCCCCATGGGGGACTTGAACCCACAACCCTTAGATCAGACCTAAGCTGAAACCAAAAATATGTTCATCAATAGATAGATATGCATCAACTATGGTACCTCCATAAAACAGAGTATGACTTAGCACTAAACAGAAATGAACTAGTGACACACAGAACAACATGGATGAAACTCAAAATAAGTATGTTGAGTGGAATAATCTATATACCTAGTGCATGACTCCATTTATACAAAACTTCCAGAAAATGAAAATGATGTCATAGCGACAGGCAGATCAGTGGTGGGAGAAAAGGAGGGAGGAATTATAAAAGAAGTAAGGCAACTACTGAAGGTAGATAATGCACTCGTTGTCTTGATTGTGGTGATGATTTTGTGAACATACACAAAATTAAAAATTTATCAAGTTGTATGCTTTATAACGTTATAAAGATTAAATATGAAGTTCACTATGTCACTTGTCCCTCAAAAATCTTTTGAACTCTTTTAATCCAAATTTTCTCTTGAATTATATTCTTTAAATATTTGTACTATTCCAATGCTTTGGTTTCAATATTGAGAACCATGTTCTAGAGAAATATCTCCTCCAGGGGCCATGTACTGAATCCTTCACCATAGCAAAAAAGGAGGGAGCTCGAGCTGTGGAGGTCCTATAGAACCTCCCTCTGTAATGCAGGGAAACCGATCTCCTTCAAATGTGAGTCACAGAAAAGGAATTCTCTTTGCTGCCATGCAAAGGCATTAGATGAAAAAAATGAAAAAATATAGCATGTAATTATTCCCAAATATGAAGACTCGCCAGAAAACTCTTTCCAAAGAGCAGATCTAAATTGTAACCTGAAATTACAAAAGGAACCCAAAAGCTCATGAAGCAATTATAGTTACGGAAGGAGTCACCACAGGGAAGAACATACAGCAGCTCAAAATCAAGACGGTCAGGCAACAGGAGGCTATGCTCTGGCCATAGACAAATGAAGACGAGCAAGCTGGCAGAACTCAGGGAAGGATTATGGAAAAACAAGACATTTAGAACGTTTTAGAAAAGAAGAGACACCAAACCAAAAAAGAGAGAGAAATGGCTTTCTCCCTTCACTGTTTCCATCCAACCATTTCCAGTTCAGCCCCTGATCGTCTTTTTGTGATTTGATCTATCACTATTTCCTCTCTCTGGGAGTAGCCTGGATGTGGGGGAATGTTGTTTTGTGGATGAGGTTAACTTACTGGAGGAGTAAGAGGACAAGAAAAGGCAAGAGGACATTCATGACTGCGGTGGGTGTAGTCCTCTACAGAAGGGCTGACGTGCAGCGTGGCAATGTTCCGGAGACAAGTAATAAATGTCCATGCTGTCCTGGGGCCACAGAGGGTGCTCTCGATGGCAAGGACTTTACATTATAGTTGAAGATTCCACTGTTACATGACAGTACACACAGGAAAAGATGTGTCGAAGGAACAGCAAGGATCCCATGATGAGAATGAGGCAGAGGGGAGCTCTGTGGGCTGGTAGAGCAGGTCCCTCGCATCTCTATCGCAGTAACTCACAGGATGCAGAGTGGCTCCATGTGTCTCCTTGTTTCTTTCAGAACCCCGTGTATAACTGGAACCCCCAAATCCAGGGCTTCATCTTCAGTTCCATCTTCTATGGTGCACTCATCACCCAAATTCCTGCTGGATACTTGTCTGAAAAATACTCCATCAGGAAAATTATTGGCTTTGCATTCTTCCTCAGCTCTCTGCTTAGCCTGTTAATGCCGATGGCAGCTGAAGGTGGAGAAGCTTTCCTCCTGGCATGCTGGGTAGCCCAGGGAGCAGCCCAGGTATTCAGATAAAGCAAATCCTGAACAGGGTTTAAATTCACAGGAAGTATCTGAAATCAGATGTTCCAATCCTTCTGATTGCAGGGGTCGGTATCCATAGCTCAGCATGTCATGTGGGTCAAGTGGGCTCCTCCCTTGGAACAAGGCCTACTCACCTCCCTGAGTCTATCAGGTAATGACGTAAGGCCTAGAGTGTTTGAATCCTGCTGCCATGTCATTCTGTCATGTGCTCCTTAACCTGTAAAAGATGTGTCTTTTGAAGTGTCCAGGGCTTTGGAAACCATCTGTTCCAGCATCCTTGCTTTAAAGATATGGAAACTGTCTAGAATAAAGAAAAGCCTTCTTTATCTCAAACAACAGAAAAAAAAAGGAAAAAATATTTCATTCTTTTCTGCTTTACATTCAGTATTCTGCTTTATGAATGTATTTCTCTGGAAATTGTTTATTGCTACCGTGAGGCTATGTTATCTCTATTCTCAGATGCCTATGTTCCTTACGGGTGTTCTTTGTGTCCTCTGATTAGGAGTTCTGCTGGGGTCCTTCATTGTTCTGCTTGTGACTGGATTCATATGCCAATCCCTGGGCTGGCCCATGGCCTTCTACATTTTTGGTAAGTCTCTTTCTATAACATCCCAGTCATTATTCAGAATTGAAAAAAAAATTAAAAGTAAAAACTATCAGGTAATAATTTATATAAAGCTAATGACATTTAAAATCATGAACCTCATTGAAAGAAAGAGAGAAGGCAACATTCATTAATTTCACATTACAAGCAGAACTATATATGTGTTATTGTACATAAGCTCTGCAATTCTATCATGTAGGTACTAGAGATTCATACCCCTCATAGGAAACCCTTGGGAAAAGGGATGAGCCACTACTGTTCATAAAAAGGAGCATACAGACTGAAGCAATGCTACGAAGGAGTTATGTCAGGGAAGACCCCCCAATCTCACTCAACTCTCTTCCTTACCTTCTTCTCAGGCTGCTTGCCATATCAATCTAGAAAGCAGAAAGCACAGGCACCTGTGATGTTCCTTCAAGCCAGCCATCTGTGACCAATGCAGGATACAGAAGGGTGAACAGTGGGTGTAGAGGGACAAACGGAAGACACCCAATGCACACGGCAAGCAAATGGCAAAGCCACAGTGTGGAAACGTGCCTCGAGTCCTCCAAATTCCATTGCTCTTCATCACTAATTTAGTCATCAGTAGTAAGTGATGATGAGTATAGTCACAGTACCCAAACCCTGCACGAGGAAGGGGGCCAAAAGAATTGGGACTGTCTAGCCTGGGAGAAAGAGCATGCGTAGATGAAAAATGCACACCTGCTCTGTATTACAAAATTAGAAGTAATCAGAGAAATAACAGGGAGCTGAGGTTTGCGCTCCTTGAAAGACAAGCTCGATAATTAATGCTGCCCATCAGCGCTGATCAGAGGTTGGACGACCTCCAACACTCATGGCATATTCATATTCCAATGTCATAAACATGTGCACAGTGACATAGGTCATTTGCTGATCTCCCGGCTGGCTCCATGAAGCTCAGAGAGAGGCACTATGCGTTGCCCTGGGTCAGGAGCTTTCCTATGAACTGCCTCAGATGGAGGCGCTGGAATGGGGGAAAGGCTTAGAGGGTAGCAGGGTAGGGATTTAGGCATCTGCCTCCACAAGTCTTTACGGTGAGGCATCACACCATGCCCACAGAGGCCAAATGGCCAGCCCCCATTTGTGGCAGAGGCAAGAGGAAAACAAAATGGTTTTGTTCCATCTGAAGGTTCTTCTCAATCTTTATTATTCCCCATAAATAATGATAATAATAAATAAATTAGATCCACACCACTTTAAAGAACAAAATAACATCTGCCTTCGAGCAGCTTCTAATTGCTGGAGAAAAGTTCCCAGAAGAGCAAATGGGATCATAAACTCACATTTGTGCTTAAAACAGCTGTCCAGCCTGCTAAGTTTCCCTCCACAAGGACTATTTTGAACTTCTCAAAACTTCTCTAGTCTCCTCAAATCTCAAAAATGGCTCCCTTTTGCCTGCCTTCTCTTTCATGTCACCTCCCTTTGAACAGTGGAAATTATTGCGCATCCTGTCCTTACCTACTACCCCACCCTTCCACACCTCTCAACTTCTGACTTGTGTCTGACCCATTCTGCCATTTATTTATTTATTTATTTATTTTTGTTTAAAGATTTTATTTATTTATTTGACAGAGAGAGATCACAAGCAGGCAGAGAGGCAGGCAGAGAGAGAGGAGGAAGCAGGCTCCCTGCTGAGCAGAGAGCCCGACGCGGGGCTCGATCCCAGGACCCCGAGACCATGACCCGAGCCGAAGGCAGCGGCTCAACCCACTGAGCCACCCAGGCGCCCCCATTCTGCCATTTAGACATTAATTTACTTGTGAGTATGTGAGAGAGAGCACAAATAAGGGGAGTGGCAGGCAGAGGGAAAAGCAGACTCCCCTCTGAGCAAGGAGTCTGATGTGGGACTCGATCCCAGGACCCTGGGATCATGACCTGAGCTGAATGCAGACGTTCAACTGACTGAGCCCCCCATGTGTCTCATCATCAAGATACCTCTTGACAAGATCATTTGTGGCTTCCCTCAGAGCTGCCCTGATTCCACACTGAGCCCATTCTTGGCCCCCTCCAGCCAGGCCCTCTGTGTGGTCTGTGGGGTCAAGATTATACACTCTCCAGAGCCCATGTCCATCACTCCTAGTCATCACTCCCAGAATTTTTAGCTCAAAAACCACCAAGGCTTTTCAGACTTCTTAGTACTCTTCAGCACATCCACTGAATTTAGACTTGGCCAACGAGGGGCAGGCAAAACTGCTTGCAGATGTAAATGGAGTATGATGGGGAAGGCAAGAATTCCGACAAATAACCAATTGAAACTTCTAATGGTGTGGGAACAGATCTGGGTAGGAACAGGAAGTCAAGCCTCAGACCACAGTGACCAGGGATTTGTGACCAGTGGAATCTAAGAATTCTAATTTTAAACCTCATTCTTCCTCAGGTTTCTTTAAAAAATTTTGTCTTAGGTTTTCTGTAGTTTGAATATAATATGCCTTGGTGTAAATTTTTTTGTATTTACCCTTTTGGTGTTGAGTTTCCTGTCTCTGTGGTTTGGCATCTATCATTAATTTTGGAAGACTCTAATTAATCCTTCAAATATTGCTCCTCTTCTTTCTCTTTCTTCTCCTTCTGATAGTACCATATGTATATATTACACTTTTCATAATTGTCCCATAATTCTTGGATACCTGTCATTTTTATTCTTTTTCTTTGCAATTCAGTTTTGGAAATTTCTACAGACATTTCTTCAAGATCAGTGATTCCTTCCTTGGCCATGCCTAGTCTATTGATGGGCTCATTAAAGGCATTTTTCATTTCTAGGTTAGTGTTTTTCATTTCTAGCATTTCCTGTTGATTTTCTTCTTAGTGTCTATCTGCTTATAGGAATCATATATTCTTGTGTGTTGTCCCGTTTTTCTATAAGAGCTCTTAGCAATATAATCATGGTTGTTTTAAATACTTGATTTGATAATTCCAACATCTCTACCATTTCTGAATCGGTCCCAGTGCTTGCTGTCTTCAAACTATATTTTTTTGTCTTTTAGGAAACCTCGTGATTTTTTTGTTGTTGAAAGCTCCATAAGATGTACTGGATAAGAGGAATGGAAACAGTCTTTCAGTGTGAGGTTTTATGTTTATCTGGCTTTGCTAGGGGTTAGGCATTGCTTGTTGTGTTTTAGCTCTAGTTTCAGAGATTACAATTCCCTCTTTTTTTTAACAGTATTCTTAAATGAGGTTTGACACATGCAGTTTTTCCTTTTGTATTCCCATTTTTATACAGGGAAACTGCTGATGTGGTGGTAAGGTGACTGTGGGGAAGACAGTGTTCTATAGTCTTATGGTTACTCTCAGTCTTTTGGTAAGCCTGTGCCTCTGGGCTTCACCTTCAGAAGTCCTTCCCAGTATTCTCCCCATTAGGTAAGACAGGAAGGCTGGGGGGAGTAGCAGTTGAGTATTTCCTCTCATGTAAGCTGGTTAGACTCTGGTAGATGTTTCCCTTCATAGCAGGCTTTGTTAAGAACAGAATGCTCTAGGCATAATTCAAAACAGCCACTTTTCCTTTCTCCTGCTAAAAGGATGTAGGAATTTTTGTCTGATCTTCACTGTGAGAACCTGGCTAGGTCTCCTGAAGGTAGAACTCTCAAAAGTATGAGGATCCCTCCAGGATTCCCCCCACCCCAGATCTTTTTAACTCTCAAACTTGTCCACACAGCCTACTGCTTAATTGCCAGGATTAATCAATTCCCAGGCTTTCTTACCGTGGTACTTGTTCCCATGCAATTTTCAGCTTCCAGGCTTCTGTTCCAGGAAGTTGTGAGTCTCTGTATCCACCTGTCTGTCTCTTCAATTTTGGGTACAGTAATTTGCCCTATGGCCTCAATTTTCTGAGACCAAAGAAGAGTTGTTGATTTGTTCAACATTTTTCTTAGCATGAGGATGGGAGGGATGACTATCCAGTTCCTTACATGCTGGGTAAGAAACCAGAAGTTTCTCTCCAGGTCATTTTGAAGTTACATTTTTGTCAACATAGGATAAGAAGACACACTTTAAGTTTCTTAATAAATCTGCAACTTAAACATTCATGTGGATTTCCATGTCTCGTCTTGCCCTAGGCCTCACAAATGTTAGAGCTGGCCAAACCTCCATGCCCATAAGCTAGATGGAAGTTCTCTGGTCCACATTTGACCTGAGCTCTCAAACACATCTATCACCAGTGATACCTATGCCTCACTCCCTGCCCTGGACCCTGTTCTTCTGGCCATTCTGTCTCAATCTTTTGCAAACTCATCCTCTTCTACTTCCATTAACTCTTGTCTTTCTTCAAAGCTGCCAGGCTGCTCCTCAAGGACTGTACTCCAGCCCTAAAAATATAATTCATGCTAAGTGTCAATTACCACTCATTAACCGTGTGTCCCGGGGCAAGGATGGGACCTTTCTGAACATCCAAAATCTCATTTGGAAAAGTTCCTGAGTCGACTGAAATCATATATTGAAATGTACATATTACACATGTATTTATTAGATAGTCACTTCTCTCCATTTACATTTTGCCTTGGGACTGGGTACTCAGGTCACAGAATGACATGGAAAGAGTATACAGTAGAAATATCCTTTTAATGCTGTTGAAAAGAGTACTGTAAAAGTCTAAGATCTTACAGTGGTTCCAGGTTTCCACATGGTCTGATCCTATCACCTCTTGTCCTCAACCTTTCCCACCATCCCCTTGTTTCCTCTCCAGTCACACTGGCCTCATGACCTAGGCCTTCTGCACTCTCTGCTCTCTCTGTCTGGAATGTCCTTGCCCCATATCCATGTCCCAGTCTTTACTGAGCATGACACTCCCCACCCCACCCCTGACCCCATAACTTCTCTCCATAGCTCTTATCACTGACATTTAATACTTTTTACTTATTTACTTTTCATCATCCCTTTCTCATCCACTAGAAAGTAAACTCTATGAAGACAGAATTTTTGTGTTTTATTCATTGCTACATCCCCAGCATGTAAAACAGTGAATGGTACATCATGAGCATTTAATCAATATTTGTCAAATGAATGAATGCATTTCCGGAAGACTGACTGGGTAGTACATACTCCCTGGTCCTAACACATGATTCCTCCCAGAGGACTTGTATAATCCCCCCAGCCTGGGCTGAATCTTAAGAGCATGGCCAAGACGTAGCTCTCAAAGGTAGGTGATTGTCAAGCCCTGTGAGGGCTCAGCTGTGCCACATTCTCACAGTGGAAACACACTGGGAAACTAAAGAGATGAAGGCCTAAGAGTAGGGAGTCCCACTATGATGACTGGAGGGATACAGAGTCTTGATCAGGGGAGGCTAGAGGGCTTCCCACGCTCTCTGCAAAACTCACACTGTAAGCAGAGGCAGTTGCAGATCCAGAGAGGACTTTCAAAAACATAAGCCTTGTTGCAAAGTTCTGAAGAAGAGGAGGTCCAGGTTCTCTGACTGATAATGACAAATGCCAATTTGGGAAAGAAACTTACTACAGACAGAAGCAATTTCGATTCTAACCTGTCCTGCTTTGATAGGTGCTTGTGGCTGTGCCCTAAGTCTTCTCTAGTTTGTTCTGTTCTATGACGACCCAAAGGACCACCTGTGTATAAGCATCAGTGAGAAGGAATACATCTTGTCCTCCCTCAGCCAGCAGGTAGAACACAGATGCTCCACTGTGGTATCTCCCAGATTCTGTGACGAATGAAACCGTGTTCCCACTTGTCCTAATGTGCTAACAGTTAAAGGGTTTTGTTTTTTGTTTTTGTTTTGCTTCCAGGTCAGCTCAAGGACACAGTCTCTGCCAGTCAAAGCTATGATTAAGTCTCTCCCAGTCTGGGCCATTGCTTTAGGTTCCTTTGCTTTTCACTGGTCAAATAATATCATAGTTTTGTACACTCCAACATTTATCAACTCCAAGCTTCGTGTGAATATAAAAGAAGTAAGTCAACCTGTGTTCTCCTTTTAACTTTATGAAGGACTCTGCTCATTTCTTTGTTTCTTAGGACTCTAATCCTAGCTCTTGCTCGCCCCTACACTGTTTAGCTGACATTCTGTACCTGGAGACTCACTGTTTCCAATTCTTACATTAACATTTCCCAGAACAAAGTGCGTAGGCACAGTATCTGGCCCTTCCACAACAGACACACTCATGTTCCCAGAGGTTCCCTACCTCCCATTCACTGCATGATCACTCTTATTAGTATTAATTAAGGCTCAACACCATCATTCCCTACAGAGACTGGGATCCTTCCATGACATCCTTCCCAGCTCACAACCAATCTATTTCCTGGGATAAGGCAACAAGTCCTGATTTGAGAACCCATGACTCAGGTTTTGCTTTGAAAAGATGGGCACTCACATTGCTTGTCTGACTTGGAAAACCACTCTTCCCTGAACATTATGTTCAAGGCCATAATAACCAAAAAGACCCCTATAGAAATGGAATGCCCAAAGTGCCATGCATTAGCCAGCCTCCAGTAACCCAGCCTCAGGGCCAGTGCTCTCTGATTCAGTGTTACTCTTCGTGAGATCATGGATGGTTTGAAAGGATTAAGAGCAGTGGTTCAAAACAAGCACCATACGAATGTCTGTAATCGCTGTCATTACTAGCTCTACCATCTTGCCTAGGGCCTGCATTCCCCATTCCTGACTATAGTCTTCCAATCTTGATGCTCCAGTACTTTCAGGTCCTGTGACACTAGGAAGAGAACACTGGACAGACTCTGACAACTCTTCCTGACCCCAGAACTTTTCCTCTTTCTTATGGGTACTGTGGCCCCGAGTGGGAATCCTGAGGTTGCACGTTGATGGCTGCTTATATGGCAATTACAAATTTTCAGTACTTTAGTGTCAGGGTGACTCTACCTATCATACTCACCCTCATATTAACATTTACTTCCCAGAACGGGCTGCTGTCAGCCCTCCCCTCTTTGTTTGCCTGGAGCTTTGGTATCCTAATAGGTCACCTGACAGACTTCTTCCTGTCCAGGAATATTCTCCGCTTAGTTACCATACGGAAACTCTTCAACACACTAGGTAAGGAACAGCCAGGATGTTCAAGCACCTTGTGGCCCGTTGCCCTGTCTTTGGGATGCCCCTAACTGTGGGGTGTGAATCCCTCCCCAGGACTTCTCCTGCCTCCCTTCTTCAGCGTGTGCCTGCTCTACTGGAGTTTCAGCTTCTTTAGCATTACCATCTTCCTGATACTTGCCAGTTCAACAGGAGCCTTCTGTATGGCCGGAGTACTCATAAATGGCTTGGATATTGCTCCCAGGTAAGGTTTTACAAATCTCTTTCCTGCACCTAAGCTCTCGAGGGTGTTTTAAGATTCCAACTATTTCTTGTTCGTGGCCAGCAGGCCAAAATGCTTCCAGAAGTAGCATCAATATAGTTCATTCATATAATGTAAGTAATCATTAGATCCCTAATGATAATATTAATGTTTGCAACTCATACATGCACACATATGTGTGTGTGTATGTATGTATACGCACACATAGTATAGCCCAGTGATTCAGAGCACAGATTCTAAAGTCAGAAGGCCCAGTTTAATAACAGCATGACCACTCTCAAACAAATTACTTACCTGCTCTGGGCCTGTTTCACACCTATAAAATGGGAATGATAAGGGAATGCTTACCTCATAGAGTTATTAGAGGGTGAAATAAGTTAATTTAGGTCAAGTACACAGAATAGTGTCTGGCCCATAGCAAACACTGATACGGGGTACCTGCTTCCCACTGCCCTTGTTATTGAATGTATGTTTATATATTATGACTCCTCATGACAACCCACCAGGGTTGGATTAAGGAAACTGAGGGTCAGATACTTGTCAGCCTAAGATTTTACCACTGGTTTGGGATCTTACCTGGGAGTTTAATCCAGATCTATCTGCAAAGATCTCTTGCTTTTACTGGGATGCTTTTTTTTTTTTTTTTTTTTTTTAAAGATACACTAAGTGGGGTGCCTGGGTGACTCAGTCTTAAGCTTCTGCCTTTGACTCAGGTCATGATCCCAGAGTCCTGGGATCAAGGCCCACATGAGGCTCCCTGGCCGGCAGGAAACCTGCTTCTTCCTCTCCTACTTCCCCTGCTTGTGTTCCCTCTCTCTCTGTGTCTCTCTCTGTCAAACAAATAAATAAATAGTCCTAAAAAAAAATAAAAAGAGATACGCTAAGTGTGACTGATGGAAGCAGCCTGGCCATTTGCACAACTCTGGGGGCACTGTTTACATTATGCTTTATAGGACTAGTAGTCCTGGAGAACACGGATGCAGTAGGAACAGAATTCTCTGAAGTTTAGCAAAGCAGTGGCCGTGGGGTAGAGAGGTGAAATCAACAATGAATAATCTACTTATCTGGATTCTTATAAAGAGTCTTGTCCATTACATCTACACGAGGTGAGTGCCAGAGTAATGAGGACATGAGTTCACTTGTTTTGCTCGGTTCCAAGACCCTTCTTTAAAATGCCCACTGGTATCCTGATTACTTGGAATTATATCAAAACATATAAGGATTATTTGATACAGAAAGCACAGTGTCAGCTGAGCCATATGCAGTTTGAAATCAAGAATGTATTCAGAAATAGGGGTGCCTGGGTGGCACAATCGGTAAGCATCCGACTCTTGGTTTTGGCTCAGGTCATGATCTCAAGGTACTGGGATCGGGGCTCATGTGGGGCTCCATGATCAGTGCAGAGTCTGCTTGAGATTCTCTCTCCCTCTCTCTCTGCCCCTCCTGCTCATGCTCTCTCTCTCTAAAACAAACACATCTTTAAAAAAATAAAGAATGTGTACAGAAATAGAGAAAGGAAATTACAAGTAGCTAGGATTTACAGAGTACTTTTTATGTGCCTGTCATGCCCCAGTGTAAATGAGGTATTACCCACCTAGTATGGGTGGGGAAGCAAAAGACCAAGAAAAGAATTTATGTAAATCACACAGCAATAAGCACTGAGCACTACGTATGTCTGCTTCTGTGGCTGACTAGCTGTACTCACTCCATCAACAGGGCTATTTGCTAGCATCTGGTCAGTAGAATATGAAATAATCTCAACCAGCAATGGCTTGAATTATACAGGGCTTGGTCTGAGTCGCATCATTCCAATGGACCCAAATTCCCTATCAGCCAGGTAATTTTGTAGTCAGAGAGAATAAATACACTAAGATACAAACTGGAAAAAAATTCTTAGTCTCTTAAACTAGTTCATCCTCAATCTTTAGGGCATATATGTGTTATAGGTCAACCATACCAATTTGTATTGCTTAAACTATTGTTTATTAACGGGATGGAGACCAAACTTATTTAAGCAAAACATGTTCCTAATCATATACCTCCCTTGCCTAGTATAGACAGCTCCCTTAGAGAATAAATTTCTAATTTGTCTTCTCAGGGAAATTCAGTCTTTGTTAGAACTAAAGAGGAGTCTGTCAGGGATTACATATGTTGGAGCAGAACAAAGGTGGCAGGAAAAAAGGTCTGGAAGGAAAAAGAAACACACATGTGATTTTATGAAGATATTGTTTGAGAAATAATATTGAGGGAGACAGAGACCTAAGAATGGAGTGGCTGCCATCACTTTGGTGGACAGTAAGAGTAGGAAAGCACAGAGAACTCTGAAGAGTTCTGTAATGCATTAAGAAGAACCTGTCATTGCCTTGACATTCTTAAATGGAGGCTCCAAAAAAGACTAATTGCTTTTCATTATTTTTAACTGATTGGATGGATTGTACACCCTTGAATTTCCCTCCATAGTAGGGTTCAGACATCAGAATCTTATTTGGGCTCTACTAAATCATAGTATGCCAAAATATGAAATCAATAAAAATTGATTGTCAATAAAATTGAAAGTCTACTTTAATGGCTATTTAAACTTCCAAAATGTCTCTTCCCATGGGCTCTTGCTGCTGAAGGATAAGCCAATTTAGAGCTCACTGTTGTCCAGAAAATTATTCTGCATTAGAACAACCTTTGTTTTCACTCTCCACATCACATACCTACCGTTTGAGGACTGAATGGTATGAGGATTAGACCATAAAACGTTACCACCTACTCTCAGATCAGAAGAACTGCTCTACCCTGTGGATGAGTAATGGTTTTCAGAGGAATTGTCAAGGCACTCAGGCTTCTTGACACTGAGGATTCTGTTTATTTCTCTAACTACAGAATGAAAGTAAAATTTCATAGTAGTAGTAGTAAAATTGCTAAAACTAGAAAGGCAGGGAGGGAGAAAGAGAGATCTCTTAAACATAGCCATATGCAAAAGGCACATTGCTTTCAAAGAAGAAATAATAAGACTGGGAGTTGCCCTCTCAAGAGAAAAAAATGAAAGCTAGAAGCCAATCTCTAATATGAAAAAAAGAAAATCACCATTAATTAGAGGTCTATATCCAGCGAAAAGTTCAAGAATTAAGGTAATATAAAAATATTTTCAGGCAAATTGTGGGAATTCATCAGCAAAGACCTCCAATGAAAACTTGTTAAATGGGAATTTTTTGGACAGAGGCAAAATAATCACAGATAAAGCATAGAAATTTAGGAACAAATAAAGATAGATGGAGAGGGAAAAAAATAGAGTAAATCTAGTAATTACTGAATTCATAAAAGGAAAACAACACCTCATAGGATACAAAATATATGTAAATTAAAATGACAGTAAAAAGCACAAAAGATGAGATGATATAAATATGTGTCCTAAGGTACTTTCATTAATGGGAATTTATAAAAATATTAAGTCATGTTAAACTAAAATATATCAAGAATACCTGTATTAATCTCTAGGGTAACTACTGAAGGTTAGTAAAAGTGCAAAGGAACTGATACTTTAAAAAAACAAAGAAAAAGAAATCAAGAACACTGTTTAAAAAGGAGCATAAAATAGGTGGAAAAAGCCAAATGAGGTTCATTTTAAGTCAAATGTATCAGAAAAACATAAAATATAAAAGGACTATATCTTCCAAATTTTGAGTTAATCTGAATGGAAATAAAAGCAAAAACAAAATGTAGCAGATTATAAACAAAATAAAGGAAAACAGATCAGTCAATCTAGACTTTAAGGCAAGATGCATTACTAGAGAGAAAGAATTTTTTAAAAATCACTTTAATTCACTAGAAGATATAATATTCTAAATTTCTATGCACCTAACATTTTACAACTGTAAAGCAAAATTTGAGAAAACTGTTCAACTTCCACATAGGATTGGGCAGCTGTGGATGACTGACATTCCAGCTGGGAAAAATCTGAAAAGACCAAATAAAATGCCAAAAGTAGGGGTGCCTGGCTGGCTCCCTCAATGTAGTGTGTGACTCTTGATCTCAAGATTGTTCAAGATCAAGGTTTTAGCCCCACACTGGTTATAAAGATTACTTTAAAAATTTAAAAAATAAAATAAAATAGCCAAACTATTCACTAAAAGTCATCAGATAACATCCAAGGCCTATAAGACCAAAGAAACAAGAGGATAGCACCTCTAAGGTGAGCTGACCATTCTCACCTCTTTTCCCTGGAGTCATTTGACAAAAGGCTGGTAATCCAGGGTTGGCCCGGAGAAGCCTGCTGCTCTGGATGGAGAAATTAGTGAAGCATTTGGGTTGCACAGGGCTGGAGTGATAATGTTAAAATTAAGGGAGCTTAAACATAAAGTCAATTTCTTTCTTTGAGACAGTTATTGAATTCTGAAGTTCAATGGGGCAAGTGGCCAAACAAACAAACAAACAAAACCCACAAAACCAAACTAAGCCAAGACCATGAGAAGTATGGCAGAATTTCCTATACTGTCTATACCAAGGAGACAAGAACTACCAACCCCTGGAGGGAACCGGTTGGATATACTGAGCTCTCCATTTAACAACATGGAAGGCAATACCTAAGCAACTGGGGGGAAGGGTAACTACAGGCTTTGAGTCTTATCAATACTGAAGCCTAACCTCATCTCAGTTCATTCACTAATTAGATTAAAGTGATCCATTCCCTCCCCTCTAAGTCTATTTATTAGAGAAAAGAGTAAATCTTCTCTTACAAAGCATAACACATTCTTGAAGTCCCTATACATCTTATTAAAAATGTCCTGCATTTAATAAAAATTACTAGGCATGACAAGGGATAGGGCCATGTGGTCAATAACTACAGAATGCATTAGAAATAGTCCTACAACTGAAACAGATATTAAAGTTATCAGGAAGAAAAACTTTGAAATATCTATGATTAATATACCCAGGAAACCAGGGGAAAAACTGAAGAAATGAGAAGAAAAGGTAAAGAACTTGACCAGTATTAGAATCTATAAAAACAATCAAATGGAAGTCCTAGAACTGAAAAAATAAAATATCTGAAACTGAGATCTTAATAAATAGGTTTAATGACAAATTAGCCACAAGAGAAGATGGGATTGGCAAATAGACATATCATAAAGAAACATCTAAATTGAAATACACAGGAAAAAAAACAAAAGAGCATAACAGAAGTGTGGAATGAAGTAAAAAGGCTAACAAATTTGTACTTGAGTCTCACAAGGAAAAGAAAGATAAAATGTAACATAAGCAATATTTTAAGAGAAAACCGCCCCAAATAATCCAAAAGTAATGAGACAGTAAGCCACACATACGCAAAGCTCTGTAAATTTTTTAAAACATGATGAAATGTAAATTATAATATATAATATATAAATACATATAATACAAAATATATAATATATTAATATATAATAACATATACAATATATAATATATATATACACATACACACACACACACATATGTATATATAGTAGGAATGCTAAAAACCAAAGACAAAGAAAAAAATCTTAAAAGGAACTAGGGCAAAAAGGCATGTCACTTTCAAGTAGCAATAATAAGCCTGACATCTAACTTTTCAACAGAAACCACGAAAACCATAAGATATGATACAAACTCTACAACATGCTAAAAAATAAATGTCAACCTAGAATTTTATGCCTAGTGAAAATATACTTCGAAATCAAAGCAAAATAAAAATGTTTTCCGACAGAGAAACTGTCACTAATGGAGAAATCCCTACTGAAATCTGAATATGATAGAAGGACTGAGGAGCAACCAGGGAGGGTGAGTATGTGTGTAATTACAGAGACTATTGATCTGTAAAAACAACAGAGAGTAACTTGTGAGTTGAAATGCATATCTAAACAAATTGCATTACGGAACTAAAATACAGGATGAAATAATGCAAAGAGCAGAAGGGAGATAAACAGAAATGTTAAAATATTAAAATCTTAAAAATGTTCTAAGCTCTGAAATAGAGAAAATACTAAAAGTAGAATTCATAATAAACTTAAGTAAAAAGTACATGTTATAACATCTTTAATGCTTGAAAAGAACAGTTGAAATAATAGAAGGAAACCATAGAAGGAAAAATAAAATGGATGAATCTTGAAGAAAAAATGGCATATGAAAAAGTTCAAAAAGAAAGTAGTGAATAGATAATCACAAGTATATCAGTAATTATATTAATACAGATGAAATACTCTAAGTGTCAAGATTGTCAAAGTCAAAAATAAAGGAAGTTCTGCTCTATGCTGCAAATAAAAGACACACATTAAACACGAGGATAGAGCAAGCATGCAATGAAATACAAAGAAGTATTCCAAGCAAATATTAACCAAGAGAAACCTGAAATAACTATGTTAGTATCTAAAAAAAAAGGAATACTACTAGAAATAAAGGGTGTTAATTCATAACGGTGGAGAGAAAAATATCAGAATTATATCTGTTTGAATCCAGTAACACAGCTTTAATTTATGTTCACTATGAATTGACAGAACTCAAAGAACTAGACAAATTTACAATGTAGGAAGAACTTTTCAAAACCTCTTTCAAAAGCTTGGACAAAAAGAGGTAGATAAAATCAGTAAGGATATGGATGACTAGAACAGCAACAAAAATGAACAGAGTTGACCTGATTGACATGTATGGAAGACCACACTTCCCTCAACAAGGAGAGGATTTAAGTTATTTTCACTTGCTTATGGGACAGTTATTGAAATTGGTGATATGCTGGGTCACAGAGCAAGCTGCAATGGATTTAAAATGCTTGAAATTATTCAGAATATATTCTTTGATCACAGTGAATTAAGGTTGCCATCAAAAGCAAAAGATACATAACCCCCATTGTTTTGAGACTAATACTTCAGTCAAAGGAATCACAATTGGAATTAGAAAATACTTTGACTAAATCATGATAAGTAGGACATTTCAAAGCATATGGAATGCTTTTAAAATCATGCCCAGAGAGAAATGCATAGCTTTAAACATATATATTGAGAAACAGTTAAGTCTTAAAATCAATAATCATGTTTCTTATCTCAAGTAGCTAGAAAAACAGCAAATTAACCCTCCCCCCAAATTATGAAGATCAGGACAAAAAATTATACATAAAACCATCAATGTCAAAAGTTGGTTCTTTGGAAATTAATAAAAGTTATGAAATAATGAAAACTGATTAAGAAAAATAGGGGCACCTGGGTGGCTCAGTGGGTTAAAGCCTCTGCCTTCGGCTCAGGTCATGATCCCAGGGTCCTGGGATCAAGCCCTGCATCAGGCTCTCTGCTGGGCAGAGAGCCTCCCTTGCCCCCTCTCTTTGCCTGCCTCTCTGCCTGCTTGTGATCTCTGTCAAATAAATAAAATCTTAAAAAAAAAAAAAAGAAAGAAAGAAAAGAAAAATAGAGAAAAATTATCAGTATCAGTAATGACAGAGAGTGTATTATGGTAAGTTTAGAGTATGAAAAAGAAATAACAGAATATTATGAGCAACTTCCTGCCAGTAAGTCTGACAATTTAGATGAAATTGAAATGTCCATCAACACACATATACACAGTCATAAATATAACTTTTAATATTTTTATGGGGAAAGGGATTCATGAAGGCAAATGTGACAGAGGCTCACAAAAGGCATATGTAGCCCAATTCCCACAAAAACCCTAAGGGTCCTATTGCTAAAATGAAAAGGGGAACTATAAATTCTGGGGACAACTGGTGGTTTCGGTACCAATCTACATCTGTTGTTGCTAATAACCATAAATGTTCTTCTTTATACATTAGAACACACTCTCCAGCTCCCCCTAAAAAATCAGATCAAATTTCCACCCAGTGACCTCATACAGCTCAACATGCAGGGATTCTCAGTCCGTATGTGATGCCTCTCTGATTAAGGGACAGAGAAACTAACAGACAAACTACCACCTCCCGTACTTAATAGGTAAAGGCAGAATAGGAATAAAATAGACCTAGGGAAATGAAATGAACAGAACAAAACAAAAAAAACCCTCACTCTTGGAAGAAAAGGAAACAGAACCTTTAATGGTGAAATCTGTTAAACAGGAAAGGCAAAGACTCCCCACCCCACCCCGCGCGCCTGGAGAGAACTAATCTCTTGGTAAAACAGAGATTCTGCTCTCCAAAAGGCACCTCCTTGTTCTCTATGGCTGATGGGTTTGGCCCTTACTCTATTGATCATTCTCCATGGTTTTCTCCGCTTTCTGCTGAGCTGGGTTTGGGTACCCAGGACTGGCCACGGACAGTAAGCTTCCGGCTTCCTCATCCATGTACTGGGAGCAATCACTGTGACCAGTAGCTCTGGGACTGTGGGAAGAGAACGGGTGAACAGAGTCCTTCACTTCTGTATTGACTCTAAACCAGTTTCTATCACCAGTAAACATCACCTTGATTTTCTCAACTGGATTCACAGATTTCCTAATTGTGCTGGCTTTCACTCCACTAGGCTCTCACTCTCTTAATTTCTGAATCGTTTTTACTGTTAAAGCCAACCTTTCCAACTTTGTACTGAAACCGGAAAGTTACCTCCATACACATCATTTTTCGACATTTTAACGGAATTTGAGAAGGGATGCAAAATTCAGGAAATCAACAGTTACCGCTCTTAAACCTCATTTTGTTAGGTTGGCTTTCCCTGCAGCATGTGTCTGACTTTATATCTGTGTCCTGTCGTTCTTTTTTGCATAGTTATTACGGATTTCTTAAAGGAGTTACAACTTTAATTGGGATGATAGGAGGACTAACTTCTTCTACTCTGTGTGGCGTGATCCTTAATCAGGTAAGAAAGCTCCAGGCATGGGTGGTTGCTTTTCTAATATTACTTATACAGAGAAAGAAAGCAATATATACACAAACAATTGTAGATGTGACATCAGCAGGAGATGAGTAATGAGATATTCGCTCACATTAACCTTAGTCAGATCAGGCATCCCTCCAAATCTATAGATAATGTAATTTCTTTCTCATTGGATATCAAGTAGTTGTGCTGGGAACATTTTAGTCATTGGTCTTGGGAACAGAAATGAACCTCTGTGATTTTTAATAATGAGCGTGTGGCTTGATCCAAACAGGAATTTGGCTAGGTGAATGGTAACATAAGTAACAAGATACAGTTTTGTTAGAAAAGGAATGAAAAATCAGGAGCAAATAGAATTAGAGATCAAAAGAAAACCTTCTCTAAAGGAGCACTGGGTATGGTGCATAAACAATGAATCTTGGAACATTGAAAAAATAAAATAAAATTTAAAAAAATAAATAAAATAGGGACGCCTGGGTGGCTCAGTTGGTTAAGCAGCTGCCTTCGGCTCAGGTCATGATCCCAGTGTCCTGGGATCGAGTCCCACATCGGGCTCCTTGCTCAGCAGGGAGCCTGCTTCTCCCTCTGCCTCTGCCTGCCACTCTGTCTGCCTGTGCTTGCTCTCTCTCCCTCTCTCTCTCTCTGACAAATAAATAAATAAAATCTTTTAAAAATAAATAAATAAATAAATAAAACGTAAGCAAAGGCAAAGTAAATAAATAAATAAATAAATAAATAAAAGCCAACTTGTGTTTCAACAAGTGTCCTGGACAAGATTACCTGAAATCCTCCTCTTAAGGATATTAAAATGCCCTAACAAATTGAAACAATAATTTTCAGTGCATAACTGATCTTGAAAAAGATGTAAAAGAATATTTCAGAGATGAAAAATGAAGGAAGAGCTTGATCCCAGAGAGGTCAAAGCCCGATGAAGCCCTGTGCTATTCCGGGTGCAATGACCCTTGCTGGGCGATCTGTCGCTTCAGCTGTGATGAACAAACCAAGAATAAGAGATAATATCCCCAAACCACTCATAAGACAAAAACACAAAAAAGTCAGATTGGAAATGCTGGCAAAAATCTGTAATCACAAAGGACTATACCGTCACTTCATAGTACCATGTAGCTTACAGGCAAACTTGGTTTATTTGGAGGAAAAGCTATGAGCTGAGAAGTAGCAATATCTACAGAATTCTTCCACATGCTCCTTATCCCATGACTTGGCCAAGGAGAGATGGTTTGCATTCACCACAGCCAAATTTCCTAAAGAAGGGCACCTGCCACCATCATGTTCTATGTACTTATGGTCTCGGAAAGGCAGGAAAGTCACTATAACCATGGAATCCCCCTGGTCAGAGAAGTGGTCTCAACAGAAAAGCACGGTTCCAAGAGACCAGGCTGATTTCTCCTCCTCAGCATAGGGCCCACTCAGCTTGTTCTTCCATTTAATTCACTTGGATGTGCTGAATGAACTTCCAAAAGTTGTGAGATGAGCTAACTTCTCTGCTGACTTCCACAAGGTGGGAGGAAGTATACCTCCAGATGGTCCAAAATTATCTCTGCCCAGTAAGGAAATTTGTCTGTCTCAGCCTCAGCTTCAAAGGGAGAGGAAAAACCAAATAAAGACTCTTCTGGACATCTGGAACAATGAACCAATTTTCACAAAGGTTTGAGGCCCAAATTCAAACTCTATTTCCAATGCTGTAAGCCCAGCATTGAATTTCGAGTAGTTCGCAGAGGTCTAGTAGAAGCAAGTAAGATTTTTCTGGAGAAACTCACCCTAAATTCATGCTCTAGGGTTTTCTCAAGCATTAAGGTTTAGTGAGAATGATTTTACAGTCCATCAAATATCAACAAACACAAGAAGAAATAAGGTGTCATGTGAGAGAAGAATAAAAGAACCTTAGCATCAGATCCTCAGAGTTATTGGAAATCTATGCAGATGTTTAAAGCCAAAAAGAGGATTGCAAATATAAATAAAAGGCATAAGATCTGACAAAGAACTAAATCTAACCTCTGGCAATTAAAAATAGAAAAATCGAAATAAAAAATTTCATACGAAATACAGCTAACAAGAGAATTAGTGAAGTTTCTGATTCCGCTGATAAGAGTAAGTAATTTGAGCCAATTCTCTTAGTAAAAGCAATTTACAAGGTTGGAAAAATGTTGAGAGTCTTCTGCGAAGCTTCAGAGAACCAGAGAGACGAAAAACTTTTAATACGCAAGATGTAGGAGAAGCCAGGAACTAAAAGAATTAGGCAAAAGACTACGAGGTATTTTCCACTGGGCTGAGGAAAGCAGATTTTTTGGACCTGCAGCTTTTGAGGACCTGCCAAGCACAAGGACCCTGATACATTAACTCTTGTTTTAGCCTGAGACCTTCCAAGAGCTGCATGGAAGGAGTAAAGGTGAAGAGAAATACACCAGTCCTCACACGGCCTGCTCTGAGTCATTTGGGCAGACCGGAACATAGCCAACCTGACTTTAAAGGGCTTCAGACTTACCAGTGTCCCAGAGGAGTCTGAGGAAGCCATCAAAAACAGCACTTTTGGGCAAAGGCATCACCAACCCGACTGTCCCTAGAAATAGTTTTTTTTAAGTGCAATCTCCTGCACACAACAAAAGATAACCAGGCACGTGAAAGAGACACAGCAAAAGCAGGGAAAAATGGCAGAACAAAGAGCAAACAACAGTGGCAGGAGAACGGGGACCCCAAAGACAACTGGTACCACCAGCTCGCGTACACTGCACAGGAAAGGATAAGTGAAGCTTGGAAGTTTCTGTAGGAGGCTCCGACTACAGGAAGTCACATAGAATATGTGAGGAAAAAAGGACTAAAACTGAAGTTTAAAAATGGAAAACTGTACAAGCAAAATTAGGAATTCACTGGATGAATTAGACAGACACAGCAGCACTGCTCACAGCCCCAAACCCCAGCAGCCAAAACTATGGAGGTCTTTCTTTCTCAGCTGGTAGATCCATCTCCAGTCAGCCGACGGGCTAACTGGGGAGAGCCCGTCTTCTAAGCACTCCCAGTGGCTAAGGCAGAGGAGAGGTGCCTGGGAGGCTCATTTTTTTTGGAGACGTAGATTAAAAGCTAAGAACATTAAGAACAACTCTATGCTAAAAATCTGGGAAAACTGGATATATATATTCATTTATGTATAAATGAACATATATATGAATATACAAATATATTCATATTCCTAAAAATATATTTGGTGTGTATTCAAATCTCAACTCCACTACTTATGAGGTATGAGACCCCAGAAACATTTCTCTAAGTCCTGGTGTCTACAGCTATAAATGGCAAAAATGACACAGAAACCTCATGGGGCTTAGGGGCTTACCAAATCAGATCATGGCTGCAAGCCAGACGCTCATGTATTCAACCCATAACAGAAATTAATATTGTTATTTGCATACCCTTTTAAGTGTTGTCTATCTAACACAATTGGTCAAGAAAAGTAAGTTACAGGTATATACATTGTAAATGCAGAAGAACAAAGTTACATTATGTACAGAGAACAGACTCTCGGGGGTGGGTAGGGGAATCAAAGTTAGATATTAGATCATATAAATATCTAAACCACAGTATCAACTAATATTATAAAATACCTATGGGGGAAAAACACTGAAAATTGTGGAAACTCCATATGAAGAAAACTGCACACGTTTTAAAGCAACACAGTAAAACTATATGAAGAGGGAGGCATATCAAGTTTTTATGCTGGAGTTCAGGTCCAAATATATATTTACAATGAATTCTATTAACTTAAAACTATTGAAAACTTTATTATTTATCATTAAATTTCTGGGTACATCTTGGTCCTTTTCTTCACTTTCTGTTTGCCAATGACCTGTCAAGCTTCGCATGTTTTAATTAGAGAAATCGCTATAATTAAATACATTTAATGTCTTAGCTGAAGGAAACATATTGTTTTACTTTTTCAAAGTCTACTCTTAATTACATTTTATTTTTCCAATTTTAATTTTCTTTTTGAAAGAGGGAGCAAGTAGGAGTGGAGAGGGGCAGAGGGAGAGAGAGAGAGAGAATCTTAAGCAGGCTCCACACCCAGCATGGAGCCATTTGTGGGGCTTGATCTCACAACCCTGAGATCATGACCTGAGCAGAAATCAAGAGTCAGACTAAGTTTGACTGAGCCACCCAGGCACCTCTACTCTTAATTATATTTTAAATAAAACTGATGATGATTTGATCAAGTTCCAAAAAAATACATTCTGTATAATAAAGCTTCATTTCAAACCAGAGGAGATGGATTTATTTTTTTAAAAAACATAGTGGGAAACCCACTTGTAGAAAAATACAATTATATCTTATTTATATAAAAATACAAAAATACAATTATACTCTGACCCCAAAATTAATTCTAGATGGTAAAAAATGTAAGTGAAGAAAGGAAACAAAGAAGATAATAAAGTAAAACAAGACTTAGTAATTAGATAAACTTTGGGTTGGACATCCTTCAAAAGCTTGGTACCAGACACCTAAACCCAATCACGATGCATTATACATTTAACTACATAAAATTTAATCTGAGCTGATAAAAAAGGTAAAAAGCAAAATGGTAAACAAATCTCAAACATAATTAAAATTCAATGTCATCTTTGAATATAGATGCAAAATGAAATAAATCACCAGTGTATAGACTCTACCAGCCTATGACACCATGATTAACTAAGGCATTGTTTAGGAAAGTAAAAGTGACTCAATATTACAATTATTAATGAAACTGATCATACTGGAGGCTTAAAGAGAAAATGTTATATATAAGGAAAAGGTATTTGATAAATTTTATTCAAAAGCATTGATGGGTATTAACTACCAAGATATTCAGATTTATAGCTGCAAAAAGTGAAAAACAATTTAAATATAAAGAAATAAGTGATGTTTTACAAATTTTATAAATCTAAACTCTGGATTACTAATCAGTCATAAAGGTTATGATATAGCCAAGTATTTCTTGATATGCAAACATATTTATATTGCTAAATAAAAAACCAATGCATTTCTGGCTTCAGCACTATGTACATTATAATGTTATTTTTATAAGTGAAAAATTATATGTACATAGACATAAATCAAAAAGTACAAGGACAGGGTACCTGGGTGGCTTGGTTGGCTAGGCATCTGATTCTTGATTTCAGCTCAGGTCACGATGTCAGGGTCCTGGAATCAGAGCCCCATGTCTGGCTCTGAGCTCAATGAGGAGCTGGCTTGTCCCTCTCTCTCTGCTCCTCCCCCACCCATGTGTTCCCTCTCTCTCTCAAATACATCTTTTTACAAAATAGAAAGATAAATGATAGTTATCTTTGTAGAGTGAAATTATCAATTTTTTGCTCCTTATGAGTATGTTTTTCCATGTCTATTAAGTGACCTGTGTTGAACCTATACTATTTTTAATATTATACTAGAAGTGTTATAACATACCTCAAGCACATTAATTTATAATCACTTTGCACTATAATCCCTCAGGATTCAGAATCTGCCTGGTTTAAAATTTTCTTCCTGATGGCAGTCATTAACGTTATATGCCTACTTTTTTGTCTCATATTTGGAAAAGCAGAAATTCAGGACTGGGCTGAAGATAGACAAGAACACACACGCCTCTGAAGGTAAGCAGTGATCAGCTTGAGGTCAGATTTTGAAACTGCGGGTGAAGGATAGGGTGGGGTTGAGGGTGACAGGGTGCTAAGGTGGGGAAAAGTTCAGACTTGGGGGAAGAAGGGGACCAGGTCAAGTCTAAAACTCTCTGGTGTCCTGATGGACATTCAGCCCCGAGGAGGTGCCGCTCTGGGATTCTGGGGAGAGAGTGGGTCCAGGACATAGAAATTTGGGAGTCATTAAGGGTGAGGAGGACAAGGGGACGCTTTTGAGGGGATGGGAAGGACGCTTGATGGAGCAGGAAGAACGTTTGAAGAAATGTGCTGGCTCAGAAAAGTGAAAAAGGTGCGCCTGAGCACCCCTGGCAAACACTACCAAGGGAGCAAACTGCATGAGGTCTGAGAATCTACCCATGGATATGACAGGAATGAATAATGGAATAACGGAAACAAAGGGTCCAATAAAGCTCGAAAGAGAATCCAGTATTGTGCCTTCCTTCCTGAAACTCTGTCTGTGGTAAATAAAGAGTAGATATGTCTCTTTGTAGGATTATCTCAGCTAATACAGAAATAAGAATTGGTCTTGGTAGAATATCCTCAGTTTGCAAACTCCAGGGAATGAAGGGATCCAGGATTTGCGAACAGCTGTTGAGCTGTTAACATCACAGAGAGAGATTCAGACATATTGTGTACATCCTGATGAAAGAACACGCCACC
Source organism: Enhydra lutris kenyoni (assembly GCF_002288905.1). Lineage (NCBI taxonomy): Eukaryota > Metazoa > Chordata > Mammalia > Carnivora > Mustelidae > Enhydra > Enhydra lutris. Next base: position 3,153,811 of record NW_019154177.1, read on the forward strand.
ACCAAGGTCTTTCTGTGAACACCAACTGGGTACAATCAAGCCTGTAAAGACAGCTACTGTTTTGTAAGAAAGACACCACAGAATGCAGGAGGACATGAACTAAATCCTCGGGACAGGGGGGCGCGTGCGTGGTTCAGATGGTTAAGCACCTGCCTTCACGTCAGGAAATGTTCTCAAATTCTTTGTGTGTGTGCTGGTTCCAGATTCTCTGGCACAGAAGTTCACCTCTAAATTCTACCTTTCTGAGTCATTTCACTTAATACATGTTTCTTACAAATATTTCACCCACTCTGAGAGCTGCCTCTTTTGCAGGGTTTAAGCCAACAGCTTAAACTTTTGTTACCCTTACAGACAGCATTTTCTGTCATTTGATTTTCTGTCCCCTTCAAGCAGTGTCCTCTGTATCTCTGTGGTCCTCCCACGCCTGCCCCCCGGCCAGCCGCTAGTAACTCTGGTCTGTGGTATATTTGAAATGCTGGTTATGTTTCTAGGCTCTGGTGAAGTCTTTGAAAATGCCTCCATTTTTCATCAGCAGGCACTGGTGAACACACCGGACTGTTCTAGTAACTTCTCTCCCGCTGGGACCCAGTCGGCCTCACTTTGTAATTCCCCACACAGCCCCCGGGGGCAATTTCCTGTCTCTTGCTTACCTTGGTGGCCTTTCAGGGAGCGGGGTCGCTCGGGAGGCGTCTCCTTTGGCCTCCCACTCTGAGTCTGGGTACACTGAGAGGAGAATGGAAGGTTTCTTCGACAACCTGCGTTTTTAAAAGCTTGCAGCATCGCGGTGGGTCCCGGGCCCAGGCAGACACGTTGTTCCGGTTGGTCTATCTCAGCCGCGCATCTTGATTGGAGAAGCTGCGGGGCAAACCGGAAAGGGCGGAGTCTTAGTCACGCGTCTCCCCCCTCCAGCCCAGAGCGCATGCGACCAAAGGGCCTGGGCCGCTGAATGGCAGGCGTTGGGGGGGTGTCCCATGCGCGCTAAGCCCCGCAGCCCTCGCTCGGACCCGAGTCCCTCTCCAGCTAACACCCCAGGAGGGAGCCGAGCTCAGGAGTCCGGCAGGCAGCTGTGAGTTGACTGTCACCTTCTCTTTGGGTCCTTGTCTCGAAATTAGCAAATAGCCCTTGTAGGTTCTGGCGTGAGGTGGTTCCCTGGTTTTCCTTGTTTCCTCTGTTGAAGTTGCCTTTTGAGGGGGTTGGGGAATGCGCACCGGAAGACAGCACAGGACTTTAGATACTGTGGGTACTGCGGGGTGAGCCTTGTCCCGTAGTCTACATAACAAAAAACGGGGCTAGAGAGTTTGCCCATGAAAAGGCAGAGTTCTGTGCGCCTGGAATCTTCTAAAGTTTAGCATGTTATATGTTGTCGATATGCACGGATTTTATTGGACCAGTAGATTGCGGTGAATGTATTGGGGTCTGTAAACAGAAGTAGGAGGTACAGTTCTGCAGCTGTCTCTGAAGCTGGGGACAAAGTGAAGCCACTGGAGGGACAGAAAAGGCTCCCCTCCCCAGGGCACCTATGGGTGAACTCGGTCCTGTGGCTTCTCCCTCTGACACTGCCAGCCACCTGGCATGTCGCCCAGCAGGATACCAAGGACTGTTGGCAGAGTTTAAGCTCCTGCAAGCTTTTTACTTTGACTTTTTTTTTTTATTCCAGTAGAATTAGCATCGAGGTTGTATTAGTTTCAGGTGTACAAAGGGTGATTGCAGACTTCTCTGTATTACTCCCACAAGCTTCGGAAATCGCTGTGCAACCAATTAGGGCAGCCCCCGGGCCTTGCCACCATCCAGGAGTCCGAGCTCACACAGAGGGGAAAGCAGGGAAAGAAGAATTCCTGGTGATTCATGGTTTCTTTACCGTCTTTACTTCATCTACAGATGTTTAGTGGACAGCTAAAGTAGGGATTTGGATTTGTTTCCCAAGCCAGTGAGTTTTAACCACGTCATTTTTTAAAAAAATACTTCACATTTATTCCTCTGACTTAAAATACCAACTTTTGGTAAAATAAACTTCTATGTATTTATATGTGTTTCTGGGCTTAATATATAGTTTAAGATCTGTTGGTACCGGGACCTGTTGTGCAATATATTGATGGGTCTAAATTTTTAATATGTGTAAATACCAGACCAATCAAACATTTTTCATTTGTATTTTTGAAGATGATATTGTGTAATATCAGCTGTTTATTCTCCTGGGAAAGTTTATAATCATTGGGCCATTTTAATAAAGATTGAACTGCAGTATTTAAATGGCACCAAATTGCAATTTAATTGCATTAGACTGCACTAAATCTGTTTGGGAGAAACTAAGCTCCCTGTACCAGCACATTCTCCCTTAAGAGTACATAGCGAGACCCCCCGCCATGATGAATATGGGTTCAGTTTTTGAGTCCAGTGCTGCACTTTGCTACCTGTACTTAGTATACATTTCTTAACAAAATTTAATTTATATTTCCTGAATGTGTTTTTTATTTATTGTAATTTCTTACATATTTGGGCTGGGATGTAGGGAAGGTATTGTTTGAATATAGTTATTTTTTAACTGAAAATTTTAACCTGTAGCTATGCTATCTCCTTCGGATGGTTTGGGAGTTAACTCTCTAGTTTCTAGGTAGATAATAATGTCATTTTTTGCAAATAATAATAATAATTTTCTTTCCTCCCTTTTGATATTTTATATTCCCCCCCCTTCTGGACTCATGGCCCTTAGAATTTCCAGAACAAATTTAAATAATGGGTTAATGTTAGTATTCCTTTAATCTTTATGCCTTTAAATGCATATACTCTAGTTTTATTCTTTTTTTGATATTTTATTTATTTATTTGAGAGAGAGAGTGAGCATGAGCAGGAGGAGGGGCAGAGGGAGCAGGAGAAGCAGGCTCCACACTGAGTAGGGAGCCCAACGTGGGGCTCGATCCCAGGTCCATGAGATCATGACTTGAGCCGAAGGCAGACACTTAACTGACTGAGCCACCCACGTGCCCCTTCTAGTTTTACTCTAAGAAGTCAGTTGTTTATTTTTATCTATATAATTTTTTATGAAGAATAATTGACATACAATGTTGTATTTTAGGTATAAAACGTATAATTCAAAAAAAAATGTAGTGACTTGATATATATTTACATTACAAAATGGTCACGGCATAGTTGCGATCTGTCTCCATACAAAATTGTTACAATATTATTCTTATATTCCCTATACAGTACATTATATCCCTCTGTCTTATTTATTTTATAACTGGAAGATCATCCCTCTGAATTCCATTTACCTGTTTCGTCCATCCCTCCACCCTCCTTCCCTCTGGCAACCATCACTTGTTCTCCGTATCTCTGAATCTGGTTCTGTTTTGTGTTGTTGGTTGGCTTATTTTGTTTTTCCGATTCCACAAATATGTGAAATCATTTGGTGTTTGTCTTTCTTAGCCTGACTTAATTTCATTTAGTGTCTAGCTCCGTCCCCATTGTTACAAATGACAAGATTTCATTCTTTTTTATAGCTGATTAATATCCTGTTGTATAAATATGCCATATCTTCTTTATCCATTTGTTTATCAATGGACATTTGGGCTGCCTCCATATCTTGGCTGTTGTAAATAATGCTACAAATCATAAGGATGCATGTGTCTTTTTGAATTGGTGTTTTCATTTTCTTCAGGTAAATACCTCAAAATAGAATTGCTGGAGTCTGTGATAGTTCTATTTTTTGTTTGCTTGTCTGTTTATTTATTTTGTTTTATTTGTTTGTTTAGCATGGACCCCAGCATGGGGCCTGAACTCATGACTCAGAGATCAAGACCTGAGCTGAGATTAAGAGTCAGATGCCAACTAACTGAGTCACCCAGGCGCCCCTATGATAGTTCTGTTTTAATTTTTTGAGGGACCGCTGTACTGTTTTCGTAGCTGTACTGTTTTCGTAGCTGTACTGTTTTCGTAGAGACTGCGCCAATTTGCATTTCCACCGACAATGCATGAGGCTTTTTTCCCATCCACATTCTTTTCAGTATCTGTTGTCTCTTATCTTTTTGATCATAGCCATTCTGACAGTTATGTGGTAATACCTCGTTGTAGTTTTGTTTTGCATTTCCCTAATGAGCAGTGATGTTGAACATCTTTTCATGTGTCTCCTGGCCATCTGGATGTCTTTAGAGAAATGTCTGTTCAGGTCCTCTGCCTGTTTTTTAATTGGATTGCTAGTTTTTTAAAAAACATATTGCATTGTATGAGTTCTTCATGTATTTTGGGTGTTTACTTCTTATCAGATACGTCATTTGTGAATATCTTCTACTCAGTAGGTTGCCTCTTTTGTTTTTTGGTAGTTTTCTTCACTGTGTAAAAGCTTTTTAGTGTGATATTTCCCCATTTGTTTATTTTTGCTTTTGTTTCCCTTGCCTGAAGAGACAGATTTAAAAATGTATATATATTGCTAAGACCGATGACAGAGAACTTTTACCTATGTCTTTTTCTAAGAATTCTATGGTTTTAGATCTTACATTTAAGTCTTTAATCTATTTTGAATGTATTTTGTATATGGGATAGGAAAGTGGTCCGGTTTCATTGTTCTGCATGTAGCTGTCCAGTTTTCCCAGCACCATTTATTGAAGTGACGGTCTTTTCCCCATTGTATATTCTTCCCTGCTTTCTTTCCCATGCACTGACACCATTACCCTGGGGCACCCCTCCTGGACCATGGAAACCCTCTTCATCTCTCTTAGGTGCTGACATTCTACCCTAATATCCAAGATGAACAAAGCTAGGCACTATTTAAAGTGGTAAGGACAGATTTTAATCAGTCATATACTGTTACAAAAAGCAAATGAGTCTAGAGAGATCCAAACTCAAATTTTTATTCGTACAGAGGTGAGGGGCATTTTAAAGGGAGGACAAGGGAATAAGGAGGGGGAGAAGTAGGGGCTTAGGAGAGTCAGACCGGTGAAGAATTACAGAAAGCAGGAAGGGTGTTGGCCCACGGGAGGGTCGCCTCATGGACGTTGGCCTTCCTCACCTGCGTCACCTCCAGACCCTGTGCCAGGCTGCCAGCCAATGCAGACATGGTCCACAGCCCTGGTCAGGCTTCAGCACGTTATGCCAGGCTGTCCTGTCCCAACAGTCCTGACCTCCCGTGGCCTCCAACGCTCCTCATCCCAGCCTGCTTGGCAGCCCTGGACTCATCTGTCAGGCGGAGGAAGGATGTGTGTAGAGCACTTGCCCTTTCTGGACTTTGTAACCAGGTGAAGCTGGTTTGCAGTCTGGTCTGCCAGCTGGCATACGCTCTGGCAATTTGTTCTTTGAAAGGACGGGGGGGTGCATTTGAGCAGGACCAGAGTGTGTGGGGGCACAAATGGAAGTCTTCGTTTCATGAAATAGGCATTTGCCAAAGTACACAGACTGTGCCTTATTGTTGCTGTAGATAACACGTATTCATATTAATAAGAGAGTGCAGCAGTATCAGACGGCTTCAGCTGCAAAGCCCAAGCCTCCCCATGTTTGCGGACACCGCAGAGACAGGGAGCAGGGGATGGATGGTCTCATGCTGTGTGCCTGGACTTAGCACGATTTTGGAATTGTTCACCAGTCATACTTATTTTTATGTCAGGAGGAGAACAGAGTAGCACATGCCTGGGATAAGCTGTCATCAGGACAAGGAAGATAGCTGGAGAAAAATACACTTGGCCAGACTGGTGCTTGGAACTGTTCTGAAAGCTTTCCTTTATCCGCCGGGACTCACCAGTGACATTTGTGTGCACTTTTTTGTTTCTCTACAAAACTTCGTGTAAAGCAGAACCCTGGGAGAGCCTGGGACTGACCTCCTCACTGAAGGGAAGAGGGACCAGCCCCGGAGCTGGGACTGAGGGGCAGTAAGCGGCTCCAGGAAGAAGATGGCGTGCACCTTCCTAGGATGTCCCACCCCACACCCCGTGTGCATCTCTTTTGTACCATATATTGTTTGTACCACTTAGCAGGTCTGAATTTTAAATGTGGATTTTTTCGTTTTCCACTCCACATTCTTTGCTTTATAAATGATTGCTGAGTCAACCAATAAACAAGTGCAAGAAAACCAATTTTATTCTTAGATTTTCTGAAAGACCTTTTCCCCACTTTTCAGCTTTCAGTCCTCTGTGTTGTCAATGTGTGGGTCAATGGGAAGTCTGAGAAGATTTCTGTACTTTAAGTGAGCCATTTGGGGGAAACTGTACTCATCAGGCCCTGGGGAGGAATCAAACTTGTTTCTAGAAGCGATGAAAAGTGATAGATGAGGAAAAAAACAGAAGAGTCCACCGAAGGAAAGGAGCGGAATTACACGCCAACAGGGGTCGTTCAGAAACAAGTACTTTGGGGCGCCTGGGTGGCTCAGTGGGTTAAAGCCTCTGCCTTCGGCTCAGGTCATGATCCCAGGGTCCTGGGATCGATCCCCGAGCCGGGCTCTCTGCTCCGCAGGGAGCCTGCTTCCTCCCCTCTCTCTCTCTGCCTGCCTCTCTGCCTACTTGTGATCTCTGTCTGTCAAATAAATAAATAAAATCTTAAAAAAAAAAGAAAAGAAAAGAAACAAGTACGAGCCTCTGCCCTGATGGGCGAACCCCATGATCCTTGCTGCTGAGGGCCTGGGGTTTGCTCTGTGATTGTTGGAGACGTGGAATGGAGAGACCCAGTCTCTCAGTCTCAACACCAGATGGGATAAGGAAGGGATTTGGTAGGTTTAGGTAATTCTATGTTCTGAAAAACAAAGGAAATTAAAGAAGAATTGGGTCCTTTACCTTCTCACCCATTTCTTCCCTAACTGGTCTTCCACACCACCACAGGCCGTGCACTGAGGCACACGGTGATTGAACACCTACACACTCAATACACACACACACATACACACACACAAATGTATTGATACTGTGTGCAAGACAAGGTTGTTGTTGTGTTTAAGACATTACAAAGTAGTATGTGTCATGGTTCCCGCAATTCCAGAGTCTGCAGTCAGATGGGGTGGAGGGAACTGTCCTAAATGAACAGGGGTGGGGGGTAGGGGGGAGAGGGAGGAACTAGGGCAGGTGTTGGAGGTGCCCTGAAGGCAGGACGCAGTCTCGAGCCAGCTGTGAGAGAACAGGAGAAGCCCTCACGCATCCCCAGTCATTCATCCAAATGGGCTTCGGGCCCAGGTTCCTCCCGAACCCTCAGCCTTCTCAGGAACCGTGCTCATGTGTGTTCTTTTCAAGAGTCCATTTCGTTTCTCCCCCAGGTTTGAACCATGCTCACTTTAAGCTCCTTTCCTGCTCCACTCCTTTTGGAAACACATATCTCTCTTCCCTCTCTGAGCACCGTATTCTCTTGGTTTTCCTTCTCTCTAGTCTCTTCTTTTTTCCTTTTTCTTAAAAAGGCTAATGATCCCCCAGGCTGGCTGTTCAGTGTTGGGACTTCTGTAAGGTTCTCGGCAGGTGTTCCCTCCCTACGCCATCCTTTTGCCCGGGACAGCCTCTGCTGTGCTAAGCATTTCAATCACTGCCTGTATCTAGAAGCTTCCTAGATTTACACGTGAAGCCCAGATCTCCCACATGTCTACTTTCCTTCCTGTCATCTTCACCTGGGTAGATCTCAGTCTCCTAGGCATCTCCATCTGGACAGTACCAAACCAAAACCTGGGAGTCGCCCTAAGCCTGTTCGGTGTCTGGGTCTTGTCAGGTGTATCCCCTATGGCAGATAATCCATTTACCCCTCACCCGTGGACCCCTTATATTTCCTTTCCTACAGTCATCATCCACATGCCTTTGTGTCGTCCACTCTCCTGAGACGTTGTCTTCCCTGAAGCTGGGTCTGACTTCGGTCTCTGCTAGGAACCCATGTTATATCTTCATCAATACTCATTTCCTGCTGCTCAATGCTGCTGCTGTGTTTCATGATCCTAATCCTCCCCACGTGGGGGATAAATGAAAGCGGACACATTGCACGCACCCTGCAGACTGTGGAGTGGAGTCAAGCCAGCGTGAGTCTTCCACACGCACGTTAGGAAGAACTGGTAAGTGAATGAGGCGACTGTGGAGTGAGGCTCACTGAAGGTAGGCGGGATTCCAGCGGTGAGAGGAGTAGCTGTGACACCAGGAGGGCAGAGGAGGAACCCTGGCCAATGTCTGGTCCCTGAGGTGGGAGGGATCTACAGAGACCCACAAACAAGATGCAGAGCAGCGATCACGATGGCAAGAAAGAAAGTGGCTGGGAAAAGTGACGGCCAGGACATGTCCAAGTGCCCTGCATCTTCCAGAGGCCACTCTGATTCCTACACTGTCATCCACGGAAAACAAGTTCTCTGAAAGGGCCCACGTTTCCTTACCCCACTGCCACTAGTGGCAAACATGAGCCTTTCTCTGCATACAGAGGATTCAGGCTTCATCGTTTTTCTCTCCTTGTTATTTTTCTCCTAGGCATCCTATGTCTGTCCCCCGTGAATGTGAGGTCAGCTTGACTTGCTCTGACTTCCTGGCCTAGGACTTTGCATTGTGTACACTGTGGCTTCCGTTGTTTGGGGCTGTCTTTGGAAGGTAGCTCTCAGGGTTCATCATCTGGTTGTTTGGACACAGTTCCTCTTGTGCTCCCCTGTCCTCACTCCCATGGTTCCGGCTTCCTTTTTTGCTGTGGTGAGAAACTGTCCTCTGTTCCCTCATGCTTTTGCCAGGACAACTAAACAAAAGGGATTTCTGTCCTGAGCGCTTCTGACAACAAACGTGTGGGTTTTCCCACACCAGACAGTTCTCTCTTTCTCTGGGGGACACCAGCCGGGTGCCGTGTGAGTCGATTCTGACACTAACTTCCTGGGATTAGTGCAGACCCCACAGGTGAAGGGCTTCATCCCACAAGGCTGCCCCCATCCAAACATCAATTAAAGTAGTCGGTACCCGAGGTACTCACACTTCTGTTTGATTTAGCTACAAAATTGGGGGTTCCCATGACCCCTCTCCCCTCACATTTGATAATTTGCTAGAATTATTCACAGAATGCAGGAAAACAGTTTGTTTACTATTACTACTGCTTTATTATAAAGGATACAACTTAGGAACAGCCAAAAGGAAAAGATGCCCAGGGCAAGGAATATGGAAGAGCCACAGAGCTTCCTTGCCCTCTCTCGGTCACCACTGTCCCAGCACCTCCCTGTGCTCACCAAGCCAAAAGATCTTAGAACCCCGTATTTTAAGTTTTTATCAAGGCTTTATTGCATAGGTGTGATTAGAGTAAATGGCAACTGATGAATAACTCAATCTCCAGCCCCTCTCACCTCCCTGGAGGTGGGATCGTGGAGCTGGACGTTCCCACCTTTGAATCAGACCAGCTCCCATCCTGAAGCTATGGGTGGCTTCAGTGTCCCCCAGCCACCGTCATCTCCATAGAATACCCAAGGTGCTCTCATCACTCCAGGAATTCCAAGTGTCTTAGAAGCTCTTGTGTTGGGAACTAGGGACCGAGTCCAAATATTATGACAAAAGTTACTCCTATCATCTCTACCACTCAAGAGATCTGAGATTTCACTAATCTGAAATTCTGGAGCTCTGTTCCAGAAAGTAGGGGCAGAGACTAAATATGTATTTCTTATTGATAATTTCTTATTAAGTCATAAAAATGGGCAGAGTGGAGAACACTTAGAAATTCAGACACACCTATGCTTTCCAGAGCTCACAGTTAGATAATTGGCCTTCCCTAACCCCCACCCACCACCGTAACATCTGCAGGCGGAACCTTCAGTATTACACAGCCAAGCTCTCTGAGAAGATACTGGAAACAGTCAATGCAAATCAAATGGCTAACCAGTCAAGCAGGTACTAAGGGATAATGTCCATGACTGCAAACAACGAATGGCTAAGCGTTGGGATCTGACGCATCCGTTTTGCTCAGAGCTGAGTGAACGTCTGTTCTGTAGCCCAGTCCTGGACCTTTGCTTGGCCGAAGATGAGGTAGAAGACCAGGCCTGACATGTTAATAGAAACTGCAATCAAGAAGACATTTCTCCAGCCAAACTCAGAATCCTGGAAGGAGGAAATTACAGAGTGTTAACAGTCTCTTGGCTCTTGGTCCTCCTATTCAAAAAGGTCCTGGTGCAGGTCTGGCTCCCCAACCCCACTCCAGCCTCTGTGGCCTTCCTGGTTGTTCCTAGAATACGCAGGTCATTTCCTGGGCCCTGGCCTTTCCCTCTGCCCGAACAGTACTCCTCCCGATAGCCATTTGTTTCACTCCCTGGTTTGTGTCCAGTCCTTACTTAAATGTTACCTTCCAAGACCACCCTATTTAAAATGGAAATCCCACCCCCTCCTGTGTGCCCTGTTCTCTCCTGCTTTATTCTTCTCTTCGCACTTGCCACCATTCAGTATATTTCATATGTTATTGATTTCATTACTTTTCCATCAATTGCTTTCCCACAATATAAGCTTTACCAGACAGGGACTTCTGTTTGTTTGATCCACTTAAACAGTGCGTGGCACACGCTAAGGTTGAATTAGCGAATGAATGAATGAAGGGATGACAAGGGAAACAAAATTCAGTTTGAGAATTTCCCTATTAAAAGCTGTTTCCTGGGGCGCCTGGGTGGCTCAGTGGGTTAAAGCCTCTGCCTTCAGCTCGGGTCATGATCTCAGGGTCCTGGGATCGAGCCCCGCATCGAGCTCTCTGCTTAGCAGAGAGGCCTGCTTCCCCCCACTCTTTCTACTTCCCTCTCTGCCTACTTGCGATCTCTGTCAAATAAATAAATAAAAATCTTTTTAAAATTAAAAAAAAAAAGCTGTTTCCTGACAGTATTAGCAACTAGAAGAGAAACCCCTCAGTCACAGTCAAACCAGAATGGTTGACCCCTCTATACTTTGTAAGAAGTGCCATGAATATTGCTAGAAATTTTGATGATTAGCATGAAAAACTTCTAAAAACTCTTAAAGTATAAACTCTAAGTCTGAGCGCTCACCATCACTCCACATCCTAAACCTGTGGTAACTGTCCTGCATGAGCTGAGCCTGGGGTGGGGGGTTCCTGAGGGGACTTGGGACTCTCGAGCTTTAAGCTGAGCTCCATTGGGGAGTGAACAAAAATATCTTCAGTCTGACTTCTTCTGAGTGACCTCTCTAGGTGTCTCTCATGAGTATTTTCATCAGAGCATTCGACCTCACCTGACTGATTAAAAATCCAGCAACAGTGGAAGAAATGGCTCCTGATGAGTATGCAAAGACTTCCGATAGTCCCTGAAGAAAGCTAGTGTACCTGAGACAGAAAAGAATATTCCAGTGTAAGCATACCGTTCACCCCAGCTTACTTGTTGTAACTCTGTGCTTGTCCCTGGGGGTGCCCTGAGGCGACCCTCGGTCAAGCCTGAGTGAAATGTGCTGACTTGTGATTAGTACAGTCCCATGTGAGGGTCTGAGGCTCCCAAGGGTCATTTGTACTAACTTGTCAACATTGTTGTTACAAAATGTACAGATTGATGATTTGCACCGAGTGTGTATATTCTCTTAGTTTCTGCTATGGAACCTGATCTCACAGCTTTATTTCTGGGTAAAAAAGACCCCTCACTGGATGAGACGTTGGTTCCCCTGAGACCAAGGCATCTCCCATGGGTCATGGTGGTTGGTTATCTGAGGATAGAGTATGTTCTTCTGACCGTGAAAGGTTCCTGGGGGCTGCATTTGGAAGTCCCCAGTCCTCCTTGATACTACCTCTCTTGGAGGTCAGTGTTTCTCTTACTCTCCCATTAGTCAAGCTTTACCTTTGGGAGCCAGCACAGTAGTATTTTACGGGTCCTTCACTAATCCAACCCTGTGGGACTGCTGCATTTCCCGACAGAGATGTGGGTGTGAGTCCCATCCTGTCCCTAGCTGAGCTGCGAGTGAGGCCACTGCCTCCCCATTTCACCTGGAAAACTGAGTGCACAGTGGTGGGCTAGCTTTGGGTCCCTTCCAGGAATTATTTGGATGTAGGGCTAATGCTGGCATTTCCTGTGACCTGTAGCGTGGATCACCCCACACGGAACTGGGGCATCAGAGCGACTTTAGGGTTGCAGGACCTGAGCTGAGTTCCTGTGTGGATGTGGCCAAGGGGTCCCTACCGAGGAGCAATATCCAAGATGTTAACAAGGGCTCCCGTTTGGCAGAAGGTGCTGGTGACAGAAGACAGTGCCAACAAGCCCATACTGGCACTGAAGCTGAATCTGACCCAGTGCAGGGACACGAAGACCACAGATGGGACAAGAACCCCTGCAGCAGGAGGACAAACACAGAGGAAATAAAAACTGCCCTGAGCTTCCCGCGTCCATCCCACAATCCACCTGGGTCCTTACCAATGGCAGTGGAGAGTTTCCTGATGGTAATGAGTCTGAAGATTTTTCTGGAGTGAAGAAAATCCACCAGTAGACCTCCAAGGATAGTGCCGATACAGGCAGCACCTAACAGCAGGGCTGACAGGATTCCACTCTGAGGACCAAAGAGAAGGCGCCTGCCTCACTTCGTGTGCCATGATACACACTGACTGTTGTGTGGCTTGTCTATGTTTAGAGCTTCTCTATATAGACCTATCTCCTCGAATACAAATTTCAGGTTACTGGAATTATTAGAATACAATTTTGGTGCCTAAGAGAAAATATGCATATAGTTCAATTGGGAAAAAAAATGTTTAATGCTCTCATCTTAGGTAAAGTCACCTGGAAAGAGATTTTAAAAAAGAGCAAAGCCCAATAGAAAAATAGGCAAAAGATAGGAACAATTTACAGAAAAAGGAAAATAAGGGGCTCCGACCTCATAGCGAGAAGAACTACTTTTTCATGGATCAAACTAGCAAAAATCCAGCAATTTTTTTACCTGATCCCCTGGGATGCTGTGGGAAACTGGGTACTTACAAATATCAGTGCCCTGTGGAGAGCAATTTAGCAACAGATACAAAAGTCTGTACTGCGTTTACCCTGAACAGACATGCAGAAAGAGTTGCATAGATGGGTGGCTGACCAGCAAGGTTTTTTGCCCAGAGATTGGAAACAACCCAAATGTCTCTCAGTAAGAGTCCTGTGTACTGATCTGAAAAGATCACTGTGGTGTAATATACAAACAATAGCAATGTACACAACACATAATGTTTTGTGTAAAAAAAAAAATGACAAAATAAGATATGTTTGTGTATGCCCGCAACTTTATAAAGAAGATAAAGAAGCAGTGGAAGAATATTTAAGAAATTAATAAAAAATAGTTATCTGTGGCTGGGAACAGGCTGGGGGGACAGGGCAGACCGGGGATGGGAACGGCAGGAAGATTTTTCACTCCTCTCTTTGGATAGAGTTTTTAAAATGTTGAACCCTGGTTTGATCAGCTCAGCCTCTCTATTACAGTGCTGTTAAAGAAAATATAAAGAAAGAAATGTTGTGTAAAACTCCCCAAACGGAAAGGCTTTAACTGTCACCATGTCCCAGCTGTTCACATTATGGATGAGTAGACTGAAGCCACCAAGGTTTTATGACTTAGGGAGAAACCATCTTGAGACCCATGGGAGTTGGGGCCTCTTGACTTCCCAAGCTGATAAGCCTGGTCTCCACTGGTCTCTCCAGTCTTTCCCCCCGTCCTCCCTGTCCTCAGCCTTGGCCTCTGAGATGGGGAACCCACTTGGCCTCACACCACAGACAAACCATCCCCAACAGCTGGCCTCAGAGATGTCTGTCTGGACCTCCTGTCCCCTGATGGTCTCACCTGAGATTATGGCTTTGCAGCCTGCTTCTGGCCTCCTCTTTGTGAAGACCCATGGCCACTCAACCCTTGGGCTTTCTGACCTCAGTACCTCCAGCCTGTTTGCACATGTGCACCCCAGACTCTGACCTCTGCTCCAAAAAGTCAGCTTCCTGTTGGCTGGTTAGCACATTTTCACAAGAGGAGCCCAGTTAACATGAGAGCACTGCTTTTTGAGTCCAAAACACAATATCATTCACTCAATAACCTTGTGAACTGCTGTTAATAGGCTCTGAAATCTGATATACTCTTTGCCACTTCTAAGACCTTCATCTTGCAGGAATTTAAAGGCTCCTGTCCACCTGTCAGGGCACCTGTTCATTTTGTGAAAATTCAGCTGTACACATACACTTTTCTCTGTATGCGTCATACTTGAATAACATATTTTTTAGAAGAACATTATCTGCAAGTTTTGGGTAGGAGTCCTATTTGGGACTTTATATCCTAGTCATAAACTCTTATTTTCAGCCTATGATGTTTATGCTCCCTGTCAAGCCTTCTTGAAGGCGGAATTTGTCTTGTTAACACTGTCTTGTGCAGACTGTCTTGTTTGCAAATGTTGGTTGGATTGAACATCAAAGTTTTACATTGGTCACTTAAAAAGTATGACATTCTGAGAATGTCAAGCTTACCTAGAACCGTCCCAGTCTTCCCCAATAATCGGTAGGTCACAGTAAGATGATTAAGAATTCACACAACCAGGTTGCATTTCCTACACGAAGGTCCTTGGCCTAATCCCCTGATTTTGTGGCCATAAGTGAGACAGAGGATTATATAATAAAGCATTTAAACAGAAGAATGGAATAGACTTTCTCTATACTCACATCTCTGAAGTTTGCTTGAAGTACAGAGTTGATGTATGTTGGCAGGTATGTGACCAAAATATTAAAAATCCAGAATTCAGTGAAATGAAAGACTAAAATGCCCCAAAGTGGTAGGGATTTGATCATAGCCTTAATGGGATGGGACTAGCCTGGCGAACAGCCCTGGAAGAAAGCAGATATCAGTACTGCTCCATCAGAAGACAAGAGATTTGCTCTAATGCTGTCTTCAGCCCAAGATACCTGGACCAACACAGGGAAATGGCAGAGTAGTTCATCAAACGCACCTGTTGAGCCAGTGAACACACAATATATTCCTTCTCTCCAGCACTGATAAACCGATGATGTATAGGGTCATCATAAACAAGAAGAAACCAGAGAAAAGAATAGGCACAGCCAATTCCACCTAGGAAGAGGATCCCATTAGACCTTGATGGCAGTTCTTTCAGTTTAACTCTGCACTGAGCTGATTTCTGTGGTTGACAGAATCACTGACCCCAATATTCCATTCCTACCTGTATCTATGCTCTGGCCCCCATCATTGGTGGAGGGTGCTTCCCCACCACCTGTATATACATTATGACAGTGATGGACAACCCAACATTCCCAGTATTGAGTGGAAATAAAATTCATCTTAAAATTTTCTTTTTTAGAATCTTAAGAAAATGTCTTTTTTTGAAGCAGAGTGTAGATTTTAATTTATTTTTTAATGAAAATATTGTTTAATCTACAGATTTTATATAAACATCACCAACTTTCCCAATACTTTTTTTTTTGTTATGTTCAATTAGCCAAGATAGAGTACATCGTTAGTTTTTGATGTAGTGTTCAATGATTCATCAGTTGCATACAACACCCAGTGCTCATCACCATGCATGCCCTAATCTTAATCGCTCTTTTTAGTTGCCACCTTGGCCTTTACCCATGCCTTCACAGAGAGTAAAGAGCTATCATGGAGTATAGAATTACCATATGCCAGCTTTCTGTGAGATTTTGAGAGTATAAGAATACAAAGATACAATCTTGCCATGGAGGAACTTAAAATCAAGTACAGAGGAATAGATGGGGAAAGTTTCCACCACTGGAGATCAAGTAGAGGATGTCAACAAATATTTCACTGAATTCCTTCCTTGTAGATCTACATTTGTAGCTTCCCTTTCTGAAAACTAGGAGCAGAGTAAACCTCTCTCATTGCTTGGATAATTTTTGTAACCTGCCCTTTGAAGTTTCCATGACAGAGCCTTTGCAGATTGCCATGCGAAAGTAATCCATCTTCACACAATTTTTGTTTCTAGTGAATATATTGACCTGATGTTATAGGAACCCTTGATATAAGAGCATTGTCCTCTAACGGAAACACTGCTGGCGCTCACTGGTCTTACTGGAATCACACAGGTTGCAGATGGGACTTCAGAGAATATTTTAAAAGTCAGACACAAACATTAGCAGCAAGCAGCTGGGGAGATCCCAATCAGGGCTGGGTAAAGGCAAAACAGTGAAGTAGTAGAATATGGCTTCTGGAACACCCCGTGCATCTTTGGGACCTTCTGCAGCATCTCTTAATGTATGACATCCACTCTGGAGCCTCCCACGATCTGCCCTGTCTTGCAGGTTCCACTGGTTAATTCTCTGTGTCAATCAGCATTTTATGATCAGGTACAGTCTTAGAATTTTCTGGTTGTAATAATAGAATTTTATTAAAAATGAATTAAATAAATAAGCATAACTAAAAATACCATCCCATCAAGATACCATTTTCAGCATCTTATGAAAGAAATCCCTCTGGGGTTCATTGTGTGTTTGGTTTGGAAGCAGGACAGAACATTATGATGCCTTTGAAGTCATTAGGTTATTCTGACTATGCATCCAGGCTCCTGGGATTTAAATGTCGTTTTGCATGATTCACAACATGATTAGCTGTGAACATTATCACCTGTAGTTATATAGTTATATAAATATTCATATCTATTAGGATTTGGTTAACCATAGATGACTTGCATCACGAAAATCATGCCCAGCATTCTCTATCACAAAACAAAATCCTGAAGCACGCCTGAGTGGCTCAGTCGTTTGGGTGTCTGCCTTTGGCTCAGATCCAGATGCTGGGACTCCAGGATCAAGTTCCACATCGCCTCCCTGCTTCTCCCTCTGCCCCTGCTCATGCTCTCTCTTTCACTATCTCTTAAATGAATAAATAAATAAAATGAAACACACAAAAAACAAAAAGAAAAAAAAAATCCTGAGATCTGAGAAGCCCAAACTTACAAAAGATATAGAAGATAGAAGGCCACCCTTTAGTCTGGTAGAGGAAACCACCGATGAGCAAAGTAATGAAGGATCCCATCAAATGCCCTAAACAGAAGATATGAGGATGTTTTGGGTGAGAGAGTTAGGGTCCTCTCTCACCCAAGCAGGAGCAGGGAGACAGGGTAGTTGGAGTCTAAGGTCTTGCTTGTGTTGATAGGCCATTGTAGAGTACTCTTGGACAGTGCGTACAAACTGACAGTTTAGGGTCTCGATTACCTGATATAGCAATGTTGATGAGTTGATTCTTCTCTAGTGGGGGAGCCCATTTGACCCAAAGTGAAAACTGGCTTGTTAATACCATAACCTGGGGGGAAAAAAAGTTCCATTCTTGGCTATTGAGGTCATTTTGGAACTAATATTCCACTTATAATTAGAAAGCATCTTGGTACCTGGGCTATGCCTTGAGCAATCCGCAGGACAGTGATCGAGAGCACTCCTGCGTCAGCAGCCAATGGAATCGAGAGGGCCAAGACTGAGGAAAGAAGCAGGTTAACACCCACCAAGTACGTGGCTCCAAATATTCCAGCGATGTAGCCAGTAGGGATGGGAACCAAGAATGAGGCATAGTTGCACGAGCTGAGAATGATCCCCTGAATTTCAGGACCCCAGTCATACACGGGAGCCTAGGGGACAAGAGAATCTCACTGTTTATCTTGGCCAGAGAGTTGACAGTTTTGATCATGTGAAACTTGAGAGGCAAAAAACAAAACAAAACAAAAACAAAAACGGGCAGTTCTCTCTCATACTTCTCTCCAGTTCCTCCAGTCTACCAATTTCGTTCAAAAAAAAAAAAAAAAAAAACGCAACACACAAAACCAAAAACCCAAACTTATGCACTATGTACTCTTTCCTTTTACACAGTTTCCCTGGTGACACAATAAACTAACCCATTAAAGTGTGAGAGATCCTGTAAATAAAGAAAAGCTATAAAGAAGAAAGCATTATAGGCAATGGGGTAACTTGAAAAATATGTGAAGAAAGAAAGCCAAGATAAACATCTGTGAAACTTATTTTGCAACGTTCATCCCTGTCAAGGAAGAACGTATGTCCACTAAAGACGAAAGTGGTTTCCTGCATTTTCACTTAGTCCGCTTGGTCCGGTTCCACTGCTAGACACTAGATAGAGAAGAGATATCGTCTCCTTAGCTGCCTGTTACGTTCTCGTGTAGTCTAGTTCATCGAACATAGTAGATGTTTCATAAATAACCCTTTAGGTCAAACCATCTGAGTCTGAGAAAGGGTCTGGAGTCTCGATAAACTTACCATGGCCTCAGATTGCTGCAGAGTTCCATTCCAGCCGTCCTGGGAGTCGACAGGAGGCCTTCCTGTGGAAGCATTGATTGGCCTGAGCTGGGCCATGCTGCTCACCATGGCTGGCATGGCAATGCTCAGGCTCATCCTTTGAGAGTTAATCGAAAAATTGCAGAGATGCACAAGGAGGGCCAGCCCATGTTGGACCGAACAAAAGCCTGCGATGAAGGGGCACAGAAAGTCTTAAGATCGGGGTAATTTTCTCCCACCTTCCCTAAGTCTGGAAGAGGGAGAAGACTGCAGTCTGTGAAAGGAGAAATAGAGAGCGGGAGTGGCTCTGCAGGTGGCTGGTGGACACCCAACACCCCTGCCCCTGGCAGGTGAGTGGGTCAGTCACTTGCTTAGAATCATTACTTGAGCAGAGACTTGAAGGAGGTGTGGAACTGGCCAGAGCGAGTGTTAGGAAGGGTTTTGAGCCCGGGCTCTGGGATGAGCTCATGAGCGTGGGACTGGAAAGAAGTGAAATGGGACAGAGAACTGGCTGGAGGTAGTGGTCGAGGGGAGATGGAGAGGAAGAGACAGGAGTTGTTGGACATGACTCCCAAGGTCCCCACCCTGTTACCAGGGAACAAGGCACATTAACAGGTTAGGTGCTGGGAGGAGATGAGACTTGAGAGGTAGGCTAGGTTAGACTCCAGAAGCATTTCACCTTCATCTTGCTACCGTAATCTGGGCTCGCACGAAATTTGCCAGTGGTCCAGTAGGGGTCTGGGGCCATCCTGGATTTGAGTCCAGGTACATTAGTTTGCCAACAGCTAGAAGGATTGATGAGCTGTCAGAGGGATAATGTTTGATCCCGCCCTCAAGGCATGTGGGTGCCCCATTTCCTGGCTCCTATGAGGGAGCAAAGGCAGTTGAAATGGCCAATGCTGTCTCGTCTTGAGGGGTGACACGCTTGTCAAGTTCCAGGACCCCCACCTTTGGTTTAACTTGGGGGGCATTCAGTTGAGGCTGCCCCTCCCCCAACCACACGAATTTACATTAGAGTTTTGATCAACATTGTATAGATAGGGCAGATGACATTGCAAGGGACTGCCCCATGGACAGTGTTGTCTTCTCCTGGCCAAGAGCAGGGTGGCTCCCTGTGGATTCCGGTCTCTTCCTCTGGCTGGAGCTGGAATTTTAGAGTTAGTTCTCTTCAGTTAAGTCCCACACAAGTTTCTTCAGAGACTTTTTATCGTTTCTATAACTGAGTCCTCCCCTTATTACTTTCATGTTTCTTTCCTCTGGGTTTACAGCAGAAAGCCAAACACACACAAGTGGCAAGTACTAATAGTGGAAAACAATACATGCTTATTTTTGTCATTTGTAACATTTCATCCCCTTGGGTAATTTATCCCACTGGCAGTTTGTAAACAGTGCCAAATAGGAGTGGTGAGAGCCTATCTGAATTTACTGAGCATGTTTCTCACATCACACCATTAAGTGTGCCATGGGACTTGTACTTGTTAGTGGGACTTGCACTTTTGTTGTATGAAGCTGTCCTATTGCTGTTTCTTATTATTTTGATGTGAATGCAGGAGTTTTATAAACTGTATTTGAATCATAGAGTCAGACATCTGGATCTGCTCTATTTGGACCTGTATATTCTTGGGCAAATTACTGAGCTATCTGCAGCCTCAGTATTCCACCTGTAAAATGGGGTTAATAATAGAGCCTACCTCAGGGTGCCTGGGGGCTCAGTGGGTTAAGCGCCTGCCTTCCGCTCAGGTCATGATCCCAGGGTCCTGAGACTGAGCCCCACGTTGGGCTCCCTGCTCAGCAAAGAGCATGCTTCTCCCTCTCTGCTCTTGCTCTCTCTCTCTCTCTCTCTCTCTCTCTCAAATAAATAAATAAATAAAATATTTAAAATAAAAAATAGAGACTAATTGAGTACATTTATGTAAGTTCCTTATAATTATTATTAATAATATCTGACTGTGCTTACATTCTTGAAATGATCTCTTAATAGGCTGTTGTAATGAAAACACATGCTTTATTTTGCTAATGTTTTGGCTGGAACTTTACTTTGGCATATATAATTGAATTCAGGTGAAGATTATTGTGAATATGTGTGTATGCATAATTTTTGATATGCTAGCTTTGTAAAGAAAGAAATATTTTAGGCTTTTCATCTCAATCTATGACCTGAAGTATTTCAGGTATATAGTCATTTTCTTTTTTCTGTTCTTCTTCTTCTTCTTTTTTTTTTTTTTAAAGATCTATTTACTTCAGAGAAAGAGAACAGGAAGGGAAGGAGGGAAACAGAAAATCTCAAGCAGACTCCCTGCTGAGAGCAGAGCCAGCGGCTGGGCTCGATATGATGATCCTGAGATCATGACCTGAACTGAAACCAAGAATCAGAGGCTAAATGACTGAGCCACCCAGACGCCCCTGAATTATTGAGTTCCTGTCCACCTTACACCTGTTTTCCCCTGTTGCTATGGTATGTGTGTCACAATTGACAAACCTACTAGAATGTATGATTATTAGCTAAAGTCCATACTGTATTCAGACTTCTTAGTTTTTACCTGATGTCTTTTTTCTGTTCCAGAATCCCATTCAGGATAGCACTGTCCATTTAATTGTCATGTCTCCTTGGGATACTTATGGCTAAGACAGTTTCTCAGACTTTCTCTGTTTCTGATGACTTTATAGTTTTGAAGAGTACCAGTCATATATTTTGTAGAATGTCCCTCAACAACCAGTTTGAGGCAGTGTTTGTCCAGTTTCTCCATAAGTTACTCTTGTTTGTTCCCTTTCCATGCTGTGCTCTGGAAGAAGTCACGGGCACAGTCCACACATAGGGAGTGAGGAACTGTACCCCACCGCCTTAAGGTGGGAATCTACAGAAATGCACTGGATACAGAGACATTTTCTGTTCCATAGAATCTCACTGAATTTTTCTAGTGAAACCACCAAGACATCATTTGTTTGTTTTAAGAGGACTTTTTGACAACTTTCTTCACTTCTTGCATGTTTTTTCAACGTCCGCAATTTTTCTTAATTCAAATTTATAAACGTTATTTCCATGGAAGTCATGGACATTATCTGCTTCCCCGTGTTTAATGCCTTACACATTCGAAATGCTTCTGTCCTCTCCTTTCCCACGATTATGTGTGCTCAATCTCTCTGCCTGATCCGTCTGAGTCAGGAATTATTTTATTGCTATGAAAGGTATCTGCTGTCAGAGACCCTGCTCTTGTATATATTTTCACGGCAGTTTCTTTCATGATTTGAGTTCACTTTTTTCCTACATTGAGGTTGTCTCTTTTGTTTTTCCACATCCTTTCCTCAAAGGTATAGACTCCGTGAACTGGATGCTTGATTAAGTTGCTTTCATTTATTCTTTTTTTTTTCTTTTTTGCTTTCATTTATTCTCATGCACTCTCTCTTTTCTTCCCTTCTTCATACCCGTCATCTTTTGAGCCACTTGTCTTGCTCCCCCTCTGCGTCCTTCCTGACTTTTCTAAGCCTTGGCTCTATGTCACTGATGCGATTTTCTGCAGTGGTCATGTCTTTCCTTGCTACTACTTATTCCACTTTAATTCTGAAGTCATATATTTTCCTCTTTAGTTTCCTTTCTTGTCTACTTTGGGCTCTTCTTGTACACTTTCCTGTTGATTTACTTCCTGCACTGTGAGCTTCTTGTTATTCTTGAGATGTTAAGTTGGAAATGAAAATATTCTTTGGTTTTCCCAGATAAAATAAGTGCAGCCATGTAATATGCTGGTTAGCAGTCAGACTGCTCTGGTGTGAGTCCAGGTGACCCCTCTTTGTGCCTCAGTGACTTAAATGAGTTCTTCCTTTCTGCTTGAACTCTGGCTCCTTCAATGGAGAGGACGCCAGAAGGAGTAGCTTCCCTGCAGGAATGTTGGGAAGATTCAGTAAATTAATCCACATAAAGTGCTTAGACCAGTGTCTGACATCAAACATGCATTTAATAAGTCACAATTACTCTTTGATCTAATACATTCCTTTTCCTTTTCTTTTCTTTGTGCTAACGTCTTTACATGTACCTCCTCCCCACGGTCTTGGACCATAAAGGTCAGTCCTTTATGATTTAGTTCCCATATGTTGATACCCTTGTCACATGTTGTACTGGGCCACCTTTGCTGATTTGAGGCCTGCTGCCGTGCGGTGGTAATAGTGTGTGCGTGATTGCACAGGTAGCCGCTGGTGGGATGGAGGAGGACATCTTGGAATTCTTTCGCCAGTTCATTTGAATTTTGCAATGACCTGGTCGATTTTGAGGACAAGTCCCCCAAAATTCGAAGTTAATTTTGGCCATCACGTGTATACTGCCTTGGTCTGCTAAGCTGCAGATCTTGGGTAAGCTGTGGAGGGGAGATGGCAGGATGTGGGCCCATGTGAGCTTCACCCACCACATCTCAGCACAACAGACTCCCCTGGCTTGTGGTGGCCTCGCCTTGCTGGTGGGCTGCTGGCCTCAAGACACTGCCATTCAGAGCTAGGGAGTGTGAGCCGAGGCTTAACAGTTAACGAGTGTGCTCCCTTTCTTCCTAAATGACTGTCCCATGCTCCAAGGAGGAGAGGTTCGTAAGCACTTGTCATCTTCTCTCAATCTCATTCCAAATGTATTAAACCCATCAATGAGCCTTAGGATTCATAGTGTGTTATAGGAACAATTCCCTAATTTTAACCTGGATGGAGATACTTTCTCCAAGTGGTATGCTTGCTTATTTAATTCTGGAACTTTCAGAGAGGGATGTTATTGTAGCCTAGCCCCTGGGTGACATGTTTTCTGTGGGCTGCAGTATGTTCACCTCCGCGTGGGCTTTGGATGGGAGGAAGGAAGCTGTGCCATATGCTGTTTGTGAATTCTCGCTGCCATCCTTGCCTTTCCGAGTTCTCCATGGACACACAAATACCTGGAAGTGACAGTTGTCAATCTCTCATGCAGACAGGCAGGCTTCCAACAATGAGGGTCTTCTGACAAGGTTTGGAAGGGGGAACGCAGTGAGAAGCCATGATGGCTGTGAGGCACCTAGAGGCCCATGGACGAAGACCAGTGATGGTGGAGATGGGACTTCTGCCTGCGACTTCTGGGAGTCACCTTGAAAATTGCCCACTCGGGGCTACCTGTGGTCATCAGAGTGACCCATCCATCCTGACTCCTGGATTTTCTGGAAGGGGCTAATCTGACTTCTGCTTCCCCAGCCCTCCAAAGTTTGTGGAATCTTCCAATCCCCTATATTAAGCCTCTTTTTTCTTGGAATATCCAGAGCACCTTCTGTTTTTCTGAGTGAACCCAGACAGAAGCTCACAGGCCTATGGGAGATAAAGGGATAGGAAAGGCAATGTGGTGTCTGTCCCCACTCAGCCCCATGAACCCTTAACTGAGCCTGATAGAAACCACTGACCTCTGGCAGAACGTCAAGGTTCAGCTTTTCCCTGGGTCTCTAGGGGTACAGGAGCATAAGCAACTCTATCTTGTGACTGTATCTGACCTGTAATGGGGGAGAGGTATTTCTGTGTGTCCCACAGAATAGCTGGATTTGGTTCTGTGAGTTTCTTTGAAGTGCGGTCATACTCAGCAAAGATGTCAGTAGCCTTTGGGGACACAGAGACCTAGAGAAAACCCCAGCAGTGCCCTGAAGGTGTGAGACAGAGGACCCAGGAGTGCCCAGGACGTGTGCGCCGGAGAGGAAGAGAGCTGAGTGGAAACAGATGTTGGCCACCTGTGGATGAAGCAGCTCGCAGGGTTTATGCATAAGCACTATGACAAGTACTTGGAGACTTAACAAAATAATCAGGTGGGACCACGAGTAGTTGGGGTTGTGCCTTATCAAGTGGGACGAGGTTTATCCAAAGAAGGATTATTATTCGCATGATGCCACTTGTAACGACAGGTCAAATGGGTTACGAAAGGATTGGGTATAGCTTCTGGAGCTTCTGGAGTGTCAGCAGCGGACTAAGCAGCATGGTGGGATGGATGTTCTAGAAGACTGTAAAAGAATCCAGAAAGACCACACATGAGTCCCACCACTGCCATAAAGGGGACACTGTGGGAGAGGTGATAATCATAGCTAAAGTTTACATAGTATTTACTATGTGCCAGGCATTGTTCTAAGTGGTTTACATTTTATAACTAATTTAATTCTCATGGAGATGCTGTGAGGCAGCTACCATTATCA
Organism: Enhydra lutris kenyoni; assembly: GCF_002288905.1. NCBI lineage: Eukaryota > Metazoa > Chordata > Mammalia > Carnivora > Mustelidae > Enhydra > Enhydra lutris. The sequence goes on from NW_019154177.1 coordinate 3,178,102, forward strand.
TCGTATATTTATGAGTAAGGAAACCGAGACACACAAATTCGAAGGTCACATAGCTCATAAATGGCAAAATCAGGATTGCAAACATGGAAAATTTTTATGTATAAGTTATTCATATTACTGATTTTGAGAGAGAGAGAGATGGAAAGAGAGAGCACGTGCAAGTTAGGATAGGAGAATTTGACCGATAGGCTCTTACTACTTAGATGTAGATGAGATCTTAGAGATACAAGAATCAAGCTCTCCCGTTTTCCAGATGAGGAAGCTGAGGCAATGGGGTAGTATGCATTCCAGATCAAATGATTCCTAGTTAACTGTAGACAGAGTATTAGAATGCACATCTCCTTATTTCTCCTTTGATGGGAAAGACTAGGAGAATCCTCTTGTCCTTGAGACATGATCACTTCCCAACAGACACACTGGCTGAAAGGTTGAGGCTTGTAAAGCATCCCACCTTGGTTAGTGCTTTACTGGTCAAAGGCATTATCTTATGAAAAGTCTACTTCCGTAGGAGAATTAATGAATCACATAATTATGAACCATTAAGCGTTTAGGGCAAAATAAGGTGTTCAGCAGGTTTTCTTCGGACATGTTATAGAAAAGTACCAAGTTGTGACATAGACAACGTGGAGGAGGAAAAGTGACTTTTATGACATAGTGGAAAGGAAAAGCCTGTTCTCTCTGAGGCAGGGCTGAATCTATATGAACAGAGAGATCTAACTGGATGCTCCTAGACTTAGTGTCAGAAAACCCAAGACTGGTTTCCATAGTTTCTACTTAGCATCTGCTCTGAAGTTTTTCATTCCTCTATAATGTCTTGACACCTACCTGTCCTGTATACCTTCAAGGTTTCTTACAGGAAGTGAAATAATTCTCCATAAAACAGGCTTTATAGCTATGTAGAGCCCTGGGCAGTTGGGGGTAGCCTCGTGCTCTGTATCACCAAGAGGGAAGTCAGGGTGACACAGATGCCAGTTTTATCTGTAGCCAGTGCATGATTTTACCTTTCCTGGAGGTTTGCGCGTGAACCGTGCTTAAATTACCATCGCTGGAAATAGCTTCCACTCCCTTGGCTTCTGTTCTACTAGGCATTTTAGTTCTCTTCTCCCAGGGACTGGCATTCACCTGCTGAAATAAAAGAATGCAAAAGCAAATACAGGGCGACAAGTGTCCTATATCACACATGACACTGCCCCAATTCTGTGAATTAGGAGGAAATATTTGATGGGAAAAATATTTGATTGGGGTTCAGGAGACCTGATTTGTTGCCCAGACTCTATTGCTAGCCAATCATGTGACCTTGGGAACTTCACGGTTACCCCTGGGTCTTAATCTCTGCTTCTCTGAAATGAAGTGTCTGGCCTGGATTGCCATAATGGATTGTAATATTCTTTCCAGTTCTGTGTTCCTTTGTCTCTCCACTGATAAATGTATCGACTGGGTGTTAAAACTTGACAGTCTTCTTTGAAATTTCATCTGGAAGGTTCCAACTTCTTACATTACCTGAAAAACTGCCTGTTCTGAACATCTAGATATACCAGATAAAATATGGCAAACATCTTTTCAAATACATAGCTCCAAAGATAGTAAGAGATAACCCCATGGATGTAATGAAAAGTTTGCAGTATGAGCTAACTCCTCAGTGATATTGGGACTGGGGTGGGGAGCAGATACCAGTTTCAGTGATGCAGGGTCTTGAGATCTAGGTCCTTGGGGACGAGGGGTGAAGCCTTAGACCTCTGCCAGGAAGGCGATTATCATGGAGATCCTATTATAGAGCCAGAACCCTCAAAGGGGTTCAAAACTGAGTTAAAGAGACTCTGTCCATTGCAACAGTGAGACAGTGATAGCTTACATCCTCCTGAGCTCTGGTTTGAAAAGAAAGAGCCTCTGCTTAAAATTCCAAAAATTCATAACTATGTCACGGGGAGTTGGGGGGTTGCAATTCACACTGTTTTCATTGTCTGAGAGAAAAACTCTTTTTTGGCTGAAAAACTGGACTAAAGAACTGGGCCCAGGCCGATTTCCTTAACACAGATCACCCAGAGTTACTGATGAAGCTCTGCTTAATATGACTTCCAGATCCAAAATTAGAAACACTCAGAGAAGCAACCATCCAAAGCAAGTCCTCAGACTCAACATGTAGCACGATCAAATTGCTGAGAACTTCCAAGAGTTGGATAAACTGATAACTGCCTTTTATAAGCATGTTTAAAATAATTGAAGAAATAAAGGAGAGACCAAAATGTAAGAAGATATCCAAAAGAACAGACATATTTAAGAAAGGCACTACTTGAAATACTAAAGACAAATTTAAGTATTGAAATTAGAAACGAAGCCATTAGACAATGAGCTAATGACTGAATGAGTGAAATAGAAGATAGAACAGAATTATACAGAATAAAGTAATTTATACAGAATAAGTTATACAGAATAAGTTATACAGAATATTAAACAGAATAAGTATATTATACAGATTAAAGCTCAGGCAGATAATGATATATTGTAGCAGAGTTAGGGGACCTGGAAAATAGAGTTAAAAGTTCTGATATGTGTTCAGTAAGATTTCTGGGAAAAGAAAATGAACAGAATTGAGGAGAGGCAATGCTTTAAGAAATAATGGTTAGGGCTTTTCCAGAAGAGATGAAACAAGATTTCTCAGATTCAGGAATGACAGTGAGTGTGAAGCCAGAAAAATGAAGTTAAAGCTATACTTAGACAAAGCGTAAGAATCCTATAGAATACAAAAAGTGTGAAACTTATCTGTAATGATACATACCGTATGAGGTCATTGGTGGGGGACAGTGGGTAGAAAGTAATTACAATATGATACCAGAGAAGGGAGCGGTGTACTTTTTTAAACTTCAAGATAATAATAATAATAATAAAGACAAAGTAGAAGAAAGTGAGTGAAGAGTATGAAACTATCAGTACAATATGTAAGCACAGATGAAGAACAGCAGAACCCACCTTGACTTACTATCAAAGACATGAACCTTCGAAGTACAAGACATTATTTCTTACCTGTCCGCTTCCACAAATATTTGAAAGACTTCTCTCTAGTTTAGGCAAAAGTGTAGGGAACTAAGCTGTTGTTGTGGGAATCAGGGCAGCTTTCCTCTTGGTATCGCTGCTTCAAGACCACTACCAGGGAATAATCCATACAGCCACCCAAAAGCACGTCCCAAGACAGTCCTTGTAGCGATATTTGTAAAAGTGAAAAATTAACAGCTAATTAGTGGTCATTAATGTTTGAATAGTTAAGTAAAGCAAAGTACGTATATTTTTGGAACATTCTAGCCATCAAAAAGAACTAATAAAATCGATATATGTATTAACAATTTAAAGGACGTATTAAGTGAAAAAAGCAAGTTGTAAATTCGAAGGGATACATGCACCCCTGTGTTTATAGCAGCATTATTTGCAACAGCCAAGGTACGGAAGCAGCCCAGTGTGCATCAATGGATGAATGGAGAAAGTAGAGGTGGTATAGATAAATATGGGATATTACTCAGCTGTCAAAAAGAATGAAACTTTGCATTTGCAACAACATGGATGGAGCTAGAGAATTTAATGGTGAGTGAAATAAGTCAGTCAGAGAAAGACAAATACCATATGATTTCACTCCTATGTGGAATTTAGGAAACAAAACAAACATGCAAAGGGAAAAGGGAGAGAGGGAGGGAGGAAGGAAGGAAGGAACGGAGGGAGGGAGGGACAGACTCTGAACTACAGAGAACAAACTGATGGTCGCCAGAGGGGAGGGGTGGAGGGATGGGGGAAATAGGTGATGGATGAAGGAGGGCACTTCTCATGATGAGTCCCGGGAGATATATGGAAGTTTGAATCACTGTATTGCACACCTGAAACTCACATGACACTGTATGTGAACTAACTGGAATTAAAATAAAAACTTAAAAGAAAATAGCAAGTTGTGGAACAGTAAGTACCGAGGTAATAAGTAAAACATATATGCACACAACATTACATTTGTAATTTATGTGTTTACAAATGAGTAGAAAATTGCGAAAGAAAATTCACAACATTGAAACAGTGACAGCTCTGCTGTACGTTGCCCTTAGCACTGGTTTTAAAATTAAGATACACAGTTGGCTAAGCCTGCGTGGCTCAGTTGGTTCAGTGTCTGCCTTTGGCTCAGGTCATGATCCTGGAGGCCTGAGATCAAGTCCCTCACCGGGCTCCTTGCTCAGTGCCGAGTCTCCCTCTCCCTCTGCCGCTCCCCTTCCTCATGTTCATTCTCTCTCTCTCAGATCTTTTAAAAAATAAAAATAAAGAAAAGTTAAATTAAGATACATAAATCTGATAACGCTGGTCAAATGTGTAGAAGGGAATGCAGGGGACCATTCCCTTTGGGGAGGAATGGCCAGGAGGGAACTTCACATTATCTGGGGTATGTAAATGAGTTACAACAATAATGTTTTTGTAAATTATTACTGTGATTCAGAAATACATTTAAGGGGTGCCTGGGTGGCTCAGTCGGTTAAGCGTCTGATTTTGGCTCAGGTCATGAGCCCAGGGTCCTGCTCAGCAGGGGGCCTGCTTCTCCCACTCCCTCTGCTGCTTCCCCTGCTTGTGTGTGCATTCTCTCTCTCTCTCTCTCTCTCTCTCTCTCTGTCAAATAAATAAATTTTTTAAAAATACATTTAAATTGACAACAACAGAAAAAACTACCATAAAACCTGTGATCACAGTGTCTGGGGCGTGGGAATCTCTCATCCTAACAGTTTTACAAATTGTGTGCATATGTGTACATGTGTGATTGTGTGTGTGTGTGTGTGTGTGTGTGTGTGTGTGTGTGTAACTGGATGTTAAAGTGATGCCTCTTAGGGCGCCTGGGTGGCTCAGTGGGTTAAGCCTCTGCCTTCAGCTCAGGTCATGATCCCAGGGTCCTGGGTTCGAGCCCCGCATCGGGCTCTCTGCTCAGCGGGGAGCCTGCTTCCCTTCCTCTCTCTGCCTGCCTCTCTGCCTACTTGTGATCTCTGTCTGTCAAATAAATAAATAAAATCTTAAAAAAAAAAAAAAAAAAAAAAAAGGCGCCTCTCGCTTAGTGCAACCGCCCCCAGACCATTCTGAGAAGAAAACAGCAAGCGTTGCCTCCACCCCAAAGCGATAGGAGACCGCCCTCCAGGACGGAGAAGAGGGCTGTTGAGCCCACCACCGGGGCACAAACGCTGAGATGACATCCCTGAGAGAGACTATCTCTAGGGAAATCTGCCGGTGAGGCCTGTCACTTGTCCACCCTGCCTTCAGGGAAGAGCAGGGAGGGTACCGCCCTTCACTCTAAGTCAGAGGACAGGGGCTGCTTGTGGGGGGAGGGGGCGTCACCCAGACAGCTTGACCTATGTCCCCTGGAGGCTTGTGCGTGTGCCTGTGTGTGTATGAGAGAGAGGAGACTGGCTAGTAACACCTGCCTCAGCATCCACAGGCACGAGGCCGGCAGAGCAGAGAAAAGGCCCCTGCCCACTGAGAGGTCGTGATGCCTCCACCTCCCCCAGCGACAGGTGCAGAGATGCGCGGACGTAGAGCTGCACGTTCCTCTGAACCAGGTGTGGGTGACGCAGGAGGGAGCCAGCTTACAGCCATACCCGAGAGAACCCGCATGAGCCCCAAAGAGGTGGAGGGACCGTAGGATGCCAGATGGCTGACGGGCCCCGTAAGGGAGAGACTGTGGGATGTCTCCAGTGGGGAACTGACTAAAGGATTCAGCAGTGAACATCCACCCGAGCCCAGAGAGCACCAGAGCCAGATCACGAGAGTCCCAGTCAGAAACCACTTCCTGCCTCTTCCCAGCCACCCCTCTATCTCCCTAACCCCCAGCACTAGAAGGCTCAGAAGCCGCAGCTCCCAAGAGGAGTGTGGGGAGGAGCTAACAGAGAGAGGGAACAAGAAGCCAAACCAAGTGACTACTGACCCCCACCAAGGTCCAAGCTGGAGATGGAAAGAAGCTCTATTTTTTTTTTTTTTAAGTAGAATTAACATACAACGTTGTTTGAATCTTGGGTGTACATTGTAGTGATTCAACAGTTCTCAGTGTTCATCACCATACATTACTCTCAATCCCTATTTAAGGAGAAGCTCTACTTTTTTGTTGTTTTTGTTTTTTTAATTTATATAGATATATATTTTTAAAATATTTTATTTATGTATTTGACAGAGAGAGATCACAAGTAGGCAGAGAGGCAGGCAGAGAGAGGGGGGAGGAAGCAGGCTCCCTGCTGAGCAGAGAGCCCCATGTGGGGCTTGAAGGCACAGGCTTAACCCACTGAGCCACCCAGGCACCCCGAGAAGCTCTACTTTTAGATAAAGTTTGGAGTTTTGTGCTTTTCATCAGACAGGACCTATTCGTTTACAACATGAGATTATTTGGAAACTGAAAGGAGCTAATGAGTCGCCCTGGTGATTCTGAGAAGAAATCCATCAAATGAAGGGATGGAATATTTTCCTGTAAAAATAGTTTGCTCATCACGTCTGTCCACATTTAGGGCTGTCAGTTGAACTGAGGTCACAAGACCCGCAGACCTAGCTTTCAGATTATTTTTTTTTGCCACAGTGACAACTAGAAGGACTCTTCTCACGCACCAGTGCCTGAGAGTTCACTGATCACTGATTCATTGATTCAGTAAATATTTGTTGAACCAGTGGATGTTATGCTTCCTTATCTTTTTCTTTTAAAAAAAATATTTATTTATTTGAGAGAGAGAGAGAGCACAAATGACAGGGAGGGACAGCAGGAAAGGGAGAAGCAGACTCCCAGCTGATCAGGGAGCCTGCCTGGGGCTTAATCCCAGGACAGGGGATCATGACCTGAGCCAAAGACATACGTCTTTGCTCTTTCTCTTACATTTATGGCTGACGTGTTTAGTTCTCATTACATTTGCCCCCTCTCTGTGCTTACTGTGACAGAAGTACATGCCAGGTTGTCTGGTAACCAGAAACGATGTCTCACATACTATCCATGGCTGCGTCCCTTGCCCTACATCAGATGTGTCCTACCTTCCTCCTTCACTGCCAACTTCCACTGCCTCGTCGACCCCAGCAAGGAAAATGCGAGAATGACATTTGCTCTGGAGAAAATGAGAGTCACAGTGACGGCCACCAGGTAACTAGCAAGAAGAGGGCAAGTGTTTTACCTGGTTGTTTGGGAAAGGTCTATTTGAGCTAAGTTGGGAAAGATGAGAAGAATGGAGCTCTGAGTAAAAGGAACCAGCAAGTTTGTCCAGTGCCCGTGCAGAGTAAGTGAGAAGGTTGATATGAGTAGGGAGACCAAAGTGGTTGTCAGGGGCCATACCACGGGGTTCCTACAGGCCAGGTAAGGGGACTGGATTCACCTGGCTGCTGGGTGATGCATGGTCTCTATGGGGCAAGACTAGGAACCAAGAGAGTCGAGAAGCGGCTGTGGTGATCGATCACCTAGGCAAGAGTTGATGTATAGGGGAGGCCAACCATGGTGCAAAAGAGCGGACTGGGTATCTGTTTTGGAGTGAAAGCCAGCAAGAATTGCTAATGAGATGGGTAGGGGAAGAGAGAATGGGGGAGATCATTGGAGACTTCTAGATTTATGGCTTGTACAAATGAGTAAATGGTGTTATGCTCCGTAGAGATGGGAAAGCAAGTGGGAGGGAAGCAGGTTTCCAGAAGAAAAATAAGAGTTTCATTCTGTGCTGTTGGTTTTGAGATGTCTGTTAGACCCAGAAGGGAAGATGGCCCAGTAGGCATTGTGTCTATGACGCTGTAGCTTGAGGCAGGGGGCCAAGGGAGAAATAGAAATTTGAAAGTCATCACTTTTATCTGTTTACTTACAGACTAAGTAAATGAGGAACAACCTGCAAAGATATTGAATGAGTCATTCTGTCAACTTGTTTTCTGATTCCCTGGCCAAAACTGATTCTGTGTCTATTCCATGCATGAACCTGCGTCTTGCTCTTCTGCTCTAAACTAGTTCACTATGGAGTGAGGCTTTCCCTTAAGGTCCTGTACTGAGCTGTTAGCAGCTCACATATTTTTATATCTGGTCTCAGCCCTGAACATTTCCTCCATATAAGAAGTAGCTTGTGGCTCATATTCATAGCTCCAAAATCGGAGTCCTGGGCCCCAAACTCTTTGTTCCATTACTACTGCCCAAGACTATGGGATTCCATTTGCATCAGTTCACTGGTGAGGTCTCATCTATTTTGATTAATTTGGTCTTTTAGCCCTGATAAAATCTTCCTTTGCCAAAATTCAGCTTTTACATTTATTGTCTCACCACAGATGCAGTCACTGCTTTATTATTATTATTATTAACACATCTCACAAACATAAGCCCAATATATCAATCTTAAGCTGAAGGTATCTCGACTGGTCCCAATATTTGGGTGATGTTAAGCCTTAAAGACATAGTTTAAAGTTGCCGGTTCACTTCCACATGCTTCAGAACTATCCGACTCTTGCCTCCGCGACTATTCTTTTGGGTGAATTTATTCCCTGAAGTTTTATTCTCTGGAATTCTGGGGCTCTTTTTCTCTTAGGATAAGGTGATATCCTCTCTTAATTTCCAGAATTATCTTAGGAAAGAGGAGTTCTCTTCTGCACCCCATAGCATCCATCCCAGAGCAGCAAATGAAAGAAAGACCCTCTCCCAACATCTCAAAAGCAGAATTAGGAGGAAAGATGGTAGGCTAACCTGAAGAAGTCAGAGTGCGGGGTCTGCAGTCCTTTCCAATAAATTCTTTTAAGCTTTTCAAAATTTTCTACATTGCCCTACATCCCCAAGAGGTAAATGATTACCTTAAAACCTTTAGCCTTTATGTTACCCCATGGAAAGATTTTTTTTGGTGAATGGTTTAATTTTTAACTTTTATTAGTTGACAAGTAGACCAAACTCATTAGATCTTCCTCAGACTTAAAGGCCAGCTGAGGTCACTTCCATCTTCCCTAATCTTCCAGCCAGAATCAATGTCCCTCCTTGTAGGATCCCGACATCCCATACCCTGTGTTTGCAGTGCTGTTCATTGTGTTCCTCATTAGGGTGGGGTATGTCCTGTCCCTTTTGAGTCCTGTCTCACCAGAAATGTTTAGTAGAAATGGGCTCTCCACAAAGCAGAGACTTAATATCCATTTGGGTTGACTCAAGTGACTTTTGTGGTTTACTGATGATAGCTGTTGGCATGAAGATCACTGAGCTTTCTGGAACATTCATAGCCTGTGATTCTGCTCCCTTTCCAGGCAGAACATTTCAAAAGACTCACACATACTCCCTGCCCCACTCGAGACAAGAAAGCTTTTAGCGAAGCCTTCACTGACTTCCATTCTGGTAAATCCAGTGGCCAGTCCCGAGTATCTTTTAAGCTCAACGGCTTTCATCACTCATTCCTCCCCTGTACTGTTTCACTTGATTTTCACCCATGATTCGGACCTGATTTTCCTCATGCCTTATTGTGTCTTCCTCCTGAATCCTTTTAGCGAGTCCTCATGTTTTCTGGAACCTCTGATATTGGTGTCCCCAGGACTGTGGTCTTGAGTTTTTTCCCTATTCAAACTCACTCGCAAGGTGAGCCCACACAGTCTCCTTTCTCTAACTGCCCTTCCTCACACCCCTCCCCGAGCCAGCACTTCAGCCCTTCGGCCACCATCATCTCTCCTGTTGTATCCAGTGGGTATCTCGGTCTTCACATGCCCACAAGGAGAATGCCTCAACCCCCTCCATCTTCATCCCTGGGGCAAGACTGCATCTTGCCGCAAACCTTGGAGTCCTCCTCAGTTAGTCTGCTCTTTCCCTCGGCGAGTGTTCCCTCCACCAGCACGTCCTGTCAGCTCTGCCTTCAGACCTTTCCCCAAATGCCATTGCTTTTCATTTCCTCCACTCCTAACACAATCACCTGTCACTGGGGTAAATAAAACATACTCTTACCTGGCCCCACTCTTTCTCCTCTCTTTTTCAGTTCGTCTCCACACGGCAGGCAGAATATTGAAAATGTAAATACATATGTTCTAACTTACATAAATCTATAAATATGTAAATGCACCATTTACTGGTTTAACATCTTCCAAAGCCTTCTCAGTAAAATTAGGACAAAATGGACCAAGTTAATGCACAGCACAGGACAGGAAGTTGCTTCTCTTGTTCCCAAAAGCCATGAATGAATGAGTTATCTTCTGTTCAACACACACCCAGTGTGTGAGGCTAGAACACAGAAAGGCAACTGCAAACAGAGGGAACACACGTTGGTCGTTGCTAGTTCAAAGAAATCTGAAATCATGTAGGTAGCTATTCCAAGAACCAGTGTATGGTTCCTGATGGGGCTTCTGCAGGTGATGCGGAGGACAGCAGTGCCCCCAGAATATCTTTCCTCATGGCTCGTAGCTCTACTCTGTGGGCAGTGTCTAATCTGGCACAAAACTCACCTCTTTTACTGAGTTTTATTTTCAGTGACTCTTTTTTTTTGTTTTGTTTTGTTTTATTTGTCCCTTCTTCCTTTTCCCCATATCTGCCAGGTCCTTATTGTGCTTTCTTACATGCTATTTTCTTAATTTGTCAAACTTCTTACGCTGTCCTCTTATCCAAAGTTCTGGGGAAGGATGTTCTATCTTGTTTGTGTTCACCTGGCCCTTGCTCATGCTGGAGTGTTTCTGGCTGTGTTGTGTAATTCCAGATTGTGGCCTCACAGTTAATAAACTTTACTCAAGGAAATCTTGTCGGGGGTTGAGGGATTATTCTTCCAGAGAGATTTTTGTGTTTGCTTCTGCTAAGTACTACCAACCTGAGGCCACTTTTATGTCCATTTTATGACCTTAGTCTTCTTGGACTTATGTAAATAGCATCTATGTGAATCTAAAACTGAAGACTGTAGAACCCCGTAGTTATTCATTTCACTGGGAGGATTTCTTGTTTGTTCTGTTATTTTGTCTGGTTTGTTTTGTTTTGTTTTTACCATCTAGAGTATAGGCCAAGAGAGAAAAGCTTTCTGTCTCTCTGAGCAGGTGAACAGATGTATTTTTTCTAGTTTGCCCATCAGAATAGCTGTGGCTTGGTGTGACCAGCAATAAGAAAAGGACATTTTGTTGTAGGGACCTTAATTTTTATGTCAATAAACAATAAATTGAGAGTTATGAGCTCTCAATTCTCAACTGAGTTAGTAAATACAATTGGAAAGACACAACACTGTGGCTCTCTTACTGCATTATATCTTTTGAATTTGGCTTGTAATTACTTTGTAATGCTGGTGATGTGGGATGGCCAGGGGAAAGGAGTATGGTTTCCTCTGGGGTAAGTGTAGAATGTTGCTTCTATTTCTTCTCTGTAGAGTGGATTTGTAAGTAAACTAGTTGAATTAATGTTCAGTTCTGAGCAGCTTTATAAAAGTAAAAGGACGATAACTAAGACGCCTTTGTCATCGGTAGGTGGGGTAGAACTGTGGTCTCAGCTCCTTGGGTCATTCTGAGCTGCAGTGGAGGGAACTGGAAGGAGGGACCCCTGGAGATGATGTCAGGAGTGCTCCGAGCTTTCCCCGCACTTGTCCTCAGAGGGGCCCACCTACCTGGTGTCAGTAATGGATTTTACTACTTTCAGAGGCAATTCCCATTGGCCTGCTCTGGGCAGCCTGCTCTGGACTTGGCCCTTATTAAATGTTAGGGTTTTGTCAGCTGGTACCGAAGCCTCATCAGATGGGGGCACTGGAGAGACACCCTAGAGGAGAAGCATTTGCTTGCTGGATGTGGCTGTGCACTCCCCCCTTCCAATCACCACTCCCTCCCAACCATGGTCCAGGGCTACCCCGAGCTTCTCCAGAGAGGTGTGGAGCGGCATCTCTCTCAGGCCACCAGCAGAACCTTCCAGGTGGGGAGCTTTCCCTCATACCCTGGGGGTGGGGGGTGGAGGGCACTTTCCCTCATACCCCAGGGCCTGTGTTTTCAGCCACTCTGGCAAGTGCCAAGTTCTTGAAGCTTCTCTGCAACCCAGTGAGCTCCACAGGCACCCTCCCTAGTAAGGTCTGGATCCCCATGCTTGGTCTTTCCTCCAGCCCCAGGGGTGGCAGTGGGCCCTTCCCTATGCCCTTCCTCTGATACTTTGAGCTCTTACTTCTCACTAGCCACCCCCTCCTTTCTCTGGGGCGTTGAGAGAGTAATTCTTCATGTGAAACTTTCCTCATTCAGTTCACTATGTGGTTTCTCTCTCTTGACTGGAGGGACTGATACAACCATTGACTTGTACTTTTGCCTATTATCGGATATTGAACCTTTTGGATCATAGGTTTGATGGGGTTTGGGAATATAGGTGAGGTTCAGTGGGGTGAAGTCCAGAGGTAATGGCCAAGAAAGAATTCTTGAGCTGTCTTTGGTGCAAAATGGTGGTTTATTGAAGCGCGGGGACAGGACCCCTGGCCAGAAAGAGCTGCTGCCCCAGGGTTGTGAGGGGTGGCTGACTATATACTTATGGGGTTGGGGGAGGCAAGGAAAAGGGAGGTTTTCAAAAGAACTTTCATATGCTAAAGAGGACCTACAAGATACTGGAGGCCTTGCCATTGTCAAGTTAAGGTTCTTTTTCCCCTCTAGCAAGGTATTACCACTAAGACAGTTGGGAGATTCCTGAAAGAACATCACATATGTCCCACCCAGGAGTGGGGGGGGGGGCAGGGCATTGCAGGGGGTCAGCTTCTGCTTTGTCCTCAGCTTGCCTTCTGTTCTCTCCTCAGGTTGGCCTTACATGCTCATTATTTAATGTTCTCCCAGAGTTGACATCAAATCTTTAATGTAGGAAATATATTGATCAATACTGATCAGTTTTAAGCATGTTCTTCATTAGGTTTGACCCTATTATTATGTTTTCTACATAAATACAAATGAAATATATTTTTGTGTAATTTAGTTGTGATTCCATTTTCTCTTCATATCTTCCAGAATTTTTCTGCCTCTTTGCGGGTGGAACCCCTCAGCCAACATACACACATGTATGTGTGAGAGAGAATACATGTGCTTAATTAAAGGAGCAAATGACTTTCATAAATGTGATCATTCTTAACTATCAAATTATATCATTTCTTCTAATCCTAGGTTAATCCTCTTTTTTGTTTTTAAAGATTTTTTTATTTATTTGGGTGGGAACGAAAATGAGAGAGATTACAGAAGGAGAGGGAGAAGCAGGCTCCTGCTGTGCAGGGACCCCAATACAGGGCTCCATACCGGGACCCCAGGATAAACAGGACCTGAGTTGAAGGCAGATGCTTAACCGACTGAGCCACACAGGTGTCCCTTAGGATAAACCTCTTAAAGAGCTGTAGACCTTTCTTCCCATTACTACACATTTTTGTTATGTGTGCCCCAAATCTCTGTAACTTTTAGATGTGTGTGATAATTTATTGGGTATATGGGTTATATTGTTCTATCTCATAGCCTCATGGTTAAAAAAAAAGTTCTTCGTGTTTGTTTGGGTTTTTTTTCTCACAGAAATGTCTTTGGCCACTTTGCTAAAATGGTCATTTCTGGTTTTTATGTCTTTTTTTTTTAGGTGTTTGTATGCCAAGCAATAAATAAACTACTTAGAAAATTCCTTGACTAATATTTCTAAATAAATCACAAAATGTCATCAATAGTGATTATGATATAAAGAGTTCATTTTGCATCTCATCTCTTCTGAAAACAGTATGATTTTTTTGTCATCAAACACGATCTTGGACTTAAGGTTGAGATATCTTTCGCCCATATGTTACGAATACTATTAGTCTTGTTTCACTAAGTGCTTTTTTCTGTAACATAAGTAATAAGTAGGCACATATGACCTTTCAGCAAATTTTGAATTTAACACTTTCTGGGTCTTGGTTTTTTGGTTTTCGTTTTTTTAGCTCAAATGTCACATTTGATTTGGAAGCAAAAATCTATGTTAAAATTTACGTTATTTTAATTTATGCTTTTATAATTTAACAATAAATAATAAAATAAAAAAGTGAACAAGAGGGTTGGGAAGGGGATATTTGATCATGACATTTTTGAGTTAGATGTAATTTTTGTGGTCTACTATTTGGAATTTCTGTGTAAATTTCATACATTATACATATATATCCAATTTGTTTTCTGGAAAAAATAGACTAGTTACTATCAAGTCAATATTAAAGTGCTTCATATTCAAATACAGCCCCTCTTCATTGAACAGTGGGCTTCAGGACATTGTATTGGAAGGCAATGAAATAAATGATTTATTTGTGTGCAACTTAAGATATAAAATGACTTCTGAAAATGAGAAGGGTATTCTGAGGAACTATAACATTCACTTTAAAAAAATGAGAAAACACTTTTAGAAACAATTTGTTAAAGTAAAGCAACCCCAAAATTTATGAAAATCTTTCTACCAAATGTTAGTAGTTAGCCTACATGTAATAATTAGTTTCAGGTGGGTGGCCCGGGTGGCTCAGTCAGTTAAGCATCTGCTTTCTGCTCAGGTCATGATCCCAGGGTCCTGGGATCGAGTCCCACATCAGGCTCCCTGCTCACCAGGGAGTCTCCTCCTCTGCCCCTCCCCTGGCTCATGTGCATTCTCTCCTTTTCTCTCTCAAATAAATCTTAAAAAAAATATTAGTTTCAGATGTGCAATATAGTGACTTGCCACTTCCATACAACACCCAGTGCTCATCACAACAAGTGCCCCCCTTCATCCCTATTATCTACTTTACCCATCCCTCCACCTACCTTCCCTCTGGTAACCATCAGTTGTTCTCTAGAGTTAAAAGTCTATTTCTTAGTTTGCCCCTCTTTTTTTCCCTATGTTCATTATGTTTTGTTTCTAAAATTCCACATGTGAGTGAAATCATATGGTGTTTGCCTTTGTCTGACTGACTTATTTCACTTAGCATTATACACTCTAGCTACATCCACGTCATTGTAAATGACAAGATTTTATTCTTTTTATGGCTGAGGAATATTCCATTGTACATCCATACCACATCTTCTTTATCCATTCATCAGCCCATTGACACTTGGGCTGTTTCCATAATTTGGCTGTTATAGATAATGCTGCTGTAAGCATCAATGTGAATGTATTCCCTTCAAATTAGTTTTTTTTTTATCCTTTGGGTAAATACCTCATAGTGCAATTGCAAGATGGTAGGGTAGTTCTATTTTTGACTCTTGAACTGTTGGTGGGAATGCAGACTGATACAGCCACTCTGGAAAACAGTATGGAGATTTCCCAAATGTTAGTTCTAAAAGAAGAATTGAGAAGTCTTAAGCTGCTGGTCTTACATATCAGTCCTACCCCTGCTCTGCTCCCTAATCACTTCCCTCTCAAATGAGATTATGTCAGAGAAACTACATATACCTTTAAGAAAAAACAATTTCGGATTTTTAATAAAATGGATTCTTTTTGACAGAGCAAAAATTGAAACCTCATTAAGGAAAAATATCAGTAATGTGGCATATATTGGGTGATTCTATATTCACTGTAGCCTTAGGACCAAGTGTGATTAACTATAATCACAGTACTGTCTCCTGTGGTTTCATGATACTTCTTAACCACTTGTAAGGTTTTGCTTTTTCTGTGCTATGCCTTCTCTTCAAATCACTAAACTTTTACTTTTTTTTTCAATAGGAAGTACATTTTATGTACATAAATCTAAGACCATTTAAATATAGATTCTTTCTCAAACTTGAAAGTTGATGACCAGTATATCAAAATTACAAGACAGAGTTGTTACATTCTAATATTTACCCAGAGCAAAACAGTCAAATAATTCATTTGACCACTGTCTCAAAAGCCACATGCCAGAGCAAAATTAATTTTTATGGAGAAGAATAATGAATAAAACAAGAATAAGGACCACCTCTAGGTTCTCAATACTGTTGGTGATAAATTGAAATATTTTGGTTAGGTATTATAAGTCCCCTGTTATACATTTCCCCATGTTAATATATACTAAGTTTCTTGGAAGGTTACTCCTGACCAGAAGATACTAGGAGAAATTATACAGCCTTGGAGGTAAGGTGGTACTTGTCATATAGCCAGCTTCTAGTGTGGTAGTGTGGTAGTCACCTTCTGAGATGGTGGCCCACCTTTGATGACCAGGTTGTAATAGATAAGTCTTTTAGTCAGAGAGTGTCAGAATATAGCAACTGAGTGATTCCCAGCAACAGCCTGCTATGTACCACCTTGTGGGGTACTCTGCCATGAGCCAGTTGAGCTGAAGGCTGAAAGTTGGTGCACCTCCTTCTATTGCTGCTAGTCCCATCACCCTGTAAGCCCAGCTCCTTACATCACTGAAAGGAAAGCCCTAAAATAAGGTTCCCCATACAGCCACTATTAGCTACATATTTATTTTTCCTTCTCAAACATTGTTTTGTTGTCATGATTCCAAAAGTACTTTGGTACAGTACTATGCTCTGTTACCCTAGGGTAGCTCCACAAATGCCCTAACCAAAAAGGATGTCAGTGCTGCTCAAGACCCTGTTGGGTGGGCTCACTTCCTACCTGCATCCTCTGTGCCACGGGCATCAGGAGTTCCTCTCTTGGTGATAGTCTCAGTGAACTGCTTTGGGAGGCCCTTGTCCTTCCAAATCAAAGATTGTTTTTATAGAGTACTCTGAATTTGTGATAAATGGAAGTATCTCTTCATATTGTCAGTATATTGCTGGGAATCAGACAGTTGCTATGTTCTGACACTTTCTGACTGGAAGAAGCTGCTGTATCTATTATGATCTGATTGCCAAAGGAGCGCCGCCATCTTGGAAGCTGGCTACCACACTAGGTATACAGGTAAGTCATGGGAAAGTGCGATATTGTCTTAGAGTTAACCAGGTTACATGCTTTATTTAATAACTGTGTCTAATATTCCACAACGGGACATATGGTGGTGACAAGGACTGTTTTCTGCAGGTTCACTGACAATAAAACTGTTATTTCACTATTGAATATATGACACTTGGGTTTTTTTATTCCATTCAATAATTTTTAGAATTTATCCCATTATCCCCAGTTTATTAAGGGTTTTTAACTTTAAAGTACTTAGAGCAAGCACTGTCAAATGTATTTTTAGTAACCATTGTTAGGAATTTAGTGCTGTAGCAGTATTGATTCACTAAGTCAGTGAATCATCTTTATGGATGTACCAGTATTGAATCATCCTTGTGTTCTGGGAAGAACCCCAGGAGGCAGTTCTTAAGACCTCTAGTTGCAGATAAGCTACTTAAAGATCATCAGAAACTGAAGTGTTCTCAAAACAGCTAAGTTTCCAGAATACATGCTGTGATTAACTGTCTTCCTTGTTTATAATGGCTGTGATTCACACAGTTCCTTTGATAAGACCTGATGCATCTTTTTGTTGAATTTATTATTTGCAGATGTGATAAACACTTGAGTTTACCAGGTTGATTACATTAATTGTACTTATTTTTAGGGCGCAAAATGTGCTCATGAGTGATCCCCTCTGTCTTTAAATCAAACATGTGAATTTATTTCCAGGCATGTCTTTTAGCTCTGCCAAAGCAGTCTTGTGCAAAGGCACTGTTTCTGGAAAGCCTCTGAGGATTTGTTAACTGGAATAGGTATGGGAGAGATAGTTTCTCTAATAAAAGGAGCTTTAAGGAGAAAAACCAATTAAATGCCTCCATGATGCTCATGCATTTTGGTTTTAAAGATTTTTCAGCCACAAGAGCAGAGTATTGTGAACCCTGAGTAAGTCCCTTCTGGAAAGAGGCCATATTATCTGTTTTTGCTACTTAAATGATTGTTATTCCATAGGTCTGAGACACAAGGATTTGGAGCCTGGAGAAAATCCTTCAACTTAGGAAAGTCTATAACAGGAATAATAAGCAGATTTTATTTCCTCTCTGTTTTCTCTAGTGCAGGGAAAAGAAGTTCTTCCCATGATCGGGCCTCTCTCCTCTCAGGAATCGTGTTGGGATTTGAAGCCAAAGAAAAAGTGAGTGTTAAAAGTATTCTCTTGCCTCTCCTTGTTCTTTCATTGTGTGTTTCACTTAGGGGCCACTCTCAAATGTATGGTTTTGTCAACCTTAAAAGTAAAACAGCCAGTTATTTTACCGGAGAAATGGGTTTATTTGAGAATAGCAGAGGAATTACAATTTGGGACATACAAGCTCTGGCAAACCATAGGCAAGTCTGGAGATCAAAGGAAAGGAACATTACTGGGTAGAGAAAAGGAGGAAGGTTGGAAGGGGTTACTTTAAAGGGAAGAAAGCCCATTGGAGGAAAGTGAGAGTTCAGGGTGCTGACAGCCTCTCACTGGCCAAGTTGTGGTATTTTCTTATTGGCTGAGCTTGTTCCTGGGCAAGGAGAAGGTTTTCCTTCCTCCTATCCCAGTAGTTAAGTATGCTTCTTCCTGTTGGGAATGCAGTGGAGCAGAAGAAATAAAACATCGGAGTTCCCACTTCTGGCCTCCTGACTCCATTTTAAAATGAGGTTTCCTTTGCTCAGTTTCATCGTTTAGACATACATCATTTTATCCTGCTTCACTTTATTCTACTTCACAGATACTGTGGTTCGTTTTGTTTTGTTTTGGTTTTTACAAATTTAAGGTTTGTGGCAACCCTGTGTGGAGCATGTCTATTGGTGCCATTTTTCTATTAGCATTTGCTCATTTTGTATCTCCATTTTGGTAATTTTTGCAATATTTCAAACATTTTCTTTATAGTATATTCATTATGGTGATCTGTGATCAGTGATTGCAACTTGCTGGAGGCTTAGATAATGGCTAGAATTTTTTAGAAATATTTTTAAAATTAAGGTATGTTCATGGGTTTTGTTGTTTTTTTGTTTTTTTGTTTTTAGCCATAATGCCACCTATTAGAAAAGAAAAGTTTCCCTTAAATTTTCTGTATTTTCCTTCCTCTTCATCCAACTACCTCAGCATTCTTCTAATCTTAGCTTGGAGATCAAAGCAAGAGTCATTTCTTTTTTCTTAACACCCAGTGTAGGAAAGTCAGGCATAGCCTGAGACTCTGTGTGAGTACTTTCTGCTTCAGCCATTTACTTTAAAGTTTTGATTGGGTTCAATGCCCCAGATTCCTCTCTCTCCCACTCTGATTTTCGCCTCTCTTTGAATGAAACGTAAGGGTGAAGAGCAAAGACTCAGCATTATTGCTACAAAAGAGGAGGGACAGAATTAAGGGCAGATGCACTAATTTTCTGTTATGCTAGCGCATGGGGGGTGGAACTTCCCATGGGCAGAGTTAGTTTTGGCTTTGATTTGTCAGATACAGTCTCTTGCAAGTGACAGAAGTCAAACTGAATAGTATTTTTTAAAAGAAGGGCCAAGAGCAAAAAAAAAAAAAAAAAGAAGGGCCAAGAGCAAAGGGGAAATTTCGTGCTAAGTAGTCTGGGGCAGCTCAAAAGTTAAGGGCCTTTGGAATACAGTGGCTGAGATTGGGTGTCAAGGCTGCTCTCTCTCTTCTTCACCCCAGACGTCCCAAACCCATTTTTCTTGTTCCCTTTCATTTCACTTTTCAATCTTTTCTGAGAGCCAGGAGACCTTCCTCAGCAGCTCCAGAGCCTTATTAACAACTTCATAAAAGAAAGAAAAAGTGTGTTCAGGGGGCAGAGCTGAAAATCTCAGGAAGTTCTTTCATTAGATCAGTTCAGGCTGTGTTCCCACCTTTGGGGTAACTGTGACCCAGGACCCAGGACAGTAGTTCTACTGGCTGTAAGGTTGGGGGATGGGCACTTTCCCAGAGTTTTTCAAGTCAGTGCCCTACCCTTCCTTGAAAAAAACTTAGTGGGCACCTAGAGCCTTTTTTTTTTTTTTTTTTTTAAATGGGAAAGGTTAGAACAGGATTTAAAAATCTAATGACAATTGAAGTTTCAAGTAAAACCTGTTCTCGCAGAGTAACTTACAGGAAACTTATCAAGAAAACATAATTAAATGGGTTGATTTATGGAAATATATATGGTTCTTGGGAATCTGGCCACAGCTCACTCTCTGAAATTGGGTGCACACCTTTGAAAAAGAGCCTTTGATGTTTGCTTTGCTGTTGTGTCCTTTCCCAGGAGTGCATATTACTCGCTGGGCTTTTACTAACTGAAGACTTGGGTCGCACTTGCCTCTGTGGGGATGGCCCTTGGTGTTCCTGGATGACGGACTGACTGCCCGCCCTGCCCAGCGCTGGGCTCGCAGCTGCCAGGTCGGCCAGCTCATGAGTCCACCTTCCTCCCCACGGGCTCGCCGCTTGCCAGCCCGGGAGGGAACACGGTGCACCTACTCTCAGCCTGGCCTACTTGCTTCTTCCCACCTTCAAAAAGAGGGAACAGAAATAAGAGCACTTCAGGCACAACTAAAGGGAAGGATCCTCCGGCCACTGCACTGGGGCATGTTCTGATTGGCTGAGGTCACCTAGGCAACTCTCCAACCAGAGAGTCGAACGGGGCTGTTTGGCTTTGACCTACAGTCTATTATTACCGTTCGTCCAATCGGACATGGCTATGTCAAACTTATTTGAATACACGGACTATAAAGGAACCCCTTACTCCAAGTCCCGGAAAGTCATCAGTCTTTGTTAGAGGCGGAGTCATGTTCCTGTGGTTGATCGTCTAAGGGGTTTTCCTGAGTCTCTAGGGAAGGCGGTAAGAATGTGAGGACCGTAAACAGGAGTTTGTTGTTGGGCGAGATCGTAAAGCAGCTTGGTCCTGAAGTTCAGCGATGGTCGTGGGCCTCGTTTCTCCTGGGGAACCTGGGCGATTGGGGGAGTCACGCTTCTTCTGCTGTCCTGGGGGCGTGTTGGGCAGTCTCACTGGAAGCAGAGGCTTTCTTCAGACCTTGAAGTTTTCATCAGATGGCTATTTCCTGTGTGATGTCCACCAAGGACACCAGCTGGAAGTGAGCATTAATATACACTCAATAATTCTGTTTTGAAATGTCCTGTAAATGAAATCCTACCGTATTTTTACTCTGCAGAATTCCGCAGAGGTACATTCAGGTCATTGCATGTGTCAGTAGCTCTTCCTTTTTATTGCTCGATAGTATTCCGTGGTAGGTATAAATAACAGCTGTTTAACATTCACCTTTTAAAGGACATTCTAGCTTTTCTATTACGGATTAAACAAAAATAAACCACCAAAACCCTGCTGTGAACACAGAGGTCTTTGTGTAAACGTCAGTTTTCATTTCACTGGGATGAGTGCTCAGTACCGGGAGTATGGGGTCATATGGTAATACCTTTCACATTTTAAGAAATACCTTTCGCAATTTAAGAAACTGCCAAGAAGTTTGCCAAAGTGATGATAACATTTTGTTTTCTCACTAGCAATGTATGAGACATGGAATTTCTCTACATTTATGCCAGCAATCAATGTTGTCACTATTCTTTATTTTAGTTGCCTGATAGGTATATATTGATATCTCATCAGAGTCTTAATTTGCATATCCCTAGTGGTTATTAATGTTAATGTTTATTAATTTCCGTGAAATGTCCCTTAGTGATTTTGCCCATTTTTTTAATGGGATAGGTTTTTTGTTTTGTTTTGTTTTTGTTTGTTTGTTTATTTGTTTTTTACTACTGAGCTTGGGAAATTTTTTATATATTCTAAATGTAGATTTGTCATATTTATAGTTTGCAATTATTTTCTTTATGTCTATAGCTTGTCATTTTAATTTTTACAGGACTCTCAAAAAACAAACATTTTTGCTTTTGATGACATTTACCAATTTTTTTTCTCTCCTGGATGGTTTTGGTTTCATGTTTAAGAACTTTTTGTGTAGCTCTAGATCCCAAAGATTTTTTTTCCTTTCTAAAAGGTTCATGGTTTTACATTTTACAGTTGAATCTACCATCAGGTTTAAGCAAATTTTTGTGAAAGGTGTGAGGCTTAGGTTGAGTTTCCTATTTTTGCCTATTAGTCTGGCATCGTTTGTTTAAAAGGTTATTCTTCCTCCCTTAAATTTCTTTTTCATCAGTGTCAAAAGCTAGGTAGCCCTACTTGTGTGGGACTATTTGTGGGTTCTCTGTTTTGGTCCATTAATCTATTTATCTGTCCTTTTCCTATTACCAAACAGTCTTGATCACCATAATATATAATAAGCTTTGAAACTGGGAAGAGTAATTCCTCCCACTTTATTCTTTCTTTTCAAAACTGTTTGATATTATAGTTCTTTTACATTTCAGTTATTAAGTTTTAGGAGTTTTGGTTTTGGTTTTGGTTTTTTTGTTTTGTTTTGTTTTATAGGGTCCTTGTGATTTTCCACATGGACAATCCCATCATCTTCAAATAAGAGTTTTATTTATTCTTTTCAAATCTGTGTGCCTTTAATTTCTTTTGTGCTCTCTGTAAGACTTCAGAAGTTGAATGTAATGGTGATAATGAATATCTTTGCCTTGTTCCTGATCTTATGGGGAAGCACTGACTCTCTTTTCATTAATATGATGTTATCTGTAGGATACTTGTAGAGGTCCTTTATCACACTCGGGAAATTCTATACTCTGTTGAGAGTTTTTAGTCAGGAAAGGATAGTGAATTTTGTCAAACATTTTCTCTGCATTCATTACTATGGTTATAGTGTGCTTCTTTATACTGTCAATATGGTAGATTACATTGATTAATTTTGAATATTGAACCTGTCTTGCATTCCTTGATCTTTATACACTGTTGGACTTGTTTGCTATTATTGTTTCTTTCCTGTGTTCATAAGCATATTGATTTGTAGTTTTATTTTATACTATTTTTATATGATTTTAGTATTGAGCTAATTTTAGAATCATAAATTGAGTTGGGAATTATTTTTTCTTTAATTTTTCTGGAAGAGATTTATAAAATCAGTGCTATTTCTTCTTTAAACATTTGGTAGAATTCTTCAGTTGAAACCATCTAGGTCTACAGATCTTATCTGAGTGAAGGTTTTTGTTATTATTTCCATTTCTTTAAAAGTTATAAGAATATTCCATTTTTCTCATTTGTCTTGGATGAATTCTTCTAGTTTGTGGTTGCCTGAAGTATTCCCTTATTATCATTTTAATGATCTGTTATATACCCCTGTTTTATTTCTGAGATTTGTAATTTCTCTCTTTTATTATCAGTCTTGATAGAGCTTCTCAATTGTATTGATTTTTTTAAAAAACATTGTTGCCATGGTTTTACTATTTTTTTTGTTTTTGTTTTTAATCTCATTGAGTTCTCTCTCTTTTTTTTTTTTTTTTTTTTGATTGATTTTAAAGAGAGAGAGAGCAAGAGCAGGAGGGACAGAGGGAGAGGGAGAGAAAAACTCGAGCAGACTCCATGCTGAGCATGGAGCCCAACTCAGGGCTGGATCTCTTTGACTCTTGAGATCACGACCTGAGCTAAAACCGAGAGTCAGATGCTTAACTGACTGTGCCACTCAGGTGCCCTCCCTGAGTTCTTTTCTTATCTTTCTTTCTTCTTGCATTGAACTTATTTTGCTCTTCTTTTTCTATACCTTTATGTGGAAGTTTGTAGTAATGATTTGAGAACTTTCTCCTCTTCCAATATGACCATTTAATGCTAGATTTCCCTCTCAGCATGACTTCAACTGCATCCTTTAAAATTTTTTTTAATTAATTAATTTATTTATTTGACAGGATGAGGGACACAAGCAGGGGGAGTGGGAGAGGGAGAAGCAGGCTTTCCGCTTAGCAGAGAGCCCAATATGGGGCTCGATCCCAGGACCCTGAAATCATGACCTGAGCCGAAGGCAGACACTTAATGACTGAGCCACCCAGGTGCCCCCCAAAATTTTTTAAGTAAACTTTATTTTGAGATATTCTAGATTCACATGCAATTGTAAAAAATATTACAGATATCGTGTAGCATTTACTCAGTTTCCCCAAAATGTACTTCTTGCAAAACTTGGTACAGTATCACCACCAGGATGTTGACGTTGAGATAATCAATATGGCAATCTGTAATGGCAAGGATCCCTCATATTTTCCTTTTTATAGCACAGACACTTCTCTGTCACCCACACTCCTCTTGGGCCACTAATACAGTTTCTGTTTCTTTATGTCATTTCAAGAATGTTATGTAAAATGAATTATATAGTAGGTAATCTTTTGGAGTTTTGTTTTTTAAAGAATAGACTTTGTGGGCATCTGGGTGGCTCAGTTGTTAAGCATCTGCCTTCCACTCAGGTCATGATCTCAGGGTCCTAGGATCAAGTCCCGCATTCACCTCCTTGCTCAGTTGGGAGTCTGCTTCTCCCACTATCCCTCCCCCCCTCATGATCTCTCTCTCTCATACACTCTCTCAAATAAATAAATCTTTTAAAAAAATTTAAAATGGACTTTATTTTTAAAGGCAGTTTCAAGTTGACAGAAAAATTGGGTAGAAAGTGCATATACTGGGGCGCCTGGGTGGCTCAGTGGGTTAAAGCCTCTGCCTTCTGCTCAGGTCATGATCTCAGGGTCATGGGATCAAGCCCCACATTGGGCTCTCTGCTCAGTGGGGAGCCTGCTTCCTCCTCTCTCTCTGACTGACTCTCTGCCTACTTGTGATCTGGCTGTCAAATAAATGAATAAAATCTTTAAAAAAAAAAAAAAAAGAAAGTGCATATACCTAATATACTTCCTCTGCCACTGTGTTAGTGTGGCACATTTGTTGCAATTAATGAATCTCTATTGGTATATTATTATTCATGAAAATCCATAATTTACATTAGCATTCACTCTGTGTTGTGCAGTTAGTTCTGTGGGTTTTGACAAGTGCATAATGTCATGTACCCTCCATATAGTATTACAGAGAATGGTTTCCTCGTCCTAAAGATGCTTCATCTCTTCATCCCTGCCCCCTCTTACCACCAAAGCCTGACAACCACTGGTCTTCTTACTGTTCTTATAGTTTTGCCTTTCCCAGGATGTTATTAGACTAATGTAGTACATCGTCTTTTCAGACCGGCTCCTTCACTTAGCAGTATGCTTTGAAGATTCCTGCTACCTTTTCATGGCTTGATAGCTCATTTCTTTTTATCACTGAATAAAACTTCCTTGTATGGATGTACCATAGTTTATTTATCCAGTCTTCTATTGAACTGAATTGTGAATAAAACTGCTATAAACATTTGGGAGGTATTCATACACATACACACACACACACACACACACACACACATAATCTTAGCTATATCACAATTGCTAAATCAAATAGTAAACTAATGTTTACTTTTATAACCATGTTTTTCAAAGCGGCTGTCCCATTTTTCACTACAACCATCACTGTAATGTTGTACCGTTACTTCAGCTCCTAGCCAGCATTTCGTGGTGTCAGTGTTTTGGATTTTGGTCATTCAGGTCAGTGTATAATGGCATCTCATTGTGGTTTTAATTTGAATTAATTTTTTAATTTAATTTTTCATGTGCTTATTTGCCATCTGTATATCCTTTTTGGTTTTAATTTGAATTAATTTTTTAATTTAATTTTTCATGTGCTTATGTGCCATCTGTATATCCATTTATGTTTTCATCCATTTTCTAAATGGATTGTTGACTAGTTTCTTACTGTTGAGTTTTGGGAGTTCTTTATATATCCTAAGTACTAGTCCTTTGTAAAATATGTGCTTTGCAGCTATTTTCTTTGAGTCTATAGCTTGTCTTTGCATTCTCTTAAAAGAGAGTATTAGTTTCTTATGGCTGCTATAACAAATCACAAACTGGGGGTTTAAAACAGAAGTTTATTCTTGTATATTTCTGGCAGGAAGAAGTCAAAATCAAGTGTTAACAGAACTGGTTCCTTCTGGGTGCTTAGGGAGAGAATTTGTCCCATGCTTCCCTCCTGGTTTCTGGTGGCTTCCAGGAATCTTTAGTGTCTCTTGGTTTGTAGCCATATCACTTCTAATAACTGCCTTCGACTTTCACATGATCTTCCCTTCTCTGTGTCTTCTCTTTGGTTTCTTATAACCAGTTATTACTGGATTTAGGTCCCACCTGGGCCCTTAAGATAATACAAGATCCTAAACTGCCCAGAAAGAACACAGATAGCAGCCTAGAATCTAAGCAGAACCTGAATGGCTGAGATTAAGGAGAATCAAAAGAAAGGTGTTAGGAATAAAATTACTTATATCATGTAGGATTTAATTTGTCTGTGATAACAAAGAGTGAGGAGATTCATCTGGGGAATCCCAAATTTTCCTGCTAGATTTTAAAGAGAAAACGGTCAGTGATCTAATAATATTGTTATATTCCAGTGAAGGCAACAAATTTAGTTCTTATTTCCAGCATTGTGTTATTTGGGTGCCATTCTTATATGATGGTCATATATTATTGGTTGATTAACATACTGGTGAGTTTAGTTGGACTGTGTAAGAATGTATTGTTTAAGATGGGAAGGTAGTCGCATGTCAGTTTTATTTCTACTAGGTAGAATGTTCAATGTGGTCCAGTTCTGATAAATTTCAGGATTTTAGAGGACTCATGGGACAAGAGAAGAAACCATAAGTGACAGACCAGCCTATCTCACTGCCCTCTTATGGATTCTTGCAGCAGACGGTGGGATTAGGTTAATGACCTCAAGGAGCTGAGTCACAATGTTCTGATAATCCACAAAGGCTCAAAAGGCCAGTCATACTCCTTGTTTGGTGCTAAATTTGTTGTTGTCACAACAGCCCTAATCTAAGTTTGCTCCTTTGCCAAAGAGAGGCACTTCTGCCCCCAAGAGCCTGCCAGATGGCTGTGTACTCTGGAGGGCTAAAACAGTTCCGTTGGAAAAATTACTGCACGTTAAGGCAAACTGCTTCAGAGGTCTCCGTCACCATTAACTAGATAGTTTTCCGCGTCCTGTTAAAGAGTTGTGGTCAACTAAATCCTTATTTATTGCAGGTGAATCCGTTACTGTTCTTTGTTAACTTTTTTGTAAATCTCAACTCTTTCTCAGAAAATGTGAGTGGCTCTGAAAAGAGCTTTTGGTTCAGTTTGTGTTTGTTTTTACTCGCTAAGCTTTACTGCTTCTGAGGTATTACTTGGACTGGACTTTATGAGGGTGGCTCTCGGTCTTCTTGGGCAGCAGCACGGCCTGGATGTTGGGCAGCACGCCGCCCTGCGCGATGGTGACGCGGCCCAGCAGCTTGTTGAGCTCCTCGTCGTTGCGGATGGCCAGCTGCAGGTGGCGCGGGATGATGCGCGTCTTCTTGTTGTCGCGCGCCGCGTTGCCCGCCAGCTCCAGGATCTCGGCCGTCAGGTACTCGAGCACGGCCGCCAGGTACACGGGCGCGCCGGCCCCGACCCGCTCCGAGTAGTTGCCCTTGCGGAGCAGGCGGTGCACGCGGCCCACCGGGAACTGCAGGCCCGCCCGCGACGAGCGCGCCTTACCGCCCTGCTTCCCGCGTCCGGACATCCCGAGGTCCAATGCGCCACTAGCAAATGCAGCAAGGGAGGGGCAAGGACAGTAGCTTTTATAACCGTTCTAGGGCGCGAAAAACAAGGTTTGGCGTTCCTTAAGGAGGCACTTTCATCTTAACCAATGGAAATGCGACCCTGGGATCCGTGCGTTCTGATTGGGCAGCACTAATGCCCGAAATGGGGGGGGGGATAGTCACCAATCAGACACAGGAGTGTAGCTCACACCGTATTTGCATAAGGGCTTCTATATAAGACGGGTAAGTGGCGCTTTGTTCGCTGCGTTACTTTCTCTTTCCTCCTGAGGGCGGTCGGAGTGTCTCCAGCATGCCCGAGCCCGCCAAGTCGGCGCCGGCCCCGAAGAAGGGCTCCAAGAAGGCGGTGACCAAGGTGCAGAAGAAGGACGGCAAGAAGCGCAAACGCAGCCGCAAGGAGAGCCACTCGGTGTACGTGTACAAGGTGCTGAAGCAGGTGCACCCCGACACGGGCATCTCGTCCAAGGCCATGGGCATCATGAACTCGTTCGTCAACGACATCTTCGAGCGCATCGCGGGCGAGGCGTCCCGCCTGGCGCACTACAAGCGCTCGACCATCACGTCCAGGGAGATCCAGACGGCTGTGCGCCTGCTGCTGCCCGGGGAGCTGGCCAAGCACGCCGTGTCCGAGGGCACCAAGGCCGTCACCAAGTACACCAGCTCCAAGTAAAACGACTCCAGTCACTAGAAAAGCTTTAGAACCCAAAGGCTCTTTTAAGAGCCACCCACACTTTCCAAAAGACTGTAGGCTCTTCTTAGTTGTACTGTATGTGGGTAGGTGTTCTGACTTGGAAACTGCTGGTGTAGCAAGCAAATAGATTTCTTGGTCCATTTTGCCAAGTTCACTTTGCTCACACCGTATCTTTGAGAAATAATGAGGTCTCACTGGAGTGGTTGCATGACTATCTTAGTACTAAACACCTAACTGGATTCTTTAT
Organism: Enhydra lutris kenyoni; assembly: GCF_002288905.1. Taxonomy (NCBI): domain Eukaryota; kingdom Metazoa; phylum Chordata; class Mammalia; order Carnivora; family Mustelidae; genus Enhydra; species Enhydra lutris. Next base: position 3,206,339 of record NW_019154177.1, read on the forward strand.
GCATTTACAGCATTTTCAGTGAGACTTTATATCTAGGTGAAGAAATTCAGAGAAGGGAATTCTTTGAACAGAAAAAAATTCCAGTAATCCCATGTCCTCAGGGAGATCCTTCCATGGGCCATGAGAGCGGTAAGGAATATGGCTTCCCGTTCTCTAAAAAATATTAGTTTTAAGTACTTTGTATCAGATAACAGTGAAAGCCTGGAGCTGTGGACAGACTTTACAGACCTTAAGACTGTCTAGTATGGGAGCATTAATTACAGCTGTTTTGCTTCCTCTGTACATTGGCTGTGATGTGTGAAAAAATTCTTTGGGTCAGGCTAGCTGCCCATAAGCTGCTGATATTTGAGGCCCAAAGCCCAGAATTTCTTGGTCTGATTTTATCTGAACATGTATTGTGGTTTCTAAACTGGGCTATATATCAAGAGCAGGTTGACAGGAATGTGGACATTTTGCCGTGCCAACTAATTCACACTGGAGCCCGATAATTGGCTAACCCCAATCAACTGGCAAATGAGTAACATTAATGAATTCACTCTTTTTTGCATCATTTATTACAAGTTATAATAGGGCCACTTGTTTTTTATATTGTGATTAGATCATTAAATTGTGTTTGTACCATGTATTACTGGGCTCAAATACCACAGTGTTCCAAATTGGGTCATACAGAATTTATCAAAATAGGATGCCCAGTAATCACGGCAGAGGACTTTAGGTACAAGATCTAATCTGTCATAATTATCTGGACTCTTCTGAGAGAGCCCTCAAGCATTTTAAAAAATCAGTGAAAAAGGCCATGGAAATTGACCAAAAAAAAAGAAGGAATCAAATTATTATGACTACTTCCCAGAAACCTGTGGTTCAGCTAGAATCCTCAGTTTGACTCTTAATTTCTAGTTTCTTCCTTTTCTAGAAAGATTTAATGTATATACATCTTCTTTACAAGAAATAAAAATAAAAATAAACTGAAATGCCATTTAGTTGAATATGTATAGTAAAAATTCATAGGATAAAAGTGTCACATGCCCTTGCAGAACCTCTGAATCCCTTAGCCAGGAGTCCCTGAAGGAGGTGATAGATGGAACATCTGTGCCACATTGTATGGGAAGGGGGCATCATCTCCAGTCAGGGGTCCCAGCTGCCCTAATAAGACCTTATAAAACAGCAGGTATCTGCACAGCTCCCACATCCTGATCAACTCTGGAGTTGAGAAGTTTTGATTTTCAGGCTGGTTCTTTCCCTTAGCAGCATGTATTTAAGATTTATCCATTTTTGTTATGTGGATTACTATCTTGATCCTTTTTATCACTGAATAATTCTATTGTGTGGATAGACCAACTGTGCTTGGTCTAAAAATCTATGGTAGACTCACAGATCTCTATCTGCCGTCTAGGGCGCTCCTTGAATTCCATTTACATATTTCAAGGGATCTTCGTTGCTTCCACTTTTTAGCCATTGTAAGTAAAGTTGTAAGTATTTGTGCGCAGGTTTTATGTTGACATAATTTTTGAAACAGTTGGGTAAGACCAGGAGCACAATTGCTGGGCTATATGTTTTGCTTTATAAGGAACTGTTAAACTGTCTTCCAAAGCGGCTGTGCCACTCAGCATTCTCACAAGCAGGGACTGAATGACAATTCTTGTTGCTCCAAACCCTCATCAGCATTTGGCAATGTCATGTTTTGGATTTAGCCATTCTAATAATAGGTTTGTGTAATAGCTCATTGTTTTAATTTGCATTTCCCTAATAACAGTTATGTTGAGGATCTTTTGAAATGCTTATTTGCCATCTGTAGATCTTTTTGGTGAGATGTCTGTCCAGATCTTTTGCCTATTCTTTAATTGGGTTGATTTTCTTACTGTTGAGTTTCAGGCATTTCTTAAAATATATTCTAGGTACAAGTCATTTATCATATAGATGATTTGCAAATATTTTCTCCATCTGTGGTCTGTCTTTTCATTCTCTTACCCAGGGTCTTTAGCAGAGCATACATTTTTAATTTCAAAAATGCCCAGAAATATGATGCAAGCCACAAACATTGGCCATATATGTCACTTTAAACTTTCCAGCAGCCACATTTAAAGTAGAAAAAAGAAATTAGTGAAATTATGTTTAATCAAATATTTTAGTTAATCCAATATACCAAAAATGTATAATTTCAGCATGTAATAAAGATAAAATTATAATTTACATTTTAAAGAATTAGATCTATGAAATCCAATGTGTATTTTACACTTAGAGCATGTCTTAGTTCAGACTTGAAACATTTCAAGTGCTCAGTAACCACGTATGGCTAGTGACTACCATATTGGACACTAAACTCACTCTAAGTGGCCTAAACCACACCCCTTGCTCTAAACAGCTATGGCAGACTCACAGATTTATATCCGCAGTCTAGGGCTCCCCTTGAATTCCAAACCAGTAAATTCAACTGCTTTCTCAACATCGCCATTCTGACATTAACAGCCACCTCAAAATTCTCTCCACAAGGGTTTGCAGTCTCTCTTGACAGAGTTTTCAATTTTATGGTTCATGGTATCCATGGTGCCATCCCATTCACGTGGTTGTCCAAGCCAGAGATGTGATATTTTTTCCTTGTTAGTTCTTTTGTTCAGTCTCCACTTCAATCTATCTACAAGATATATCAATTTTATTTCCTGTATATTTTTGTTATCTGGCTACTTTTCCCCATCTCCACTGCTGCCATTTTTGTCCAGGCCCTGTCATCTATCTCACACCTAAATTACTGTCCCTAGCTAGCCTCACTGTTCTTAATCTTGTTTCCATAAAATCCATTCTCCACTCAGTTGGCAGAGTAATCTTAGATGAGAAAAATTTTTGTTTTCACTAACCGTTAACTGAAATTTAGCATTCTTTTCAGTTATGAATACTGCATAGCAAACAGACCAGTCACATTAGCCATACCTGTGGCTTTGTTGCCTTTGGAAATCACAGCCATATTCCAATCTCTTAACCATGATTACAGATCTCTTAAAATATTAATACCCATGAGAACCTCAAAATATTATAATTGTTATTTGCTATTTCAAGTGCAAATAAAAAAGCACTATTAAATATAATTATTAAATATTAAATATAAATATTAAAATATTACTGTATCAAACATTTTAAAAATATTTTGAAAACTGTTTCAATCTGGCATTATTTTATTATTAAAGCTCATATTTGGGGGCACCTGGGTGGTGGAGTCGGTTAAGCATCCAACTGTTGGTATTGGCTCAGGTCATAATCCGGGGTCCTGAGATCAAGCCCCATGTCAGTCTCCACATTCAGCGTGGAGTCTGCTTAAGACACTCCTACTCCTTCTGCCCACCTCAGGCTTCACATGGCCCTCCATTCTTCATCTCTATGTCTGCGATGCCTTCCTCCTTTCCCTTATAAGGGTACCTTAAATCCAGAATGATCTCATCTCAAGATTCTTAATTACCTCTTAATGATACCCTATTTCCAAACAAGGTCACATTCATAGGTATGAGGGGTTAAGACTTGTATATATCCTTTAACAGAACAAAACTGAACCCATTACACATCACAAAATAACAAATTGCTCCTAAGGTTTAGCTTAACATTGATGCACACAAAATTTACATCATTCTATCTGGGCTGAAGTGATTGATTGATTGATTGATTGATTGACTGATGAATGGGGAAAATAACTCTGTTTTGTCTGGCATTGGCAGGCATCCAGTCTCAGAACCTCTAGATTGTTTCTTGGTGCCAGTGGACTTGATGACCTTGAGCATGGTGAAGTATGTGGTCTGACTCAGGGGCTGGCACTTGTCCACTGTGATGATGTTCCTGATCTGGGCATCTGTAAAGCAGGAGGGCAGGTATAGGACATGTTCTTATGGTGTTTCTCTGAGTAGCTGTACTTTCAGATGTGGTGGCGGCAGTCTTGCTGGATAACTAATGGTCCTCTCCATCTTCATCTTGGTCACCATGCCAAACACAATCCACCCTCAGATGGCGACATTGCTGGTAAAGGGGCATTTCTTGTCAATGTAGGCAGCCTCAGTGGCCTCCTTAGGCACCTTGAAACCCAGACCAATGTTCTTATAGTATCATGGGAGCGTCTCCTTGCCAGTTGCTCCAAGAAGGACCTTCTTAGTTTGAAAGATTTTTGGCTGTTGTGAGTAGGCAAGCTCACTCTGAACGTCTACTGTCTTCCTGATCACCGGAGGAAAAGCTGGACTGAAGTAATTTAGACTAAATTATAGACCCCAGAAAGCCTTTTTGGGGCACCTAATTATCTCCCTCATTCAAAACTAATTGAGACCTTGTGTTTATGTCTACCTCACTCTACGAGAAAGGAAACACAAGAAGAGTAAGCACCTTCTCGGTCTTGTCCTTTTACACACACACATTCATTCATTGAGCAAATATTTGAAGACCAGAGGAAAAAGAAACACAATTTTAAAATCTTTTTTGGAACACAAAGAGTAACAACAAAATGCAGCCACTTTCTCTGACTGGCCGTCCACTCAAGGAAGAGCAATGCGGGCCTGCCGGGGCAGTAGAGTGAGGACTTAGGTTGGTCTGGCTCGTTGTGGCCCCGCTCCCCAGGAGGGTTTCCCTTGCCGCACACACCTCAAGATCCCATCTCGGATGGACACCCCTTTTCTCCTTTGACAGTTGCACCAGCAGAGGTCTTGCTCCTGTTCTGGGTTCAGAGAAATTATGGTAGCTTGAGGGCAGTGGCAGCATCCGGGTCTCTCAACAGGCTTGGGTGCTCTGTCCTTTTTCCAGCCCTCACCTTCTTGGTACTCCTTATGTTTTCTGCTCTGTGGCATAACACCACAGCCTAGAATTAGGGAGAGAGAGGGAAGACCTTCCCTGCTTCCAGGGCCAATCCCAACAGGTAGTCATTGCTGGTGATGTCGGGTTGGAGTAAACAGCTAGAGGGGCTTAGGGAGGGGTGCACCTTCAGGATCTGCTCTCCCCAGTTCCCAACCCCAACCTCACTGTATTTAAAGCAGAGCCATAGCTCTGCTGTGACCCTTTCCTCAGAAAATTCCATCATGCCTGTCCTCTGTTACTCAGGGACTGAGGTGCCGGCAACAGGCAGACAGCACCCTTCTTAAAGCACATTTTAAAAACCTGAAACAATAACAAGAACCCCTGTGTTTTCACTGCTTTCCTGTGGATGGTTTTGGACTAAAGCTTTGCTCTTAACTCATCTGACATTAAAAAAGTCTTCGGGGATCGCAAACCCTTTCCACCCTCCTTTGTGCTACCAAGGTCCCTAAAGCTGGGTTCTTGGCGTGCAAGTCCGATCTAAGGAAAGACAGTTTGACCAACGGTTTTGCTTTTCTAATAATAAACATTTCCAGGTTCCTAGTGGAGAATGAAGAAATTCGTATCTTTCAGGAACTCTTACAAATCACTGAGAATTCAGAATATTTACAGAACCTGTGGGAATGAAGGGGAGCATGGCTTAGAGGAAAAAAAGATAGTTTAACTGCTTACATTAATCAGAAAGCATAAATACAGGCAGTTCTTCAGGTAGTATAAAATCTTAAAATGATGCAAAGCAATCTTAATAATCAGTGGGAAAAATCATGATTACTAAATAATTTCTACATTTTTATCCAGATATTCAAAAACTCCCTTAAATGTCTGTTATGATTATAGAGGGAAGTGAGAAAAAATGTGCTTTAAAATATTAAAACCATTAAATAATTAAAGTGTCATTCCTTTTTTAAAAGCTTTGTGAAAATAGTTGGACATGCTTGCCTTCTCGTCGTCATATAACTTAGGGCACACTGAGCCTCTTTTCTACACCTTGGTGAAGGGTCAGGCTCTTTCTAAATTCGTGTCAGCTTCCACCATTTTATTCTTTGTCTTTTCCATGTTGCGAAATATCTTTGAGAATTCCTGTACTGTGAAGTGTTTTGCCGGAGCCACTTTCTCTGGAACATCTTCATCCTTTTCGACACAAACACATTCCGATTTGCGTCCGTGAGTTCACCTTCCCCGAGTTCCTCTGGTCGTGTAGCTAGTCTCTCAATAACGCCAGTGGTCCCACTGCCAGCTGTTTCTTCTAGAACTCCTTTTATATTCAGTTTGAATTCCACTTCCAGGATAATTATTTTTCTTTTTTTTCTTATACTTTCATCTTGATGGCCAAATCCCTCTTTTGATGAGCAATTCTTGTCATATACATTTATCACTGGGAGACAACGTGGCAACTAAAAGTACACACTTCCTATTTGTACATAAACTGAGTAACGTATGCAGTGTCCAGAAACCAACACATTTTAAAATAAGTGATATTTTGCCTATCTGCCTTTGGCTCAGGTCACGGTCCCGGGGTCCTGGGACAGAGTCCTGCATCGGGCTCCTTGCTCGGGGGAGCCTGCTTCTCCCTCTGCCTGCCACTCCCTCTGCTTGTGCTCTCTCTCTCTCTGACAAATAAATAAAATCTTTAAAAATATATATAAATAAAATAAGTGACATGATCAGTCACATGATAGAAAACAATGTGCATTTGTTTTCTGTGCAGTGACTTATATGAACTAAAGATCCAATGCTGAAGCTTGTAATTTATGCATCTACTCACTACTGAAATTCATACTGTGTTGTTGGACAATTGGTGTTATTTGACTGAACTGTCATAACTGAAATTCATTTATATCAAAACTGTGCAGTGTGAAAATTTTCTCTATGAAGTAAGCACCCCACTAAAGAAGCTAGGAAAAAATAAAAATAAAGTGAGTCAGTGGAAGGCAAAAGGTTAAATAATGAAAAACCTGGAAAAAGTACTTAGGAGAAAGAGAAATGGCCAAACTGTTTTTAAATTTTTCATTACTGTAAAATAATAAATGTAAAGGTAAAGAAATAATAAATGAATACATTTAAAAAATGAAAGATTAGCCAGTAACTGATGGGGTTTGTAAAAAATGAGAAAACACAAACACAAAATTAGGGATAATAAAGGACTTGTAGTTACACACACGGTGGAGAGAAAATCATTAGAGACCAATTTGCTTGTCTCTAAGAGGATATCTTTAAATGATTTTCTTGTAAAATATATTTTACCAAAACTTATTACAAATTATAGCAAATCTAAGCAGAATAGGTTCATAAAAGAATAGGGAAAATGGTCAAAGAACTGTCAACTGTAAAAGAGACACCAAGTACCCATTGTTTTGAAAAGGGAATTTTACCAGAGTTTTCAAGAAAACAGAATTCCAGCGTATTCAGTTTCAGAGTATTAAAAAGACAGTTATTTTCTAGGGGCGCCTGGGTGGCTCAGTCCATTGAGCATCGGACTCTTGGTTTTGGTTCAGGTTATGATCTCAGGGTTGTGGGATTGAGCGCCACATTCAGTGGGAGTTTGGGATTCTCTCTCTCCGTCTCCCTTTCCCTCAACCCCCACTCGTGTGTGTCCGTGCACATGTGCCCACACGTTCTCTCTCTCAAATAAATCTTTAAAGAAAAAAAAGAGCATTATCTTCCATATTATTTTTATGAATTGAATAAAAATTTATACCAAAAGCTGAACACCATTATACACAAAAAAGGAAAATAGAGATTATCTAATTTATAATATTGAAGCATAAATTGTAGGTGATATATTGGCAACTGGAAGTAAGTGAACAACATGATGCCCAAGCGGGGTTTTATGCAGAACTGCAAGGATAACTCAGTATTAGGGAGTTTATTAAAATAACTCATCATAATATGTCTGAAGAAGCATCCCCAGTGATGCTGAAAAAGCATTTTCTAAAACTCAATATCCATTCTTAACTTAGAGTTCTCAGTAAAGTAGACAAAGAAGAATTATTTCTCATTATGATGAAATATATCTAATGAAGAATAGTGCAAAAGGTTCTTCGGCAAAGTGAAGAAAAAAATGGAATGCCTACTCTCTTCATTTCTATTTAACATCATTATGAAGGCTGTGAGCCATTGAAATCAGACAGAAGAAAGAAATTAGAAGCAAGCTAATTAAAAGGAGGCAGTAAAATGTTTATTTTCAGATATTATCACAAAAGTGTAAAACCCAACAGAATTTACCAGAAAGCCAACAAGAATTTAAGTCAATTAAGTAAAGTATAATAGGATATAAAAATGATGCACAAGTATCAATACCTTCACATAGAATAATTAAATGATAGAAGATTTGAATAGGGAAATACACCATTTATAATAAGAGCAGAATGAAAATATCCAGAATTATACTTAATAAAAAATATGACAAATTTATATGAAGGAAATTGATTTGCCCATCGCAGGCACATGGTCCCATTCCCTGTAGGTGAATGGCTCAAGCAGTGTTTGGGACTAGACTCAGGTTTAGAAAAGAGAGAAGGTGGGGTGTCTGGGTGGCTCAGTCAGTTAAGCATCTGACTTTTGACTTCGGCTCAGGTCATGATCCCAGGGTTGGGATCAGGACATGATCCCAGGGTTGTGAGAACCATGTTAGTTCCCTGCTGAGCTGGGAGTCAGCTTGAGATTCTCTCTCCCTCTCCCTCTGCACTCCTCTCTCTCTCTCTCTCAAAAAAAAAAAGGAAAAGGAAAAGGGACAAGGAAATGCTCAGGGAAGGCTTTTCTTGCTCTCAGTCAGAGACCCAGTGAAATAGACTCTTTCTTCCTGCTTTTACTTCACCCTGTCAGCATGAACACTTGGGCCTATAGCCAGCATGACGGTGAGGTCAGGGTGTGGAGAATTGCTGAGGCTATCGTGGCGATGAAACCAGGACTTCGATCATTCCACTCCTGCAATTTCTTTACCTTTGGACATCCTGATTAGTGACATTACTTATTCTATCAGCTCATTCATTTGGTACTTCCTGCTATTTGCAACCAAAACATAATCTGAGGTAAAAGCTGTGTCAGGCTTGGCACTGTCGGGTGGCACTAAAGTTTATTTAGTGAGAAGAAAACATATATACACTTCTAAATCATTTTAAAAAGTGCTTTAAATTAAGTCAAATTGAGGATTCCAGCTAAATCACAGGTCTGCTGGAAGTAATTTGATCCCTCCCTTTTAAGGTCATTGAATTCAATCGCGTATGGATTTTAGTACCTGGTCTGCTTCTCTGAGAAGAGTCCAGATGATGCAGTGATACAGGACACAAACACCATTTATTTTTTTTTTTAAGATTCTACTTACTTATTTGACAGAGAGAGATCAGAAGTAGGCAGAGAGAGGGGGAAGCAGGCTCCCCGCCGAACAGAGAGCCTGATGCAGGGCTCGATCCCAGGACCCTGGGATCATGACCTGAGCCGAAGGCAGAGGCTCAACCCACTGAGCCACCCAGGCGCCCCAGGACACAGACACCATTTAATGATCAATCCTACGACAGAACAAGTGATCATTGGTGTAGAAAATCAATGTAAAAATGATTCAGTTAGAGTTACTGTTTACCAGCTGATTATGACTAGCCAGGTTAGGGAGCTCTAATCTGAAAACCTCATATGCTATCATATACACGTTTCAGTGTCAACATGCCCTCTGTGAACGTCTAACATAGAAGACCTTGAACCAAGAGATAGCACCTCAAACTCTGCAACTTGAGGGCAGCTAGAGTAGTCTATAGGACCAATTATTTCATGCACAGCAGTAAACAGGAAGCAAAATACCATTAATAGTCTCCAGAATTCCCTAGGGTCCCAAGAGCTCTCCACAGCTTCAGGCCCTTGGCTTCTGTTGGGGAAGATTTTTGGACAAAGGCCTGCTAGAGGGCCACCTGAGTGGCTCAGTTAAAGCACCTCCCTTCAGCTCAGGTCATGATATCAAGGTCTTGGGAACCAGCCCCATTTCCGGCTCTCCTTGGCCTTCTTCTGCTCTGCTGTGCTATCGTAAAATAAAACAAAGCAAAACAAAAACAAAAACAAAAACAAAAAACAAACAAAAAAACCCTTGCTGCATTCCTTGTGAGCCGTTTAGGCTCTTCCTCAACATCCCAGTCTGCTTCTCAGAACTTGTACTAGAGAATTTCTTCTATTAAGATGCTCAGGGCTCCCATGGAAAATACCAGTAGCCCTACCATGTAATGTGAATCTTTGCACCATTGGGGACAGTACTCCGGCAACTTCAGTTGCAGGTTTTTCTTTTTACAGCACTACTTGGTCCTCAACTGGCTGAACAAGTCACTGTTCAAGTAGAACTAGCAGCTACTTTCACCGGTTTTCTAAACAAATTTTTAAATTCTCAGCTTGCCACAATATAGGGACTGTGCCCGGTCAGCGGAGAGCCCACAGCCCTTCTCCAGGAAATTTAAGTGGCTCTGAAAAGAGCCTTTGGGTTATTTAGGGGAGGACGCTTACTTGGGCTAGTTCACTTGGAGCTGGTGTACTTGGTGACGGCCTTGGTGCCCTCGGACACGGCGTGCTTGGCCAGCTCCCCGGGCAGCAGCAGGCGCACGGCCGTCTGGATCTCCCTGGACGTGATGGTCGAGCGCTTGTTGTAGTGCGCCAGGCGGGACGCCTCGCCCGCGATGCGCTCGAAGATGTCCGTAACAAAGGAATTCATGATGCTCATGGCTTTTGAAGAGATGCCGGTGTCAGGGTGCACCTGCTTCAGCACCTTGTAGATGTAAATAGAATAGCTCTCTTTGCGGCATCTCTTGCGCTTCTTTCCTTCTTTCTTCTGAGTTTTAGTTACAGCTTTTTTGAAGCCCTTCTTGGAAATGGTCGTGCCCTTTGAAGTCAGCTCTGGCATGATGAGTGTACAGCTCTATAGCGTTACAGCTCTCCAATTATAGCTCTAACGGCTCCAATACGCACCAAGTAAGCGAAAAGCACCGGAGGCTGGCGAGAGCAGTATTTATAGGCACAGCTCTGAAGTGACGCGTTGAGCAGACACCGTCTGATTGGTTAGTGGGCAGTGGCGTGAATGTAAATGAGGTGATTCTGGCGAGGCTTTCTGATTGGCTAGATAGCTGTCAGCCAATCAGACAGCAAATCACAGCCTACTGTCAGACTATAAATACCCAGTAGCGTCTCTAGCGGTTGGTTTGCTGCAGTGCACTCAGTTTTGTCTGGGCGTGGGAAGCAGGATGGCAAAGCATGCGCTAAGGCCAAATCCAGGTCATCTAGAGCAGGCCTCCAGTTCCCAGTGGGCCGAATCCACCGTCTGCTCCGAAAGGGCAACTATGCAGAGCGCACTGGGGCTGGTGCACCCGTGTACCTGGCGGCCGTGCTGGAATACCTCACTGCAGAGATTCTAGAGTTGGCGGGCAATGCGTCTCGGGACAACAAGAAGACGCGCATCATCCCGCGCCATTTACAGTTGGCCATCCGCAATGACGAGGAGCTCAACAAGCTTCTGGGCGGTGTGACCATCGCGCAGGGTGGTGTCCTGCCCAACATCCAGGCCGTGCTGCTGCCCAAGAAGACGGAGAGCCACCACCACAAAATCCAGAGCAAATAGTTAACAAGTCATGAATCCTAGAGAGTGACCTGAACGTTTGGTGAAGAAAAACCAAAGGCTCTTTTCAGAGCCACTCAAATGATCAGTGAAGGCTGTGCATAAACTGCCATGTATGTGAGTTGTCTACATACACGTACATACATGTGCCATGAATCCTGGTAAAAAATCCCCGCACACCAGACCTTTGGTTCTGCTAACGGGTTCTTCTGAGTTTTAAAGCTGTTAAGGATCAACAAGCCTTCCTGTAAGTGGTTGGTCAGCAAGGAAGATTTTTTTGAGAAGAAGAGAGAATCTGAAACAGTTTCCATGCTCCGTGTAGATCCCCCTGGAGACTTTAATCTCAGGACCCTAATCATGACCTGAGCAGAAATCAAGAGTCTACCTAACCGACTGAGCCACCACCCAGGCACCCCAGACGACAAAGTTGAGTCACCACATACTGGAGTCATTGGGAGAAGGAACTGTAATTACTCTTATCTTTGCAACCACCACTTAGTTTCTGAGCTAATGTAAAGGGGTGACTTTTACTTACTTTTTAGAGAACTTGCATGTGAGAAAGCATGGGGGAGGGGCAGTGGGACAGCAGGAATCCCAAGCAAGCAAGCTCCACACTCAGCTTGAGCCCCACCTGGGCTTGATCTCCAGACCCTGAGATCATGACCTGAGCCGAAATTGAGTCCCACGCTCTACACATTGAACCACCCAGCACCTGTAGACAGGCAACATTAACGCTAAAATTGAGTTAAGGACTATAGTTAAGTGGTGATTGGATAAGAACAAACAGGAGGGGGCGCCTGGCTGTCTCAGTCATTAGGCATCTGCCTTCTGCTAGGTCTTGATCCCAGGGTCCAGTGATCGAGCCCCCTGTGGGGATCCCTGCTAGGTGGAGAGCCTGCTTCTCCCTCTCCCATTCCCCCTGCTTGTGTTCCCTCTCTCCCTATCTATCAAATAAATAAAATCTTTTTTAAAATGTCTATCATAATGATTTGAAATTACTAAGAAATCTTGGCCAAGCTTTTCAAAAATTTTGAGTACAAAATAGTTTCAGTTGATTTGTTTGTACTGTGAACACCAAGAAAAATTGGAAAACAAATGAACATTTAGTTAGACTGTCAAATGCATAACTACAAAATATTCAGTAGTCTATCTAAAAGAAAAAGAATCTCACTGGTTTTCAAAAAAAAAAAAAAAAAAAAAAGCCATTCCAGACACTTGAGATCTACACATAGGATATGTAAAGAAGCAGATATAAGAAAGGTATAAAGTTCTATAAGAAGCTAAAAGATGAGCATAAAATACATATGTCAATTAGGGGAGATTGGGTTATGAAAGAGTTTTAACCATCTCTTGAATTAATGGACATAAATATCAATTAAGGCATGCAATTGAGGAAGGCACAAAAGGAAGGAAAAATTTTGAAGACTGAAAAGTTGTACAGATATATTGAACAAAATTAGATAATGTCTAGAACATAGCAATTAAATTTTTTAATGTGAAATTTTAAAATCAAGGAAGAATAATGGTATAAATGTCTAAATGAGGGATATGTGAAAAATCTAAACCGAAAAATTCTGAATAATTTCAATAGATACACTTCCATCAAGCAGGTAGCATTCAAGACCCCAGCCTTGCCAAAGCACAGAGTATGGAAAGGCGGGGGAGAAAGAAAATGACTTTATAGTAGAGAAATCTAGCAAACGGTATCTCAGTCAGGTGATCAGTGCACAGCATCAGTGATGAGCCATGTCGAAAATGTGCCTTTAAATTGGTATGTTGAGAAGGGCATTTCACATCTTTGGTCTTCCTCCCAGGAACCCCATAATTCCAATCAAACCGTGAGGAAAATATCAGACAAATCCAAGTTGAGGAACATTTTACAAAATATTTGACAATAAACCCTCAAAATTATGAAAGTCATGAAAAACAAGGAAATTCTGACAAACTGTCGTAGCCCAGAGGTGGCTAAGTAAACATGACCACTAAATGTCATGTATTTTGGGTTAGATCCTAGAACAGGGGAAAAACAAATTAGGTAAAATCTATTGAAATCCAAACAAAATTTAGAGTTCAAGTCACTGTGATTTACCAGTGTTTGCTCCTTGCTTGTAAGAAATGCACAAATATTGACAGTAGGAGAAATTGGGTGAGGAGTAGGCAGGGACTCTTATCTTGACAACTTTTCTATAAATCTAAAATTACACTAAGTTAGGGGTGCCTGGGTGGCTCAGTGGGTTAAAGCCTCTGCCTTCTGCTCAGATCATGATTCCAGGTCCTGGGATCCAGGCCCACGTTGGGCTCTCTGCTCAGCAGGGAGCCTGCTTCCTCCTCTCTCTCTCTGCCTGACTCTCCACCTACTTGAGATCTCTGTCTATAAATAAATAAAATCTTTTTTTAAAAAAATTACTTTGTTAGAAAACTTACTGAAAAGAACAGAACAATAAACTCAAATTTACTAAACAAAACAAAAAAAAAACAGGGAAAAGTTCTAAATCTAAAATCAAACACGTGAAATACAGCTCTTAACATGCCAGTGTAATTGGCTCTGAAAGGAGTCTCCAGGGTTTGGATGCTCATGTCCTCCTAAAAAACTCATTTGAGGGGCACCTGACTCTGGATTTTGACTTAGGTCATGATCCCCAGGTGGTGAGATTGAGCCCCTCATTGGTCTTTGTGCTGGGCGTGGAGCCTGCTTAAGATTTGCTCTCTCCCTCTGCCTCTGCCCTTCCCCTCCCCTCCCCTCCCTGTCCCACTTGAGCTTTCTCTCTCTTTGAAAAAAAAAAAAAAAAAAAAACCTCATTTGTGGCTAGTATACTTGGTGATAGGAAATAGTGCCCTACACACTGTGTCCCCAGGCATGAGAGTGCAGGAACCATCTGGAATTCCCTATACATGATAGCCAAGAGCCCATTGTAAAGAGCCAGGTGAGAAGACTCACTGAGAAGGTGCTGTAAAATCACGAACATTCATTCATTCACAGGGCTTCTGTAGAGATGCCAGTTTAGGGGTGAACCATCTTCAAGACCTACTCTATAGTAAGTGTAATAGGGCTGTCCGTAACATCTCTGCCATTTCCTGCCATTCTTCTTCTGCCATAATGGCTTCCTGGAGCCTTTCTTGGACCTGAGAGAAAACTTAGAGAAAGACTTGGAAATAAGAGACACAGCCTCCCAGTCTTGAGGAAAAGATAGCAACGGGTTGTGAAGCCACGGGACTTATTAACATACCGCGTATTCAGACGAGGTTTTGGGTAAACTCAATTTCTGAGGAGAAAAAAAAATCAAGATGCTTGTGAATGTAAATGAAATACTTCAGGTCAACTCTGATTGGATCGTCGTCCTAGTTGCATCGACCACTCAAAAAGCAGAAGATTGTCCCCCAGGACCTAGGTTCATAAGCAGTTTGAAGAGGAGCCCCACGCGGCTGCTTGCTTTTGTAGGTTTCAGGCTCAGCCTCTTGGAAAGTCCAACTTCCTTATCCAAGGTCCAGATTCCCAGAGGAATGGAGCAGGCCCAGGTTGAGTGAGATGTCCACTTGCTGCCCAGCAACATTAGAGGGAGGACAGCGATCTCGGCAAAGAGTGCATCTGGTTGGACACATCATTGTGTTGGGAGGGCTGTCTGCTTTCCAGTTTTTCCTGATGTGGTGTAGTAACTGCGTCTCTTTATCTGTTTGAAATAACCCTGTCCTGTGGTCCAAAGTGGTTCCCGTGTGCCGCCCAAGCACGTGCAGGTGACACTTTGCTGTTAGAATCATTAGCCTGAGTGAATTTCTGTTTTGTTTTGTTTTTTTTGAAGATTTTATTTATTTATTTGACAGAGAGAGATCACAAGTAGGCAGAGAGGCAGGCAGAGAGAGAGGAAGGGAAGCAGGCTTCCTGCTGAGCAGAGAGCCTGATGCGGGGCTCGATCCCAGGACCCTGAGATCATGACCTGAGCCGAAGGCAGCGGCTTAACCCACTGAGCCACCCAGGCGCCTCTGAATTTCTGTTTTTTTAAATAGTGAGGTGAGGCATCATTTCGTGTTTGGTGGCTTTTTGTCCTACGTCTTTTCAGAGTTGGAAACAAAATCCTAAGGTTTCTCTTTCCTGTTGTCTCTGCCCCAGGGACTGGCCCATACCTTCTGGAGTCAGAGAGACAGCTAATGCAAGCACTAAGCCTGCTTGGGAGATGCTCAGAGCTTTAACCAGCTCACTAGTAGCTTGGTCTTCTCAAGGGCGGCTTGCTGCTCTCATCCCCACTCCCATCTGTGCCCCCCCCCCTTTTAAACCAAGTGGCATAAGGGACAGAAGCAGTGTGCCAACTGGGCAATAAAAGTCCTCCCAAACCCCCAAATCCCTATCAAAGCTTGTGCCCCTTTCACATTCTTAGGGGTTGGATAGGTTTGCATCTTAATCCCAGCTTCTTGGACAATGTGCACAGTCCCTTACTCTTTTTTTTTTTTTTTTTTTTTTTTAATTTCTTTTCAGGGTAACAGTATTCATTGTTTTTGCACCACACCTAGTGCTCCATGCAATCCGTGCCCTCCTTAATACCCACCACCTGGCTCCCCCAACCTCCCACTCCCCACCCCTTCAAGACCCTCAGGTTGTTTTTCAGAGTTCATAGTCTCTCATGGTTCATCTCCCCTTCCAATTTCCCCCAACTCCCTTCTCCCTCCATCTCCCCATGTCCTCCATGCTATTTGTTATGCTCCACAAGTAAGTGAAACCATATGATAATTGACTCTCTCTGCTTGACTTATTTCACTCAGCGTAATCTCTTCCAGTCCCGTCCATGTTGCTACAAAAGTTGGGTATTCATCATTTCTGATGGAGGCATCATACTCCATAGTGTATATGGACCACATCTTCCTTATCCATTCATCCGTGAAGGGCATCTTGGTTCTTTCCACAGTTTGGCGACCGTGGCCATTGCTGCTATAAACACTGGGGTACAGATGGCCCTTCTTTTCACTACATCTGTATCTTTGGGGTAAATACCCAGTAGTGCAATTGCAGGGTCATAGGGAAGCTCTATTTTTAATTTCTTAAGGAATCTCCACACTGTTCTCCAAAGTGGCTGCACCAACTTGCATTCCCACCAACAGTGTAAGAGGGTTCCCCTTTCTCCACATCCTCTCCAACACACGTTGTTCCCTTACTCTTTTGACTCCCGGAAACTTTATGGAGGTTCCTGGGACTTGAGTTTTCTGGGAGTTCTCTGCCCATCCTCTCCCTTGCTGATGTTCCAGCAAAGCCCTCAGGGTGGCCTGTGAAGAAGTAAGTGTTCACATTTGTCACCAGTGTAATGGGCCTATTTGTGGGGAGGGAAAACAGGGACAAGTCTCTGGCTACCTTCCCACTGATGTGGAGGACAGAGGCAAGAAGGAAATGTAGGTAAAATTCAATGTCTTTACCTCTCGTAGCCTATTGACAAATACTTGAGTTAGGCAGAGTGTGACATTCCTCCAGGAAACTCCCAACTGTCTTCAGGTTAATGCTTTGCTGGAGGGAAAAACAGCTCTAGCTTGACAACAGCTAGGCCTCCAGGATCCTGTGAGTCTTCTTTAGCATATGAAAGTCCTTTTGGAAATGCTGAACTCCAGCTTTTCCACATCACCTCAACAAGCATTAAATGCACTCTGGCTTTTCAGGTAACCTTAGGGAAGCACCTGAATGGCTCAGGTTGCCCCTTCCACATAAAGGGGGACTTTGGCTAATGACCCTGCCCAGGGTTATAGTGAAGAAGGTATTTGCCAAGTTCAGCACATCATGGCACACTGCTAGGATCATGGCCAAGGTACCTAAGATGGCGGCCATGTTGGGCACAGCAGCCTGGATGAGGGGGTGGGACACCACCTTGTTCAATTCTTAGTACTCCCCCATTTGGCTCTTTTACTGGCTGCACTGGGCTGTTGACAGTACTGTGGGCAGGGAGTACAATAGAGCTACTCAACGCTGTTCTCAGGTAGTGTCTCCTAGTCCCTCAGGCCCCCCACCCCAGGCAATTTATATTGTTGAACAGTTAACATTATTCATGAGGGTGCCCGGCTTATGGGTTCCTAGTCAGCATTTCCCCTCCACACTGGTTCCTAATCGAGAGGGAGAGTTCAAAGATAGAGGTTTTCTGTTTGACCTCGTAAGTTATCAATCCCCTATATGTTCGCTGGTATCGGAGAGTTAAAAACCTGGTATTCTTGTGGTGGGGGGAGCCTCCAATTTTCTGTGTCCAAAGGACCCTCCTGAGCACAACTGTCTGCCCTTCAGTGGCACTGAGAGGCCAGGAAACTTCTGAGGGTTTCCGAGGATTGGAGTACATTCAGCTCCAGTATCCACCAAAGCCGTCCCCCTTTGTGTATTTCTGGGGACCAGTGAATAGTGAGTACAACCTGGGAACTCTGATCGCCCTCAGTGGGCCCCCTCTGGAGATGATTTTGACCTGCGTCCTAAACCCAGGGCACGGGAACCATTCACCCTGAAGAGGACTGTATCTGTAAGGCCTCTGTTGGACCAGGCAGGGCACTAGGGGTGGCGGGGACAGACAGGGCAGGGCTGAACTACTTACTGCTCAGGTTTTAAGGGTTCCAGAAGGCTGACCAACACAGCAATAGGTTGCAAGATTGTCTTTTCAGGTGAGGTCTGGCAGTAATGAGGTCAAACTGATAAGGGCAAAACTGTACTCTAAGGGTTGCAGAAAATCTGAAGCGACCAAGGAAACTCAAGAGGCCCACGGAAGTCAGGGAGAACTTAGCTTTATTATCACCGGCGGGCTCGGCGAGATCCTTTCCCAAAGGCTGTGCACCCGACAGGGTTAGGGGTGAGTTTTTATGTTTATGAGTGAGGGAGAATGGTAATGGGACGTTTCCAAGGTCTCTCAAGGACGAATGGCCCCTTCCCGTGACAGTATAATCCATGCAGAGTATGCTCAATCACCCTGGAGACGGTTTATTTTTCTTTTCTTAAACAGGACGGCCGTCTGGTCTTTTCCTCCACCTCAGCAGGACAGGAAGGGGCTGGGGCCGGGTGGGGGGGGTGTCTCTATCTGCCTCATAAGCTCTGACCAAACCGGCAAGGGAGTTCTAGCCCTGTCTCAGCCCTTCTGGGTTCTCCTTTCCTACCCCATTTCCCGCGTGCACCAAAAGTACCAAGTGTATGGAAGTAGAAGAGTGTAAATCCCCCTCCCTGCTTGTGCTCAGGGCCCAGACCTTAGGAGAACCGTCTCCTCTGAGCCCACGAGTGTTAAATAAACCTCCGATCCTCCAGCGTCTCCGAGGGCCACTTGGTTCTTCCGTCAGGATCCAGTCCAGGTTCTGTAACAAAACTACCGTTACTTCCTGGTTATTTTTCTTTACCTTTATAGCTAATTGGAGGAGCCTATTGGCTTCTCAAGTTCCTTCTCTGTCTCCAGTCTTTCCCACAGCCCATATTGATGTGAGAAACAAAGGCAGAAGAAAAATTATTCAATTTCCTTACTACCTACAGCCCACTGACAAGTCCTAGAAACAGGCAGAGTGACCTTACTCTAGGAACTCAACTGCCTCAGTGTCAATACTTTGCTAAGAGCGAAAGACAATCCTAGCCCACCTCCAACCCTACCCCAGCACCCCCTCCCCAGGATCCCATAAGCCTACTTTAACAGATAAAAACTCCTTTAGAGGGGCGCCTGGGTGGCTCAGTCACTTAAGCATCTGCCTTTGGCTCTGGTCATGGTCCCAGAGTCCTGGGATCGAGCCCCACATGGGGCTCCCTGCTGAACAGGGAGTCTCCTTCTCCCTCTGCCCCTTCCCTTCCCCATTCTCTCTTTCAAATAAATAAATAAAATCTTTTTTAAAAAATTCCTTTAGAAATGTCCTTTATCTCTACCTCTCAGGATACATGTTAGCATTCATCCCCAAGCATATGGCCCACCGATATACATCTGAAAGGTCTCATGACTCAGGTTTTATTAAACAGTAATGAATGACATTTCCCAACAGGGGCTAGCCCCCTGGAGGTCCTCGAAACCTTGCTTCCAAAATTCTTTAGAGACTCACACTATTCTTAATCCCCTCCCAACTTGAAAGCATATAATGGGTCACTCCTTGTGACCCTGGTACAGCTCTTTTGTCCACTGGCTCCTATCCTTGTGCTTTAATAAAATCATCTTTTTGCACCAAAGATGTCCCAAGAATTCTTTCTTAGCCATCAGCTTCAAACCCTAATGTCTTCTCTATATCACTTACCTGTTCCCAGGATCTGCCCATGTCCCCCAGTTTAACAGTGGATTGCCCAGCCTCATACCTGTCTTGTCCCACAATTGGGCTCAGCGCAGATATCAGTATCCTGTACCAGGTGCCAGGGGCAGAATGGAGAATCTTGGTTTTCATTCTTTGCAGTGAGTGTGGCCACATCACACCCTTCAAAGATGGGGGCCTAGATGGCCTGTGGCATTACCACCTCCCTGAGAATTTGCTGCCCTTCCTCTATAGAGTTCCAGGTTCCTGCATGCCCAGCATTGAGCCAAACCTCCCTGTACGCTAGAATAATTCAGTCTATTTGGGAATGAGTACTTTGACGCCCTGAGCCCCTTGTAGGCACTGCCAGAGGGCAGGGTGTGTGGTGACCTTGCTCACCATCTCTGCCTCCAGCCTGGTCAGAAAAATGTTATGGCCTCTGTATTCCATAGCCACACCAACCGTGTTTGCCGGGCCTTCTGGAATTTGGCAGCTGTGTCAGTAAGCTCAGTGGGAAAAGAAGCGGGGGAGGGGGCGCCTGGCTGGCTTAGTCCATAGAGCATGTGATTCTTGATCTCAGCCTTGAACTGAGATTAAGTTGGGCAAGGAGTGTTAGGCAAAGAGCCTACTTTAAAAAAAAAAAAAAAAAACACCTCATTGCAAGGATATTTTCTCATCATGGCTGATGTGGAAATATTGGGGTTCAGAGCAGATGGCCAAGAAAGAATTCTTGAGATTTTTGGTACAAAAAAGGTTTTTTTTTATTGTAGCATGGGGACAGGACCCCTGGGTAGAAAGAAGGGGCCTGGGAGCCTTAGGGTGACTGATTTGTATCTTTGGAGTTGGGAGAGGTAAAGAAAGAGGGACATTTCCAAAAGAACGTTCATGTGCTAAAGAAGACTCCCAGGGTCCTAGAGGCCTTGCTATTGTCAAGCTAAGGTGGTTTTCACCTCTAGCCCCACGTGCATTAACGTGAAGACAGTTGGGAGTTTCCTGGAGGAATGTTCTACTGTGCCCCCTTCAAGAATTTGTCGTTGGGCTGCAGGTTATAAGGACATTGAATTTTGTTTATATTTCCTTCTTGCCTTTGTTCTCCACGGGAATGATTGTTTCCTGAACTGGAGGCTCTTGCTGTGCTTTTCTTTTCCTTTGTATTGGGGTTCAAGGGCACGCCATCAATCACCACACCCCCTCCTCTTTGCTCTCCTCACCTTCCCAGGGGTTCCACCTTTTACCATCCCAACCAAGCTCTTCACAAGTTCTCTGACCCTTATCTGCAGCAGCTTCTAACCTCCTCATTTTGTACAAGGGCATGTCAAGGCCTCTGATACTATCCTGCTCTCCCACCGTGCCTGCCAGCCCCGAAGCTAGAAGCGTAGGGGACCCCTGCACAGCCTTCTCTAACCTCAGCTCTCCCAACTTTCCGAGTTGAGCTACAGTCTGTAGTTGGGTATTGGTGGCCTTTGAACTGCCTACAGAGCAGGCCGGCCCACTGTGGCAGCTCTGCTTTCCCTTCTTGGCCGTCATATGCTGTGCCCCCTTCCTCCACCAAACACACTGGGCCGGCTGGCGTTTTCAGGGCGTCCCTGTACTCATGCAGCAGTCCTCAGGCGTCTGACCTATGGGCTATCCCTCTCCACAGGGCCAACCTGGGATTTCCCCTCTGATGCCTCTTTCCTAAGACTCATTTCTTTGGTCTCCTGGTTGGCTCGCCAATTGTTGGCTTACAACTCTGGGAGTTCCCTGGGGGAGAATCAAAATCAGCCCTTGTACTCAGAGGGTAAGGAGAGACAGAAGGCAGAGGTCAGCCACTCCAGGTCGGTAGGTGGCAGCTTTAATAAGCAAAGAAACTTGTGTACAGGGTTGTCTTGGGCGCCAGCAAGAGGAATAGATCTCCACACATGCCCACCAGAATCTTAAGAGTTTCTGTAGAGGCCATGCCTGGGTTCAGTCTTGTGTATGGTTCAGATGGTCTCAACATGGTACTCTCTCAAGGCTATCTCTGCCCTCGAAGGGACTCCTACTATGGGAACAGTGGGTGGGATATACATTCTAAGGACGGGGTAGTGGGTACGGTGCTGCCAATTGCCCGGGTCCAGTTTAAGGGTCAACCTGAAGTCATTTCCTCTCAGTCATCTCCTCCAACAGTGTCTGTCAACGGCTCCCCCTGGCTTTCAGGGCAAAGTACAGATTGTTCAGCTCAGCTGTGAAATGTAGCCCCTGCCTACACCACTGGGCTCTTTTCTTACAACACTCTCCCATGTTGCGGCTTGATTCATATACTTCAGTTCCTTGGATCCGTTTTGCTTTAACTCACTTTTGTCTTTCTAATTATATTTCCTCCCTGGAATATTCTTCCTTCCCCTCCTCATTTAATTAGATTTTACAAATCTTTCAAGATTATTCTCATGCATTACATCATTTGTGAGGCTTTCCTTGACCATTCTCCATCATAGGGTCAGTAGATGTTCCTTTCGGTGACCTTGTTGAACCCTGAATGAATCTCAATTATAGCATTTAATATGCTCCAGTAGAAGTTGTTAATTTTTATGTCTCTCTCTTTTACTGAACTATAGATTTTTTTTTATGATGTCTTAATTTTTTACCAGTGCCTGAAACATAAAAGACACCAATTAATGGCTGGTTGAGTGCATTTATAAATAGATTTTTGTTCTGGGTTCCAGCTGCTTACAATTCAGTATTTTTTTTTTTAATCTTTTAGAGATGTATCCATCCATGTGAGAGAGAGAGTGGGTGAGTGGGGGAGCGGCAAAGGGAGAGAGAATCCTCAAGCGGACTCCTTGCTGAGCACAGAGCCCAACCTGGGGCTCAATCCCAGGACCCTGAGATCATGACCTGAGCCAAAAGCTAAAGTCGGATGCTCAACAGAATGAGCCCCACAGGTGACCACTACTAGTATTTTAATGACAAAAATAATAGCAACATAGAAAATTGAGGGGAAAAGGCATCCATGACTTCAACATTTTGACAAACTTATTTTTATTTTTGTATGTTTTCTATTAGCCTTCATTAATACAGAATAGCTTCTATTTCAATATTATGATTTTAAAAAAATTATAAGATTTTTCCTAATTCTTATTTTCACTAGGTACATAATGGTCCATCAAAAGATATTTACTGAGGGGCGCCTGGCTGGCTCAGTCAGTTAAGCATCTGCCAGCTCAGGTCTTGATCCCAGGGTCCTGGGATTGAGCTCCACATCGGGCTCCCTGCTCAGTGGGAAGTCTGCTTCTTTCCTTCCCTTTGCCTCTCCCCTGACTTGTGTGCATTCTCTCTGTCTCTCTCAAATAAATAAATGAAATCTTTAAAAAAAAAAAAAAAGACATTTATTGAGCATTTACTATGCATCACACACTCAGTGTTTTATGTACTTGGTATCTTTTACTTTCCCAAATAATACCGTAGGTGGGTACTATTATTATACTCATTGCATAGAAAAAGAGATTCAGTCTTTAAGATCACAGAGCTAGCCTTGGAGCCAGTATTTCTTTTTTTTTTTTTTTTTAAGATTTTATTTATTTGAGAGAGATCACAAGTAGGCAGAGAGGCAGGCAAAGAAAGAGGAGGAAGCAGGCTCCCCGCGGAGCAGAGAGCCAGATGCGGGTCTCGATCCCAGGACCCCGGGATCATGACCTGAGCCGAAGGCAGAGGCTTTAACCCACTGAGCCACCCAGGTGCCCCTGGAGCCAATATTTCAACCCAGACATTCTGACTCAAAAGCCCACCTTAACCACTGTTATACTGGGATGGATAATTTACCATAATTTACTTAAACATACCATTCTTCCATTGTTGGTTACTTAGGCCGCTTCCAACATTTTACTATTACAGTTAGTGCTATAATGAACATCCGCATGCTTTTTCCTCCTCCTGAAGCATTTGCTTAAACCATTCCTAGATATAGGATGAGTGGGTCAAAGAGTATGCAAGATTATTATGGCTTTTTCTGTGTATCGTTCAATTATTTTTCCAGATGGCTATGTGAAAAAGCCACCGGAAAAGCACAAGAGTATATTTGTTTTACTTTACACTCACAGAATTTGGTGTTGCATAAAGAAAGATTTGCTTCATTGGTAAGGTGAAGCCCTACCACGTTATTTTATTTTGCATTTCTTTTCATCAGAGTGAGGCTGGACATTTCCATTCGTTCCTGTATACAGAAAGACACAGACAGAAGCATTGACGGGTGTATGTTTGTCTTGCCAGTTTGTCCCATCTTGTGAAATGTCACTTTGGGTCCTTGCAAAAATTAAACAAGAAATTCAGATTTGTTGTTTTCTAACCTTCTAAAACTTAAGTTATGGTAGACATTTCCCAGAATATTTGTAAAATCTGAATAAAACAACTTTATGGGGTGCCTGGGTGGCTCAGTGGGTTAAAGCCTCTGCCTTCGGCTCAGGTTATGATCCCAGGGTCCTGGGATCGAGCCCCGCATCAGGCTCTCTGCTCAGCGGGAAGCCTGCTTCCTCCTCTCTCTCTGCCTGCCTCTCTGCCTACCTGTGATCTCTGTCAAATAAATAAATAAAATCTTAAAAAAAAAACTTTACAAGGTCATCGATAAGAGCCAGTTGGATTTCTGAAACTACCCTTGAGGGAGAACGTATTCCTCATTAGTGTGAGATGTGGTCACACATGAGTTCTTTTAAAGCCAAATATAATCTTAGCTGACACCAGAGGGAGCCCAGCAGACATTCCAGGGGAAAATAGATCCAATTTTTAACATGTCTCTGAAATGGCACTTTTGAAAGCGTACAGTAAAATTTGAATACTGCAGTTAATATTTCTGGCGAGAAAAATAGAAATCAGCGCTGAAAATACTCAGACCCCAACCTTTCTGTGAACTAGGAACTGTATGGAATAAGAATGGTGATTACATGAACAATTGTAGGACACCCACAGATGGTTGTTCAGTCTTTTTCCAGTGGCTATTCTGGCTCTGTGATGGTGGGAAACAGACCCACCAGCTACGTCCAACTTGAACCAGTTCCCTAACCTCTCTGTTCCTCCTTCTCCTCCCTTGTACACTAACACCTACCTCTCAGGGGCCTAAATCCTAGATCACATCAAGAAACCATCCAATCAATTAGTGCTTTTCTTCATCTAGTGCCGTGGTTCTCAACCAGGGGTGACTCTGCCCGCCCACGGAACAGTTAGTAATGTCTGGGGGTGTTTGTGGCCCGTGGAAATGAGAAAAAGCCCTTGAGTCCAGTGTGGGTTTGAGTCCTGGGTCTGCCTTTTTCTGCCTGGGCGATGGGGAAGGTCTCGACATCTCCACCTTCTGTTCACTGAGAGCGTGGAATAAAGAACCCCCCATGAGCTTCTGTGTATTTTACAAGGTGTCAGTTGTGATCCCCTCTCCTTTGCTGGTCAGGCTATGCCTGTGTCCTGCCACCTAGCTCAGAATTGATCAGTTACTTGGTCAGTTTCAAGGGACCAGCTGGAGGCAGGTAGATTCACGCTATTGGTCAGTGGGTGTGCGAAGCTCTGTGGTCAGCACTTTATGCCCGTGGTTTAAGATGCAAACGTGGAAAAGCATCCGAAAGGAGGCTTTGTGCCCAGGAGCCCACATCCTGCCTCCTCTCCTACCTGGGCTCCGTCTTCAGTCCGCTCAGGAACTCGGCTCTCCACACACTTCTCAGCTTCGCGACAGGCTACTTTGGGGCCCACATTTGTCTACACAGAGCACAGATGCCCACACCATGTATCTGAAATATAGGCATAAAATGTGTAGTTATGCGTCTCCCTTTAGATAAGAAAGTTACTGGAAACTGAGTGACACAGTGAGGAAGCCCCATTGTGGCTAACTTTATGGGTGGGTTTCCATGCAGTTTCTGAAAGAAATCGTGCACAGTGGAAAATCAGGTGTCATGGTTGGGGTCAAGGAAGCTTCTTGGGAGCTCCTTGTATGTAGGTTGGGGCACGTTGGGGCTCCTGTGTGCAGGTGGGGAGGACAGATGGAGCCCTTGGGGAAAGCGGGCCCTTGCATCTGGCCTGTTATTCCTACAGCAGGCCAGTCAGCAAAGGTTGCTACTCAGAGAGGAAATGTAGAAGCTTCTCAGGTAACTATGTGTCTTTAAAAGAGATTTGGTGTAAAATCCTAATAAATTACATAAACTGAGTGGTTTAGACTACATGAATTTACCATCTCACAGTTGTATAGTTTCAGAAGTCTGACCTGGGTCTCACACAGCTATAGTCAAGGTTTGCCCTCTTATAAATAATCTGATAGTAAACATCTTTTTTTACAGACATCTGTCATGTTTTCTAGGGATCTAAGATAGATCCCTAGAAGTGAGAATTTTTCTTCCCCCCGAGAAGTTAGTTTTCTTTCTTTTCATGAAATACGTCTTCTTATGGAGCTAAGGTTGGGGCATTTGATCCTTGTCAGGAGGATCAACTTGCCACAATGGCTGCAGACTAATAATCTGAAATGGAATGGAGGCAGGAGACCAACCATATGTCCATGACAGTGGATGAGATCACCAGGAAAGCCAGTGGGCAAAGAATGGACCCTACTAACACCAAACTTTAAGGGGCAAGTGAAGAATATTGAGAGCTAAGAGGAGAACCAAGAATCAAAAGAATAGAGTTTCAGGAATAGGTAGTGATGAGCATAGTTGGGTGGATGCAGCAGTGGGCCCAGTGGGACAAAGGCTAAAATGCACCTGTGGGTCTGTCAGATATTGTTGACCTTAGACTGTCTCTTACAGAAGAGTATTGGGCATAAAGACCACTTACAATGGGCTGAGGAATCCATGGGAGGTGAGGAAGGGCAGAAAGCAGTCCAGAGCATTCTTCTGAGATGTTAGAATGGGGCAGGGAAGAAGAGTTGGAGCGTCGCGAGAAAGAGAGAGCACAAGCTGGGAACCAGCCAGGGGGTGCATCTGGGTCATCTACCTCTTGGGTTTCATTTTCCTCTTAATGATAGTTATCCTGGTTCTTTGGATCTGCAAACCATTTTCCTTGTGTAGAAGGATAAAGGAATGCCAGGAGATGGGACGTTCCCCCCTCTGCCCCCTGCTGGCAACTCCATCCACTCATTGCTTTGCCCCTTAGCTCCCTCTTCTTCTATCTGAGCGCCACCTCTTCCCTCCATAAGAACTCAGAAAAACATAGAATGGGATTTTTCCAGTCTCATCTCACTGGGGGCTTTAGTTTGTTTTTATGTACTTTTGTGTCTTCATAAAACCAATTTCCTACTACCTTTTATAAGATCCTTTTTAGGCATGAATTCTTCAGCGTTCCCTGTACCTCCACATTGATTTATTTATTTATTTAAGAAATCTTTCTTCCCTCTCTTCTTCAGGATCATTTGTTCTTTTAATATAATTACATATTTTTGTGCCAAGCTCTCTAAGAGCTCTTATAAGGTCTTTGGAGGCACTAAGCCCTGAAAAGGTTGAGAGAGCCTTCATTCCTCAAACCATATGTAATTCCGAACAAAAATAAGAGTTTTAGTGATAAAATTATATATGTGTACTGAGATTAAAATAACTTCTTTCAGTTTTTTTAACTGTAAAATTCTGGGCACGAATTTACCGAAGCTGATCTCTCCTCATCTGGGGATGTGTCTGCTCTTCTTGCTTGCCAAGCAAGGGCTTTATCTCTCTGCTGGGTCCTCGGGCACTGGGCTCCTCTGTAAGTTCTTTGCCTACAGTCTTGTGTCCTTGCCTTGATAGGTGCCTGACTGAAGGAAGCCATCTTGGTGTCCCCATTTCCCCAGGGAGGAGCCTATCGGTTATGTTTG
Organism: Enhydra lutris kenyoni; assembly: GCF_002288905.1. Taxonomy (NCBI): domain Eukaryota; kingdom Metazoa; phylum Chordata; class Mammalia; order Carnivora; family Mustelidae; genus Enhydra; species Enhydra lutris. The sequence continues at coordinate 3,233,698 of NW_019154177.1, forward strand.
TGTCTTGTCTGCCCTCCTCCTTCCCGTCCTCTCTGCTTCCACTCATATGCAATTGTAAGAAGCTTAGTAAGACGGCAGAAAATAGAAATGGTAACAGAGGAAATCCAACATATGCATCCACAGTGCTGGGTAATCACATGCTCTGATCCTTCCGGAAACTCTGTGAGCAGTTATTTCTGTCCTATCTCTGTTTTACAGGTGAGGGTACTGAGAAGGATTTGGTCAAGGCCCCTGTTATGGGTTGAATTGTGTCTTCCCAAAATTCCTATGTTGAAGTCCTAACCCCCAGTATCTCATAATGTGACCTTATTTGGAAACAAGGTTGTTGCAGGTGGAATTAGTTAAGGTGAGGTCACACTGGAGTAGAGTGGGTCCCTAATTCAACATGGCAGGTGTGCTTATAAAAAAGAAAAATTTGGACACGAAGACAGACAATGAAGGCAGGGATGGGGGTGATGCCATGTTTTCTAGGGATCTAAGATAGATGACAGCCAAGAGACACCAGATATTGCTAGCAAACCCCTGATGACAGCCAAGAGACACCAGATATTGCTAGCAAACCCCAGAAGCTCGGGGAGAGGCATGGAACAGATTTTCCCTCATAGCCCTCAGAAGGAACCAACCCGGCGGACATCTTGATTTCACACTTCTAGCCTCTAGGACTGTCAGACAACACATCTCTGCTATTTACACACCCCTAATTTATGGTACTTTCTTACAACACTTCTGGAAAACTGAGTGAATTCCTAGCAAAGCTGGGATTTGGGTCCAACCTTTCTGACTGTCAGCCTAATGCTCTTTCTCTGATAGGCCCGTTGTCTCACTTCCTGAGGGGAAGCAACCACTTCCACCAGGATAGTCTAGGATTGCCCCCTGGAAGAGGGGAGTTCTGTGCTGTGCTTGAAGATCAAGAGAGTCCTGATGTGTAGAAGTGGGGTGGGGAATGAGGGCAGCACAGACAAAGCCAGGAAGGCTCCCGGCCAGTGTGGCCTGGAACAAAGGACTCATATTAGGAAGCACTTGATTATAACTTTGCATATTCCGAGTACTACAAATATGATCTTGTAAGGGGTTGTAAATTTCCTGGAGATAAAAGTCATGACCAATAGGGAGCCACTTAACATTTCTGTGAACCCGAGCATGCCATTAATCAAAGGTCAGGCTTCCCTGGAAACAAGCTCTTTGGCTTGCTGGCGGGCAGGTCGGGGAATGGGGAGGGAGAGGGTCATTCGAATATATTAAACAGCCCAGTCACACTCCCCGGTACATTACCTGCTCTTCAGAGATTAGGAGTGATCCTCTGTCTGAAAGACCATTCTGTGGGTCCTATTAAGGCAGAACATTTGTTGGGGACACCATTTCTGTCAGGAACGGTTGATGGATATAATCTCATTTTGGTTGGGGGAGGGAGGTGTCGAGACTTGTTTTCTTCTCTCCCCAAAAACAGTAAAAAGGAAACTATCAAGACAATGGTCAAGAGACTGGCGAAAGGGAATGGTTTGGGTTGAGTTGACTCCAGGGTTCCCAAACAGGAGAGATCACAGGTGGGACTGCCTGGGATCTCCACACTGACCTTTGTAAGCCCGGGAGATGTTGATCCAAGCAGAGATGGAAAGATGAAGGGTCCTGAGTGCATTTATCTGCTCTGCACTCAAGGGTTGTTATATTGAGAATCTACAGCTGTTAAAGGTCATGCCAGCCCTAGAGCACGTGAGCAGGAGCGCGCCAGCCCCCCTGGTGACAGCATGTCTGATCTAATTGCAGGCTGCCCTCTCTGACAGCCCGTCTTGACGGAACACGTGCTGCCTTTTCCACCACTGGCTTCACGCAGGGTAATGCGAGGCTGCTCTCCTGGTGCAGCCGCTGAGGACGGTTCCCAGATAATCACGCTGCAAAGCGGTATCATTAGTAGTATTAACGCCTGCCTGCCAAGTGCTGTAATTGTGCACGTGGTAATCAGTGCTGACTCAGAATGGCACAGATTTATAAAGAAAACACAAAGAGTGTGTGCCCAGCCAGGATTTCCACACAGACCACCTTCCTGCTCCCCCAGCATAAGTGCAACATTCTTACTTGGTTCTTCTACTGTTGGCAGTTGGACACCTAGGGGAGTAAAATTTTGTCTCTGTGTCTGGGAGAAAACAGTTGCTAAGTTTTGAGAGATGAAGGAGGGCTGCCTCCTTATGGAAGTAGAAAGGGAAGATCCCAAGACAGCACAACAGAGTAGGACCATGCAAGGATTTGAGGGTCTCAAATCCACCCTTGATCTGGACCTTGCCAGTTGAAATGCCCTGTGCTTTGCTTAGAGAGAGGTATGGAATCCAAGCTGGGCCAATCAAAAATATTCCCTGACACTTTTCTGTTGGAGCTCCAGAAAAAGTTGGCACTGCAGTTGATTAGTTGTGAAGATGTGAATCTGGAACGGCCAAGAGTCATCATCTTTGCATGGTAGAAAGTTTCTGATGGAGAAATGGAAGAGAGAGAGAGAGGGAGAGAGATGCTGGCATTTCTTGAGCTCCTACCCCCAGCCCAGGATCCAGATCTACCTTTATGACTTATAGTTCTGTGTGCAAGATTGGTTTTGTGGAAGCTAGTTTGAATCTGGTTTTGGTCTTACAACCCAAAAATATTCTGGCTAATACACTTTAAGAGGTCAAGGTTATCCCTGTTTCACAAATGAATTTGTCTCCTGCCCTGTTTTTTAGCTGTTTTTTATCACTTCTAGCCAAGGGTTAGACCAAGCCACCCCTAGACGCCTTTGACCAAATGCACACCTCTTGGGGAAGCTGGAAAGATGTACTACTCTTTCAGGTTTAGGGATGAGAATGGCAGGGGTGGCAGGGGGTTGGTGCCTGGGTGGCTCAGTGGGTTAAGCCTCTGCCTTCGGCTCATGAGGGTCATGATACCAGGGTCCTGGAATCGAGCCCCACATCCAGCTCCCTGCTCGGCGGGAAGCCTGCTTCTCCCTCCCCCACTCTCCCTGCTTGTGTTCCCTCTCTCGCCGTGTCTCTCTGTGTCAAATAAATAAATAAAATCTTTTTTTAAAAAAATGGGAATAGGGCTTGAAAGAGAAGTGAATTAAATGGAGGCAGAGTGAGTCTTAAGGGTCCTGCAAGGTTACAAATTCAAGACTCATGGTCAATATGAATGTGGGACACACGGATCCAGAGGGACCGCTGGATGACCATATGGGAGCACATCCAAGGTGTTTCAGGAGCAAGGATGGGACAACGGAATGGCAAACTGTTTTAAGCTTTCTTAGGAGGGGGAAGAACCCGCACCACCCCATGCCGCCCACACTGCCATCTTGCTACCTGAAATGTTTGCGGGGGCTACGGTTCACAGCATGTCTTCAGGAGGGTGCACTTGCCCATCACAGGGTCTCTTCATCGACCTATTGCTGCTGTTTCAATTTCCACTCAGTCGGTGACAACAGGGGCTCAAACAGGATGTGCACGAGTACACAGAGCTCATGAGCAGTAGCCTCAAGGTTTAATCATGTTTCTTGATTCCAAGTTCAGATACATTTGTTCTCATTTGTTTAGGTTTTTTGTTTTTCCCATTACATCTTCTTTCTGCCCTGGAATTCACCAGCACATTTCGAACACGGGAGGCCTGTGTCTGGTCCAGATGTCCTCCGCATGCCTTCTCCCTGTAGATGACATATGACCGGCCCACAAAGCACTGTAATTCAAAAGTACTATCTTTTAGCTTTGAATCTTCTTTGGGGCAACAGTTGCTAACAAATCATCATGAACAATAATATCTGGAATTAAAGTACAAAATGAAAATATTTGCTTATTTTTCCATCACGAAAGACATTTCTAAATTGTTGATGCTGGCAGCTCTTCTGACTTGCAAGCTATTGTTTTTATTACTAATGGAATTTTATCATTCTACAAGCAAACACAAGAGAGAGAGAGAGATCTAAACAATCTGTTTTCATATTCTCAAGTACATTTTTTTCTCCCTTAAAATTTTTTGGCAAGTGAGGGAAACTCGAAAATTGTTTTCTAATGCTGTCTTAGCAGGAGTTAAAACTGGTGAGGATTTCTCCAGACATACTCTCATTTCTCCGTGTTCTTTAGGACTAAATGACTAGATTAAATCAGAATATTTACCAAGCTCTTTTTCTTTAGAATACTGGAACATTAGAAGCATGTCACAAAATTGTCTCTCTTAAAAATAGACCCATCTGATTCGTTTTTTGGGTTTTTTTTTAAAGATTTTTATTTATTTATTTGACAGATAGATCACAAGTAGGCAGAGAGGCAGGCAGAGAGAGAGAGAGAGAGGAGGAAGCAGGCTCCCCACTAAGCAGAGAGCCCAATGCGGGGCTCGATCCCAGGACCCTGGGATCACGACCTGAGCCAAAGGCAGAGGCCTTAACCCACTGAGCCACCCAGGCGCCCCCCATCTGATTAGTTTTGAGTGATAGTTCAACTCCTATATCTTCTTGCCCAGATGTGAGCTGAGTCAAGCCAAGTAATACAGCAAAAGGGGAAGCTAGACCAGAGGGGAGTGGGGAAGGAGGAGAGAGCAGGGCCGCTTGGGGTCTGATCTAGAATCTCTACACATCCACCAGCCCCCTTCCCAACCAGTAACTGGCTATGGACTCCTGACCAAGGCACTATCTCTCTTGACTTCAGGACTGTGTTAGTATAACAAATAGAAAACAACCCGACTTACGTATTCACCAGGGTATCAGGAAGGAAATTGAGAAACCAATCCCTCCTTTTCATCCAGTGAGGAAGCTTAATATGTGTTCTTGATAAAGGCAAATGGGGGAATTAAGAGTGTTAATTATATTAGATTTTTCAGTGTACTTGACTTTTTTTTCTTTACCTTTCCAAAATAGTAGATTAAATTTTCTACTTCTGTTTCTCTCAAGCTATGGTAAAAATTCATCAGAACCCTTACTGTCTGCTGTGGTTGACAGTGGGCCAGGCCACAGGGGAGTGACAGGAACACCCTACAGATTCATGGGGACTGGTCCGGTGAAAAGGGAGCCCCTGGGCCAAATCCCAGGTAAAGAGTTTGAGCCGGATCTGACCTGGGGGTTATGGTAGGCAGATGACAGAAAAGCCACCGGTTCTCCCTGTCCATCCCTGCCCTTGCCATGTAAGTTCACGGTGGCCTCCTCCTCTTAGACTCTGAGATTTGCTTTGGTCAGTGAGATGTTAGCAAGTAGGGCTCATGAAGACGCCTGAACAGGGCCTGCCCACTTGGGTTTCTGCAGATACTATGCCGAGAACACCCCAGACTAGCCTCGTAGAGGAGTCGCAGAGCTGAGCTGCGCTGTCCCTGAGGCGCATGCTCAGCCACCCCTCTCACCCCCTAACCCCCCCTTCCTTCCACTTCCCCCCACCAACCGGCATCAGCAGGTCACCTGGGGATCTCCAGATCCCCAGCTAGCCTGGCCCGGCTCAGCAGTGACCTCTAGAACCGCACCCCCCGCCCCCTGCTGATCTCAGATTTTGGGGGCAGTAAGTGATAGAGTTGGCAGTTAGTTAGACTGGAGCTGGAGACAAAGGTGGTGATAAGTAGGTGACAGAAGCCTGAGGGCACAACACCCTGACTTCCGTGGCTGTTAAGGGCTTCCAGCTGGGGGGGGCGGGGGGGGGGGTCGGGGCTGACACGCCTAGAGCCACAGGTGCAGAGCGGGGACTCTTCTTTTCAACCTCAGCCCCAGGGTAACCAAGAGCTTCATTATAATATATTTACACTGCAGTTTGAGCCTACCCGGCTCCTGGGGGACAGTGGCCAAGACAGTTCTGACAGGAACCTCAGGGGGCCAAAAACTCCTCCTCCCGACTGATGGGAAGAGACTCTTAGATGATTGGAAACAACCTCAGTTGGAAGGTCGCCTGGCACTCTGATCCACAACCTCTGCAAACACCCCTCTTCCTCCTCTACCCCCCCCTCCCCCCCCCCCCCCGCCCCGCCCACACCCACCGTTGCCACCTCCAGGCCTGCTCATGTCTGGTCCTTCTCAATAACTGCTTTGTGCCAGTGACCTTCCTGCTGGCTGGCTTTATCTGAGCGTGGATCCTCAAGCAAATCTTTCGTGGGGAGTCCAGGGATGGGGACCTCCTTTCACACAACACAGACTCTCCCACCGGTAACACACACTGTTAAGATTTTGTGGCAGTTTGTTATACAGGAAATATCCACGGACACAAGGCTCTACCCCCCAGTTTTTCTCCTTGGTTCCCAAAATCAGTGGCTCTAATGGTTGAGGCAACTGATTTGGAGCTTATCCAGAATACTGACTTGTGGTCCTGGGATTTATAATTTAGCCGGGATGGTTTATAATGGGACTCTTTCCCATGTGACCAATTAAGACTAGTCTCAGTTTCTTTCAGGTGACTGAAAAAGATTCTTTCTTTCATTGTTCCCCTCTCACCCCCGTAGGGTGACCTGTATTGTTTTTCTAAGGAGCTGAAACAAAGACACACAGGCAGAAGGCCAGAGGCCAGCATTTATGTTGTTGGATATGAGGAAAACGAAATGCACCTGTGTCCCCGAGATCTTTTCCACCAGCTTGTGTTTCACAAAGCCTGTCATCTCCTTTAAGGGAAAGCTCTGTTCTCAAAAAAAATACAGAAAGGACGACAGAGCTAGCATGCTCACCACATTGTCAACTAGTCTGTGGTTAGGAGCGTAACCCCGGGGAAGGCAGGTGACTTTGTCTACTGGAGAACAGCCTAAATGGGAACACACGTGGAAGATTTCCAACCCAGGCTCAACGCCTCTTCCACCATCTCGCTGGGTTTTTCAGGCGGCAACTTCCAGCCCCTCAAGAAAAGAACCCATAACCTCCAGAGGGCCTCGCTCAGTTCTGCCAGGTGTTACCATGTGACATGGAGCATGGGGCCCACTCGTGCTGGATCTAGTCAAGGAAACCACCATCTGACAAAGCAAACCCCACGAAACTTGAAAACTTAAATCATTATTGAACTATTTCAATAAGCAGCAAAGGAGGATTCCATTAATAAAACCCGTGAATGTGCTCAAAATCCTATTTCCCCGTCTTCCCCCCGCCCCATCACAGATGAACCTCACATGTGACTGCCCCGTTCTCTCCTCCCTCTTGTCTGACTCTCCCCTCCTCCCTGTCCGTGACCTCGCTTCATTCCTTCTCCCTTCTTCCCCTTTTGGGAATGTTTCTCTCCCAAGGGCTCCAGTCCTTCCCAAGGTAAACCAAAGGATACTGGTGGCTTCTGCAGTTCTGTCTGTACCTAATCTCCTTCTTGTGCCTGACAGGGTCCTGGGAATCCAGTGGGAGAAGTAGGTGGGTTGGGGGAGAGATGCTGTAGAGGTGGACAGGATGTTGTCTTTGGTGGTGTTAACCTGCTCGTCACCCAGAGAGGGCTGATGCGTGGTGTTTGTCAAATGGAGAAATGTCACACGCCTAATGACACCACCAGGAGGTACAAAAGAACAAAGGCTGTCAGTTTATACTTCCAGTCACGTGGGCATCATCTTGTGGTTCCTGACATCAAGGAGGCATCAAGGAAGGAACCTCATCATCTAGCAAAGTACGTCGTGTCAAAGAGCAGACATCAATCCCGTTGATTCTGAGTAATGAAATAACATTGGGGTGAAGGAGCGTATCTTCACCACCATGAGGTTTTCCTGGACACAGATGAACAAAGATGGCAGGCCAGCCACTGTGTACTGGGCCTCTTTTTATGGTGGATGTGAGAAGAACGAGGTGTTTCCTTGACTGTAATCTAGGGTGTGAAAAATGGAGTTGGGTATTACATGCTCCAACAAATTAATGAACACAGTTATTAATGGGAACATGCCAGGGACAGACTAGAGATTTCGGAAATGACTTCCCCGTGAAAATGATTACCTCAGTTCTGTTGTCAGCATTGTCTTCATTGTCATATACAGGAAAAAAGTTGAGAAAGTGTTTAAAAAGAATTAGATTCCAGGAAAGCCGGTAGACAAGCACTAATTCTACTGTTAGAGAAAGATAATGGACAGGTTTTTACGACAAGACAAAGTGGAATATGGGGAACATCACATCAGAGGAAATGCCATGAATGTATTAATTTTTTTTATTAATTTATTTATTTGAGATAGAGCGCACACAGGAGCAGATAGGGAGGAGCAGAGGGAGAGGAAGAAAAGAATCCTGAGCAGACTCCTCGCTGAGGGTAGAACCTGCCACAGGGCTCCATCTCAGGACCCTGAGATCATGACCTGAGCTGAAATCAAGAGTGGAAGCTTAACTGACTGAGCCACCCGGGTGCCCCAATTCGTTAGCTTTCTTGAAGGCCAGCCCGCAAGCCATGCTGCCCCCTGATTCTCTCATGTCTCCACAGAGAGGTGGGAGTTTTCGATGTAAAGTTGACATAGTGGAACAGAGTCATGACAGATTCATCTCCTTTGTCTAAAAATGTCTCTAAATTACTGAAATGTGGTCTCTAAAAGGTTGAGTAATCTGATGTCTGCTTTGGGTACTTTTCCTGATTTATTCCAGTCTTCTTCTAGCAATTCCCTGTTTATGCTCTCACTGATCTTAAAATGTCTTTGCACATTTTTTAAAGTTGCATAATACTAATTGTTCCATGTTTCTGGGGAAAAAGATTGTTATCTTTCTTCCTTCTACTGAGAGGAAAATATAGAATATAAACACTGAACAAACTTTTCACCATAAAGGCATTTTCTGAGATGATCATCTAAGGCATGAAAGACTGAGCCATGTCTTTGAAGGGTCCAAGTTTTTAATAAAAATGAAGTGCTACAATGCTTCAAACAGATGTTGAAGGTTTAGAAAACATATTATTAAATCAAATCTTATGTTTCCAATCAATCACTGTCATAGACTGATAGCATTAGGACTAGAATGGACTTAGAGATCATCAAATAAAGCATCTCTTGTTTTCTTAGAACATTTTCCTCACTGTGTAATGGGAAAATATGCCACATTACAGATGCAACATTAACTTAATCACATCCTAATCGCCGACCTTTCTAGATGTTCTCTATTATAATGAATACTACAGTGAATATCCTTTAATATTAATTTTGACCAACTCTTTCACCATTTCTCAGGTTTAGATTTTTAAAAATCAGTGTCTGTGTTATTTGTGAGTTCCACAATTTTCTTTAGGATTTACTTTTCTTTGGCTCAGATACATCCTTTATTGGTTCCTTCAATAAGAACCTATAGGGACAGTGGTAAAGTCCTCTTAATATTTGCATATCAGAAACGTTATTTCACCCCAGTTTTGAATGATAGCTTAGCTAGGTAATGTATTCTAGTATATTTTAGTTATAGCCCTTCATTCCTTAGAAGTGCACCATCGTCTTTTGGCATGTAGCATTGCTGATAAAAAATCTACTGACAATCTAATTATCATCATTTAGTAGGTATTTCTCTCCTTTTCCTTGGATGGCTTTTGAGATTTTTCCTTTTAAGCCTTTATTTTTGACAATTTCAATGTAAGTTGTCTGCTATGAGGCTATTTTTATTATGTTTAGCCTTCAGTGTGTGTTCACATTCTGAGGACTCCCATCTTTATTTCGGGAAGCTCTCAACCATTATCTCTTCCAAGTTTTGTTTATCCACTCTTCCTTCCATTCCTTTTGGGGGGGAAGGGGAATTGCTATAGACAAATGCTATGGACTTTTATTACAGGACTATGTTTCTGATTTTTTTTTAAAGATTTTATTTATTTATTTGACAGAGAACACAAGCAGGGGGAGTGGGAGAGGGAGACTCAGGCTCCCCACTGAGCAGGGAGCCCCAGAACCCTGGGATCATGACCTGAGCCAAAGTCAGACACTTAATGACTGAGTCACCCAGGCACCCGTCTGACCTTCTTTTTCACATTTGTTGTATCTCAGTATGTCTCCATGCGGCTGTGTGAGTTATCTGCCTTATTTCTAATTACTTCCAACTGTGACCAGTCAAAAGTTATCTCTTGCCCTGATACTGTTCCAGTGATCACACATTTTATTTTCAGGTTCCTAATGGGTTAGTCACATCCACCAGTGTCTCTTCCGTTTCTGTTTTTTTAATAATTGATAGTTTGTTTTAAAAGGATGTGCTTATTTCTGTACCATATAAGTTTGTTTGAATAGATAATATATTTATATGGTTCCAAATTCAAAAGATACAAAGTGTATGCAGTAAAGTCTCCTTCCCACCCCATCTATAGTCACCTAGTTTCTTTTCCTGGAGGCAAATGAATTACAGATTTCCTTCCAGAAATAAGCTGCACATCTTTAAGCAAAAACAAACATACTTATTTTAGAGCTATTCTCAGATGGCCCTATTATTTTTATTTTATATGTCTCGGTCCATTTGGGCTGCTGTAACAAAATACCATAGACTGGGTAACTTATAAACAACAGAAATTTATTTCTCACACTTCTGGAGTTTGGAAGTCCAAGATCAGGATTCCAGAATGATCATATTCTGGTGAAGGCCCTCTTCCAGGCTGCACACTGCCAGCTTGTCTGTGTGGGAGAGCGAGAGCGGGAGGGAGAGCAAGAGGGAGAGAGAGAGAAGGAGGAGGAGAGGAAGAAGAAAAAGAGGAAGAGGAAGAGGAGGTTGGGGGAGCTGGCAAATTCTCTCAAGACTTTTCTTTGGGCACTAATCCTATTTTAATCCTAAATACTTCATTTAATCCTAACAACCTCCCAAAGGTCACACTGGGGGGAGTAGGGTTTTCATGTATGAATTTATGGAGAACACGTTCAGTTCATTATAATCTTGTATCAGTCCTTCTGGCTTGCATCTTCCTCATGAATTTTGGAATTAGAGCTTGTGGGCTTATGGGAAAAAGACCATTCCACCTCTGTCTCAATTCAGACCTCCCTCTCTCCCACTGGCTTGGGGCTCGCATCAGACCCACCCACCATAGCTCAGAACCGATACCTTCCGTACATGGGTGGCCTGTGACTCCTGTCCTCTGGAAATGTTGGGATTAGAAGCCGTATGATGGGGCAGTGGGTGACCCAGCACAGGTACAGGCTGTAAAGTTGGGTCTCCTTCCTCCAACCCCCCTGATAGGAGCCACTCATAAGCCCTGGGCCCCGAACGAAGCATCTTGCAGGCTTTTGGCCTCTTTCCCTGGGCTGCGAAATCCACCCCTCCCCCTGCTGGCATGAGCAGTGAGACACCTTCCAGCCCCCCAAGCCCCCTTTGTGCCCACTGCCAACCCTCTAGCCTCATGATTGGGAGCCATTGAGTGAACACCTTCTTCCCATTCAAAGTCACCAGCCTTTTCTTTGGATGCTTTGAAAGGTCTTTACCAACCTCAAGTTATGATTGGGCAGGAAGCCTGGGAGATTGCTTTTTTTTAAAGATTTATTCATTTGAGAGAGAGCATGTGCATGGTGGGGAGGGGCAGAAGGAGGGAGAGAGCAAGAGAGAATCTCAAGCGGAGCTTGGAGTCGGACGCAAGGGTTGATCTCATGAGTCATGAGGTCACGATCTGAGCCGAACGAGAGTCGGATAGTTAATGGAGCGAGCCACCCACGTGCCCCCGCCTGACAGCGTCTGGTAGAGTCTTGGCCACAGGCTAGAACTAAACACTTGCTGGTGTGGAGATCAAGTGGCTGCCCCCGGTGGGTCTGGAAAAATTACTCCTAAAAGAATCAAACGTCTCCTCCACACCTATCTCCACCTCAGCCATCTTCAGATAGACACCGAGGTGATGAGGACCCTCGGCTAAGAATTTCTATGGCCCTCACTGGAACAGTAAGCTCAAATGGTCGCTTCATGTAGCTGAAGGAGTCGTGAATTAAGGGGCAACTTTGGATCCAGTTTCTACTTTGGTCAGTTCCAGAAAGGGCTCTAGTTAGATGCAGAAGGTTAAAATTGGACCCTTATGCATGGCTGGTAGGAATGTAAAATGGCGCTGCCGTGTGGAAACCAGTTTGGCAGTTCCTCAGGCAGATAAACATAGACTTAGCGTGCGACCCAGCTGTTCCAGTCCTGGGTATAGACATGAGAGAACTGAAAACAGGGACTGAGATACTGGCATGGCAGGGCTTATTGCGCTGCTACTCTCAGTAAGCAAAAGGTGGAAACAAAGCAAGTGTCCATCAGCAGAGGTGCAGGTAAGCGCCATGTGGCATATCCACAGAAGGAATATTCTTCATCTCTAAGGACAGTTGAGGTCCTGATACATGCTATGACACAGGTGAATCCTGAAAACATGCTAGGTGGAATAAACCAGACACAGAGGGACAGACATTGTATGATTCAGGTTCTGAATACTTAGAAGAGGCGAATTCATAGAGCCAGAAAGTAGATGAGAGGTTACCGGAGGCTGGGGGTAGAGGGGACGGAGAGTTATGTTCTTATGGGTTCAGAGGTTTCGTTTGCAGCGATGAGTGGGTTTTGTACATAGATAGTGTTGATGGCTGCTTAAGATTGTGGATGTAATTAATACCATGGAATGATACACTTAAAATGGTAAAAATGGAAAATTTTTTATGAACCTAACCTAAATTTACATGTATATTTTGTATCTATACATAACCAAAATAGTTATATGTAAAAAATTTTTAGAGCTTTTAAAAAAATGATAGCAGAAGAGAATGCATTTGTGACCCCAAAAACTGGATTTTTCAAACCAAACAGAAGCTGCCTTGCAATAAATAAATGTAAAGCAGGTCCAACTGCATTAAAATAAAGGACTTCTGTTATGGTTAAAATGTAAAAACTCAGGAGATTTATTTAGAAGAGGAGCCGAGGTTCTACAGAATAATGTGAAATCCTGGAGATATGCATTCTTCCTCCCCTCTTGTGGGTTTGGACGATCTCAACTCTGAAAAGCAAAGTTTGTTCCTTGAAGGGTGCGCATGTGCGTGGTTCGCTCAGCAGCTGCACGGTGAGAAGGGGGCTGCTCTGGCCCCTTGCTGCCGCCTGGGCTCTCTTCAGCCTCCCATCAAGAGTGGCCCTAGATTGAGTGAGCCGGACTTGGACAAATGGGACTGCGGTGGGTCCCACAGTGAGACCCAATGTGGGGACTGTACCAGAGCCCCCGGGTGAAGGAAGCAGAGGTCCAAGGGGAGCCTGCAACCTGCAGAGGGGCCCAGACGCTCGAGGAGGTCAAATGAGACTTGGAGGTCAAAGGTTCACTAGAGGACACTGGAGGAGGGGGAAGGAACAGAGTGGGGAACAGACGTGAGGATAACCTGGGAAGCATTTTCTCAGATTTTCTCCTCTATTCCTACCTTCATGGCCATTGAGATTACAAAGCACTTAAGAGCAAAACGCAGCCCAGGTCAAATGTTCTGGTCTCCGTGCAATGAGTAAGAAGTGATTATTAGCAACTGCTGCTTTCATGCAAAGTCGCCGACCAGGGCATCTGTGAACTACGGAAGGAAGCGGGGGTGGGTTCCATTTGGATCCTGCCGGTCTCTGTTCTTCTCACCACGCCCACCCTAAGTCATGGAACCATCTGGTAGAGCACTGCAAAGATCATAACACAAAAACAGGGACCAGTGCGTCTTTGTTTCCAGCCACAGGTTTATTTCCATGACAAAATCAATGTGTAGAGGTCACAGGACTGCCACAGACACGGAACTGGGCAGAAAGCCCATGAGGGAGCACAGACAGATGGACACAGCTCCCTGCCTGCCTGATGACCGAGGGAGGATAGGCAGAGCAGACGCAGCGAGCTAGATGATTCTGGGGGCGGCGGGGGTTGGGGAGTGGATAACATGGGGGGGTACTACTTGGGGGGGGCTTTCGGCCAGGCGGGAGAACACCACGGCCTCAGCAGGAAGGCCCTCGGCCCTGCCCAAGAATACCACGCGGTTCGTCAGAAAGTCTGCCCAGGCGTCCCCACAGCAAAGCACCGACAGAAGTTTAGCAGCAGGAGCACAGAGACACCCTAAGAGCAAAAGGCAAAGCGTTCTGGGGGTTATGGGTTGATTTTCAGCCCGAGACACAAAGCCAGCTCGGACTTCTGAATTTTTCCATCCTTGTTCACATCGCAGTGGCGCAAAAGAATCTCCCGGAACTTATCAAGGTCCACTCCGCTGATGCTGGGCTGCGGACAGCAAAGAGAACAGACGCGTACAGGGGGGCCAGCCAGAGGGGCGCCGGGCTTTCATGCCACCCCAGCCCCACACTCACTACACTTAGCAGACCCCGTGGCTGCCGAGGGGCTCCATGGAGACAGGCCTGCCCCGAGTGCATCTCCTCGTCGTGATGAAGATACTGTGCCTCGGAGCAGGGGATGGGGACATGGATGAGAGAAGACCTGTTCTAGTCTCTCCCCGTGGGAGGTTTTTGTGCCTCTAATTTTATTTTTTTTAATTTTTTAAAAAATGTTTTATTTATGTGAGAGAGAGCATGAGCAGAGGGAGAGGGAGAAGCAGACTCCCCACTGAGCAGGGAGCCCAAAACGGGACTTGATACCAGGACTCTGGGATCATGACCTGAGCTGAAGGCAGATGCTTAACCGACTGAGCCACCCAGGCATCCCATGTGCCTCTAATTTTATAAAAGGTTATAATGAATGAAAATTGAACCAGAAGAGTATGTCCCTGAGCTGAAGACCGTCAGATTGATCCCAAGGGATATTTTAGGGTCTGAGAAGGAACCACGATACGCATCATTTGGGAAAATAATTTCGAACTCAAAAGGCCCGCAGAAGTGAGCAGTGTGCGAACTGAGTGGTTCTCCACAGGCTATTTCATTTAATGCTCATGATAACCTTGGGGTAACCCAGGCTTACAGATTAGGGCACGGATGCTCAGAGCTGAATGGTCCTGCCAAGCTAGGAAATTGCAACAGCATTTCTGATCCTGAGTCTTCTGCCTCCAATGAAGTAAGAACTTGTTCCCCCGGTTCACACCGTCCTGCTGGAGAGGCAGCGGCCTGACCAGTGGTGTGAAGGCTCGGGGTCTGAGAGAAAAAGCCCATGTCAGTGGAGAGGGGAGAGCCAGCCCATCAGATCCCAAGCCCCCTGATTACTGGGCGGGTCTCACTGGCAAGCAGAGGAGGCAGGGAAGCTCTCCCCATCACCCAGCCCACCCCAGGGTTGCCTCGCTGTCAAAGAAATCTCCAAACACCTTGAGAAAGAAACATAAACTTTCATTCTTCATCAAGACGGCCCAATTAAGACAAGCTAATTAGCACTGTCCTCCAGGATAGATGAGTGACACCAAGTCTATCCCTGATCCCAGGTTTCCATGGAGGGAAGAATGGAGGGCAGAGAGTGGCACGAACTGGGAGTCAGGTGGCAGAGTGACATTAACCCCCGACGTGGGGCAGGGGACATCCGGACGTGAATCTGGGGCCAATAGCACTCCCCAATGGAGGGTCCGTCAGTGATTGGACCAAAAGACTGAGATGTCACATACAATCACTATGTCCTCCTCACTGGGGCTCACCCAGGATACTTCCTTGTGCATCAGTGGCTGGCAGGTATAGCTGTGGTCCAGGAAATGGCTTAGGAGTCCTGAAGGCAGCAAGGAACACTCCATGGCTCCATACTGGGAGCTCATTTCTTGTACGGTTGCAAAGTGGGGCCCTTTGGTTATCAACTCTTCAACCACTCCTGACACAGCCTTTGCCCAGTTAGCGGCTCTCTGCCCCAGGATCCTCTTAGCAAATTCCCACGCTTAGGAAATACTCGTGGTAGTTATTTACACAGTAGCACGAATTACTTTGCCAGTGAATTTACATAATTTAAGATAGTCTAAGCCCTTTTTTTTGTTTTTTAATTTGTTTTCTGTAAAAGGAATTATGTTGTGAATGTGTGAGTGTGTGTTAGGGGAGGGTATGAATGTATGTAATGAGGTATGTAAGGGAAGTTTCTTTTGAGTTATGCTTTTGAGCATAACTGACCTTTTGAGTTATGCTTTTAATGTTTGACAACTCACTAGGAGTCGGGAGACCTAAATACTGCTGTTCAACAATGTTTGGATCATGGAAGAGAAATCACCTGAGATCACTGGGGGGCCTCAGTTTTAACAGCAAGTCACCAGTGTAAGTGCACACAGGTTCAAGACCTAAGGGTTCTACACAAATTAATTCTACTTTCACAACAACCTGATGAGGTTGTATCTACTATCAGCTTTTAACTGACAGATGAGAAAACTAAAGCACAGAGAGGTTAATTAACTTTCCCACTGTCACACAGCTGGCCCATGTCAGAACCAGATACAAACTCGGGCAGGCAAGCCCCAGAGCACATCTCTTTAACGGAGCACTATATCATAACCGGCCGTGCAAAATGCATTTTTTGTTTCTTATCCATCTCATGGGAGAGTGCGAGGGTGGATCCGGGGTAGTTGGCTGAAAAATGCTTAACTCTCCCCTCCCCCAACACTTGAATCCTGGGACTAGGGGAACCTTTGGGTCTGGATCTGTCTTCTCATGCTTGCCTGTGGTAAGTGCTCAATTACATACATGGAATTAATGAGTGACCGTCTCCAAATGCAGTCTTCACGTTTTTGTCATGTGCCTTCCCTTTCCTGGACATTTCATCTCTCCTGTTTTAGTGGAAGTGAATATCCAGACCCCGTCCCCAAATACGTCCTTACCAGCACTCCCCAAATCTCCATGATAGAGTCAGCAACAAGTCCCCAAGGCCCTGCGTGGGCCACCTTCTGGCCCCTAGTGGGACGGAATTCTAGCTTTGACCAAGGCAAGTGCTCTTTATTATAAACCACTAGGATAACTCTCCTGATCAGAACATTTAGCCAGAAACTCACTCTGTAGCCGAGCAGACTCATAATACGTTGTGGGCTGCACTTGGCTATTTATTGACCATACGGGTGTCTGAAAACCCCGCGGTGATGTGTAGAGGCTAAACCATTATTGTCTACGACTTCAGCCAGGTTGTGGCCAGCAAGCCTGGGCCGGTTCTTCTAACGATCACCCACAATTGCATGTTTTCCAAGAAAGAGGGGGCACTCTCTTAGTGTTCTCTTGGGATCATCTTGCTAGGCAGATGGAAGGACCCGATCAGACTGTGGGAAGTCCAGCAGAGAGAGGCATACCCCGGGGAATGCGTAGTAACGTGAGCTCAGGAGACACATCACGGAGTCCCCCGCCGTAGCACTCCTTGTTTGGGGTTACACTGCCTTCCCCTTACCACCTGTTGTCTTTTCTTAAAAGCTATCTGTCCCCCAAGGGACGGCAGCACACAACGTCACCAACATCCCTCTGCCTGTGTTCTTCCTTGACGGGCAAGCGTGGGTCTAAATGATGTCACTGTCTTTCCGGGTGGTGTGGGGAGGGCAGGTGGGACCAGAAGAAAGGATGTCAAAGATGGAAAGGAAGAAGCCAGCACTGCTCTTCTAAAATGGGACAGCAGGTGTGAGCAACGTGAAAGTGTGCAAATCCCTCGATTCCACTCCTGGGATCAGGCCTAAAACCCAGACACTTACATAAAAAAACACTCACTGAGTGGTACTTGGAGTCACAAACCTGGTAAACAATTTCAATTACCAGCAAAAGAAGGAGTCCCACCCTGGATGTAGACAATACTTAAAAATTTTTTTTCCAAAAAAATTAATAATTTTTTAAAAATTACTAGCAAAAGAGGACTATAAGGGATGTAAGGGATATCTAACCACAGGTAAAATCTTATACAGACACCAACACAATGACGGCGACTGGGAAATGCTTGTCAGTGGAGCATAATATACTTTATGCAGAATATAGCCAATACGAAGTCTGTTATGAGGTCTACTTGAGGTTAGAGAGTACTCTTCTGTCTTTTCTTTTCTCTACTTTCAAGTTTCTCCACGATGTATGTATCATTTTTATAATTTAAAAAATGAAAAGAAACACCTGCTAAGGGGTAGCAGCTCTTTGGAGGGACATATATTGGATTCGATCCTGTAGGTTAAGTATTGTCCCCTGTTGCTAATCATTTCCTTGCCAACAGAGAAAAGCAGAAGGGGAGTCTAGCAGGGAAAAGAATGAATTTAGGGGAGCCTGGAGACTGGAACTCTCATCCCCTCCAGGCAGACACCCTGGGCATCTCTGGCATCCCATCTGTCTGGCTTCCCACGTTGCCACCCACACTTCTTGGTGTGGGGGTGCTGGGTGTCTCAACTGTCTTGCCTTTCTGCTTTCTTCTTTGAGCTGTAGATTCTCATGTTGATTTTTGTGCTGTGCCAAGGGGCCTATGGACTTTTTATAAACCTTGTGCAGAAATTATTTTGTCTGATCTCATCATACTGACAGAGGACAGCCTTGGCGGCCATATTCCAGAGATCAGGGAACGGGATGTTCTGATAACCAGATAATTTTGTTAATACAGATTCAACATATGTATCATACATAATTGTACAGGAAAGAAAGGCCATAAAGTCCATTTATTTCAGGGTCATTATTGCAAACATCAGGGATCCTGACCAGGACTCTCTCCTGAGAAACTCTGCCACCTCCCTGCTGACCTCATGACATGCTCTGATAATTGCTTTTATTTTTTTTTCTTACTTTTTATTTTTTTAAGATTTGTTTATTTGACAGAGAGAGACATAGCGAAAAAGGGAACACAAGCAAGGGGAGTGAGAGAGGGAGAAGCAGCTTCCCACCGAGCAGGGAGCCCAACGTGGGGCTCGATCCCAGGACCCTGGGATCATGACCTGAACCGAAGGCAGAGGCTTAACCCACTGAGCCACCCAGGCGCCCCTAGAATTTGCTTTAAAAGCATGGGATGGAGAATAATTGCTTTAAAAGTAATTATCAGGGGCGCCTGGGTGGCTCAGTTGGTTAAGCGCCTGCCTTTGGCTCGGGTCATGATCCCAGGGTCCTGGGATTGAGCCCCACGTCAGGCTCCCTGCTCAGTGGAAAGTTGCTTCTCCCTCTTCTTCTGCCCCTCTCCATGCTCATGTGCTCTCGCTCTCAAATAAATAAATAAGTAAAATCTTAAAAAATTCCAGATATTGGTTTGTCGACTTGTCCCATGATCCTTTCTAATGTAATGAAAATTTAAAAGTCGCAGGAGAGGACTCTAGTGTATGAACCTGAGAAATGTCAGATTTACTCAAAAGATTTTCCCTTGACAACATCTTTCAAGTTGTATGGTGAATAGTTTTTTAAGCAACTCCAAAGACTGGGAAAGCTCCAATAGAGGTTTGCACCTCAATGATCTGGCTTCGGAGGAAAACATTAATAATTAACTGCTTTGTAATACTTTTTAGCTCAACAAACCAGCCCTCATTACCTGCTTTTCTACTACTGACGCTGGCCTCACTCAGTCCTTGGAAACCAGCTCTCTTCGCCTGGCTGGTACTTACATTGAGAGATACCTTTTTGTCATGCCAGAAGGCCCACCCAAATAAGGGGGGCAAGGACAAGAGTGATGGGCGTCCCCTGGCTTCCCATGGAGGTGATATGAATCTATCAAAGAGTGAGGCAAACCACATGTTTTTGGGTGGCCTAGAAATTTCCCCTGCTCTTTCATTTTCTCTGGGAAAACATCTTCTCTGCTCTATGGCTGGTTTAGGTTTTCAGACCTTCAATATCTTCCAGTAACTTGTGGAAGCCATTGCCAAGCTCAGTGACAGCTGAAAGGGTCTGGAGGGCTGTGCAGCCCCGCGGCTGCGGACTTGAGCAGTCAGCAGCCGGGGCTCCACAAAGCTGCTCTGAGAGGCAGGTTCCCCCCCCATTCCATGCTCTCTATCAAAGGCAAATTAAAACTGCAATTTGGCCAAGCCTACTGCCGTGCGATTTTAATGTCCCATAGATAACTGCTCAGTTTCCATTACAGAAATCGTTCTGGCATTAAATAGATAGTAAATACAGTGGGACTTATCTTGGCAATCAGTGCGAAAGGCACTATCACACTCAGACCATCCACTGTTCTGTGGTTGCGCAAATGCCCGGGGAGTCGCAGACAGGAGCACCCGGGAAGGGAATAAAGAAGAGGTGGGGGACCAGCTGGGAGGGGAACAAGGCAAGCAAGGAGGCAAAGAACACACCAGTGTCATCCTGATCAGAGGTCCTGACCTCTGATGGATGAGAAGAAAAACCTCATTCATGCCTACTCAATCACATGACGTGAGCTTGCTGCACATTCATGCAAACGTTGGTAAACTGGGGGGAGGGGGCGTTTCTGCTGCAAAACTCCATAGTTTTGTGGTGGTTGTGAGGGAAAGAGAGAGCACGAGCACGCCAGCAAGCAGAGCAGGGTGAGAGGGAGAGAGAATCACAAGCAGGCGTCATGCCCAGTGCAGAGCCCAACAGGGGGCTCGATCTCACGACGCCAAGATCTTGACCGGAGCCAAAATCAGGAGTGGATGCTTCACCGACAAAGCCACCCAGGTGCCCCCCAGACTCCACAGTTTTAATCAGGTTTTCAAACAGGTCTGGGATTCCGGAACCAATTAACAATTGCTACTCTAATTTGTTGCCATCTGGGCCAACCAGGACGGAATCATCGTGTCCTGTGTAAACCTCAAAAAATCTCTAAGGATTTGAATGTGCTAAATTCAGTGGCTAGACAGTCCCAGAGGAAAGGAAGAGTTGCAAAGTGTCTGCTTAGCCAGATCCCACAGCCAGTTACTAGAGTGCACCAGGATCTCCAAGGAGATTGCTTGTTTTAAAGTCCACACTACCTAAAACAGCTTTGTAATGTGGATTATAACTAAATCCTGTCACTTCGAATTGCAGCAACGTGTCCTGACACATACGTAGCCTAGATTTTAGGCGAGGCCTTAAAGCAGCCCCTGATGGCGGTCGGGGGGAGGGCATGGATACCAAATACAGGATTGATTTCATAATTAAATTAAAAGTTTTAGGTATTCTAGTAACCAAGTCCAGGAGTAGAAAGGCCTTTCTGTAACCAAAAAATAAACAGAACTGCACCCCTCTGGTAAAAGAGAGGGCTTTTATATGGTAGAAACAAGAAGGTGCTATGGGGGCTTCATGAAACTACAAATGGTCTTAAGAGAGAAAGGGAGACATGTCGGTTCTCACAGAAGTTCAAATGTTGTTAAACAGACCGTGTCCCTAGATTTGGTCCCTGGTATTAATCATCAGCCCTACGGGTGCTCAGAAGTAAACAGTGGAATCGGTCACAACGGCATCCCCGACCCATGAGGAGCATAACCTTTACACCCCCTCAAATCACCTGGACCAGCTCCATCATGTCCTTGACAAAGCCATCCACTTCCGGGCCTTCCAGAGCTCCTGTTCTACTCTGAAAGAGACAAGAGCCACTCCGTCAGACACCATTTGCTGAAGTCAGAAAGCTAAAGAGCAAATCAGTGTTCTTTTGTGGTTGCAAACAGGTTCGGGAACGGTACATTCCAGTTAGTTTCTCTGTGTAGGATGTGAACGTTCCACAGACAAGAAAATAATTAATTGTACACAGCGACCCCCATATAAGCAAATGGGAGTTCCTTGGCTCCCGCAAATCGCGTTAACATGATACATACCGACTTCATTCGCTTCCCAAGGATCCTGCTTCAGGGAGACAAGTGTTATTTGCACATCATGTCGGTCCTTAGAAGGATAGAGGCTGACGCTTTTTAAAATTGTGCTTTATGATTTAGCAAGGACCTCAAGATTATTAAAATTTTAAATCGGGAGTGACTATATTGACTGAGTGTATTAGAATTATTATTTGGTCCATACACAAAATGCTTACTTTTTTCCTACTCATTTTATAAGAATGTCTATAAAATACAATACATATTAAAATATTTCAGTTTCATCTCTAAAGTTCCAGTCATGACAACGCATCCATCCATCTTTTTGAGTTTTCTTCACCTTGAACCTTTAACATATCATTTTAAAAAATCTATTTTTTTTAAGTAGTACATTTACCAAACGCTACCTGCCAACACCTTCTAAAAGCTTTACAAACATGAAATCACTGAATTCTCACCCCAGTCCCATGTGGTAGGTATTATTATTATTAGCCTCATCACCCTAACTTAACAGGTAAGGGAAATGAGGCCCAGGGAGGTTAAGGAACCTGCCCAAAGTCCCGTGGCTAACGAGGCGTGATTCATGCGCAGGTGACGGGGCACAGAGGCTAGACATGTAATCACTTTGCCGAGCCGCGTCTCCCAGGCTGATGCTCGTTTCTGCTCAGAGTATGACACATTCACATGCCCAGTCTGGTGGGTTTCAGGATGGCATCTCTTCTGACTCTTCCTAACTTTCTCATTTTTCTTCCTTCTTGCATTACCCTACCTTGTCCTCGAGAAATGCAACCTCCTTGCCATACTTTGTGCTTTAGAATTATTCTTTTCTCCTGTCTGAAGAAGAACCACATAATCAATCCTATAAGAGAAGTGGTTTTTATGCTGACCAGAGCTCACTTTGCCTCTGTTTCTTTGGGTTGGATGTGGTCTGTAACTTGATTTTGTTTGCTTTTGTTTTCAAGCATACTTTTCTAGATGGAGATCAAGAAGGAGAAAAGTTCTCCCCCAGTGTGGAGCCAAAGAGAAAAAAACAAAAACAAAATGAGATTTTATTCTCTTCTCAACCATGAATACTCCTTTGTCCATTTTAATGTAGTTTTTGGTTTTCGTGGAGAAGCCGAGGGTTAAGACATAGCAGAAGACATGTGGGATTCGGGTTCATCATATCAGTTTAGGGTCTGTGGGTAGGATGACCCCACATAGGGACTAAACTAGTTTGCTCCCTAAAAGTAGTCAGCACAACCCAAAAGGACACACTTACAACATCATAGTGGGCGAAGATTTTCTCAAAGTCCCTCTTTCTTTCTTCAGTGGAACAAGCCTGTGTGCGGAGAAAACAGGATGTGAGTCCAGCATCGGGACCCTTCAGTTGTACCGTTTTTCCAGGGTCATAAACGACTTTTATAAACTTTGAGCCAATGACCCTTAATCCCTTGATTCTAACATTTAAGACTTGTCGGTCTCCAGATAAATTACACAAGACAAACAGATGCCTTCCTTTCTTCCCTCCCTCTCGAATTTATGGAGAGACAAGAATGACACAAGCCCACTTAGAGGAATGTCACTACTTACGTCCATTTTAAATTGGAGAAGGAAGTTTTCCTGAAGAGCCAAAATCCTAAATGGAAAAGAAGAAAAGAAAGTAATTTATGTGATGATCTGTCAGCTCTCAGAGGCAAGCAGATCTGTAACTCTTGCATGAGGAAAGGGCAGGCAATTTCCAGATCTTTCTACAGAATAGGGTGAGCGCTTGAAAAACAGGAAATTTCTATATTATAAGAACAAATTAAAAAATTAATTGGGAGAGACTTTTCATAGGGATTAGCAGTCACCACAGAGAGACTTTTAAAAAGTCATCTTGGTGGGGGAGCTTGGGTGGTTCAGTCGGTTAAGTATCTGCCTTCAGCTCAGGTCATGATCCCGGGGTCCTGGGATTGAGCCGCACATTGGGTTCTCTGCTCAGCAGGGAGCCTGCTTCCCTTTCTCCCTCTGCCTACCTCTCTGCCTACTTATGCTTTCTGTCAAATAAATAAATAAAATCTTTTAAAAAAAAGTTGTTTTGGTGGAAAATGGCAGAGGAAAGGCTTATGAAAACTCTCTCCTCCATAACAGCAATGAGAAAGCTGTCCAAAAAGAAAAAAAATAGTCAAAATGACTTCTTCAGAATTCTAGAAATTCAAGTCTTACAGAAATCTGGGGAGTGTTTATTTCCAAAAACATGACTAAATCTTGGTAAGAACAGTGGATGTGGTGGCATCTTAACTTGCTTCATCCTTCTACCCTCCTCAGCTCTATTGTGTCTTTGAAAATGAAAAGCCCATAGCCCCAGGGAAAATGAGCGTTCTAGCAGCTGCTCTGTGGTGAGCAGAGCAGAGCTGGAGCCCTTTCAAAACCTAACTGCCAGAGAACTGCCATTATTTGACTTTCCTGATGTTCTCTGAGCGACCCCACTTGCAGGGTGCACTTATTTGACCTGATTTTGATGTCAGCTAGTGGGAAAGCATTTTACCTGGGAGCATTTGTCAAAAACAATGAAAAGCAGTTATTTAAGATCACAGGTGACAATGGAAAATAAAATTTTGGGCAAATGGGTACCTGGGTGGCTCTGTTGGTGAAGTGTCTGACTTCAGGTTAGGTCATGATCTCAGGGTCCTGGGATCAAGTCCCGCCTCTGGCTCCCTGCTCAGTGGGGAGTCTGCTTCTCCCTCTCCCTCTGCCCCTCGCCCCCCCCTCCACACTCTGTCTCTCTGTCAAATAAATAAAATCTTTAAAGAAAAGAAAAGAGTTTGGGTAAACAGCAGTCTAAGTAAAAAGCTTAAAAGGAAAATCTGGGGGAATGAGATGTCCACTGGGGCTTATCTAAGCTCCAACATATTTCTGAGAATCTAGAAGGCTGTAGACATGCATAAGACTACGTCCATGCCCAGGACTGCGTGTGTGCACAGAAAAGACCTCGGGAGGCCCTAAGGTCTCACCAGCAGCTTTTCCTTGGGCTCTGTAAAAGCAGGAAGTTAAGGCTAAGCAGAATTGTAAACTTCCTGGTTGCATATGAAAGATGGGCCCAACCCATACACGGGGCCCCACACAAACATTGGGAGACAGACAAGAAATCTCTGCCCAGTCATTAACTAACCGTTCAGCAACCAAGCAGAGACTTCAGTGTCCACATATGACAAAGATCAAGATTTTATAGGATGAGTTCCAAAAGGTCATTAAGCAAAAAGACAACAGTTATCAACAACAATACACGTGATCCGTGAGAAATACTAAAGGGATTCTTCGCACTGAAATGAAAAGAACATGAGACAGTTGCTTTAGTCCACGTGAAGAAATAAAGAACCTCAGCCAGACATGAAAGGTCATGTATTATATGATTTCATATATGTGAAATACCTAGAAAAACAGATCCGTGGAAACAGAAAATAGATTAGTGGTTATCAGGGGTTGGTAGGCGAGGGTAGGAGAGAGTAATCCCTGCTGGGTGGAGTATTTTTCTGGCACAATAAAAATGTTCTAGAAATGGGCAGTGGTGATGGTTGCACAGCCTCATGAATAGACTAAAGTATACCGAATTGTACACTTTATAGTAAATGTTATAAGGCAAAATGATACTCAATTTTAAAAAAATATGGGAAAAATAATAAAACAAAAATACTTTTGTTTTGGAAAACAAAAGTATTTCTGTACTTTCTGCTTCATTACAGTTGTATTTACTAGACTACAGTCAGTTTCCAAAGACTAAAACGTTGGATTTATGTTGCATTCATAATCATGCATTCACAATATAGAGAAAGGCAGAAAAATATCACACAATGATTTTGGAACATTTTGCTCTTCTGGATGCCCCTGGTAAAGAGAATCTGATCCAGGTAAAGGGTAGACTGTCCTGGAACTCTATGAGGAATCCTGTCCTTATCTCCTGGTTGGCACCAAGCAGCCTAAAGTATGTCGCCAGTGAGAGGACATGTGCCTGAGGGGAGCTCGCATGTGGAGTGAGAAGGCTCCGTTCTAGAGGTGGCAACAGAGAGAGGAGAGTCTGTGTATAAATGTTTTAAGGCCTTTGAGTCATTCATTTATTTCCCTATTGCTATGACAAATGATCCCAACATGGTGGCTTCAGCAGCGCAAGTCAGCGTCTTACAATACTGGAAATCAGAGTCAGAGGCAGATTTCTTCAGGCTAAAATCGAGGTGTCACAGGACTGCCTCCTTCTGGAGGCTCCAGGGGAGAGTCCCTTTCCTTGTCTTTTCCAGCTTCTAGAAGCTGCCTGCCTTCTTGGGCTCATGGCCCCTTTCTCCACCTCAAAGCCTTCAAAACCCGACCCTCTGCTTCCTTCTTCCCCATTTGGAGGACCCTTGTTATTACCTTTGGGCTGACCTGGATAATCCAGACTAATCTCTGGAAGGTCTGTCAGTGAGTGACTTCATTGCTCTCTGCAACCTGCATGGATCCTTGCCATGTAACATAAAATGTTCAGTGGTTCCAGGAATTTGGACATGGACACCTTTATTCTGCCTACCCCATTGTCACTGTCAAATTCCGTATCATATTGGTTTCAAAAGAATGTGGTAACTCTCGTCACTTTGCATATGAAGTCAATTCTTCCTGCAGTTCACATCTGCTCTTTGAATCCTTCTCTATACACAACACTCCACCGGCAGAGAAGCTATTCAAGAGATTAGGGCATGAGGGCGCCTGGGTGGCTCAGTGGGTTAAGCCTCTGCCTTTGGCTCAGGTCATGATCTCAGGGTCCTGGGATCGAGTCCCGCATCGGGCTCTCTGCTCAGCAGGGAGCCTGCTTCCCTTCCTCTCTCTCTGCCTGCCTCTCTGCCTACTTGTGATCTCTGTCTGTCAAATAAATAAATAAAATCTTAAAAAAAAAAAAAAAAGAGAGATTAGGGCATGAATAGTAGGACCCCAGCGGGGGGATGTTTGGCTAGCTGCAGGGGTCCTTTTGGTAACCACAGTGACAGAGGGGATGACTGACAGAAGGGACATGACCTCTATAGATGAGGACCCGGGATGCTAGATGTTGTGCATTGCATGGAAAGTTCTGTGGGAATCATCCCATATCTCACCTGAAACTGGAATGTGCAGGGAGCTCTCACGTGCACACAAATCCTGCTTAAAATTCTACTTGAACCAAGAACTGAATTCCTATTTACATAAAAATCCCAGGTATTTTTCTCAAGGTATACATAATTTACTAATTGTGTCCATTATCCCTATAATCTGAGTCACGTAAATTGAGGGATGACTGCGCTTTGTTTCATTCGGAACTCAATCAGGACTTATTTATTTTTTATAAAATTGTATCAACAGCAAGTGAGTTCCTGACATGTGAGTTGCCAAAAGGCCATTTTTGTATCAATCAGCCTGTGAACTGACATTTTCGTGGTAATTCTGCACCAAGATGTAAGCAGCCTCCCCTCAGGTATGTCTTCCCTGTGGGTCTGTCCAGCCACCTAGACACTGAAATACACTTTATTTTATTATTAATTGTTTTCCTTTATTTCCCCTTTATGTGTTCTAGTTTGTGCACTATACTAACTGTTTTAGCATTATGTGCACAGGTAGAGTGTATTATCTTTGGATTTCATTTCAGAAGTAAAAGCATCACTGATGACAGGGTAGAGAGCAGCTTCCGGTAGTGGCACACTCTGGCCTCCAGAGGGCGCTCGAGGCTCCTCGACTTACTACCTCTGAGAAGTGCCTTGAGTCATTCAGGTGGTGTGTGCTTTTGGTGAGGGGAGCAATGAAATCAAATGTTCTTGTTTTCATCCAGATGCCATGTTTTGAGTGAATCTTTTAGGCTTTTGGGTATTCCTATTAGGACTGGTGCTTACACAGCTCTCAGATTAGCTAGACTGACCTCTATTTGACAGGAACTTTTGCTTCAGTTGGCCAAAAGAATGAGAAGTGAGTGGGACCCAGGGGACAAATCTCCAAGGCTACAAGGTGGAGATCCCTCCGTCCTCAACCTTTGGGAGAAACACTCTTATCCCCCTCTGGTCTGGCTGGTCTCTCCATGCCTCTTCTCCAGCAAAGTGGCCAAATTTGGGATGAGCGTCCTGGAGAAGGAGTCACGGAGGATGAGGCTCAGAATAGAAGACCCAGTAGAGTGTTGGGGTCAATGTCCTGGTCACCACTAAGGAGAGGTTCTTCCTGGTGTGTCCCCATTAGTAGATCCCCTGCAAGAACTCACAGATGTTGCTATCAAGAGAGGAGGTAGCTGGTATGGGCTTTGTGATTTTGAACTCAAGTTAATATCTGCTTATGACATTGCCAAGTTAACCATTGCCAAGTTAATATCTGCTTATGATCTAGCCAAGATATTCCATCACTGAATATCACCCCCAGTCCATGGACTCCCCGTCTCCCAGCCAAACCTCCTTGTGCCCTGCAGCCTGTAACTGCCACCCTCTGTCACTGTCTGTGCTGTGACTCCATCTGCCCCATCCTCAGGCACCTGGGATCATAACTGCTCCATCTGGTTTTACCCATGTATTCTGGATCCAGTGATTTTTTTTTTTTCCCTTTCTATGGACCACCACAGGTCATCTCAGGGTCAGCTAGCCTTGAGATGACATGCTGACATGCCCATCGTGTCACAACCCTGGCCTTACAGACAGCCCTTTTGCAGGTACTGGGCTACTTCTGCTGTCACCCTTCTCCTACACTCTGGCTGGGTGCCCAAGGAGGCTACGCCAACACCAAAAAACCAGACAGCACGGATGGAGTCTGGTTCAGTCGTCCTCAGTCCTGAACTTACCACTCTGCTTTCCCAGAGCAGTGAATGGGATTCCAGACTTATGTTTTCATGGGGTCCTTATGTGAGACCAGGAATGTCTGGCCTTTGAAGGCAGGGCTGGCCCATGACCTACCTATAAAATTTTATGAAAACTTTGTGTATTGTGCCTTTGGTGGGGGGACTTTTATTATCTTTACAAAGGGATCTGTCACCCCCAGAAGACTGAAAACAACTGCTGTTCATTTGGCCAGATGAGCCCATTCTTCAGGGTTCCAGGCAAGATCTGACCTCTGCCTTTCAAAGAGAAGTGTGTGTATCATGGAACCCCCATGATGGTGTGTCTAAGTCTGCAACACTGTTCCCAGACTACTCACCTTGCCAAGTCATTCAGATCCAACCGGCCATCCTTATTTTTGTCAAAGATCTTCATCTGGAATGCAGAAGAGGACATGATTGTAAGAAGTACTTGTAGCAGGAATTCACTCTGAAAGTTACTGGAGCACTTTGCTGTTTTGCCCTTCTGATTCCACAGTTGTCTAAACTGCCTGAGGCTGGCTCATGTCACAGAATGCTCCCTACAGAGCACAGGAGAAATATCGCTTTTCCATTAAAAGCCAAAGTAGTTGAGGAGGATGGGGCAGAGGGGAAAGCCTACGTCTCTAGGCTACAAGGATTGTAGGAAGGAAGACAGGGACAGGAAGAAACAGGAAGAAACAGGAGGCTCCAGTGGGTGGGTGTCTGAGCTCAGTCTGCTGGAAAGGAGATTCCTGAGGGAGGGGGGCAGCAGCTGAGGAAGGACTTACTGTGGCTCAGCCCCACGCCCCCCCCCCCCCACAAGACACTCTGAGCACCCAAGGGTTTGGGTGCTGGGTTGAGAGCCATGTGTCTGGCTGTGATGGGATGAGGTTATGCCAGAACAGAGGGCAAGGGGTGGACCCCTGAGCCATAGGCTGCAAAGAGAATGCATCATAGGGAGACACTTAGCATGTCTGATTCTGTGTCACCTCTTTCCCTTGCTGCTGCGACCTAGGGCTGACAGACATCTGTGGAGCCCTGCACATAGGTGTGCTGCAGCTGAGACATGCAAAAACCACTCTTTTCCCAACACCCACTTCACCCAAAAAGAAAAGGAAGTACGTGTAGAAAGAACAATGCTATGTTTAAGGTTTACAAGGATGCCATGACTGGATTCCTGCACACAAAGATGAAGTAACCAAGGACAGAAAAGTTTCATAACCTTCCCTGGACCCTGTGGGCTCCTGAATGTCTACAGACATCAGTCACCTCTTGATTCCAGCCTCCTCCTAAAATAAAAGAAGCTCACATTTCATGCTGAAGAAAGATGCTCTTGGGGACCACAGTCTGCTATCTCCTTGGTCTGCTGGCTTTCTAAATAAAGTTGCTTTCCTTCCCCCAGCAATTTGCCTCCCAATTTACTAGTCTGTTGTGTGGCAAGAACACGTGGACTCTGCTAGAGATGTGGCAGAGAATTTGTGGCCTGCATCTAGCAAAAGGTAAAGGATGGCTGCTGGATTAGCCTATACTTCCCAGTGGGCTAGCCAAAGCTAGGAGCATGGGTTATGAGCTCACCGCAGACTTCAGGTGTGAATACCAGCAAGGCAGCCACTGAGTGGCCAAGAGGCACCAGCCTGTAGACCAGACAAGTCAGACCTTTGTGCCCAGAGACCTCAGCTTCCCACCTCCACCATTAGGGCCCAAAGCCACTTTTCTCTCCTTGGTGCCATTTTTTTTTTTAAGATTTTATTTATTTGAGAGAGAGTGCACAAGAGGTGGGGCAAGGGGTAGAGGGGCAGAGGGAGAGGAAGAAGAAGACTCCCCACTGAATGGGGAGCCCTTCTTAGGGCTCAATCCCAGGACCCTGGGATCATGACCTGAGTTGAAGGCAGACACTTAACTGACTGGGCCACCCAGGTGCCCCTCCTTGATGCCATTTTTGCAAAAGAGTCTGGGTTGGATGAAGATGACTGAGAAATCTAAGAGGCCAAGCTCCTCCCTTCAGAAAGACTTAGCATTATTTAAAGAGACTATTTAAATTATTAGATCAGAGAAGGCTTTGAACAAGATAATATTAAAAGTTAAAATCAGGAAGACTAGGTTAGTTTAGGCAAGATGGAGGAGAGACATTTCATGGCATATTTGAGTCATATTGTGAATGAATTTTGTGACTTCACAACATTTCAGTGCAGCAGAGTATCTCTAAACATATTTGTAGGAAGAGGTTGTACGGGGGAAAGAGGGAATGAGAAAAACTGAGATCATATCTAACAGTTTTTTGCATTAAAAAACATATCCATCCATCCTTCCTCACTCCCTAAATCATTTCTTTTTAATATTTGAAATGAATTTGAAAGTCCATTCCCCCAAAACTTTAGCATCAAAAATATGTATTACAGAATCCATTAAAATGCAGGTTCTATTTTTATACACTTGGATATATTACACATCCAGTCATGCCCCTTAGACATAAATTCTGTATCCAGTAAAAATCTGAGAGCAGCACGCTTTGCGGGAGACTGAACCATGAGTTATTTCCCATGACACCATCATTATAAAAGGTCCTATTTTAATAGAGAGCTAGATGATCTTGAGCTTTAAGCAAGTAGTAACTCATCTCGAAAGATGTAGGCCCATCTCCACTGCTGTGCAGACTACTCAAAGGGGAAAATGCCCTTTGCTCAAAATTGGCATGAGGAAGAACTGAGCACCAATGTGGTAAATCATGCCTCTGCCCATCAGAAAATGGGCTACACAGTTCACTTAAGAAGTTCAGTGAAGTGGCCAGAGTCAGAGCTGTGAATTGAGGGTCATCACCATTAGCTGGTATATCAAGTCATGAGGCCGGTGAGGTCACCAGCACGGGAGGGAAGAGCTCTCGACACGGAGCCCAGGCATGTTTCCCATCAGCCTGGATCCAAGAGTTGAGTGCCTCCGTCTATGGAAGAAAGCCACAAGCCAGCAACTTCCATCCAGGCCTGAACGCCAAGGACTGTGACCAGTGGAGAGGATAGGACAAGCTTAACCTCACATGTCTCTCTGTCTGCCATGGTCTCAGATTTTAATTTGCACATTTACAAGAGTTCAAGTTCCATGCTCTAATTAGGTGTGTGAACTTAACATCTCCCCACATGCATTAGCTTACATTTTTAAAAGTTCAATACTACCTGATAATATTCTATT
Organism: Enhydra lutris kenyoni; assembly: GCF_002288905.1. Classification (NCBI taxonomy): domain Eukaryota; kingdom Metazoa; phylum Chordata; class Mammalia; order Carnivora; family Mustelidae; genus Enhydra; species Enhydra lutris. Next base: position 3,265,028 of record NW_019154177.1, read on the forward strand.
CGGACAGCTAATCCTCCCCCCACCCCACTCCCAGGTACTCTCAATTAGATGTCATAATTGGATTTTGTTCATAGGCTGTTTCCTTCCTTGTCCAAAACATTAATCAGGAGTTAGGAGAACGTCAGGTCTGCAGACCTCGACTTTGTGCTTAGGACTGGGAGCTCTGCTGTGACTCGTTCATTGTTCAGGCTGCAGACCACTTTCAAACATGCCAGTCCTCTGGGTCTATTTGAAATTTATTTAGCAGCTACATTTCTGAAATAAAGCGTTTGATGCCAAACCTTTGAACCAGATCTGTAATGCAGTGTTGACCTCACTGTGCCCATTGCTCAAAAAAAACCATTAAAGCAGCAGCAGATTTCACACTTGGTGTATCACTTAGTTAGACTAAGGTTCTAAAATCTCTTTGGAGAATATTGAGTTTCTGAAAGTTCATTCACCCACAGGTCGCTAGGGAAATGTAAAAAGTCTTTGAAAAACAAACAAACTATAGTCCAGGTCCCAAATATGTTCTCTGGAAAAGTATATATAAGCCGCCTCTGAATTTAAGGAAGTCAACTGAAATAGATCAGCCATAACCTCATTAAAGTCATCTCATCTTCTGGTTAGACTAGGTCTCAGGGTGGAAACTCCCTTACTGGCTGGATTCCTCAACACTCGCTGATCACCTCAAGGCGTAAAGAACCTGTGAGGGGCCACTTGGATTTGATTGGTCGCTAGCCTATCCCCACACGACAGTTCAGAAAAAAATGAGTGCTTATGGGCAGCCACAGAAGCAGAAGAACCACAGGTTTTGACAATGAAATAGACAAAGAATAACAGGACAGTCTTGGTCCATGGATGGTTCTCAACGCAGATACTCTAAAGCTGGGTGAGACCACTGGATCCCCCTCAGCTACTTCACAGGATTCTAGGCTTCCAGATCTGAGCTGAGAGCCATCAAAAATTGTACGTTGCCAGATCTTCTTCAGCCCAGGCCATCCCCATGGAAAGTGCTGCCAGCCTGGGGTTTTTCAAGATTGAAACCTAAAGGCTTCAAAGAGAAGTGCTCTGGGCGACTAGGGTTGCCAGGCTGAGGGGTGATGTGTGGATTCTTTCCTGCTGAGTGTTGTCTTTGTAAGCAGCCCAATGTCTCCTTGACACCCCTTCCTGTCCCTTCTGATGGGCTGTTTGAATGAGATGCCCCCCCGGGGGGCTCTCTACAGGCAAAAAGTTATCTTTTCTTCCCAGGTCCTTCTCCTCCCCAGGTGATGTTGTAGAATCCTTTCTCCTTCCCTGTTGTCTTCCATGTTTCCTATTTTGTGTTGAGTAAGATGTCAGTTCTTAGGATGATTCATGAACAATCCACTTTCTTAGGTAATAAATTCTGGTGCGGCTTGAGAGCTTGAGCTCTGGTATCATCTCCTCCTGAAAAACATCATGAGAATCTGACGTCCCCAACACAGCCTGTCCTCGCCTGGCTCTTCACTCTCTTCCGGGGATCGTCATCACTTCTTGATCTCTCAGCAGAGCTTTACTCTTCCCGTTTGGAAGTTTTCTTTCTAATGACTCAGTATTTCAGCTCTCAGACATGAGTATTGTGGTGGAAAAGGCAAGCTTTGGAGATAGATTTGGGTATGCATTTCCACTCCATCCTTATTACATTTGACCCGTGAAAGTCTGCAATTCTCAGTTTCTTTCATTTATAGAATGAGGGCTAAAAAAAACCCTTATTTTTATGAGGTTGTTGAGAGAATCAAATGCAATGTTTGAAAAGTGCTTTGCACAATGATTACGAGTCAAGTACTCAGGACTGGAATAAAGGCTAGTTGTGTTGCCGTGAAAACATCACGTGTCCTCAGTGGAGAAGGCATCTTGAAACAACGCAATTTGGACTCTGTCCATCTACCTACCTTCTCTCGTCCTGCCTTTGCAGAGGCTTCCTTGTGATCTGCCTGATTTTTGAAAAGCCAGACAAACTGGATCTCAAGATGAGATCGCTGTATTTAGGGACCGAAGGCAAAACTGAACTCAACTTGGTGGATGGTCTATGACAATGACCAGCACAGTGGGGATGAACAGGAGCGACCAGAGTGAATTTTTGCTTTTTCCCTCCTTTACCAAATTGTCCCTAACTGGAAGACTCCATACGGTCAGGGACCATATCTGCCTTGGTGAGTTCTCCCTAAATATTTGTTGAATGAATGAACTTACATCTTTGAACTAGTTTACTAGCTCGTAGTCGGACCTGGAAGAAAAAAGCATGAAGGGAGTGAGGGTTTGGGTGCGGGAAGACATGCTGGGTCACTTTGAGAACCTACTCCTTAGCCTACTAAAGCACGTCTGACTCAACTTCAGGAACATAGTGATATGAATTCTGAATCCACAGAGACATGTCACAGGCCTGTCCTGCTGGGATTGTCTCTTCATATTTGTTCTGTTCTGCCTCTTCCACATCCTCTGGCTCTCATCCCCACTCCTGGTACCTGGTTTCCTGCCCCTCGTCCCTCTGGTCATCAGCGTGGGGCTCCAGCCACCCTGTCTAGGTCTGCCCCTGGGCTCAGCACCGCTCAGACCCTGCCTGGTGGGGACCCAGTCCGGATGACTGTCTACACGGGGTGAAGGACCCCAGTGGGAGCCATAAAGGATCAAGCTCGGCACTTCCAAGCACTCCTTCTGGCTCTGCCTGGAGGGTTTGGTTTAAAAAGAGGGAAAAAAAGAATTTCAGGGCACCAAGCACAGCTTGAGGGTGCTTGGACCTGCGCAATCCATGACTTATGAGGCACCCCAAGGGGGAGCAGGAGCCGTCATGGGGGTGGAAGGGCTCAAGGAACACAGGCAAGGGAGGTGGGAGGTCCCAAGGGCAAACTTTGCTTTTGTCATCATGGCTTCTTATCTTAGCTGGCTATTAGTTAGCATACAAATTCAGTTCTGACAGTTGGCATTAAGTAGCCTATGTGTGCCTGGCCCCGAGGGAGGGTAGGGAACGCAGAGATGCGAGGAGATGCGATGCTGTCCTTGCGCGGGAAGAGTCACCAGCTGGTAAAGAACAAGATCCGTAAACAAGTAATGTGTCAGCGTTGTCCTTGACCCCAGCTGACTCGTCAGGAATCCTGCTGAATCCTAAGAAGCCCCACAGGGTCTGGCCTCTGTTTTCTCACCCACGCTCACTCTGCCCCAGCCCCGCTGCAGTCTTCCAGTCCTTGAAGATCCCAGGCGCACTGCTATCCCAGGGGCTCCGTGCCTGCTGCACTCGAGGTCCTTCCGCAGCCTCCTCTCCTCCCCAGGCCCTTGTCCTCGCTGCTTTGCTGCCGTGGCTAGCCTTCGCTCTGCTCTACGTTTTCATTTTTCCGTAATACTTGTTACCCTCTGTCATGCAATCTAATTTATTATTTATTATGTTTCTGGTTATTGTCAGTCTCCCCTTTGTCTGTTTTGCTCACTGCTGGGTCCCCGGCCACCAAAGGGGTGCCTGGAGCATAGCAGATAGTGGGTAGTTGTGGGATGGGTCGAACAGATGACTGTGAGGGGAACTCAGTGATAGGTACAAGGAAGTCTGGGTGCACAGAAGAGAGGCACTTTGTCGACTACAGAAGAAGGTTCTGGAAGGTTTTCTAAGGCAAGGTGATGTCTCACCGAATCTTGAAGGACAGGCAAGAACCAGGAGAAGAAAGAGAGGGAAAAAATAGTTGAGCCATGTTAAGAAGTGAGAAAAAGGGGCACATGGATGGCTCAGCCGGTTAAGCATCTGCCTTCAGCTCGGTCATGATCCCAGGGTCTCGGGATCAAGTCCCGCATGGGGCTCCTTGCTCAGCAAGAAGTCAGCTTCTCTTTCCCTCTTCCCCTCACCCTGCTTGTGCTCTCTCTCTCTCTCTCTCTCCCTGTCAAACAAATAAATATATACATCTTTAAAAAAAAAAAAAAAAGAGGTGGTTTAGCATTACACTTGGAGCCTGAGGGAAGGCCCTCAGAATCAAAGGTAACCAAACAAATACTAGACGGGCTGGAGATCCTGAGTGAGAGTATTGCATTGTGCGGCGCATGCTTTGTAAGTGAATGACATCGAGGTAACAACAGTCAGTGCTGACGTGGTGTGAACCTAAGCCTGGAAAAGTGCTCAGCTGGAAACGGGATCTGCTTGTCTTTCTCTGTCCCAGGCAGTTACAGTGACATCGCTCCTTTCATAGTCCTTATTCTGCTGGCGGTTTCACTGGAAATCGGGTGGAAAGAAACCCAGAGATCTCCCTGTACTGGGAAACTGCTTCCTGCTTCGAGGGGACTTCCCACGTCACCCTGCAGTGCTGACTATATATGTACTTGGGATCTCAAGCACCCCGCTGCCTGTTCTCAAAACAGATCAACAGAGCAAGACACCAGATTATGTCCTTCATTGCGATCCTGGCCTGGGGCTGGCTTCTGTCCTTGGAATGGGCTTAGCCTCTTTCTGGGTCATTTACAAGTCTTCAAGGGTAAAAGCACCTTCCTCCCACCCAGGGCAGGCGCCTGTGACTGGGGCAGCATTTGGGGACTTAGAGTGCAGAGTGAGTGGCAGGAGGGGCCGGGCTGAAAACCAAGGGGGCTTGGCTTCCAGTATAACTGGGGCCTCTGGCCCAGTAACTTAACTTCTCCCAGTTACCTGATCTGGGAAGTGCATTTGAGAATTCGACATGGTGGGGCGCCAGGGTGGCTCGGCTGGTTAAGCACGTCTACCTTTGGTTAAGGTCATGATCCCAGAGACCTGGGATCGAGCCCCCAGCTCGGGCTCCCTGCTCAGCAGGAAGTCTGCTTCTCCCTCTCCTGCCTCTGTCCCTCTCCCCGACTGTTCTCTCTCTCTGTCTCTCAAGTAAATAAATAAAATCTTAAAAAAAAAAAAAGAATTCAACAAGGTGGTGACTGTCACTTACCCTTTCTAAGGCTTCAGGATAAGATATATAGCATGAACAATGCCAACCCTGCGGAGAAGTCACAGAAATAGCACCCTATTTGGAAACATCACTTAAGTGGCACCCATTTTATGGGAATTCACGACCTCTTCCCGGTGGTGCATGTTCCCGACTGGGCTCCAGGAATTTGAGTAACATCAATCTGGTCAAGAACGCCTCATGTGATAGATGTAACAATCCTACAAGCAGTCAAGCCTTCACCAGCCATCTCCTTCTTATTGACTGAGAAACCACCTACGGAGTTCGATTGGAAAGGAGCACGCGTCTGGGGCCGGGAGGGGGCTCAGAGGAAATGGAAGGCAGGGGAGCCAGGCTGCTGATGCATGGTGGGGGGGATGCGCGGGGAACGAGCCGGAACGGAAGGTGAGGAGGGGACTACCACAAGCAGCTGCTCCCAAACCACCATTTCCCAGGGAGTTTTGACACTGAAATAATCTCGGTCATTCAGCATGTGAATGCCACAAGGGACAAGTAAAGTAACGACAACAAGGACCATAGTAAGCCTGAAAATGAGAGTTAACACGTCTCATGACCCAGACACCTGCCCAGTACTTCGATTGCCCTCACAGTAATTCAGTCCTATTAACCCCCCATTTTATGGATGAAGTAAGTAAAAGGAGAGGCTTGACAGTCTCCTAAGGTCATAGCTAAGACGTGGCAGAACAGGGACACACCTTTCCTGCCCAGCTGACTCTCAGCTCTCTAAGTGGCTTCCATGTGTTTGGTCCTAGTTGTCTAGGTTTCTGATTGTCCATGTTTACCCGTTTCCATGTGGCTTCTGGTAGGATTGAGCTCATTGGCCCGGTGCCTAGTAACCCAATGTTGACTGTACTTCCCTGGTCTCCCCAAGGACAGGTGAACTGCTTTCCATCTCCAGTACATGCAGCCCCAACCTCAGAGAGGGGCTAACGAGGCTCAATGTTAGCCCATTTTGGAGAGTTGACATTTCCTCTTGCATTCACTTGGTCCACACATGCTCACTGGGGCACTTACTCTGCGCCTCTGCTTCTGAGCCCTGGGGAAGCGGGGGGCAGAGGGGTGGTTAACCCCCTTGTGGAGATCCCATCGCTCAGTTACTTACCATGGTGCCAGTATATTCTTCCAGCTTAGCCTCAGAAATGGCCTTTTTGTGGTGGAGGAAGAGGTCTCGGAGGAAGTTCTGTGACATCAAGAGAAGAGCCACATCTTAAACGGAGAGCAGATAAACCTCCAAGATCTCAGGAGGACTTACATCAAGGATTGTGGTTCATTTTTTTTTTTTAATGGAGAAAATAAAATGTTTTTAGCAAGCAATAAATCCAAGAATGGGGAGGGATGTCCCGTTTAAAGGATGTTCATAGAACCCAGAGAATAGCTCCAGGCATGGAAAAAGTGTCAAAACTCCTCAATGATGCATCTTTCCTAGAGAAATCGGTATCACTTGTACTTTCTAAAGCTTTTAAACACAAATACTGTTTTTTAAAGTCACACATTCAAATCCAAGTTGCTTGGGCTCACAGAAATGAAATTCATGATCCACGTGCATCCAATTCCCAGTGGCAAACCGGCACCCCGCCCCCCAGTGAGAGACCCGCCCCGTGACACTTACACGCAGCTCAGCCGCTGATATAAACCCACTGCTGTCAGCGTCATATTTGCGCCAAATCTGAAATACACAAAAGCCAGGCATCTGTTTATGAGCCCAGCGGCCATGTAAACAAGCACACAGCCAGAGAGGTCACGGAGGACTGATGCCCACATTTGTCCCGGGTCCGTGTGCTGACGCAGAGAACGTAGCCTGCAGCTTTATCAGGAAATTGCACACAAAGCCGGCAGGAGGCAAAGCCCGGAGCCCATGCAAAGTTGGGGGGCGTCAAATGGAGGCACCTGCATCAAATTATAACCCTTAGTGAAAGGGTGAACCCCTTCAAAATAGACTGTGCTGCCCGCAGGCCCTCAGGGGTCCTCCCTGTGTGGCCTTGGCTCTGGATAAAGGGACGAAAACATCTCAGGTAGTTCCCAGTGATGTGACAAGCCTCTCCTTGGCTTTAGGGTATAAGGGCAGCCTGCATCTGGCTGAAGATACGCTCACAAAACTGAACAACTGAACACTTCTGTAGGCACGCTGAACTGCTTTCTCTCATAAGCGGTGTGATTTGGATCACCTCGGATTATCCTATGCTTAAGCCTCACAGGTTGGCTATTTCTCAAACTCTTGTACAGAATCAGAAAGTAGGGGTGTCTGGGTGGCTCAGCCGGGTAAGCACCTGACTTTTGGTCTCAGCTCAGGTCTTGATCTCAGGGTTATGAGCTCAAGCCCTGCTTGGGGTTCCAGGCTGGGTATAGAGCCTACATGAAAAAGAAGAAAAGGAAAGGAACAGAAGAAGTAACACTGTTTTTTGGTTTTGTTTTTAATTAATTAACTTTTTATTTGACAGAGAGCAAGACCCAGAGAAAAAGAGAGAGAGAGAGAGAGAGCACAAGCAGGGGGAGCAGCAGAGGGAGAGGGAGAAGCAGGCTCCACGCTGAGCAGGGAGCCCGATGTAGGGTTCGATCCCAGGACCCCGGGATCATGACCTGAGCCAAAGGCAGATGCTTAACTGACTGAGCCCCCCAAGCGCCCCTAAGTTCTTTTCTTTTTTTAACTGACAGATCGTCTGTAGGTATAGAATGGGTTAGCTGACTCACTCACTGCAGGGACCTTAATTCTAGACCCCAGTTAGCCTGAGCACCCTGCAGGGCTAGTGGGGGTACTGATGGGCCATGAGAAGACTGAGAAACTACATGCCCTATGGCCCCTGAACTCAGCCAGACTTACAAAGTCAACAAATGAAATATAAATTACATTCAAACTTTTATGGTGTGAATATACCAAAGCTAAGAATGAGAATTTTAAATAATAAATCAAACCATTTTCCATGCTTTTCTTTTCTCGTGCTATTCTCCAAAAATTTTCTGTCTACATTATCTTATAATTTACTACAACTGAGCCAGCCATTGGAGACCCAAAGATTTCTATGTGAATAATGTGCTCACCTATCTATCTATCTTTTTTATTATTTATTTATTTATTTGTTTGTTTTTTATTATTTATTATTTATTTTTAATTTTTTTTAAAAGATTTTATCTATTAGAGAGAGACACAGGAGAGAGAGGGCACTCAAGCAGGGAGAGTGGAAGAGGGAGAAGCAGGCTTCCTGCTGAGCAGGGAGCCCGAAGCAGGGCTTGAACCCAGGACCCTGGGATCATGACCTGAGCTGAAAGCTGATGCTTAATGACTGAGCCACCCGGGTCCCCCTTGCCTATTTTTAAAGAATGAAAGCAAAATAAGAGATTTCCAGGCAAATAAAGTTTTACCAATAGAATTTAGTAAAGGATAAACTCTAGGAAGGAGGAAAATAAAGAGACTCTTAGTCACAAAAAGCAATGGTTCACAAAGATGATGGGTAACAAATCTTGACTGCATTAAATTTGCAGGGTTAAAGAAAATAAGACAGAACTCATATCCTGCACATGAGCTGGGCACCCTATATTAGGATTAAAGTGTTCTAAGGTCCGGTGGCCTAGGGGGAACATAAAGGCATTAACTTAGAATTTTTAAAAATATATAGGATAATAATAGGTTATAACAAATATAACTTAAAGAAAAGAAATCAGGAATCTGAAGAGATATGTATATTTTTTTAATTGGGTAGAGAAAGGGAAGGCTCTCTGTTATGGAAGCCACTGACCAACTTAAAGGGAGGGGGTAAATGGAATAAGTTAAAAAAAAAAAAAGCAAAAAGATAGGAAAGCTCCATAGTGCTCTTTGCTTTTTCCCATTCCTCAGAGTTATTCAGTATTTTGCAAGGCCTAACATTTTAATACTGTGTTTCTGATTATAAGAGTAAATCATATTCACTGTACAAAATTAATGAGCTACGAAAAGGAGAAAACTACACTCTGCAGGTATATCTTTGTGTTTCCTTTCCTCGTATTTCTATTACACACACGACAAGACTAACTTGGAGGTCATATTGTCTATACACTTGGGCAATCTGTTTATTATTTTCATTTAAAACTTTCTGAGAGCATTTTTGAGCACCATTAAAATCATTGTGAAAATGTCACTTAAAGTGATTTGTAAATAATTATGATCTGTGCACAGTTGGAAAATATAAAAGTACAAAGAATATGAAAACCATCTGAAATCTTACCACTTAAAAGCAATTAGCGTTTATCTTATGTTTATCTACCTACAGTTTAATTTACGTAGGTGTTAGGGTGAACCATTTTTTAAATAATGTTAAGATCATAATGTATGCACAGTTTTGCTTCTTAACAATATAACACATTTCCTCCAATTACAAACATTTCTGATTATAACTTAAGATAGATGCCTGGAGCAGTAGACTTATTAAGTCCAAGGGTAAAGATATTTTTAACTTTGAATAATGACATTTTAAAGGATCCTGATTATATTTTTTGTGAAATCACTCTCCATAAAATTGTTGCAGTGTGCATGCCTACCAACAGATCATGAGCATCAATCTCAGGGCTTCCTGGCTGGCACCATGTATTTTGTTGATCCTCTTAAAATCTTTACCACTTGGATTGGCAAAAATCAGTTGTTATAAATTGGCACTTCTTGTCTACCAGCCCACCTTTATTGCCCATTCAGATCTCTCCCGTGAATAGTCTATGCACGTGCTTGCTCAATTTTATGACTTCCACTTGGCCGGAAGTAACTACAGTCGTGTAAAAGGGTGCTAAGCTATTATCTCCTAAATGGGGTCTTGGTAACTGTTTCAGGAACCACCTGGGATGCAGTAGCTGTCTTGAGTCTGCTCTGAATTTCCTGGTCTTTGTCCAAAGGATAATAACATCCGGAGGTTGAAAGAGGAGCTAAGAGGAGGCACTGACAGCCTTCAGCGTTCTCTCCAGCACAGCGACTGCAAACAGAAAGTCTGCTGGCTGGATGGGCACTCTAGGGAGTTACGTTTTCATGGTATTATACCTTTGAAACTAGAATTAGTGGCCAACATATAAAAACAAGTAGGCTAGATGTCCAGACAGCATGCTTAGAAGCCAGCAATCCTCTGGAGCTCCCCGGGGTTCTCTGCTTTGAATGGGACACCTGCTCTCTGGGCTCTGGAGTTCCCAGCCGACCCCTGTCATATTCCTCCATGTTGGCCTGCCTGCCTGTTGTCTGGGCCTCCTCCAGCTCAGGCTGAAGGACTCTGTTGGCTTGGGAGCAGCCTAAGGCAGCGCCCAGAGCGCACGGGGGTTTGGGACCCAAGTTCTGGCTCATCACCAAGGGCTTCTTTGCTTGGTCTTACCCTCTGAGGGTTTGGGGACTGGACAGGATTGCTGGCCTCCCTCGTGGGTGGCTGGGATCCTGGGCTTTTCTCAGTCCTCATCCTCTGTAGAGACACAGCCAAACACTTACCTGCATAAACTCCACACTGCTGTCCAAGGGGTTTTCCTGACGAAAGAGCAGCAGGAAGTTTTCATCTTCAGACAAGAACATGTTGGCAAGCTGAAGAAGCAGAGAGAAACAGCAATCAGCCACACCGACCAGTGCTCCCTGGGTAAAAGACACAGTGGGACATACTACAAGGGGAAGAGGGCTTGGATTTCCCAGGACCGAGAGCTCCGATTACAGTTCTGGGCCCCTGACTGCAGTTTTGGATTCCCTGATGCTTTCAAACATTGCTCTGTTACTAGGTAGGAAACATGGCAGGAGTCTGCCTCCCACGAGCTTATGATCCAAAATCATAATCCTAATTTTATTTTATTTTTTTAAGAGTTTTATTTATTTGAGATAGCACAGAAGGAGAGTGAGAAGGAGAAGCAGGCTCCCCACTGAGCAGGGAGCCCGATGCAGGACTCCATCCTAGGGACCTTGTGTCATGACCTGAGCCGAAGGCAGATGCTGTACCAACTGAGCCAGCCAGGCGCCCCATAATCCTAATAGTAATAATAAATTTGTCAATGCTTAATATGCTCCAGACACTATTTTAAGACTCTCCCATATTAAAATAATTTAACTCTATTTTATAATGGGAAATTAAAAGAGCGAATAATTCCTATATGTGCCACGATCTGTTCTAAATTCTTACATATGCTTACTCACTCCATCCTAGCCCCAACCCAGAAAGTACGCAACACACTCCCATTCTCATTTTTTCGTCAAAGAAACTGGAACTTGGGCGCCTGGGTGGTTCAGTGGATTGAGTTTCTGCCTTTGGCTCAGGTCGTGTGTGATCTCAGGGTCCTGGGATCGAGCCCCGCATCGAGCTTTCTGCTCGGCAGGGAGCCTGCTTCCCCCTCTCTCTCTGCCTGCCTCTCTGCCTGCTTGTGTTCTCTCTCTCTCTCTGTCAAATAAATTAATAAAATCTTTAAAAAAAAAAAAAAAAAGGAAACTAGAACTTGCGTTGGTTATGTGGCAAGTGATCGCACCGGGACTAGGGCCATCCTTTCCAGCTTCATGCCGTGCTGGGGAGATGGCGTACACGCGGTCTCTTCACACCATGGGCACAGACAGGAGTGACAGCCGTCGGTGTCCTGAGTGTCGGCTGTTTTACTTCTTCTACATTATCAGTTCCCAGAGGTGGTCTGGGTGTGAGCCATTACGTCGTCCCTCCTCCTATCTGAGCACCAGTTCTACTGATTTAGGTCACTTCTCTCATGAGTAACAGTGACATTTTCTTCCCATGATGCATGACTATAATTCTTACTTCAGCGCATGGCTGTGTTTGGCTGGGCTCATCCCATCCTACGGTACTGCCGTGTTCCTGGCTTGCGTTGTCCCCCAGAAACAGTAGCCACTCCTTCTGTCTCCATGCTCAATGCCACAGTGAGTCCACACAGAGGCTGTTGGGGGTGGGGAGGTGTGTTGAGCCCACACGCCTGTTCACTCCTCTAGCTGGATGTGGGTCTGCTCAAGGACCTACCGTGTGAACGACAGCAATCATATTTTTATATCATGTATCGAGTAGCTATGACACGGCAGGCACTGGCGACATACTTTTCATTTATGCTCCATTAAAGTCTCATACCAGGGGCGCCTGGGTGGCTCAGTGGGTTAAGCCGCTGGCTCAGGTCATGATCTCAGGTTCCTGGGATCGAGTCCCGCGTCGGGCTCTCTGCTCAGCAGGGAGCCTGCTTCCCTCTCTCTCTCTCTGCCTGCCTCTCTGCCTACTTGTGAACTCTGTCTGTCAAATAAATTAAAAAAAAAAAAATCTTTAAAGTCTCATACCAGTCCTACTGGTATGATACCCCCTTTTACTCATGGGAGCAGGACAGCACAGTGTGTGTCTGTGACAGGCTTTAGAGTGGATCCTAATTCCTTCTCCATTGTTCACCTTTTATTTGGTCTAGCACAAGTTAATTGATCCCTCTGTGCCTCGATTTCCTCACTGGTAAAATGGGGATAATAATATTTATATCCTGATGCTTATGTGAAGGCTAAAAGTAAAATGAGGCACTACTTATAGGCAAAATTCCTTCAATAAATGCTAATGCCGTGTTGATGAAGACCATGAACCAGAGGCTCGGGGAGAATTAACTTGGCCAAGGTCTCACATTCACCGCGTGGACTTGGCACTGCCCCAGCCCCATCCCCCACATCCTGCCACCCCCTGCCACACCTGTCTGGGCTCCAAGGTCCACTGGAATCAGCATCCTCTTCAGAACTACGTGCTTTTTCCCATGGGGTAGGACAAGCCAAGAAACCAAATGAAAACGTGATTCACAGGTCCCCAGCCTTTAAAACACAGTCTGTCTTCAGCTTTGATTGGAGGGGCACAGAGGAGCCCGGGGCAAATCAGATGCACAGATAATCCCCCAGCCTAGCTTGGGCTGTCCGTGGTGAAGTCTGCCCCACCTTAGTTGTGCTAGAATATCTAATATGTGTCCGGGTGGGCTGATTTTCAGGTCTCAGCGACCTGTGACTAGAGTGAGATAGGCCATGGTACAGCAGGAGGAGGTGGGGGGAGACTTGCTACTCCGTAAGCTCACAGACTCCAGAGGTTTTAAGGGGCCTGGGACGGGTGTCACCAGATCCCATCAGCTTATCTACAGACAACACCTCCGCTGTGCATCTGTGGGTCTCCATGACAGGATGGTTGGCACGGGAGTCCAAGTTGTTGCCGGGTTTCCAAGTGCTTCGTGAAGCTCTGCCTGTTGTTAGTGAGATAACACCGTCGTTTTCAGCCATTTCCCGTGTTTCGTTTTTTCTCCCTTAAGCCCACACACATATACTGGGCACCGCTAATGTTCCGCTGTGCTCTGGGGGCTGGAGAATGCAGCAGTGAACACGCGGTCATGAGTCCTTCGCTATTTCTAGCTTGAGGCTTGCGTTTACTTGCATCAATTATCTACCATCGCTGGTGACATGAAAAATTTTTGCCTTGGAGTGAAAATTTTGGAAATGCTAGGGTTCTGAGAAGGCTGCTTCCTTCCTGGCAAACATGTCTACTTTTCGTAAGGATACAATTATCTTGCCCTAGTATCATAATTTTTTGAAAAGAAAGGTACTATGTGGGCTGGGCTGAAGAGAGACGGCTGCTGTCCATTTTGTTTCGAATGATCTCCAGGGTTAGATCTCCCCAACCTCCACTGGGAGCTGATGCAGGAGTTTCAACTCATTTCTTGTTAGTCAGTTTTTCCTTATGCCCGGGCTGGATCTGAGCAGCACACAGCAAAGGGACCCATTGGATCGAGTAACTGCAAGACCTCCAGCATATGAACTCCCCAGTTACAATAACTACAGATATTGCTTGACCTAAAGAAAATGATACGGGTTGCTAAGAAAATGGAAAAGGAGAGGAGATTACTTCAAAATGCTGGGTAGGCCAGCAGCCTGGCAGACAGTTCTAGCTTCCCATTCAGATATAAGATTTGTATTATCTTTGGGAGGAAAATGACAGCCCGAAAAGGCTCAGTGGAGAAAAGGACAGTTGGGAAAGGTACCTCTTTCATCAGCACGCGCCCATCTCTGGAGACACCCTGCAGACCCATGAACTGTTGCTTCATTCTCTGCACATTTTCTTCCACGCCTGCCTCCTACAATAGGCCAGACAGAGCCTCATTAAACCCATGGGGAGGGGCACCTGGGTGGCTCAGTGGGTTAAGCCTCTGCCTTCGGCTCAGGTCATGATCTCAGGGTCATGGGATCGAGCCCCGCATCGGGCTCTCTGCTCAACGGGGAGCCTGCTTCCCCCTCTCTCTCTGCCTCTCTGCCTACTTGTGATCTCTGTCTGTCAAATAAATAAGTAAAATCTTAAAAAAAAAACAAAACCCATGGAGATTCCAAAAATGTAGTCGGGATATCAAATATTCAGAGCATAGAGCCTGGTCATTACGTTAGTCTAACCCGGAAAGCAGGTTACTTAGCCATTTAAAATGAGCCTACCCTGTCGAACAAGGGAGAACAGTGGTGGAGAGTTCTTGAGCAAAGCACCGCTGATCAGAATCCCAAGCAGGTGAGACCTACAGGCTAGTGAGCTCCTAAAACATGAATGAAGGAAGAGAAGCCGAGAGACTAGGTTTTAAGGGGCTTCGGAATGACATAGCCTGATCCCATCAGCTTGTCTACAGACAACACCTCCATTAAGTTCATTCGCAGGACTCCCAAGTTCTCCCTCCAAGAGATCAGAGATTTTGTTCTGTTTCTAAGGGAAAAGCCCAGCTCTTTTAGATCGCAAGTTTGCTGTCACTCCTCCCTTCATCTTCTCCTTGAGCCCGCCGAGGAAAAAATAATTAGAAGGAGAAAAAAGTAAGAAAGTAGTTATTGAATTACCAAGGAATGGAGAGAATGGAGAATGAATTCTGATGAAGGAACTGAGAGGTAGAAACATCCCCCCCAGTGCCAGATCCCAGGACTCCAGACTGCAGCGGCCGCTAAATTCAGCCTCCCTGATACTGTCCCTAATCCGATCCCCCACGACCCCTGCCAGCCAGGCTTCCTCCTGAGACACCGCACTACATATGGAGAGATTGGCGTTTCTAGTCTTGGCTCCTCGGATCCTGTGTGTGGGTGTGGGTGTGTGGGTTGTGTAGGTGCACCATACAGAAAGAAAACGTGACGGAGGTCCCTCCACAAGGTGGGTCTTCACTTTGATTTCAGGTTGGCTTTCTAGATTAGGATATCTGCAGGACAGCCATCACTTCTGTGTCTCTGAGATACAATGGAATGAATACATGGTTCTTTATGGTGGGCTGGGCCTTCCCAAAGTACCTTAGTGGACATAAGCCATGGGGGTGGAAAATTAAGTTTCACAATTAATAAATGTTAAGCCAAATAAGTTGAGGCCAGAGTCTAGTGCTACCTTAGCTTGAAGCCACAGAACCTTGACTTTCATCCCGTAACCCCAAAGCCCATGGCCATCCCTTGGACCTAAAGCAACAGAGCCGAGGGACTGCCTCTGTTGTGTTTCCCATCTGCACCACCCTGCCCCCCCTTCCGTAAGACTCTAGACCCCGTCGTCTCTGAAGCATGGAAGGAGGCCCGGGCTGTGCTAGACTCTGACAGGAAAGATATGGACATAGCCCCAGGAAGTGAGGCTCTGCTCTGTACTCGCTCTCTCCAGACTAGTTCAGAGGCCAGTTCTGAGCATTTGAAAAGAAAAGGTAGGAGCTAAGGGAGGGGTGAGGAACGGGAGCCGCAGCATGAATGGCTCATGGTTCCATGAAGTCTGGCCCCGCAGAGGCCCCGAGAAGCAGGGAATCACACACAGGTTGGTTGCTCTCCAAGGTTGACCAGCAGGTCGCTGTTGGCAACCCTGAAATTCCTTTCTCCGAGGCCTCTGTGACCTGCTAATCAGGGAGGAAAGGAGAGCTCTTCAGGCCTCTGAAGAACTGCTCGCTCCTCCTAAACCCCAGGCCCAATCCTGGAGGCCTCCCTGCGGTGGCTTCTCTACTCGCTGGGGCATCCCTGGTTAGAAGCAGGGATGGGGACTGTCACTCAGCTTGATGGACGTCCACTTGGAAGTCCTGCTCTCTGATTAAGGACATGCTTAGAGCCTACTCCATTCTCTGCAGGGAAAAAACCCAGAATCAGGAATCAGGAATACTTTTAATTGTGATTGTTCTGGGAGCATGGAGGGCCCAGCACAGGCTCCTAGAACCCCACTCCCCCAGGGCCAGGTATCAACATTTTGAAACAGAATAATGGCAGGTGATGACATTTTTGGACAATGGCTTATACAAATGATCTGGCTTTGAAAGCTCTCTCCCCAGCCATGTACCGAGAAGGGGTGGTTGGGTCTGCTGTCTAAGCCCAGTGAGACTGGCCCGATTCTGTTAGAACCCTCCCACTATCCCCCATGATGGGCAGTCACTGTTCCTGGATGGACAGAAGGTGAGAGAGATACCAACTGACATACAGTGATTTAAAAATGCAAGATCCTAGGCAAACCCCAAAGGTACTGAAATTCCTCGGGGATAGGACACACAGGGGCACAGGACACTGGTGAGTCATTTGTTGTCTCCTCTCCCTCAAGGACCATGCCCGCCTCTGTGTGAAAGGGCAAGTCCCCAGGCTGGCTCTGAGGGAGGGGAGAGATGGACTGCCCAGCAGCAAGTGAGGCACCTCTCTGCTCCATCACTAATGGCAACAATGCCGCTAACGTTAGCCAAAGCCCCAGAAGAAGATGCCCTTGGCTCAGAGCAGACCCTTGTATCTTACCAGCTCCACCCCCACTTACAACTGAAAATAAGACACTCCCAGCTTCCACACTGACAACAGCTTTTCTCCCTCTTTCCTATAAATCACTAAGACAAAGAACTTCTGGAAAGGTGTGAAGTTCTAAGTCTCTGGGAGTTTGGGGTTTTGGACATCCAGTTTATCCCAAGACTTCAAATAGTTCTGCCTTCATCTATTTGTTTTCCTTAAATACACCTGTCATGCTTGACTAAAGAGATCTGACTCATGGGTTCTGGAGTGCCATGAGCCCTAGCATTTATAGCAATAAGGAAGAGCAAGGCAGAGACAGAGAGACTAGAAGACAGAGACAGAGAGTGTTAAGGGAAAGAAGGAGAAAAGAAAAGAAACTGATAAAAGACAAGAAATGAGGGGCAAAAAAGAGATGAGATAGGTAAGAAAGAGAAAGGAAAAGAAAAGACAAGGAAAAGAGGGACAAGAGAGCTTTGAGAGACGGACTGCAGATAGAAGGAGAAACAAGGAAACTTGGAGAGACCTATAAAACAGACAGATGAGAGACAGAAGGGTCAGAGAGAAAGTCAAGAGATGATGGAAGATAGGGGCCAGGAATCAAAATAAGAAACAGAAATGGACAGAAAAATGAGACACGCAGACATCAAATGAATAGTCGAGGCAGAAAGAGAGAGAGAGAGAGATCTGTGTACATAGAGACAGAGACAGGGAGAGAAAAGGTCTGCTAGAGGCAGATGGCAGATGGCAGCCTCTTCTGTTCTCAGCTGGCTGCCAGCCCACACCCGGAAACACCCTCTCGAAGCGCTCCTTGGTGGCACGGAGAGCCTCGTTCCCTTCATTGGGCTCCTACAGGACAGTACAAGGCACTTCATTCTTCTGTGTAAACAGTTCTCTGGCTGAGGATAAGTGATTTCCACAATTCACTTTAAATGCTACTCTCTCCAGAGCTAATCCTCTTACCAGGCATCCAGGTGGAGTCTTGACTAGGCTCTCCCATCCCCAGGCTGGGGTGTCTTTGTAGGAGTCTTTGCTTTGCTACGGGGATCCTCAAAAGTTAGTCTCCATCTCTGGAGGCCAGATTTACCAACAGGGAAGGACATGGGCACGATAGAATAGGTTTCCATTTATTATACCTGGGCTCTGGGTATATTGCTTATTTTCTGGTTTGTTATTCCCAAAGAAATCTATAACCTCTTCTAATGAAATGAATAATGGAAAATGATTTTAAATGTTCTGTTTGTTTGTAAGCTGCTATGAAAGGAGTATCAAATGCACTAAACACTCAGAACCTCAGAGCTCTTAATATCTCTTCCACCTTTTTGAGCAAAGTGAGCTGCTTTATCTCCATGTCGAAACCCATTAGCAGAAACATAACCAAGGAGACGTTCAAAACAGAGTTGTTTGAATCTATAGTTAAGGTCTGTCGAGGGGATGACAGATGTTACACTGAAAGTCAATGGCCAGCACGTCTAACGCTACAGTTGTCCCTTTTATGAAACCTGCCTCGGTCCCTCCATGTTGCTAAGAGATGGAGAAAAATTAATGCAAGCCAGGAAGAGAAGAGGTCAGATGGGATTAATAGGTGCAGATCAACATGAGACTTGGATGCCTCTCCTGTTTTGCTAAAGGCACATAAATTAATGCTTCGTGGCACAAGTACTTACCTCAGTACCCAGCGTCATCAGCACACGATGAAAGAAAGCATCGAGTTCCTCATCGTCGATGTAACCTTTTTCTAAATACAACAAGAAATGCATATGTGATCGTCACTTACATAGAATGACATGTGACATTTACTATTTATCTAAATTGTTTTGGATCTCACAGTCTGTAAAATCCCCATGGATACTGTTCCTTACTCTTCCGATAACTCAGTGCTCACGTGCTAGGCTCTAACCTCTCAGAGACATGAATCGTAAACACACGTTCAAGAGTAAATGCTCTGTGCTGGGTTTAAATGAATATTTGGAAAAGGAAAGCAACTAAATACATACATTTGAATCCACAGACAAACATGAGTTTTAGAAGAAAATCCAAGCCCAGGATTTGGAAGCTTCGAAAGATTTAACAGGTATAATTCTTAAATCTTACTTTTCAGAGTCAAAACACAGTTTAGCTATTTTCTTTATGGTTGTTGAATTATTACCAAAGATACAGCACATTTTAAGTGGTTCCATTTTCTTTTCAAGTGTTTTTGGGGGAGGGTAGCATCTTTTTGAAAGTTGGTAAAATTCGTCCTCCCTTCCTTTGAAAAGCACCTTTAGGGAGGTCTTACTTCAGACAGCTGCCTGCCAGCCACAAGCCTCGAATATAGGTAGTGATATATGACATATCATCTTAGACACACACACACAGATTGGGAGGGGGACCAAGTCCTTCCCTCGCCCCTGAACTTAAATACCAAACTCTAGATCTGAAGCTCCAGGACACCTAACATCTGTTTGGTTTGATAAAAGCATTAACAACGCCAGAAGACAACGTTCCCTGCGAGGAAAGACGGGAAGGGGAAACTCTAGGTCCTTTCGGAGGGTCCGGGCTGGGGCCACGTATACACCTGAATGTGCAGGTGCCGTGTTGCACTTACCGTCCGCGTCAAAGCGCTGCCAGACCTGCCAGAAGCCCGCGGCGTCCAAGCGCCCCCGAGTCGCTTCGCGGGCGCTGTCCATGGTGTTGAGCGCGGAGCTTAGGCACCTGCCGGGAAGGAACACCTGGGAACTTTGGTAGCGGCTTCTGCCTGACTCCCTTGCTTGCTTCTTTGCTCTCTGGTTTGCTCTGAGCACCTTTCTGCGGGGACGGGGGTGAGGGCGGCTGGCGAGGCGGCGGGTGGCAGAGCCCTGGCGTCGCTACAGTCCCTAAGCCGAGACCGCGGAGCCCGCCCTCCTGCAGACTCGCGGGTCCGGCTCCGCCCCGCCTCCGCGCACCACCCCCCCCCCCCCCCCCGGCCGGGCGGGGTCGGGGGTGGTCCTCTGCCTCTGCGCTGTTGGGGAGTGGGAACAAAGGCGCGGTCCTGGGGCTTCTATGGCTAACTGCATTTGCCCTTTAACTTGTTTGCCAAACTCAGAGAAAATGACCTCCCTTACCTTTGACTGAACACCCAACTTGCGCCCCTCTTGAAAGAGCTCCCGCAATGAAAATGTTGGGAGAGGACTCCGTGTTAGGACCCTTTGGACCTGATGACTTAGAAATAGTGTGTGAGGTGGGTGGGGGTGGGATGGAGAGGGGTGATACTGGTAGTGGTAGGAGATTACCAGTAAGCAAGGAGACGGTCAACAGCAATTATCTATCCCTGAGTAGTAGGGCATGCTTATTGTTAAGCTATAATGCACTGTAAGGACTTGTAACTAAATGGACATTTTGCAAGGAACTATGTTTTAACGCAGGATACCAGAATGTTGAGGAAAGTCTAAACTATGCCATGCTCTGCCAGGAGAAGAGGGTCTGGGGGAGACACAGTGGCCAACTGCAGAGTCCTTAGATAGAAGACTTAGATGATTGTGTTTGGCTTATAAGAGCCTCACCAAGCCCAAAGGACAAAAATCATTCGGAGGAACAAAGAATTCTAATGATCTTAACTGTCCAAAACTTGACTGGTTGCTTTGTGAAATACGTAACTGAGGAGCACGGATGGCTTCTGACCGAGGGCTTAGAACCTTCTGCTGAGGAATCCATAGAAGGAGCTTGGGTATTAAAAGAATTTAACAAGATAAAGATTTTCTTTATGACAGTGACTCTGACATTAGCATTCAAATTTATTTTTAAAAAGCACATATAGGGGCGCCTGGGTGGTTCAGTCAGTTAAGGGTCTGACTTTTGATTTTGGCTCAGGTCATCATCTCAGGGTCCTGAGATCAAGCCTCTGCACCATGCTGGGTGGAGGCTGCTTGAGATTCCTGCCCCCCACTGCCTCCCACACATATACTAAACTACAGTAGTGAAAAGAACATGACACTGCCGGCCAGACAGTCCTGAGTTAGGATCCCAGCTCTACCACTTGCTAGCTTTGTGACCTGGGCCTTTAGTTTTCATCTGAGAGTGCTTTCTCATCTAGAAAATGAGGATTATAATATCTGTTCTGGAGGGTTGCTGTGAGGACCCGAGTCCATCATCGGAGTGCACAGAATACTATAACTGCTGTGGTCTTACAGAGGATGAGAGTTGACTGTATGAGTTTTTTAAATAATGTGGAGAAAAAAGGAAAGTGAGAAACTGTCACAGCTAAGAGGAATCTGAGAAGACATCATAATTGATGCAATATAGTACCTTGGTTAGGATCCTGGAACATTAGGCAAAAGCTAAGAAAATATGAAAAAATAAGACTTCGGTTTATAATAAAGAAAAAAATGGTTTAGAAGCAAATAGCTCTGGATTTTGGGTCCAGCTTTGCCTCTTACTGGCTGTGATATTGGGCAAGTTGGAGGAAACCTCATTTTCTTCACCGTAAAAATGGGGACAGCTGTGAGCATTTGCTCCTACATTGTTGTCATAAAGATAAAATGAAAAAATACGTAGAAACTTAACTACATAGTAAACACTGAATGTAGGTTAGCTGCTAAAACGATAAATCTCCGTACATAGACATTTAGACAATGGTGAAATAAGCCTCAGGATTTTTGAGTAATCATCACTTCTGGGGAAGGTGTTGTGTACAAATACTGAGGAACATAGCAGAACGAGAGAGTGAGGGGCTCAGTGTCCGCAGTTATATGGCATTGGTCAGGAAGAGGAATCTGCACAAACTCACCAAGATGGTGACTGATCTTGTTTTCTGATATAATGGGAAAAGGAAAAAGAAGGCCAATGTCAGAAGTAATAATCAAGGTTTAATGTAGGGGGTGGTTAAATAATTGAGGGTAAGTCTCTATGATGGGCTTCGTTGCATACACAGAAATCTTGATTTTGAAGTCTGATCTCACACGTGTGTGCACACACACACACTGCTTGGACTATAAGAGCAGGCTGCATAAAAGGCAAGTTACAAAAGTGTGCATATAGTATCACCCAATTCTGTAAAATAAAACACATGTTTCTATACTTAGAAAAAAACGGAAGGATATACACTAATGATATAAATGATGTTTATCTCTAGAATGGGCAAGAGGGAGACTCATGGGTGGTTTTAATTTTGCTATTTCTAATTCTGCTTTAGAACTGTCTACAGTAAGCATATAATGCAAACTATTAAAACTGTTGGGTTCCCCCAATAATGGGTCCGTGATTAAAGGAGCAAGACTGATACAAAGTGAAGGTCAAGCAAAGCTTTATTTTGCGCCAAGCATCAAGAATCAAACCGAACGTTCGGGGCCGCGCCTCTTACAAAGAGGGCGACCTCTCTCTGCTTCACAGACTAGCTTTTAAGGGCAAAGGCCATGCGGTTGGGCCTGGCCACACACAGGTGGCCAGTGAAATTGTAACACACAGAGAAAGCTGCACAGTCCTGCTAGGTCACACATAAGTGACCAATTGAATTACAATTTACCCTATAGTAGACATTTGAACTAGCCTATCACCTTGGTCAGAATTGGTGCCCAAAAGGCGGGGCCCATACTCCTTGGTAGCCAGGGAGACAGTATGCGCCCCCCCCATTGGATGTCCCCACCTGGTCTGACCCACCCTTGTATTTGGGCTTTGTTACCTGGGACTGGTTTCCGGGACTTGTTTTTAAGTAAGTACCCTGGGGGGGAAGGGGGGCAGGGACAGTTTAAGTTTTACTGCATAAACAGCAAAATGACTGCTTAATCCAAGATGGAATCGCTCTGGCTAAAGAGGCCCTTACAGAACTTCTTTAGGATTTTATTTTTTTTTTAAATCTTTAAAGACTTTTTTAAAATCTAAGGGAAGGAGGAAAGAAGCACAGTCCAAAGACTGCTGCTCTTCTTGGAACTGGGGAACACATGGAATTCACTGGAAACAGTTTCCAGGAGCCTGGCACATGGAGCTCAGTGGGGAATTGTAATTTCTAGGTGATAACTTCCCATTTTCTTCTATCGTGATACTAGGTAGATAATGTTCAGGCACCTCACATTCTCTCAAATAGAGATTTCCTTGGGAGAAAACTATCCTAACCCTTAACAAAGAAGATACCAATTAAGAAAGTATTTTAAAATACCGGATCGTGGGGGCGCCTGGGTGGCTCAGTGGGTTGGAGCCTCTGCCTTCGGCTCAGGTCGTGATCCCAGGGTCCTGGGATCGAGCCCCGCATCGGGCTCTCTGCTCGGTGGCAAGCCTGCTTCCTCTTCTCTCTCTGCCTGGCTCTCTGCCTGCTTGTGATTTCTCTCTCTGTCAAATAAATAAAGAAATTAAAAAAAAAAATACCGGATCGTGGGAATCACCTAGAAGACTGTCTCACTGTCTAGGTTCTCCTACCTGGAAGTGGAGTGAGGGGGGGTTGGTGGTGGTAGAACCAGAAGTGATTTACCCGAGACCCTCATTGTCCAACGAGAAAACTCGGAGGAAAGCAAGTACAAGTAGCTAGAATCAACCTGAAATAACTTATGCAACTGATGGATTAATGCAGCCCCTTCCATAGAGATTTTAATTTAAATTGTCTGGAATGAGGACTCTACACTGATATATTTTTAAAGCTCCCTAGGAATTATATTAGAACCACTGACTAGCCCTTTGTCTATTGTATATTTTGGTCATTTTGGACCAAAGCTGCTCATTTGGACATAGCTTCCTTAAAGGACACTAAAGAAAAGGAAAAAAACTTATTGGAATTTATATTTCTAAATCACTCTGGTAAGTTTTGACTGGTGGCTGAGACTGGATCTGCAATGCATTAAAAACAATTTCTTTTTCATCCCTGATGATTTCATTGTTTCTTGCAGTCATTTCCTGCTTTTCTCATTAGCATAGCAAATTGATGATTAGTTGTACAAGAAACATCAGTGGTCTATAATTTGAAGCATTGCTAATTACCACAATGTACGCATTCAACTCTTGAGTTAGAATATCTGCATCTTTACACAAACTCAGATGAAATTTCTAGCTGGAAATATAAACAATGCTATCATTGACATTGTCTCCCCATATTTATTGAACATGCAAATGTGGTGGACCCCTCATAGACTATATAGTAGACCTGAGAATTTAAAGAGATTGTTTTGGCTTAATGATGCACCAGCTCCAAAGGACAAAGGAAATAAATAGCCATGAGGACCATTTTGCAGGATACAAATGTTAAAAAGCTGGCGTAGCTTTACAACCACAGAAGTTCAATAAATGCCTGAGCACATTCTTTCCTCTTTTTTTCTTTCTTTTATCAACCAACTTCTTACCGTATCAATTCCTTTTTTAGAATATTTCATAATTTTCAGCTTTACAGTCATATTCTATCCCCTCATCATGCTTACCCTTATTTTTGTATATATATATATAACTTGTTCATTCTTTGAAATTTGGGGAGGCAGTTTCTTTCTAAGAGACCAGAATACACCCAAAATCAACTGTATGGCTCTGTTCTATTCACCAGTCTAATGGGGAAGAGGGAGACTCATGGGTGGTTTTAAATTTGCTATTTCTAATTCTGCTTTAGAACTGTCTACAGTAAGCATATAATGCAAACTGACTGATTGCATTGTTGATTCTGCAATCAACTTGCAAAGTTGATTCTAGCTACTTTGTACTTGCTTTCCTCCGAGTTTTCTCGTTGGACAAGCATAAATATAAATATAAATATAAATATTCATTTATATTTAAGAAGAAGATATATATATATTTTATATATATAAATATATATATTTTAGAAGAAAAGAGGGGGAAAAATATATAAATATACATTTATATTTATATATTTTTTCCCCCTCTTTTCTTCTGTTTCAGTCTCTTCTGATTTGCTTAGTATATATTTTTCTGGGGTCAATGCTACCCTTTTAGTATTTTGTTCTCTCATTCATCTGTTCTTATCTGGATAAAATGACAAGGCAGAAAAACTCATCTCAAAAAAAGAACAAGAGGCAGTACTGATGGCTAGGGACCTAATCAATACAGACATTAGTAATATGTTAGAACTAGAGTTCAGAATGATGATTATCAAGGTGCTAGCTTGTCTCGAAAAAAGCATGGAAGATACTAGAGAATCCCTTTCTGGGGAAATAAAATCCCTTTCTGGAGAAATAAAAGAACTAAAATCTAAACAATTTGAAATCAAAAAAGCTATTAATGAGGTGCAATAAAAAATGGAGGCTCTTACTGCTAGGATAAATGAAGCAGGAGAGAGAATTAGGGATATAGAAGATCAAATGTTGGAGAATAAAGAAGCTGAGAAAAAGAGATAAACAACTACTGGATCACAAGGGGAGAATTTGAGAGATAAGTGATATCATAAGACAAAATATTAGAATAATTGGGATCCCAGAAGAAGAAAGAGATAGGGGGCCAGAAGGTATATTGGAGAAAATTATAGCAGAGAATTTCCCTAATTTGGCAAAGGAAATAAGCATCAAAATCCAGGAGGGACAGAGAACCCCCCTCAAAATCAGTAAAAATATGTCCACACCTTGTTGTCTAACAGTAAAACTTACAAGTCTCAGAGACAAAGAGGAAATCTTGAAACCAGCTCAGGACAAGAGGTCTGTGACATACAACAGAGAAATATTAGATTGGCAGCACACCTATCCACAGAGACCTGGCAGGCCAGAAAGGACTGGCGTGATATATTCAGAGCACTAAACGAGACAAATATGCAGCCAAGAGTACTGTATCCAGCTAAGCTGTCATTGAAAGTAGAAGGAGAGATAAAAATATTCCAGGACAAACAAAAACTAAAATAATTTGCAAACACCAAACCAGCCCTACAGGAAATATTGAAAGGGGTCCTCTAAACAAAGAGACAGCCTAAAAGTAACAGACCAGAAAAAAACAGAGACAATGTACAGTAACAGTCATCTTATAGGCAATACGATGGCACTAAATTCACATCTTTCAGTAGTTACCCTGAATGTAAATGGACTAAATGCCCCAATCAAAAGGCACAATGTATCAGAATGGATTAAAGAACAAGATCCATTGATATGCTGTCTGCAAGAAACTCATTTTAGACCCAAAGACACCTCCAGATTTAAAGTGAGAGGGTAGAAAACAATTTACCATGCTAATGGACATCAAAAGAAAGCTGGGGTGGCAATCCTTATATCAGATAAATTAGATTTTAAGCCAAAGACTATAATAAGAGATGAGGAAGGACACTATATCATACTTAAAGTATCTGTCCAACAAGAAGATCTAACAATTTTAAATATCTATGCCCTTTACATGGGAGCAGCTAATTATATAAACCAATTAATAATAAAATCAAAGAAACACATCAACAATAATACAATAATAGTAGGGGACTTTAACACCCCTTAATGAAATGGACAGATCATCTAAGCAAAAGATCAACAAGGAAATAAAGGCTTTAAATGACACACTGGACCAGATGGACATCATAGATATATTTATAACATTCCATCCCAAAGCAACAGAATACACATTCTTCTCTAGTGTATATGGAACACTATCCAGAATGGATCACATCCTGGATTGCAAATCAGGTCTCAGCAGGTACCAAAAGATTAGGATCATTCCCTGCATTTTTTCAGACCAAAATGCTTTGAAACTAGAACTCAATTACAAGAGGAAAATTGGAAAGAACTCAAATACATGGAAGCTAAAGAGCATCCCACTCAAGAATGAATGGGTCAACCAGGAAATTAAACAATAATTTAAAAATTCATGGAAACAAATGAAAATGAAAACACAACTATTCAAAATCTTTGGGACACAGCAAAGATGGTCATGAGTGGAAAGTATATAACAGTACAAACCCTTCTCAAGAAACAAGAAAGGTCTCAAATACACAACCTAACCCTACACCTAAAGGAGCTAGAGAAAGAATAGCAAAGAAAGCCTAAACCCAGCAGGAGAAGAGAAATAATAAAGATCAGAACAGAAAACAATGAAATAGAAACCAAAAGAAAAGTAGAACAAATCAATGAAACTAGGAGCTGGTTCTTTGAAAGAATTAATAAGATAGATAAACCCCTGGCCAGACCTACCAAAAAGAAAAGAGAAAGGACCCAAATAAATAAAATCATGAATGAAAGAGATCACAACCAACACCAAAGAAATACAAACAATTATAAGAACATATTATGAGAGCGCATGGGTGGCTCAGTGGGTTAAAGCCTCTGCCTTCAGCTCAGGTCATGATCTCAGGGTCCTGGGATTGAGCCCGGAACCAGGCCCTCTACTCAGCAGGGAGCCTGCTTCCTCCTTTCTCTGCCTGCTCCTCTGCCTACTTATGGTTTCTGTCTGTCAAGAAAATAAAATCTTTAGAACATATTATGAGTAACTATACACCCGCAAATTGGACAATCTGGAAGAAATGGATGCATTCCTAGAGACTTAAAATTACCAAAACTGAACCAGGAAGAAATAGAAAACCTGAACAGACCCATAACCAGTAAAGAGATTGAAGCAACATCAAAAATCTCCAAACAAATAAGAGCCCAGGCAGCTTCCCAGGGGAATTCTACCAAACATTTAAAGAAGAATTAATACTTGTTCTCCTGAAACTGTCCCAAAAAATTGAAATGGAAGGAAAACTTCCAAGCTCATTTTATGAGGCCAGCATTACCTTGATCCCAAAACCAGATAAGGACCCCATCAAAAAAGAGAATTATATGTAGATCAATATCCCTGATGAACATGGATGCAAAAATTCTCACCAAAATACTAGCCAATACGATCCAACAGTACAGTAAAAGGATTATCACCATGACCAAGTGGGATTTATTCCTGGGCTTCAAGGTTGACTCAAAATCCACACATCAATCAATGTGATTCAATACATTAATAAAAGAACAAAAACCATATGATATTCTCAGTAGATGCTGAAAAAGCATTTGACAAAGTACAGCATCCTTTTTTTTTTTAAGATTTTATTTATTTATTTGACAGAGAGACAGTGAGAGAGAGCATGAGAGAGGAGAAGGTCAGAGGGAGAAGCAGACTCCCCATGGAGCAGGGAGCCCAATGTGGGACTCGATCCCAGGACTCTGGGATCATGACCTGAGCTGAAGGCAGTTGCCTAACCAACTGAGCCACTCAGGCGCCCAGCATCCTTTCTTGATCAGAACTCTTCACAGTGTAGGGATAGAGGGTACATACTTCAATATCATAAAAGCCATCTATGAAAAACCCACAGTGAATATCATTCTCAATGGGGAAAAACTGAGAGCTTTTCCACTAAGATCAGGAACACAGCAGAGCTGTCCACTATCACCACTGCTATTCAGCATAGTACTAGAAGTCCTAGCGTCAGCAATCAGACAACAAAAAGAAATAAAAGGCATCTGAATTGGAAAAGAAGTCAAACTCTCACTCTTTGCAGATGATAGGATACTTTATGTGGAAAACCCAAAAGACTCCACTCCAAAACTGCTACACTCATACAGAAATTCAGTAGTGTCAGGATATAAAATCAATGCAGAGAAATCAGTTGCATTTCTAAACTCCAACAGCAAGACAGAAGAAAGAGAAATTAAGGAATCGATCCCATTTACAATTGCACCCAAAACCATAAGATGCCTAGGAATAAATCTAACCAAAGAGGCAATAAATCTGTATTCAGAAAACTATAGAGTACTCATAAAAGAAATTGAGGAAGACACAAAGAAATGGAAAAATGTTCCATGCTCATGGATTGGAAAAACAAATTTTATGAAAATGTCTAATGCTACCTAGAGCAATCTACACATTTAATGCAATACCTATCAAAATCCCTTCCATTTTTTTTCAAAGAAATGGAACAAATAATCCTAAAATTTATACGGAACCAGAAAAGCCCCTGAAGAGCCAGAGGAATGTTGAAAAAGAAAAGCAAAGTTAGTGGCATCACAATTCCAGACTTCAAGCTCTATTACAAAACTGTAATCATCAAGACAGTATGGTACTAGCACTAGGGAGTCGGGGGTTGGGGGCGGTTAGGGTGGCTGGGTGATGGACATTGGGGAGGGTATGTGCTATGGTGAGTGCTGTGAAGTGTGTAAGACTGATGAATCACAGACCTGTACCCCTGAAACAAATAATACATTATAAGTTAAACAAACAAACAAAAGCAAACAAACGTGTCTGGAGTGTCAACCTAAGAAATAAGAATTGCAAAGTATAAAGTTGCTATTGTGTTTATAGCAACAGTTTTGTGATTAATGCATGTAATTCAAAAAAAGAGTAACCAAAGAGGGCCAGCTGGGTGGGTCAGTCAGTTAAGCATCTGCCTTCACCTCAGGTCATGATCCAAGGTCCCAGGATTGATCACCTTGTCGGGCTTTCTGCTCAGCAGGGAGTCTGCTTCTCCCTCTCCCTCTGCCCCTCCCCCTGCTTGTTTTCTCTCTTTCTCTCTGTCAAATCAATAAATACAATCTTTAAAAAAAAGAAAAAGAGTAACCAAAGAGACACCCACAATGACAATAGGACCTTATTTAGAAATCGAGCACTGTGAGAGGGTAGGTACTTTAAAAACATTTTCTATTCCACCAATAATTCTATAGTGTGGTCATATTTAATAAGTAAAAAATGGAAAATAAGACCTTCAGAGAACGAAAGCAATAGTCTTTTCCTGTTTCTTCCTCCAGTGAGTCATAAACTTAAGATGAGTGTAGTCTTCCTTAAACCCAACCTGCATTTCTCATGCTGTGGCTCAAGTATATTTTCTCTTGCTCTCCTGTAAAATTTACCATTTTCATCCTCTGGATCTGATCTTTTGGGCAAGGGCACTATAACTCCATCTTAGAGTTTTTCAGTCCTTTTTTCCTGGGGTTGCATGCAGGTGTGTTTGAACTCTAAATGCGATATACTTAACCCAGCAAGGCTTTTTCGACATTGGCTTCTTCTGAGGCCACCTAATGGATGTATACTTTAATTCTAAAAATCTGTGCTGGTTAGCTGGCCTCCTTCTGGGGCCTATTTAAAAAATGAAAGTTCAAAAGCATTCTCACGTAGGATTAAACCAGGGCCGTCGCCTTTCTTGTCTTCGAGAAAGAGGTCCCGTCTCTTTTCTAAGCTGAGTAAATTGATGTTATTCGGTTTACCTTGTGTGATTGAAAGAAACGCTATTTTTTTTAAGTCTTTATTTATTTGTCAGGGAGAGAGAGAGAGTGAATACAAGCAGGGGGAGGGGCAGAGGAAGAGGGAGAAGTAGGGAGTCCTGCTCCCACTGAGTAGGGAGTCCTGACGTGGGGCTCGATCCCAGGACCCTGAGATCGTGACCTGGCCCAAAGGCAGGCACTTAACCAACTGAGCCACCTAGAGACCCCGAAAGAAACTCAAATCTTTATGGTTGCCCACTAGAAATTCACCGAGATCTTGCTTTCCTTTTGAGTTATGGAGACTTGAGCTGTATTTGAGCAAAAATAAAATATCCAAGGTCTTATTCTTTGGGGACCCATTCTCATGCTGGTGGGGATATCATGCTGTGTGAGGATGTCTCTTTAGTTCAAAAAAACTTACCCACCAAGAGGGTTAAAGACGCATGCCCCAAGCATAATATGTGGCCCTAATATTGTATAGTTAAGAACCTGGGTTCAGGTACTCGCTCTTTCACTTACTAGATGTGTCCCCATCATAAAATAAAACAAAAAAAGGGGCACCTGGGTGGCTCAGTCATTAAGTGTCTGCCTTTGGCTGGAGTCATGATCCCAGAGTCCTGGGATCCGGCTCCCTGCTCGGCGGGAAGCCTGCTTCTCCCTCTCCCACTCCCCCTGCTTGTGTTCCCTCTCTCGTGATCTCTCTCTCTCTCTGTGTGTGTCAAATAAACAAATAAATAAATAAATGAAACCAGAAAGCCTCATTTCCTGGTATTTATGAGTAAAAGTAAATAAGAACCCTAATGAGGATGCATTTTTAAACTGTGATCATGGGTTTTGGTGTCTTTCCCCCCAGAGTGCTCCCTGATGTAAATTCTGTAGTGCTCTAACGATGTAAGATACACATGTGATTGTATGCATATATTAGTGCTTGTGTATCTAAGGCATTAATAATAAAATGCTATGCAAATTGCTTGTCAATTTGTGAGGCTCATTCAGCCTCACTGTGAGCCAGCCCCCATTCACAAACA
Source organism: Enhydra lutris kenyoni (assembly GCF_002288905.1). Taxonomy (NCBI): domain Eukaryota; kingdom Metazoa; phylum Chordata; class Mammalia; order Carnivora; family Mustelidae; genus Enhydra; species Enhydra lutris. The sequence continues at coordinate 3,295,686 of NW_019154177.1, forward strand.
TCTCAGCAACTGCTGACTCTGAGTCGATGGGGTCAGAGAAGTTGTAGATTCCTGTCGTATTCCATTCTTGAGCCATTTATGGAATTACAGGAATTCTTAGCCTAGAGCATCTCAACTACCACACAGGGAGTAAATAACAGGTGTGTTGACATTGCGGTTCGTCTCAGCCCTTGCGACAGCCCTCAAGGGCCTGGGGATGTCCTGGAGAAAAAGCCAGTTCAGTAAAAGCTGCCTTATCTGTTTACGCCAGTGTGCTGAACAAATAGAATCATTTTCTACCTGTGCATTTCAGAAAAGGGATTGGAAAGCCCTGTGATGGACACTGGTCTCATTGTGGATCACTCGTACATTTAAGTAACATACTTCTCGGACCTGTCTTGGCTTTTCATTGGCCCTCTTTCTAGAAGATCGTATTTTGTTGCTCTAAGTTATTTATGTTCTTCCCACAGACAGTGGGATAAATGTGGGATGTCCAGGGACTAGAGCATCTGTTACCCAGCAGCGAGATTCCTGGCAACGTCTCTATCTTCTCGGGAGGTGTTATTAAATGACCTTACAACTGTGCTAGGGCTCAACAAGACAAGAGGGAGAGTGGAACCCACCCAGATCTCATTTAGGAAATGTGGGAGTTTTTCAGAATAAAATGAAACCTTAAATAGATTATTTTATTCTAACTAAAAAACTTAACAATCTAGATGAAATGGCCAAAATATACCAGACTTCATAGTTATGGAGTAGGTCCCTTGGTCTTGGGGGACTGGGGCTGGGAGTGAACCCCATGTGGAGGGAAGGGGCTTGGAGTCTGCCACCTGCCTTATGTGCTTAAGCTGTCTACCAAAATCTCCAGTGTGATATTGGGAAGACGTAGAATTATGTATAGAGGTGCGTTTCTTTGTTTGTTTGTTTTGAAGCATAAAACCAGTGCTAACATTTTTGGGTTTATACTTGGGAATAAACCGTGACTAATGTAGTTCCTTGAAGTAGCACAATGTTTGACAAATTTTGAATATATTATTTAGAGTCCTTAATAGATTATCACAGTGGTTCCAAATTTAAAATGTGAAAAGACATCATTGATCTAGACTTATCTTGGGTTTCAACAAGATGGGGAAATGGAGACCCAGAGATGTTAATACACTTGCCCACAGCCAGGATCAGAAAAAAATACACACCAGACAGACCGGGTTTTAAGTATTGGCTTTACCATTTTTTTGCCCTGTGACCTAGGGGAGGTGTCCTGAATTTTCTATAAAATTCTGCCAAGGCAAGCTAAGCAGGGTTTTTGAGGAGCAAACTAGGACAAGTATAGGAAGGCATTATCTAAAAGTAGCATCACTAATTATCAACAGGGTAAGGCCTCGAACCCACTTACCGACTCTTAATTCAATAGTGCCTTCCTGACTAATTCCCAATCAAGTTTTCTCTGCTTTCAAGTGCATTTCTTTTCTTTTCTTTTTTAATCTTTGCCCATTTTTGCCTACAGTGACCAGCATTTATTGAGTATGCATCTTGTTCTTGGCACTCTGTAGATATCATACAGAGCAAGGTATGTGAAAAGTTGGCTCACACTACCCAGAGCCTGCCTATGCTCCAATGACAGGTGCAGAAGCTGACTGAGATCCTGATCTTGAATTATTTCCTTTATCTCTGTGCACCTTAGTTTGTCCTTCTACACAATGAGTGATAATACTATTGTCTCAAGAAAAACCATGTGAAGGACATAACACAGTGAATTAATACAAACTATCTGTAATAACAGGAATGAATCCTCATAAGAGTAATTACCAGGAAACTGAGCTGAGGAACCCCTAGAGTGCTGAGAGATGTTTGTTTTCTGACCAAGAAGAATAGAAGGATCTTGCCAGGTTTTCAGTAGAGACTCCCAAACAACCATGGATTAGGTAAGGCTAAAGCAGCCTAAAGTAAAGATTATTCCAGACCAACCTGAAAAAAGACCAAAAAAACAAAAAAAAAAAAAGTATTGGAAGTTGATCAATAACTCTGCTGGAACAAAACTCAAATACTGTTACTTTTAAAAGAAAACAACAAAATCCTGACACCAAATAATACAACTTTCACAATGTCTAATATCTAATCAAAGATTCTGAGGCAAAGAAGCTGGGAAGTGTCACCACAAAACAAAAGCAGAGAAACGGACAGTCAAAAGAAGTGTGTGTGTGTGTGTGTGTGTGTGTGTGTGTGTGTGTGTGCGTGGACAAACAAAAATACCAAGCAAATGATGAATCTACTATTTAGGATCAAGATATCCTTTGAGGGAGATGAAGCAGGATGGGGTCAGGAAGGAACATGTAGGTAAATATAAGTTAGTGGTTGTCTTTTGGCCCTTGGGTTGGGTGATGACCAATGATGACTATCACCAACCAAAGGTTGTCATTAACCTAATTCTCTGCATTTGAAGTCAGGGAAAAGGGAGTAAAATGGGAGGAGTAGAAAAGAATACAACACATATATGGAGAGTGGGGGACAGGAAATAGCAAAACTTTCTAGAAAATGAAAAAAGGCCAATGTGGTGGACACCTGGAGAGTCAGCAAGATGTGCCCCTCAGACAGACTCTCACTGGCCAGTCCAACAGAGGCGGTTGTTCAAACAAGAATGTTCAATTATTAAATCATGGTGTGAAATACAGCAGTCCCATGTTTAGCCCTGGTCAATGGAATAAACCGTCAGAAACAGCATCCATGCCTTGTGTGGAGGAGCCCTTGTATTATTTCTGGATTTGGTTCTTTGTGGAGTTAAAGAATTACTTGAGAACTTTCACTGTAATAAATTCTCCTGGGATCTCCCATTCACTTACTTCACAAATTCTGAGTGCCCACTCCGTGTCAGGCACCGTTCTAGACATCAGCATGATGCATGGCCCCCAACTCAGTCCCAATCTTGGTACAACCTGAGCAGGAGCACATTGACTCCGCCAGCCACCAGCAGGTGGCAGTAGTAACCATTTCTTAAGCAGCATGATGGCTTCAGGAATAAATGAATATATAAAATAATGGATATATAAATAAAAACTCTTTTTAACTCAGCCTGCAATCAGAAATTCTCTGGTGCTGATGTGCGACCTTGCAACAGGCATTTCATCCCTCTGGGGCGCCTGAATATAGGAGATAACGAAAGCACCCTCTTCATAAGATGTCTTGAGGATTAGATGAGAAAAGGTATTTAAAGTGTTCAGTGTGAAGGAAGGTCTCATGAGTGTTGGCATTCAGTGTGCTTGATACTGTTCTCATCCCTTTTGACATGTCACCTTGCCAAAGTAGGAATAAAATCAGATGGCTAAAAGTAGTGTTTCTTCGTGGAGCGACGACGATAGAGAAGGGGATGTACGTACCTAAAAAGGTAACAAAGGATGGAATACAACCGTAGGTGATCATTTGAAAGAAAGCAGGAAATTGGGCAGAGTTTTAAATTACTGTTTTTCTCATTTTCTTAATATCTTGGTTGTCTGATGACTTCCTAGTTGTACTAGCTCAAAGTCAGTGCAAATGATTGGTCAATTTCCTGTCTATTAGAGGAGCAGTTGGCTGGCTAATGGAGTTCCTCCATCGCCAACAGAAGCAGACGGCTAAAAGAAAGTGAACAGTTTCTTTCTAATAAGTTTATTGTTTCTGGACAAAGGAGACAGTTGTTCCAAGACCTCCGGAATGCCTCTGTCCATATGAGCCAGAATTCAGGTTTAAAAGCCTCAGTGTCAGCTTACCTCACTTCTAGAAAGATATGGGGAAGCAAAACCGGGAAACAGAGTTGGGGCTGAGGACCGAGTAGGAGGACTCGGATTCTTTTACAGGACTTTACGAACGTCTCAAACAGCCCAGATTCCCAGAAGCCGACAGCTATTTCTCGAGATAATCTAGATATGCAAATATAGGTATTTATTGAATAAATTCATCCATATGGGAATGATTAAGGTGCTTCAGGGCATAGATGATTCCAGTACAATCTCAAGAATTCAAGTAAAGAGACCAACTGCGTTTCCATCTGCAGTCTGAAACATCCTCTCTTTTCTCTGGTAACAAGTAGTGATGTCTCACCGGAAACCCTATCCTTTGGGGAGAGCCCCACAGCTGGAACCCATGAGCAACTGAGCGACACTATTCTTCTTTTTATGACACTGTGTGATGAGATTGAACAAGGGAGCAACAGCAGATGAGGGGAGCAGCGTGGCTGATGTACGTCAGGGGCTCAGCATCCCCAAATGGTGGCTCTTAGCATTGTTGTGACTTCTCAGCTGACTAGACGTTTTTGAAGGAGACTTGAGTTTTCAAGTAGTTTTTGGTTCCCTGCAAAACCGAGTGGAAACTACTTCCTTCTGTTTTATCTTGATTTATTCCTTACTCCCATGTTAAGGTACCTTGTTGAAACTGTTTCTGATATCAGGTTCCAGAAGTGATAAGAAAAATAAAGTAAATAAATAAAATAAAGATTAAAAAAATAATTTTGAGTACATAGGTATTACTCAAAAAGAAAGAGTGTGAAAAATATTTACATTCACAGATAGGGTATTTGGTATCCTTACTTGATTTTGCAATGTATCAGTATGTTGAAAATATACACACAAACACACACATGCCACATACACACACCCTTAAGTTCAATGAGGCAAAGCAAAACAAAACAAAACAAAAACAAGTGTAGCCCCATCAGTCAGCAACCACGACCCAGTAATTTGAAATTTCCGCTTGTTTTTTCCTAAGTTTTTTTTTTTAAGATTTTTTACTTATTTATGTGACAGACAGAGATCACAAGTAGGTAGAGAGGCAGGCAGAGAGAGAGGAAGGGAAGCAGGCTCCCTGCCAAGCAGAGAGCCCGATGTGGGGTTCAATCCCAGGACCCTGGGACCATGACCTGAGCCAAAAGCAGAGGCTTTAACCCACTGAGCCACCCAGGCACCCCTTTTCTCTCTGTTTTATGCCAACTTTGTTATAGTACCAGAATTCGAAAATCAGCCCCAATGACCCCTGCTTTGTCTACTCCCTCCTGTAGTATGTGCAAGGACCTGTGAATCAGATGGGATGTCATAACCATGATCAGGTTATGTTATGCAGCATAACTAACTTTAAGAAAGGCCAACTGTACTTGGTGGGCCTGACCTAACTGGGTGAACCCTTACAGGAAAAGGAGAGTTGAAACACAAGAGGGATTTGATGGAAGAGAGACTCTTGCTGGTACTGAATGGGGGGGCGGGCAGGGTACATGCCAAGGAAAGAGAACGGCCTCTAGGAGCTGAGGTTGGGGTTCACAAAAATAGCTGACAGCAACTATTTTTTCAGAAATGGAGACCTTGGTCCTATAAGGAACTAAATTCTGTCAGCATCCTCTGTGTTTGGAAGCCAATTCTTCCCAAGAGCCCTCCAGGAATAACAATTCCTGGTAATATATTTTAAAATTCTGAGAGCTCTTTTGTCTTCTCTGATTTCTAAAATAGAATCCCCAAGGATTCTTTTGTTTTCATGGATGCAATGATTTTTTTTTTCAGTCTGTCTGATGATACGATTATAGATTTTTTTCATCAATTTTACCGTGGCATAACCGTTCCAGGTGTGCAGGTCAATTAAATTTGACTGATGTATGCACTCTGCTCCTCTAATCGCAGTCAAGATGGAGCACATTTTCATCGCTCCAAGTTGTTCTGCATGCCTCTTCCCAAACACCTCCCAGCTCCACATCCCAGGTAACAGCTGATCTGCTTTTTGTCGCTATGGATCAGGTCTGTTTTTCCTAGAGTTTTATGCAAATGGTATCGGTCAGTATATGGTTCTGTATGTTTATGTTTTAATTCTGTTGTTCAGCACATTTTTGAGATTCACGCATATTGTTGTACTTAACGTTAGTTCATTGCTTTGTGTTGCTGAGTTTGATTCCTTAGCAGGAATAGGCTACATTTGTTTATTCTACTATTGCATAGTCTGTTTTATTTCAGTTTGGGGATATTATGAATAAAGACACTATAAACATTCTTGTGTAAGTCTTTGTGGGGACGTATATTTTTATTTCCCTTAGATAAACATACAGGAGTGAGGAGTGTAAGGAACTGCCAAAGTATTTTCCAAAGTAATTGTGTAATTTTACATTTCTACCACCGATGTCTGAGCATTTAGTTACTTTGTATCTTCACCAACACTTAGTATTGTCAACCTTTTATATTTTAGCCATTCTAGTGGATGTGGTGATACTCAGTGTGGTTTTAATTACCATTTCTATAATGGTCAAGTTTTACTGATTTTAAAAATCATTTGTGCAGGGGTGCCTGGGTGGTACAATGTGCTGGGTGTCTGACTCTTGGTTTCAGCTCAGACCCTGATAGCCTCATGAGATCAAACCTTGCATCGGGCTCTGCACTCAGCACAGAGTCTTCTTAACACTCCCTCTCCCTCCCCCCATTCCTGTTCTCTCTCTGTCTCTCTAAAGTAAATAAATAAATCTTTTAAAAATTATTTGTCCATTTTCTTTTTTTTTAAGATTTTATTTATTCATTTGACAGAGATTACAAGTAGGCAGAGAGGCAGGCAGAGAGAGAGAGAGGAGGAAACAGGCTCCCCGCTGAGAAGAGAGCCTGATGTGGGGCTTGATCCCAGGACCCCGGGATCATGAACTGAGCCGAAGGCAGAGGCTTTAACCCACTGAGCCACCCAGGCACCTCGTGTCCATTTCCAATTTCATTGATTTCAGCTCTGATCTGTATTATTTTCTTCCTTCTACTTACTACAGACTTCATTTTCTCTTTCTCTCTCCTTTTTTATTTTTTCTTTTCTATAGCTTCTTCTTCCTCTTTTTTTTTTTTTTTTTTTTTTTAGTAGGGTCTAAGACCAATGTGGGGCTCAAACTCAAGACCCAAAATCAAGACTTTCATGCTGTACTGATGAGCCAGCCAGGCAACACCTTCTTTTACAGCTTCTTAAAGTCTTTATTAAATGCCCAGGAGGAGGACACTCAACTCCCCACTTGAGCTCTGAAAGTTCAAATGTCTCTTTGCCCTTCATGAGCTCTAGGGATAGCTGGGTTTACAATAGCCTAACTGGCTGTTCCCTGCCCTTGCAGAGTTTCGCCCTATGTGTGTCTGACCTAGTGCTCATCCAAGACTTGAGGGATCCCCTCTGCTTTCTGGAGCCTTCTTCGGCCAAGCTTCCCTCTTAGAATTCTGCTTTGCAATATCTAGCTGTCTCTGCCTCTCTAAACTTGACCTTTGCTGGACTTCATGCAGGATCCCCTCTTTGCACCCGTAATCCAGCTAATTCCAGGCAGAAACTGGGCATTCATAGCGGTCTCTTTCCTTGTTTCCTTTCCTTCCAGGATTTCACTCCTGTCCTATCTGATGTCCAATATCTGGTAAATAGTAATTTCTTGTATTTTGTACAATTTTCTAGTTTTTGATGGGAAGGGATATCTAATCCTTGTTCCACCCCGACCAGAAGCAGGAGTTCCCTCAGTATAGATTCTTTCGTGCTCTCCTGTGTTCCTTGTTAGGGTCTCTCGCTGTTATGGTAGAGACTTTCCTCAAATATCAGTGTTCCTTAGATGTCCGTATTTAACAATGAGGCGTAACAAAGCTGATCTGGAGCTCTATGTGAATGTGCAGAACTGATCTATTGACGGGGCTCAATTTAGGGTAATAGATGGGGATCTGAATTTTTCATTGGCAAATCGACATATATTAGTAATCCAGGTTTTCTTTCTTTTTTTGTTTTTAAATATTTATTTGCTTATTTATTTTAGAGAGACAGAGCAGGAGGGCCAGAGAGAGAGGGAGAGAGAATCTCAAGCCAACTGTACTGAGCACGGAGCCCGACATGGGGCTTGATCTCATGATCCTGAGTTCAGGAGCTGAGCTGAAACCAAGAGTCCAATGCTTAACTGACTGAGCCACCCAGACTCCTCCCACGGGGTTTTCTTTAAAGATACTCAGTAACCTAGGAGACAAATTCTCTATCTGAAATTATAAACCTTGCTGTTAGACTTTTGAGAAGCAGGCAGGGAAAGAAGTTGTGGGGTGGGGAGTTACACTAGGAGGAAGATTTTCTCTAAATTTCCCTCTTGTCAGTATGGTAAGCCTTCTCACTTTTACCCTCTGCTGTTCTAAGACTCGGTCCTTCTGATTCAGTCTCTCCAAAGAGTAAACCTCCAGTCTTGGGCAGCTGGGGGGTCTGATGGGGGTGGTAGTTGACCACCTGTGTGAGGCAGAGGAGGGAACCTGAGTGTCAAACTCTTTCTTTTAAAGTGTTTATCAACCCTCCTGGGTTTTCTCGCTCTCCCATTCTGCGCTTCCGCATTCAGAGATAATTTGCCTTTGGTTCCTGAGATTTTTCTTGGGTTCTGCTGTAGAAATTAGCTTGCTTTTTATTTGGTTTCTCTCAGCTGGTTTAGAATTTGTCTTTCTTTGGTCTGTTAAGTCAGTTATTGTTCCTCCACTGGCTTCCCCAGTTTCTAAAATGTTGAGTTTTCTTACTTGCTACCACCTCCTATTTTTTTGTCCTTGTGGTTTTATGCATTTTTATGTAAATTCGTAGACTATTTTTAAGAACAGTTTTAGATTTACAGAAAAACAGAGCAGAAAGTACAGAGCTTCCATATACCCCCAGCAAAGGAAAAAATGGGTTTCCTCTTTTTTTTTTTTTTTTTTTTTTTTTGGTAAGATTTTTTTTTATTTAGGGGTGCCTGGGTGGCTCTTTCAGAAGTGTCTGCCTTCTGCTCAGGTCATAATCCCCAGATCCTGGGTTCGAGCCCCGAATCAGACTCCCTGCTTCTCCCTCTCTCTCTCTGCCCCTCCTCCAGCTTGTGCGCTCTCTCAGAGAATCTCTCTCAGAGATAGTCTCAAGCAGACTCAGTGATGAGCGTGGAGCCACGCGTGGGGCTCGAACTCATGACCCTGAGCTCTGGACCTGAGCTGAAACCAAGAGTCAGAGGCTTCAGCTTAACTGACCTTACCATCCAGGTGCCCCATTCCTCCTTCTGTGGGAAAATCCCAGTTCTTCTCTTCTGCGTCTTTCTTTCCTGTGCGTCTTTTTTACTTTTACAGAGAACATTTCACTTCCAACATTTCTGGTCAGTGAATGCATGGAGGTGTTTCCCCACGACAAGCAATTCTCTGTGACATCGGCTGGGTGTCCTACAGTGTAATTTCATTCTGACCCATCTACCTAGAGATAGTTTGGATAAGCCACAGGTTAAGGGCTCAGTCCCATAGGCCTCTTCCCATCCCTCTTCAGATGCCAATCACTAGTAAGCCTCTCGGTCACCCACAACTTCTGTCTGATTTGGCTGCGAATCAGAGGTTCCCATGATCCCCTTCTCAGGTTCCATCAGTTTGCTGGAGCGTCTCACAGAAGTGTCACAGAAACACATTTACTAGCTTATTACAGGAGGTGATGAAGGACACAGAGGAACACCCAGGTGAAGAGATACATAGGGAGAGGCTGCAAGGATCCTAAGAGCGGGAGCTCCTATCCCTCTGTGGTCGAGGTGGGTCACTCTCCTGCTGTGGCTGTGTTCGCCACCGTGGAAGCTTTCCGAACCACATACTATAGGGATTTTATGGGGGTTTCCTCATGTAGGCGTGATCAATTATCAATCCATTTCCAGTCCCTCTTCTCTGGAGGGTGGCAGTGGGGGTGGGGCTGAAAAGTCCAGGCTTCCAAGCATGGTGGGTCTCTCAGGTGACCTGCCTCATCCTGGAGCCACCAGGAGCCCACCCAGAGTGACCTCATTAGAACAAAAGATGCTGTTAACACTTGTGAGGTTTTAGGAGCTCTGTGTGAGCGACAGGGTCAAAGACCAAGTATTAAAACAATAGATGCTCCCTGTGTTCTTATCACTTAGGAAATTCCAAAGGGTTTAGGAGCTTTGTGCCAGAACTGGGGGCAGAGACCAATGTACATATTTCCTATTATCTCACACCCTCTCACCCCCCACCCACCAAATTTCATCTCTTGTTAACATCTTGTGTGAGTTTGGTACATTTGCTATAATTGATGAGACAATATTGATACAATATGATTAACTGAAGTCCATAGTTTTTTTTAGGGACTTCATGCTTTTTTTTTCCTTTCCTCCTGTTTTTCACTCTATTGGGAAGAACAGCATTATACAAATGCAAGTATTCAATCCTGTGTGTTCAACAGAAAGTCCCCCGATAGCCTTTTGGCTCCCCCACCCGCTGTTCCGGAGTCATCTGCGTTCTGCTTACCCCTTCTTTTCCGATTTACTCTTCAGCCCGGGGCAGTCTATCTTCTTCCCTCATTAGTTCACTGAAATTGATCTCTGCAAAGAACACAATTCTTCCTTTACTGCTAACTTCAGGCAAAACCTATCATCCCTCATCGCCTTTGACTTTTCAGCGGCACAGGACACTGGCAACCCCTTCCCCTTTCTGGAAGCATTATTTTCTCACGTCTTCCCAACTTGACGCCCTCTTTCTCTGCTTTCTGGCTATTTCTCTGTGGGGTTGGTACTGCCAGGCTCCGTGGTAGGACGTCTTCTAAGACGCTCCCACCGATCCCCGCCCTTGATATCCACACGAAGCAGTCATCTTCCTCACTGACTTGGGCTGATCCACTGATCCATGTGACCAGTAGAATATGGCAGGAGTAAGGCATGTCGTTCCAAGAATAAGTTATCAAAGGCACCACGTTTTCTGTCTCAGCTTGTCTTCCCCGCCCAAGCCCCCGCCAGCCCCCTGCCCACAGGTGTTCCTCAAGAGAATGCAGTCATGTGTGTACCGAGGACCTAAGGCTTCAGCCAAAAACCAGTGAGGATCCGAGATCTGCCAACACTCTGCGAACCCCAGGAAAGCCTTCAGAGGACCTTCAACTGCCCCTGACAGCCGAACCTCAAGCTGATGAGAGACTCTGAGCCAGAACTACCCAGCTAAGCTGCTCCTGGGAGACCCACACAATCTTTGACAGAAATGTTTGGGTTTCCTAGTCTCCGGGTGGTTTGTTCTACAGCAATAGGTAACTCACACGGTCTCTCCTGCAGCTCTTCTTTTTCCGGTGGCTTCTAATTCTTCAGAGTTCAAGTTCTTTCCTCCTTGTAGTCCATACTTTCCTTGTTAGAGCTCACTCACTTCCTGAGACGGATTTGCTCTTTGATAACCGCTGTCATCTAATCAGATAAGCTAGATTTTTCTACAGAATTCTATGACTTCAGATACCATATGTTGATGAATCTTGAGTCTACATGCCTTCTCCTGAACTTCAGACTTCCCCATCTAGCCACCCAATGTCCATCTTGCCTTGGATGTTCCATGGGCACCTCACACTCTTCAGAGCAGACCTGAACCCCTCATCTTGATTCACCACATATACTCTCCTCAGTGCTGCTTTTCCAGCCAGCGACATCCACCTCCTGCCCACTCACCAACCATAGAACTCCCTTCTTCCCTCTGTCCACTGCTCTCCCATCGGACCAGCCCTCTGCCTTTACCTCAGCTCAGGCTACCGTTGTTTTTGTTGGCCCCCCCCTTTATTGCAACAGCCTCCTACCTTCTCTCTCTGCTTCTAACAGTCTTGCCTACCTTCCCGTCTTTTCTATTATTCCAAGCAGGTAATCCTTCTAAACAAGAAAATTGGATTGTGGCACTACCTTACTTAAAATCTCTTAAACACTCCCCTTTTGCTCTTTGGATAAATCCAAATTCATTTGGCAGTTCCTAAGGTCTTACAGGACCTTCTAGTCCCCGCACCCCCATCTCCAGTGATTAAAACTCACTTAATTTATTTCAATTTCTCCATATTTTATCTTGTTTTCTGGCCTGTACACATTTTCACTCCCACCTTCCCACCTCCCCACTCTCCATTTCCCATCTCAGCATTTGGAGCAATTCTCTCTCTCTCTCTCTCCACTGCTCCCTCTGGGTTCCATGAAAAATCCACGTAATTCACCCAAGCATCCTCTGGCAAGTATTAGTGCTCAACGCACATTTGTTGAGTGAGCTTGTAAAGGCACCTCTCCTCCGGGTAGCTCTCTCTCTGCCTCCACTTCTATGAATTTCTCTGGCACTTAACCAAACTCATCCCTCGGCACCTAAGGAAAACGTTTTGCACTGACTTTTTTGATTTTCTAGAAGTGTTCGATTCGGTGAGATTTAACGAATTCATACCTGCCACATGGCCGGCACCGGACTGACTAACTGCAGGGCGATCAAAGATCCCCTTAATCCTCCTTGTAGAAAAGGAGCACTCTGTGGACGGGTGGGGACCAAGCCCTGGCCATCTGCAAACTTCCCAGGGGGCACAGCCCAAGAGCCTGGTGAAGGGGCATAGTAAAATGCTTGGCTTTTTTAGCTTCAACCTTTGACTCTTACAAGCTCTGTGACTTTGAGTAAGCCACTCCACAAATCTGAACTTATTTCCTCATTGTGATAAAGACCTAGACTCACCTAGTCTAACCTGTCAGCCGGTGTCAGTTGTCAAAGCCACTATTGACCCCAGAGCAGATATTTCAGTTGTGTTGGCTGTGGGGTGTGAGAAGCACGATGTTAATTGCTCCGCCAGTTATAAAATGAGTTCTGATGTCATTAACATAAAAAGGAGCAAAAGTGCTTCTTTGAATCAAGGCAGTCTGATGTCTATAGAAGTGTTCAGGTGTTCTGAAGACGGAGAACCATTGTGGAACTGTGAGCTCTGATGATGGCAGAAACTCAAGTGGAGCTTCTGAGTTAATAGCTGAGCTGACTTTTTCCTTCTTGCTCAGCCTTATCTGTGAAGGATTTGCTCTGATTGTTATCGACAATTTCAAACACAGGTAAAAGTGAGAACCATGAGCTCCCATGTACCCATTGTCCAGACTCAACAAAAATCAATATGAGAACATTCTTGTTTCATCTTTATTCCAAGGCGGTTCCCCACATCAGAGCATTTGCACATACTTTAAAGGAATATTATTTAATAGCCGTTTACTTCGCACTGTCTTCTAATCAAAGATACAATAATTTTTCCTGGAGGTGTGTGCAAGCTTAGTCTGCATTGTATATATTTTCCAGAAAGGTTTATATTAACCCAGTTGAGACACACACATCTCCTTGAGAAGGCCCCTAGCCAATGGTAGTTGCTCAGGGTGGGAAATGGAAATTTTGTTGGTTCCTATATATCTGAATATCTGCCAGTATTATTTTATTTATTTAAAAAGTTCTATTTATTTATTTGAGATAGAGTGTGAGAGAGAGCATAAGCAGGGGCAGGAGCAGAAGGAGAGGGAGAAGCAGACTCCTCACTGAGCAGGGAGCCCAATGAGGACTCGATCCCAGGACTCTGGGATTATGACCTGGGCCGAAGGCAAACGCTTAACCTGCTGAACCACCCAGGCGCCCGTATCTTCTGCTTTTAGAACCCGTTCTCCACATAGTATGCAAAATCAGAAACTGACTTGGGTAAGTTTATGCGTTTGTTTTTTGATAGCTTGCTGATTTTTTTTTTTTTTCTCTCCATGGGTTTAATTATTATATGATATGGATCCAACAACAGTGTGTTAGATCATTATAGGCATTAGTATTTTGGGCAGATTTTTAAATTCAGAGTGTACTTTCTCACCAGAATGCACTAACTACAAAGTATACTATAAGGATATGAACATGTGCCTATGAACTAAAAATGAAAGTCTACGTTTAATTTTCTAAAATAATTTTGTTATTCTGTATCTATTACATTTTGCAACTGTGTTCAGGTGCAGCAGGGATGCTCTGAAAAACCAGTTTACTCTTTCTAATAGATTTCCGTTTTTAGTGCTAGTTGTAACACCCAAACACGGCTATATATAAATATTTACTTAGATGTAGCTACAGTTCATCTTACTTATAGTAACAATCAGTTTGATATGGTGTTGGGTTTTTTTTTTTTTTAAGATTTTATTTATTTATTTGAGAGGGAGAGAATGAGGGAGCGAGAGAGGCACGAGAGGGTTAAGGTCAGAGGGAGACGCAGACTCCCCACCAAGCAGGGAGCCCAATGCGGGACTCCAGGATCATGACCTGAGCTAAAGGCAGTTGCTTAACCAACTGAGCCACCCAGGAGCCCTCGTGTGGTGGTTTTGAATCAAGACAGTATAAGGAGAGACGCCTGGGTGGCTCAGTCGGTTAGGCATCTGCCTTTGGCTCAGATCATGATCCCAGGGTTCTGGGATCGAGTCCTGCATCGGCCTCCTTGCTCAGCAGGGAGCCTGCTTCTCCCTCTGCCTGCCACTCTGCCTGCTTGTGCTCTCTCTCTCTCTAATAAATACAATCTTTAAAAGAAAAAATAGAAATCAGGAGTTTGTGAATATCTAAGAAAAAAATTAGGAAAAAAGGGATCGGGGGAAGGGTTAGCCCTGTGATGGGTATTAAGGAGGACACAGATTGCATGGAGCACTGGGTATTATACACAAACAAGAAATCATGGAACGCTACATCAAAAACCAATGATGGACTGTACGGTGACCAACACAACATTAAAAAAAAAAAACCTATTAAAAAACAAACAAAACGGTATGACCTTAAAATCCTAGAAGTTAAAGGGCAGTTTCACGGAGGAAAAGTTTGCAGCATGGGAGGAGTGAGTGGATTTCAGTCAATAAGCATGCATTTCAGAATTCGAAATGCATTCTCTAAGCTGGCACCAGGACTGCGTTGGGCAGGAGGACATTTGCTACTGGCTGGGTTACGCAGCTTTATAAACTGTGCTCCTTGGAGTTCTCTGCTTGCTATTCTGAAAGATATTTGAGTTTTGCACCCAAGATGATCTCCAAAACCAACCAGTCCTTTTTAGGTATCAAGATGGGAGATTCATTTGAATCCATGCCTTCAGAGATGTAGGAGCCAATCAGGAAAAACATGGATTCTTTTATTAAAATCCCAGCTTCCTCTACACGATGCCAAGCAGCACTGAATTACGGGACTGCCATACAGCCTTTCCTTTATTCTTTCCATCACCCCGGGCCATGGGGAAAAAAAAATATATCTTTTGTCCTTATTTTCACAAGTTACCACATGGTTTGGAACCTGCAGGGCTATTTCTGAAACTCCATTGGTGCGTGCCAGAAAAATCCCCTTTAACACACACAGTTGAATGGAACATAGTTTTGAGATGTTAATTCCCATTTATTGCATAAAAAAGATATTTAACACACAAAGGAAATGTCTAACTTAGAGCAAGCTCCAATTTTTGAGACAAACATCAGGGAGCCTGAGGCCACATGCTTTAAAACCAATCCGTTAGCAAATGTTTACTGAACACCTATTTTGCACAAGTTTCTGTTGAGGCTTAAAAGTCTGAGATAAAGTTCTGTCCTCAAATTGCCCACAGCCTAGTTGGTTGGACCGACAACCCCAAACCCAGGAACCAATGCAGTAAAACCAGTCAAATACACAAGCAGTGAAAGAACGCACAGTATGGTTTGGGCTTACAGAGTATTTCAAGCAATATACTCTGCTGGTTTTGAATACGGGGATCACAGTGCCCTGAGATCCCCTGAAAATCTTCACACATTGGGCTCGATTGAAAACACAGGCAAAAATCAAATAGCATTCACGGGGGGGGGGGGGGGAAGCAAACAGTCTCAGAGAGTCAGTTTGTAGGAGTGGGGGTGGGAGAGGTTAGAAACGTAGCAAGGACCCCACTGGGACACGCCTGGCGGAGAGGGTGAAGATGACTCTTGCGGATCCAAGGTGGGCAGCAGTGATTAGAAGTAGGGGATCCCCCTTCCTTTCCTCCCTCCCCTCTTTCGTCCTTTAAAAAAAGAATCTGATTCGACAGAGCCCTTCCCAGCGGCCAGGAGAGAAAGCAGCAACTGAGGCGCTCCCAAGTGTTCCTGGCCGCTAAGTCGTCTCTCTGGGGGTGGGGGATGGGGGGTGGGGTCTGGGAAAGTCGAGGGAGCGGGGCCAGGTAGGACCAGAGCTACCGGCGGCCCTACTCCGGCTTCTGGGAACGCGGCTCAGCGAGCTCTCCGACTGCGCTCCCGGGGTTAAAGGAGATGCCGCCACGAGTGAAAGGCTTTTCCCAAAGCGCTCTCGCAATTCCAAGGTCTCGAGATTGCCAACACCGGCTGCGGGGCGCCGGCTGCGCGCAGAAAAAAGTGCCTTCTCCCCGTATGGCTAGTGTTTCCAGGTCTCGTCTAGCTCCTGCTCACCAGAAATAGAAAATTAATCACGCCGATGAAAAGCAGCACGTCCCGGGGAGGGCTGAGAAAGGAAAGTGCGGAGAAGGGTCCCAGACAGAACGAGCTTCCGCGCGGACGGGCCTGCGGAATCTGCAGGCATCTGCAGTCTCCCATCCTCGCGCTCCCTCGGGCCGCCGGGAGGTGGGGACGCGGCCCCGGGAAGCCCGGGCGCACCCGGCTCGCCTCCGTCGCAGCCAGCAGATGGCTCCCGGGCTCGCGCTCCCTCGCTCCCTCACCCCCTCTCCAGACGCAGGGCCGGGGCGGCGGCGGAGGGAGGCTGCGAGGAGGGGCGCCCGCCTGCCCGCCGCCGCCGCAGCCCCCCTCCCCGGGTGCGCCCTGCGGGGCGCGGGAGGCCGGCCGGGGACCCGTGCGGAGGCCGGCTCTCGCGAGGTGAGGAGGAGCGCAGGAGGCGGCGGAGGAGGAGACGCAGGAGGAGCAGGAGGAGGAGACGCAGGAGGAGTGGAGGAGGAGGACGCGGAGGAGGGCCCGAGCTGCCCCCGCCCAACCTCAGCCCGGCAGGGGCGCGAGGAAACCCTCGCCCCGCCGCGCCGCTCTCCCCGCCCTCTGCGCTCGCCTTCCGCCTTCACCTAGGGCAGTAGGTGCGGCGCGGCGCGGGGCGGCGGGAGGTGGCCGCGGCCGGAGCAGCGCCGCCGGGAGCCGGGAGCCCGAGCCGCCGCCGCCGGAATCCCCGGGTCTCCGCGCCGCCGCCGGGAACTGCGCCGAGGCGACATGTAGCAGCGGCCGCAGCCGACCCACCTCCTATTTACAACTCTTTTTTTTTTTTTTTTTTTTTTTTTTTTTTGGAGGGGCGGGGGGGCGAGGCAAAATCGTATCTCCGCCCTCGCTTTCTTGCCTCCTCCCGGGCGCAAGCCGCATCTGCCTCTAAAAACTGAGGGGCTCGGGGGCGGGCGGGCGGCCGTAAATCAGAGTTGGACCGGCACTGCCCCTGCGCCTGGAGGGCCACCATGACCGAGGAGAGCTCCGAGGTTCCCAGGGAGCTGACAGGTAAGAGTGGCGCGGCCGCGGGCTCGCCGCCTGCCCCGGCGCACCCCTCCCCGCCGCCCCCTGCCCTCCTCCGCCTTCCCGCAGGTCCCGCGAAGTCGCGGCGCCCCTCAGGTCGCCGCCGTGCTGGGCGGCGCGCCGGGAACTTTGCTCGCGTCTCGCCGCCCGGAAAGCCCAGTTCGGGGAGGGCGGCCGTGGGGGGCAGCGGGGGCCCCGGAGTCCGGGGCTCCTCCCCAGCCGCGACGGGGGTGGGGGCGGTCGCGGTGGGCGGAAGAGGGGGGCGGGCTGCCTCGGACTTGGAAGCTCTGGCGGCGAGGAGCACCCTTTGCAGAGACCAGCCCCCTGCCTCAAACTCGGGGAAGTCCGGGAAAGGCCCGCGCAGGGCCGGGGGGAGGGGGTGGCGAGCGCACAGTGGGTCGTCTCCGGCACCTGCCGGGCACTCCCCCCACCCTCGGGCGAGGTGCTCCTCCCACACGCAGACTCAGGGGAGGGGGCGCTAGTCGCGAGTGCGGACTGAGCCGGGCGAGGCGTGGCTTCGCCCAGCCCGCCGGGAGCGAAAGGGTTACCGAAGTGACGCACGCTCCGGCCGGCAAACTGAGGGTTAATGGTATGAGTTATTTTAATAATAATTAACCTACCGATTCTCCCCATCCCGAATCTCGGGGAACCTGTGTGCAGTACCCTATGCAAGGTGACCCGTTGTTTGAGCCCCTTGAGGTTTTTTTTGCTTTTTGTTTGTTTGTTTTGGTGTGTGTTGCGGGGGGCAGGAGGGCTTTATGTCTTGGGATTTAACTTAATTGCGCGTTGGGTTAAAATGGCAGAGTTAAAATGAGGTGGGGAGGAGCGTTCTGAAAACCCAGCGTTTAAGCGTGTGTGTATGTATAGCACATTGTATTTTAACAAGGTGTGTGTGTCTGCGCGCGCGTTTTGAGCCCTAGGGACCTGTATTCCTTCCTCTCCCATCCTTGGCACACTGCGCAGAAAGGTGCTGTTTAATCCGGGCTGACAGCGAGAGGAAGTTCTGCCTGCCCATTCATCTGCTCTTGAGAAATTTGCCCCTCGGTTTCTGTGTGCTCTTCCATTAGTGACCTAACTGAGCAGGTGACACTTGATGTGAAGAAGCTGTTGCTAGGTTTCTATGAAAGCTTCAGCTTTTGTGAAGTTAAAAACAAACAAACAAACAAAAAACCCACCACCACCAACAACACACCAAAAACCCAATCCTAACTTTTCACCCAAATTTAGGATATGAAGTTACCAGTCCCTTCCCCCACTCTGGCCTCTTCTCTCTCCCCAACCCTGTGGAGTAGTCTCCTGAGATAAAGCATCAGCTGCCTTTGCTGGAGTGAGTGGCCCATCCGGTTCTGGGAGGCTGAGATCTTCCCAGCACTCCACCCGGAAGAGGAAACCAATGCCCAGAGTCTGCAGATCCCTGTGGAGGTCCTGAGAAGGTCTGAGGGGGAGGGCTGGCCTCCCTGGCCAGGGGATAAGGATAGCTAAAGAGATGGGCAGATTTTTAACTTAGGTGACCTTGAGCTTGGTAATGAAAAGTTTAGGTAGTTACTCAGCCTAAAGAGAGAGGGAAGGGCTGGGAATAAGATACCTGGTTTATGTGAATGGTTCTCAAAATAAATCCTTTGGTATGTTTGAGAATTTGATTTCATCCTTCTCTAGGAATTTGTGTGTTTATTGAGTCTTGCGCAGTTCATATCCTTCAACGAGGTGACGCATGCTTTTGTGACATGCCTGGTCTGATTTTTCTGGGCCTTTAAATGGTCTAATTAGTCTGGGACCAGGGAAATTCCTGCACCTGCTCTTCTCTCATTTCAGGTGTTCATAGAGTTACACTTAGATCAGTTCAAAATGGCAACCGTGGGAAAACCTCGGTGTATTCCCTTAAGCTAATCACCGAAGACAATAAGAAAATGCAATTTGTATCTCTCTGATAATAAAAGAAATACAGGCTTTTTTTTTTTTAAGATTTTATTTATTTATTTGACAGACAGAGATCACAAGTAGGCAGAGAGGCAGGCAGAGAGAGAGGAGAAAGCAGGCTCCCTGCTGAACAGAGAGCCCAATGCGGGGCTCGATCCCAGGACCCTGGGATCATCACCTGAGCCAAAGGCAGAGGCTTTAACCCACTGAGCCACCCAGGCACCCCGAAATACAGGCTTTTTATAAAAAAGTTTAAATGCTAAGAAGAAGGAAATGACCATCTGTCAGCTGTGTTACCACTCCAGGATAGCTACTTTTAACCTTTTGGTGTATAACTTTCCTGTCCCTTTCCATGTGGGTATGTTCCCCCCCCCAAATTTATTTATTCTAGAGAAAGAGAGCCCAAGGGGGAGAGGCAGAAGGAGAGGGGGAAAGAATACCAAGCGGACTCCACACCCACTGTGGATCCTGACCTGGGCTGGTCCCCGCCACCCGAGATCACAACCCCACCAGAGCCAAAACCCGGAGTAGGGCGTTCAGCTGTCTGCACATCCAGGCGCCCCGCTTCAGTCTGTTTCTGATGTGACTTTCCCACATGTCTTTTTAGGGGAGGGAGGAGTAGCCTTTATCTGTTTTGAGCTCTTTTTTTTTTTTTTGACAGAGGGAGAGAGAGATCACAAGCAGGCAGAGAGGCAGACAGAGAGAGAGGGGGAAGCAGGCTCCCCGCGGAGCAGAGAACCCGACGCGGGGCTCGATCCCAGGACCCTGGGACCATGACCTGAGCCGAAGGCAGAGGCCTAACCCACTGAGCCACCCAGGAGCCCCTGTTTTGAGCTCTTGATAGAGAACTCCTAGCGCAGTGAGGTCCCCCCCATCCCCTTTTCTCCCCAAAGTCCCACCTGGTTGCTGGTTCTGACACGCCCTCCCCGCCCCCAAGCTGCACTTTTTCCTGTTTCCATTCTCTTCTCCATGAGGGCGAAGCGCTTCCTTCCTCACTCTTCTCTACCTCGGCAGCTCTAAACTTTTGTGGTGGGTTTGATTACCCCTTCATAAACATTTTTATGTACTTAAATACATACGTACTTCATTTAGCATGGATAATTTAAAACAGAAACTGGAATACATTGCAAATAGAAGTAAAAATTCTATTTTCTTTCCGCAGCTCAGTGGACGGCATTGCACACTATACTTTGGACTTTGGACTAGTGGTCTGTGTCCCACTCCTTTAAGATTCTGCTCAGGGGTCCCCTCCTCCCTGAAACTTTCAGGAATTTCCTTGTCCATGATCTCATGCTAGTGTGTGCGGATTTGCCTAGAGCTATTTGTCCAAGTTGTCTAGATTGTAAGCACCTGTGGGAGGCAGGGGCTGTCTGTGTCCCTGGGCCTGGTTGAACACTTGGCAAACAGGAGCTCTTCCTGTGTCC
Organism: Enhydra lutris kenyoni; assembly: GCF_002288905.1. Lineage (NCBI taxonomy): Eukaryota > Metazoa > Chordata > Mammalia > Carnivora > Mustelidae > Enhydra > Enhydra lutris. The sequence continues at coordinate 3,316,188 of NW_019154177.1, forward strand.
GTGTATTTCTTGAATATATGAATAAGCCAAGATGATTATAATATAGAATACAGAGCTTTGGGAGTATAGAGGAGGTTGCTATATATATATATATTTTTTTTTTTTTTTGAAGATTTTATTTATTTGACAGAGCAAGAATAGGAAAGAGAGGGAGCACAAGCAGGGGGAACGGCAGGCAGAGAGAGGAGGAGAGCATCCCAGGACCCTGGGATCACAACCTGAGCCAAAGGCAGACATTTAACCCACCAAGGCACCCAGGCACCCGAGGTTGCTATATTTTGTAGTAGAACGTAACCAGGAGACTAGTGAAAGGGCATCCCAGGAAAGAGAACAGTACACACCGAATCCTGGGGGTGTACAAGCTGGAGATGATAGGGATGATTGGATTGTTAAGTGTGTGTGCTTAGAAGTTAAACTGAAAAAAATATGGAAGACCTTGAGTGGTCTGCTACAGGGTTGGGCTTTATCCAAAAATGACAGCAACTCAAAGAGCGAGAGCGATGTGATCAGACCTGTGGTTTTTTGGAGGGTCCCTTTGGTGAGAGAGGGGACAGAGAGCTGATAGATGGGACATCATGAACTTGTCTTAAGAGATTCTGAGTCCTTGAATGCCGGGTCAAGCCCGGGGATCAGGAGCTGTTTAGGAGGTGGTTCTAGGAGAGTGGGTGACTGGCTTCCTGTCTGCTAGAAAACAAAATTTCCAGCTTCATTAGTGGCCACAGGAGTGGGAGGAGAATGAGTCTGATTTGAGACCTGTTCCATTTGGAGCACTCAGTTCCTGCCACCATCCAGATTTTGAAGTCCCCCCTGCTTTGCTCTTGATTCCTGCTTTCTCGTCGCCTTTGACCACTCTTTGGGGGTGTCGTGCTGTGATGCTTCCAGAAGACAGATGGCCAGGATCACCCTTCCCGGGCTAGATTGTCCAGTCTGGTTCTGGTTCTTTGCCATATTCCCCAACTGTGATGTCAGGCACCTAGAAATGGTACTGTTTCTTGGCCACTGTGATGGGCACAGAGGCTCCTGGGGGCCAGAGGTAACCAGCCAAGGGAGGTTACGAATTCTATTGTGCTTGTGGTCTGCATGCAGCACAACACTCCGTGGTACCGTCTGACGTGGCTTATGTTTTTTCTCGTATGTGCGTCTGTTTGCCCAGCAGGATTACGTCATGCCTTGCGTGAACTGGTATCGTGTCACAGGCTTTTATATTTGCCTCTGCATCTGAGAGCACAAGACAACACGCGTAGTAGGTGTTCATTGACTATGTGACCAATAACGGTCAGGCGTGTTAAAACAAGCTAAAAAAAAAAAAAAAGACAAGCCACAATGATAAAAAACAACCCAGAATACTCCTTCACATGTTCTCCCCTCTTCAGTGCTTTTTTTCTTATTAATAAAGGAATATAATGAAACTCTTCCCTTCTTTCAGAAAGCATAAAGGATGTTATTGGCAGAAAGATAAAAATTGCAGTGACGAAGAAAGTAAAGTTGGAAGTCAAGGGAGACAAAGTTGAAAACAAAGTGCTGGTAAGTATTCTCGTTTCTTAAAATGTTTGGAAGTGAAAGTGTTTTTCCTCTTCATTGTTTTGATTACTTCATTTCCATGCAACTCAAGTGCTGTGTTTCCTATTTTGCTGGAAAGTTCCAAGGACCGTTTTGTCCTGGATTAACTGGAATGTCTGCCCACTGAAAGGTAACAGTAGGATATTTACATTTTCAAGATTGAAGTTATGTCTTAAAATTGTCCCAGTCATCCACACTGAGGTCCTCTCCTGCAGCCGGTGTTCAGAGTATTCAATTTTGATATGAAATGGACTTTATAGTTACCCTTGCTGTGGCTGACTGTATGATTTCATTTGTGAGGACTTAGGGAGAAGGTTAAAGAATTCATCTCGTGTTGGTTTAACTGTGTAACTAAATGTTCTCAGATGTTACATCTGAGTCCGCCTCTAGGGGAAAGAGATACCTGTTGTTTCACGGGAACATTTGGTGTTTTAAAGGGAAATGCCTGGTGCAGGCAGTATCTGCTAGTGTTGACATCGGACTTGGGGTCCTCCCAGCATGTGGGGGAGCTGCCGGGGGCCCAGGAGTTGGACCACGTTGGGCACAGAGTTGGGGAGGCCATTTCAGTGACTGGACTGTAGCTTTAGAGAGGCGAAGAGCCCTTTGTGGTGTTTTATTGGCTTCTCGGTTGAGGTTGTGGCAAACCTAGATTTAGTCTTGGGGGAATACATGCTGTTTATGTTTTCAAGTTGGAAAGAATATTCTGTTTATCTTTTTATCAGTGGAAATTTTCAAGCATATGCAGAAGTAGAGATTAGCGTACTGAACCCCGTGTCTGTTCATCTAGCTTCAACAGGTTTTCGTGTTTCACTGATATTGTTGGTCTCCACACAGCACCGCCCCCCCGCCCCGGGGGTATTTTAAAACAACTTCCGAGCACCTGTCATTGAAAGAGAATCTTTTGAGTTTTCTGTTTCTTCAGTTGAATTTGCTGCAGAATCGCAAGTATCTTTCTGATAACATCTGTCTTGAGATCTTTTAGAATATCTGGCTGCCTTCCCCCGTAGATGGAAGGATTATGCTGTTGGTGGCCAGCGTCTCTTTCTCTGTGGTCTGTGTGTCCAAGGCAGGATGGCAGAGGACTTGAAGTGGGGAAACTTGACGGAGGGGCTTTGGCCCGGCGACAGAGTGTGTTCATGTAGCCTGCCTTGTTAGGGTGACCAAGAGCAGAAGCAATGGGGGCCATCATTCTGATTTATTTTGCTTTACTAAAGAGTGAATTTCCTTAGCATATATGTTACTTAATGTTATAGGATAGTGGTATCTTGGGGAGGTGGCAGTGGAGAGAGAAGACATTTTGTTTCTGCTGTTTAAAGCCAGTCTTGACATGGATGGATCCACTTTTGTCCAACTCAGTTGTCATTCTCAAGCAGCGTTTGTTACAACGGTCTGACCCGGTGCGTGGTATTATTTGGTATGGACCTTCGTCATCGTGCTAGGAATGAGCCCATGTTATGAGTGAAATCTATAACGTGAAAATAACAAAGACAAATTTAAATGTCCAGTGTAACAAAATTAGCACCATTTACAAATACTTACGATTAATAATGTTAAGGACTGCCCTGTATGCCCCCATCCTCCCAACGCCCCACACATCTCAACATAAGCTGGAGTTAAGATTGTCCCCAAATTATCCACATCTTTGCATGTAAGCCATTTATTTCCCCAAATCTGGAACCTAAGTGGTTTCTGATCGTTTTGGCATAAACTTGTTTTTGGCTGTTCCTTATATGCATGGACAGGAATTATTAATTAAAATACTCTGAGTCTGACAATCTTTTTTCTTTTTTTTTTTTTTTGTAAAGATTTTATTTATTTATTTGGCAGACAGATCACAAGTAGGCAAAGAGGCAGGCAGAGAGACAGAGAGGAGAAGCAGGATCCCCGCTGAGCAGAGAGCTCAATGTGGGGCTCAATCCCAGGACCCTGGGATCATGACCTGAGCGGAAGGCTGAGGCTTTAACCCACTGAGCCACCCAGGCGCCCCAGAGTCTGACAATCTTAATAGAAATATTCAGGTTGGAGCAAGGTGGTCAGTGACAAACTGACCTTCACGTTGTGATTTTGGAGTTTCTGGATCGAGAGAAATTGTTACTGAAATGAAAACACTGGGGTAATCTCTTTATAATGTTCACTTCTGACTTTCTTTGGCTGTCAGTCCACTAAATTGGTCATAAATGAATTGGCTTAGTACCTTCAGTGCATCTTGTTGGAATTTTACTTCCTTTCCCACAGTGCCTGTTCTTACCGTCCTTCCTTCTCCTAAGGCTGGGAGTGTGTGTTTTTTGTCCTTTCGTTCCTTCTTTTTACAGTTGGAGACTTGATACAATTTGTAGCTTATCTTTTGTGGAGGGTTTATCTTCATCTTCCTCTTTCTCATGGTCATAATAGCTAATAGTTATTGGACATTGACCGAGGGCTAGGCTCTCTGCTCAGCACTTAATTAGCTTAACACTTAATTAGTTCAGTCCCGCAGCGACTCTGTGTACATCTCTGCTCAGATTGTGACAGGCCAGATACGCTGCTTCAGGTCATTTACTAGTTAATGACAGAGCTGGAATTTGAACCCAGATCTGCCTCACTCAGAGCATATCGGTTTCACCATTATTTTTTTTTTAAAGATTCTATATACTTATTTGAGAGAGAGAGAGAGCTCAAGAGTTGGGGGAGGGGCTGAGGGAGAGGGAGAAGCAGACTCCCCGCTGAGCAGAGAGCCTGACGCTGGGCTCCATCCCAGGACCCTGGGATCATGACCTGCGCCGGAGGCAGACGCTTAACGACTGAGCCGCCCAGATGTCCCTGCTTCATCATTATTCTCAAAATAAAGAAAATGTCCTTTGGCTTGTTGTTCACTCTTTCATTCAATGATCAGGAAGATTTGGGCCTTGCGAGGATCAGGAATCCTCATGTTTATTTGGTGGATTGATGGACTTATGCACAATTTCCAGCCTGACCTAGCAGGTCCTGGGCGCCATGCCGAGTGCAGGTATGAGACTTCACGTATCCAGAGCCCGCAGTCTCGCTGGGGAGGGAGGCATGTCAGGGGGCCGTGCTCTCAGCCGGGCTGTGAGCAGGATGACTGGGGGGTCGTCATCACAGCATGTCCCAGACTCTGTCTCAGGCTGGCGCATCAGGGAAGAGTCCTAGAAGGAAGGGACCCCTAAGCTGACACCGGGAGGCTGAGTGGGAGTTGCCAAGGGGAGAGAGTAGAGACGCATTGTGGACCAAGGGAACAGAACAAGCCTGGAAGCTGGGCTGGGTTTCCGTGTTAGAGAAGCAGAAGCCACTGCAGAAGCAGGACTGGAGCAGGTGCCGCCTGGAGAGACCAGGCACAGCAGGGATGCCTTTCCTTGCCGTTGGGGTATTAGGTGCGACAGGGACTGGTTCAAGGGGTCTCACCACCTGTTTCTGATAACCTTGACGTGAACTTTATCCTCTGGTGTCCAGGGACGCAGCAGGGCTCAGAGGTGAGGGAGCTGGGCCCTGCAGTCACAGTCACAGCCCAGCTGCTTTATAACACTGCGAAGCTTCCGTTCCTTTCTCTAATGGGACAGGTGTGCAACAGGAGCTGTTTGTTCCCGGCTGCCTTGAAGATGAACAAGGCTACATTTTAACACGCTTGGTGCAGGGCCCAGCACAAGATAAACAGCCAGCAAATGATAAAGCAAGAGGAACCCAGAGAGCCTGCCTCGTTTCCTCAGTGGCACCGAAAATGCCGCTCCTGATGCCCGAGCATCTCCTACCTTTATCGAGTGGTTGGGCCTAGTTCACCATAAGGCCAAGGGGAATATTTATAGCTCCGTCTCCTTTTCAGCAGGATAGAGTGCAACTGATCAGATCTGAAATTCTGCAGGTAGGGCTCTGGTCCCATGGGATCAGGAATGCTAGGATGTGCGGGGGACAGAGAGGTCTGTGGTCACATACGTTTGGCAATCAGGGTGGTAGAGATAAACGAGTGTCTTTACCACCTGGCTTTTCAGAGCTGTTACTGCATCTATGGGCATGGGTGATTCCTAAGCATGAGCTGGAGTGTGCTGTCTTTCTCGATCTTATTTGGTCAGAGACCCTAATGACTATAGGTTAGGAAACCAGGGGGGAACAGACCTGAGCTGGAGCCTCTGGGGACAATTAAAGGGAAGATAGAAGGGGTTGGAACAGGCTGTCCATCCTTAGGATGGCTCTCCTAGGGTATGGTCCCCGGGCGCTGGACTTCTTATCTAAGCGGCAGGCAGGTTCACAGAAGATAATGTCGTCTGTTTCTGTAATACCCTCTCTCTTGTCCGTAGCGCATGTCATCGGGAAGTGATGCTGTCTTTGACTCGTACTCCATTTTCTCATTTGCTTGTTGAATCTTTAGCCAATTTTTGTAGTTCCTGGACTTTATTTTTTATTTATTGAAAGATTTTGTTTATTGATATGAGAGAGAGTGAATGAGAGTGAGTACAAGCTGGGGGAGCATCAGAGAGAGAGGGAGAAGCAGATTCCCCACTGAGCAGAGAGCCCGATGCGGGGCTGGATCCCAGGACCCTGGGATCATGACCTGAGCTAAAGGCAGATGCTTAACTGACTGAGCCACCCAGGTGGCCCGGTACCTGGACTTTTAAAACTGTTTTAATTAGTGCGTTTTTTAAATCAAGCTTTTCAGTTTGGGATCCCTGTATAGATTTACACGCGGTTGTAAAAAGTCACACAGATAAAGTACCCTTTATCCAGCTTCTCCTGTCTTGCAAAATCAGCGTGTGATACCACGTTCAGGATTCTGCCGTTGATGCTGTACGATGCTGAACATTCCCACCACCGCAAGGATTCCTCCTCCCGCCTCTCTGGGCCACACCCATGTACCCCCTTCTCGGACCCCTGGGGGCTGCTAATGTGTTCTTCGTTTTTAGAATTTTGTTCCTTCAAAAAATGTTATGTAAATGTAATCACCCAGTATATATATGCCTTTTGGGTTTTTTTTTTTTTCCCCACCTGAGATAATTTCCTAGACATTCCTCCTGGGTGTTGTGTGTAGCCATCATGTACCCCGGACCCCTACTGGGGATGATTCCATGGTCTGGATGTCTACTCACCTGTTGATGGACCTGTGGGTGGTTTTCTGTTTTGGGGTTATTTGGGGTTATTAGGAATAGAACTGAGATTGATACAAAGTTACAGACTTGGGTGTGAACACGCAGTTTCGTTTCTCCCTGATGAATGGCGAGGAGTGCAATTGCGGGTCTGTATTGGAATTGCCTGTTTAATTTTAGAAGAAGCTGTCAGCTGTTTTCCAGAGTGACTCTACCATGGGTAGTCACCAGTGACGTGTGAATAATCCCGTCTCTCCAAGTCTTTGACAGCATTTGGTATTGCCTGGACATTCTCATTTCTTTTTCTCTTTCTCTTTTCTTTTTCCTTTCCTTTTGAGGATAATGGTTGAAAGACAGATTCTGTCAGGAGGAAACAGGGTCCCCGGTACCTGCTCCCACCCACGCTTCTGGTGTTGCTGGCCTGGGGGGAAGGAATGTGGTCTCATCTCTCCTGGTGGTGGTTCTGAAGCGTGTGGAAAGGTCATCCCTGGTCTCAGCTTCATTTTTTTTCTGTTCCGTTTTGGAATTCGGGTTCTATCATCTTTGCCAGCCCCTGGTTCTTCCACACCCTTCGTCAAGTGGGCCAGCAGGAGGAAAGCAGGACTGCCTTTCTTCCTAGACTGAGGAGGCGGGAGAAACGGCATCACCAGTCTCTTAGAAACAGTTCATCCATTGTTCATTTATTTCCTTTTTGCAGAGTTTCTCCAGAATCTCTTTAATGCATTTTTTTAAAAACTTGACTATGGATTTGTAACTTTTGAGTCTCTTAATTAGGTTTGGTTAGAATTACTGTCAACTAATATTAAAAATGTTAAAAGGTATAAGGATGTTAGTTTCGGGGATGCATATCCCTAAAATATTTTGGTGGCGGTGCTGTCTTCCATTAACTCAAAATATAAACTCTACAACCACCTGTTTATTTTAAAAAGACATTCAGAGGGGGACTATCTCTCACCTAAAAGTTTTGCAGGTATCTGGTCCACTTAGTTGTGAAGGATTTTAAATCTCAGATATTCTCGGATCTGGAAAGCATTGTGCTTTGAGACAAGGCCACATTTATATCACGTGGCTGGTCTGTCTAACATTTTCCTGATTTCCTGGCCCCTCGTGCCTGACTCAGACCAGCAGTACGGCCCGTGGCACTGTTGCTTCTCAGACACATAGCCGTCCCGGAATTGGTATTCTGCGGCTCCGTCAGGCAACACCTGCCCTGGTCAATGGTGTCCAGGCTTTTTTTTTTTTTTTTAACCACTATTACCTTTATAAAGCACATTAATTTTCCAGAGATCCCATAAAGTAGACCTACTTTAGGACTCTGTTTTGCACATTTATAGTTGAATCCGAAATAGGATAAACCCAATCAGTGACCACAGCGAGGCTGTTCTGATGAGCGTGAACTAGAACTACAAGGGGAGACTGGACTTTTTTTTTGGCTGCGCAGTATAGAGAGACTCCCTGTTCACCAGTGAAGTGGTACAAATATCACAGCTTTTAAAATAGCTGCTTCTGCAGTCTCGGAATGTTCTCCAAGTCGAGATGGCAGGAACAGCTTTCTTCTGAGTCCTGTACGAACGTACTCTGTGCTGACAGCACAGCGTACCTCTAATATGTTAAACCGGGTGCAACACGTCAGACCGCGCACATGTGTTTCCAGTAATTACGGTAGATGGGGGGGGGACAAAGTTCATGTCTGATGTCTGGGTGTGGCGGGGGCCTCTGCAGAACATTGGGAAGATCATTGTCCCAGGTCTTTGGCTCACTTGTCTTTGTGGGAGGCTTTTGTGTGCCGTTGTTGGGTAATTAGAACAGTTCCCTTTGTGGTACCATTAGGAGTCTCAACTTTTAAGGATCACTTACGATTCAGTGCTTAGGTAATTTTCAGAGCACCTGGGTGAAGTTACCCGACTCGAGAAAAGTGAGCTTCAGAAAACAGCAACAACACTGACACGATCTTCAGGAAGGAGGTAGCAGAGAGCACCTGTTGTTGCCAAGGGGCCTGGCAAAAGTCCTGGGAAATTCAAAATAAGTCCACATTGAAGTGTTCCAGACTTTACCCGACCCAGGGCTGGAGCCGGCACCCACTGATCTATGGGTAGGACGCTGGAGGCCGGCTCTGGCTCCGGGCGTCTGTTTCCAGAAGGCAGCTCCGGCCATCGTGCACCTGTTACCCGAGATGCGTTTATGTCCTACTCTGTCATCTGCAGCTGCCCCTGTTTCTGCTGTAGTTAGGACAGGAGAGTCCGATGACCTTGGGCACAAGCCCTCCAACATTTATCAGCCTTGGTGTAACTTTTCATTGTTCTTAAAAAGATACTCTTTCCAGCCTCTGGGATTTGGCCACCCTGGGAGGAGAGTGTTCAGGCCCGCCCTGGAGAGGCGTGGGAGGTAGAGCGGTGAGTGAGCGGTTCGAAAGGGGCACGGTGGAAACCGACCAGCTGGGAGGTCTACAGAGAGTATGAATGAATAGGAAGAACTCTTTTTTTCAGAGTTACAGAGAAAACAAAGACTTTAGTGAAGGGTTACTGTCAACTGTTGCGTTTCATTGGAAACACTATTAATATCTATTGTTAAAGTAGATTGAAAAATGCAACTTTATCAAGTCCGTTGAAGGTTACACGATTCTGCCTCTCCACCTCTGTTGCCCTCCCCTTTCTCAAATGTGTGTTCTCTTTTGAAAGAATTTGGTTTGGTGTATGTAGGGCGTGTTGTCTAAATCTTGGTAACCATGCCCTATTTCTCTCTCTCTCTAAATAGATCACTTCCCCCAACTCTTTGAGAAGAGAGTTAAAGGTGTGGAAAGAAGGATGCTTGGGGTGGGATGTGTGTGTATGTAACTAAAACAGTCTGTTCGCTTTCACCCACTGGGTCTTTCCCATATACTTGTGTTTTGAGAGAGAGTTTTTCTGTTTTGAAGACATTGTCCCTTGGTGAGCGCTGGCCTGCAGTGTCTCGGTCTCTTTGGCTGTGGTGGGCACTCCGTGGGTCCTCCTAGAGGTAGAAGCAGGGGTGCACACGTGTCCTGAACTGCGCTTAGAGCATTTCCAGCCTGTGGCAAGAAGTGGAGATGAGTGTGCTTAGTCCCCGCTAAGGAGGCACATGTATCTGTTTTCTGCTGGGCCTTGGGGGTCTCAGAAGCCATATATGGGTATCATCTAGGGTTAGTGCCCGTGTCGTCTGCATGGCCCCTGGCGTGGAGGGGCTTGACCTCAGCTGACTCCAGGGAAGTTGGTTCAGATTCTGCCATCCTCCTCAATTGTCACCCAGACAGTCTTGGGACTGGAGGGCTCTCGGTGGCCATCTAACCATGCACCCTAGCCTACGAGAAGTTTCTTGAGTAATATCCCTGGGTGTCCACATTTTGCTTAACTATTTCCAGGGATGGGGAAAAAAAGAGCCTCAGAAAGCCTTTGGCAGTCTGGGCTGGCATCTGCTTCTCAGGGACTTGTCCGCATTCATTCTAGCTTAGTCTTCTGGAATGTCACAGAACTCGTGCCTTTCCACCAGTGCCAGTCAGGCATTTGAAGACGGTTGCCATGTTTTCCCCTGGTCTCTCGGTCCTCCGGCTGAATGCACGTCCTTCCCGCAGCCTTACTGAGCCTTAACTGACGAGGATGTTGCTTTCAGAGTTTGTGCCGTTCTCATCCCCTTGCTTTCCAATCAGCCTCCTTTGTCAGTGAGCCTTTTACGTTGTAGATGTTTGGGGGATCGCAAGTATTTGATAAACACCGTGGAACTGAATTAAACAGAATTTCTCAGAGACGTCAGTGGGCTCCTGTGGATTGCGTCTCTTGAAGGGGGATGGGATCGTGTCATCACAGAATTGTCTCTCTAGACCCCGTAGGAAACACCAATGTATTGAGGTCTGCCAAGTGCAGAATATCAGCTACATGTTGCTTGGGCACGGAAAACATTTCCTTCTTCTTCTTCTTCTTCTTTTTTTTTTTTTTTTAATTTTGGAAGTATCTGTGCTATTTGCATTACTACAAATTTATATAGGAAAGCAAAACTGAAATATCACCTAGGTGATCAATTCAGAAGCCACCATTGGAAGAAATACCAGTATTTTTTATATATTTTTCTACACACATGTACGTATAAATGTATAACATTTTTAAGGTGGAATTATGAATACTGTTTGGTACTCTACTTTAAAAATGTGGTATTTAAGGTCAAAGCTTTCTGTGACAATAATGTGTATATATCGTATATGTGTTGGTATTGTATATAAGGTATATATTGACTAATACGCATCTATGTTTTGGACTCCCCCATGGCACTTCATTAGTCGCTATGATTTAACACTTATTGGGAGATATTTAGGTGGCTTCCAATATTTTGCCCTATAAAGGAGTACCTCCGCTTGTTTATCTCTCTTGGATGAATTCCTGGAAGTGGAGTTGCTGCCTGAGGGGCTTTCTAAAGGATACATTTTTCACCTGATTGTTATTCAGGAAGTCTCAATGGAGAATAATTACCCGACCGCATCAGTTTTATTGTCTTAAAAAAAAATCTGTTTCGCAGACTGGCTCATTCTCTTTGTTCAATTTCTTGTATGTCTTTGGCCGGCACTCCTGAGACCAACTTTTTTTTTTTTTTTGGCAGTCGAGGTCCTTTCTAGTGTGCCTGTGGGACGTGTGGGCTTTCCTCCTGTGGCATATCTGCAGGCCTAGAGTGGTTCTTGTGTCTTCTGATCTGCAAATGGACTGCCAGAGTCACAGCCTTTTTTTTTTCCCTCTTTTTTTAAAGCCTTTCAAAAAATTTTTAAATTAAAATTAAAATTAAATTTAAATTTCAAAAATTTAAAATTTTTTTAATTTTTTTATTTTTAAAAATCTGTTACATTAGCTTCGGATGTACAACATGGCTTGATGCGACAATTCTGTGTGCTCCGCTCTGCTCACTGGGCTAAGTGTGCTTGTCAGCAAGGGTCCCAGCTGTGGACTGTCGCCGTCCTGGGATCCATGTTGTCTTTCCTCAAGGGCGAGACTGTATCGTAGGCTTTCGATCTCTGCTCTTTGCTCCTCTCGTGGGGCTTTCTTCCCCTGGGTCCTCGAACACTCTTCATCAATGGTCGTTGAGCACATTTGTAGGTGACAAGGCCCAGGCCACTTTCACGAGACCAAGCATCCTTGAGGACACTCCTGAGCTATGAGCTCGGACAGCTACTCTTGTGTCTTAAAGGGGAGTTTAGTATCCTCTTGGAAGGAGACCTTACTTTGCCTTCCAGACAGTTGTGAAGACAGTTTACCTCTCCTGCTCGTAGCTAACACTGTCTCTTCAGTCGCGTGGCCTGTCTCTGTCCCTGGCCCTTCTGTTCCCACGTACTGTCCCTACTTCTTCACCCTCTGCCTATCCTCCCACTCTGGGGTTGGGGGGGGCATGTCCAGGCAAGGACCTGAGAACACTCCTCCAGGAGCAGCTTCTCAGAGAGCCCCTTCTTCCTCGCTGAGCGCCCCCTCCCAGCTCTCCGTGGTTTAGCCTGTGTCTCTCTCCTTCCAGAGCTGTTGGTGTGGCCCGCTTCACTCGTGGTTCTGCGAGATTCCTCAGGGACCCGTGATTATTCTTCAGAGAGCAAGCCCATGAGACTCCTTCCTTCTTCAGGGCTATGTTCTTAATCCCTTTGTGGAACAGACCAGGGAAGGTGAGCCCCAGATGGGGGGCAGTAACTGTGAGGTCACTTGCTCCAAAGGCCTTCTCGGTGCTGAGAGATGCCCGAACTATCTGTCCCACAAGGGCCTAGCAGTAGCCTCACAAAATGTGGGTGCAGTGGGGCTAGTGGGAGTCCGGGCTGCTTGGTGAGTTCCCAGTGGGCATTTTTGGTTTCTTGGCCCCATCTGTCCTATGTTGGTTGTCACTAAACTCAAGAAAGATGTCCTTCCCTCATAGGAAGAGGAAGGAGCCCTGGCCTGGAGAGAACCTTCCCCCTTCCCCCCACTGCCTGTGCTGGCTTGCCCCCTCGATCTGGGATGGCTCTGTTTAGCACCTGGGACCGCCAGCAAGGGGGAGGGGTTTCTTTTCTTTGCCCACATCCTCAGGGTAGCAGAAGGGTTGCAGTTGGGGGAGACTTTCTGTGCAGCTCTGCTCATTGCCTCCCGGGCTGATGGCCGTCGAAGCTCGCCTGCACTGCAGGACCGCAAGACTTGGCTGCTGGTGTAGACTTGTCTGCTGAGGTCCCCTGGGCATCCTCCTTCTCAGGGCTTCTGGCCCCCAAAATGAACTATGAGCTTCTGAGACCTGTTTTCCTGTCAGCAGTTGGCCTCTCTAGAAGAGACTTCCCAAGTCTCCGTAGCCCCGGCCCTCTCTTTGGGTATGCTCCTCCAATGGGTGGTCCTCGGTTCCCCTCGTTTTTCCAACAGGGCCTGGATGCCAGAGGTTGGGCTGGCCTTTCCTGTCCAGGGTGGCTTGTTCCCAGACCAGCTGGAGCAGAGCAGAGACCATCAGCACCTTGTCACGTGGTGTTTGTCAAGCATTGTTCTTGCTGTCGAGGTTTAACAAAAGTGACATCTGTCTTCATATCTGACGTCTGCAGGTTATCCGCGGTGCTGAACGAGTGTGTGGTGTCCGTGGGCTGTGTGTGCAGGAAGACTTTACACTTGGTTCCTCTCTGTCTGGCTCCACATTCCCTGGCTTCTCTCTCCATCAGAGCAGGGATCCACTTTTAATGTTCTGGAGAGGGGATGCCTGGGGGGCTCAGTCATTAAAACATCACCTTTGGCTCATGTCATGATCTTGGGGTCCTGGGATTGAGTCCTGGATCGGGCTCCCTGCTCAGCCTCCTCCACTCCCCCTGCTTGTGTTCCGTCTCTCGCTCTCTCTCTCTTTCTCTCTCAAATAAATAAATAAAACCCTTAAAAAAATTAAAATATTGTTCTGGAGAGTGATGCTTGTGGTGTGGTGTAGTTAACCTTAAATCCAGGGATGGCTTTTGTTTTGTTTTGTTTTTTAATGTCTTCACGGACTTTTTATGCTTTCCATTCTTGTAGTAGCTGTTATTGGATTAGTCTGCCTGGGTTTGCGTCCTGAAATGGCTCCGTGTTATTCTCTAACCGTAGGCCAAGTATTTACTTCTCCTTGCCTCGCTCTTCTCGTCTACACAATGGGTGTAATGATAGAACCTTCTTCATAAATTTGATTTGAAAATTAATGAGCGATTACAGATAAAATATTTTGAACAGTGCCTGGCCTACAGGAAGTCATTGGTGAATCTCGGGGCACGTTGCTGTGGGGGGGGGGTGCGCAGTGATGGTGCTCAGTGCTCAGATTGCAAGAATTTGACTGTATTCCATAGTCAGAGATGGCTCTGGTATATTTCATATAAATATTTTTTTAAAAAGTATGTCTCCTTTGCATCTTCTCCTGGTCCTGGGCAAGATACTTGTGTTATGTTTTCTCTGCTCAGAGCTTTTTAAAGCCAGTATCAGTTTGTTGATAGAAATGGGTTTAGGGGCACCTGGGTGGCTCAGTCAGTTAAGCGTCTGCCTTTGGCTCAGGTCATGATCTTGGGGTCCTGAAATCAGGCCCCACATCGGGCTCCCTGTTCAGTGGGGAGCCTGCTTCTCCCCATCGCTTGTGTATTCTCTCTCTCTCTCTCAGATAAATAAATAAAGTCTTTAAAAAAAATGAGTTTAGGATTTTTTCACTCTGCTACTCTTGAGGAAGGTGTGTGGTTTTTGAGAAAACTTTCTTTAAGGAAGGGTTTAATAAGTGCATTGCTGAGGACTGTCTCGGAAGGTGGTATTGTGCTACTCTTCTCACCTCGCTTTTGCTGCAGATTCAGGTGTGTTCAGAGAGAGGCTCAAGCCGCTCTTTCACTTCCACTTTAGTCAGATTTCAAAAAAACAAAAAACAAAAAACAAAACCCCCAAACTCCACAAAAATCAGTAGTTGACTGTCGTTCATCCCGATAGGGCTTTGTTGGCCCCTTCGGGTCCCTGCTGTCTGAAGTCCTGTTGCTCTTTGTTCTGGGGCATCGTTTGGGTTTGCCAGCTTTTGTGGCTCTGCTTTCCCCCATTAGAGTACCCCCAGGCATGCAGGATTCTTAATCTCCAGGCCGTGCGGGATTCCTGCCTTCTCAACGCGGTGGGGTCAGGGTTAATCAGCCTTAGCGCTGCTGACGTTCTAGAGCAGGTAGATCTTTGCCGTGGGGGCTGCCTGTGTGTAATGGGACATTCAGGAGCATCCCTGGCCTCTGCCCACTGTATCCTAGCAGTGTCACCCCTTCCTTCCCGTTATGACCATTAGAAATCTCTTCTGACATTGCCACATGTCCTCTGGGTGACAGAATTGCCCCCGAGTTGAGAAACACTTATTTGGATCAGCGGGTCCCCAAATGTCAGAGAGCAATGCCGTAGTCATATTTGTATACAGGATTCTAAGTCTGGAAATGTACCGTTCTGTAATACAATTATGGTTAGTTGATCTAAAAACCCCTATGCATTTTAAAATACTTATTTTTGAAGTATTTAGGTAGTTCAATCTTTTAAAACAAAAGAACACATTGTACCAAATGGAAGTTTGTCTTAAGACGCCTAACAGGTTCCCCTAGTGGTTTTCAACGTGTGGTTCTGGGACCTGCATGTGAGCTTTGCCTGGCAACTTATTAGAACTGCAGATTCCTCAGGCACCTGCATGGCTCAGTGGGTTAAGCCTCAGCCTTCGGCTGAGGTCATGGTTTCAGGGTCCTGGGATCGAGCCCCGCATCGGGCTCTCTTCTTGGCGGGGAGCCTGCTTCTCCCCACCTCTCTGCCTGCCTCTCTGCCTGCTTGTGATCTCTCTCTGTCAAATAAACAAATAAAACCTTTAAAATAAAAAGGAAAGGAAAAGAAATGCAGACTCCTTCGGGTCCCCTCCAGAGCTGCCGAACCCTAGATTCCGGGAGTGGGGCCCAGCCGTCCGTTTTCACAAGCTGTTCCGGTAATGGTGATCCACATGAAACTCGAGAGACTTGGGATTCGATTCTTTTTTTTTTTTTTTTTTAAAGATTTTATTTATTTATTTGAGAGAGAGACAGTGAGAGAGAGCATGAGCGAGGAGAAGGTCAGAGGGAGAAGCAGACTCCACATGGTGCTGGGAGCCCGATGTGGGACTCGATCCCGGGACCCTGGGATCACGACCCGAGCCGAAGGCAGTTGTCCAACCAACTGAGCCACCTAGGCGTCCCTGGGATTCGATTCTTAAACCCCCATTGGAGACCTGTGGACTAAGGCTCCCCAAGAAATCGTCGTAAGCTGTCCTCTGCAGGACTTTAGAATCTGCTTAGGAAAGCGACATTTACTGGGCAGGTCGAGCTCGGTGTCTGCTGGCTTTTGGAGCCTGCCCTGCCCACAGCTTCCCTGTGGGCTTCTCCTTCCTTCAGCATCCCTGCGCCGGGCCGGGGAAACCCCATCCCGACTGAGCGAGCCATAGTCGTGCCTGACCCCAAGGCAGGCATCTGTAAGTCATCCAGCAGCCCAACAGGGCAGATCTGGGTCTGTGTTCGAGATTCTTCTTGGTGGAGCGGAGAGGAGGGGTGGGAAGGGGACAGGGAGACAGACAAGGACAGAGAAGGGAGACTAAAGAAAGCTGGAGGCACAAGACGGAAGCCGTGGGGCGTGAAGAGGCTGTTAATGAGCCATTTGTACGGCAGGAAGAGCGGAGCAGGACGGGGGCGGGGGTGACAGAGCCCGGCCTAGATGGCTGCTTGGGAGAGTGTGAGCCTGAAGTTGAGCAGACGCCTGAAACGAGCAGATCCAGGAATGGTGGTTTTTAGTTTTCTGCGAGGCCCAGCTGGGCAGCTGCTGATGGGTATTCCTGTCTCGCTTCCCCATATAGCCTCATCTGAGCCCATCACGAACCGAGACAGCCTCCCTCTGCGTCTGTTCTCCGTCACCTGTAAGAACCCGACAGACAGATGACACCTATCGGGACTTGCTGGGCTCCATGGGCAGGTTCGCGGCCGCGGCTTCCCCAGAGCAGAGATTCCCCGTCCACCTGTGCCTTCAGCTTCCATCTCCCTTCTCTGTCTTTGTCTGTCTGTGTCTCCCCCTCCCGCCCCTCTTCTCTCCCCCACCAAGAAGAACCTCTCTCTGACACAGATCGGCCCTGTAGGGCTGTTGGATGACTTACAGATGCTTGCTTTGGTGGGGGGAGCATAGGCACCTGGGCAGTCCCCGCCTCGTTGCTTAAAGACCCTCGTGGCACGGGATCTTCATATGGCGTCGACACCCCAGGAAAGAATGCCACGTGTCATGTTGACTTTCCCCAAAGAGACCTTCACAGGGCATGTTTCAGAACACCTTAGACCCTGCTTCGCTTCCTTATATCCGACCAAGGAGGACAGCTCATCGTTAATCTGTTGCAGGGGTCCATCACTTTGACTTGAGTCACGTTTCCTCTTACCGTTTCCCGTCAAGGACTTGCCATGCTAGCTCTTTGGAGGCAGAGTCAGAGCCTTCAAAAAAGAATCACTGGAAGGACAAGCAATTGAGTGTTGAAATCAGTCTTGTGAATCATTTTCTGAAAACTCAGTGGACCTAAAGAAATTTCTTTTTAGTTTGAGTTAGTGGCACAGGCCTTGTTCAGATGCTCAGTCCAGCCCTCATGGTTCCCGCTCGCACTCCTTCCCTCCCTTTCCCAGTCACACCCGGAGCAGAACACGAATACCTTCATGCAGCATGTACATGGCATTCTTTCGCATGAATTACCCCAGGGGAGGAGTGAATGGAGATGCAGAATATTTTACTAGTTGCTCAGATGGTTTGCTGACCCACTGGGGTAATGGATTATAGGATGTAGGCCAGTGCTTGTTTTCAAGCCCAGTTTAAAAGATTTAGATCAATCTGGATGGCTCAGTCAGTGAAGCATCTGCCTTCAGCTCAGGTCATGGTCCCAGGGTCCTGGGATCAAGCCCTGTGTATAGCTCCCTACTCAGCGGTGAGTTGCTTCTCCCTCTTACTGGTGCTCCTGCTTCTGCCCACTCTCTCTGTGAAATAAATAAAATAAAATAAAAGATTTGGGGTCCAACTAGACATAATCAGGGTTCTCTTATCAAACTCGTATCCTCGAGGGGATTCTGCAGGAAGCCCAGGACTCTCCTTATTGTAGCTTTGTGTCCAGCACTCCCACCCCATAGTGATCTTTTTCCGTGCAATACAGGTGTATTAGCCTAATAAATGAGCCAGGCCTGGAGTACAGATCTCAAGCCCCAGCTGCTCAGCAGCCTTATCTGGCATCGCCCGTCTTTAATTTAGTGTCCCGTGGATGTAGCGATCAATCACGGTGGCGTGGCAAGGCAGAGGAATGGGTGGCTGCAAGCCCGTGCACTGGACCCTGTGCTTCGGGCAGTGATGAGTGCGGTCGAGAAAGCCAGGGTTTCCTGACTGGTTGCTTTAGAGCTCGGCTGCCCCTGGCACTGTTCCTGACGCAAGGGCCCTGGGGGTGCTTTCAGAAGCAAAGCCACTGCCTCCCACCGTGGGGTCCCAGACGCTGTGTGTGCCGCTGCCTCCAGGACCGGTGGCCTCTTATTGTGTCTTCTACACATCGTTTCGGAGAGAGTGATTGATTTCCTGTCTATGAGGGTGTGGTTTCATCGTGCACACGGGAGAGAAACGGCATGTCCTTTCCGGCTTCAGCAGGCTGCCGGCTCTTTTTCAGAGAAGACACTTCATTTCTTTTGTGTGATAAAATTAAAATGTGTGATTTTATTTTCTTGTTTTTATTTTCTTTTTTAATTTTTTTCTAAGATTTTATGTATTTATTTAAGAGTGAGAGTGAGAGGAGCAGAGGGTAGGGGCAGAGGGAGAAGCAGGCTCCCCGCTGAGCAGGGAGTCCTACTGTAGGATTCGATCCCAGGACCCTGGGATCATGATCTGAGCCGAAGGCAGATGCTTAACCAACTGAGCCACCGAGGCCCCCTATTTTCTTATTTTTAAACAAATAAAGCTGTTACCTAAAATTTCCCCTATAGTTACTGGAAATACTAAGAAAGGATCTCATTTCCTAAGGCTTCTACTGGCAACCCCTTTTAGCCCATAAACCAGAAGAAACCTTGTGTAGCTCTGTGCCTCCATTCCCAATTTGGGGAACAGATCCTGCTCCTAAGATAGGAATATAGACATGCTAGGAGCAAAGTGGCTCGTGCCCAGGACTTGGACTCTGCATTTCCCAATCTTGAACAGGTTCCTCCATTTCTCTGTTCTTGGACCCTGTCGCATTTTGACTTGATATATACATTGTGCATTTCATAAGGCACCGGGTCCCATCTCCTCGGACACCGGTGTTCTGAGGAACTCCGAGAAAAGCTACCAACTCGTTTCAGTTTTGTTTTCTTTGACATAGGGAGACTGTGTATGAGAATTTACACATCCCTTTAAACTGTTGTGGTATCTGCTTCTGACACTTTGCAGATTAGCCAATTGGAAAAAGAAAAAAAAAAAGGTAGAGACGAGACACATCGTTCCATCTTACTTTTAGGGAGATGGTTGAGATGTTTTTTTACCGTGTTTTTTTTACGTTGACACCATCCATGTCAAGGAGCTGTGTTTGCGGGGAAGAAGGCAGTTGTACCTGGGAACTGAGGGGTAAAGTCAAGGAGGAAGCCCTTTTCCCAGGGATCTCCTCTGTTGGCTTCTCCATTGGAGAAGACGTTGGGTCTGCTTCTTAGAAATGTTCAAGTTAATTTCGGACACTTTGCTTTAAGAAGAGCATTGAGGAATGGGGTGAGGGAAAGTTCCTTAAATACATGAGTCTCCCTGATTGTGTGCAGTTTCTCTTATGAGACTGTCTTCCGCTCGGTGCTGAGCAGCCCTCACGTGTGGGCGGGGCCTGCCACAGAACAGAGGATGTAGATTTGGTATTTGGGGTTCTGACCTGGGATGCAGTGGATAAAAACTACTGGGGGGACTGGGGATGGTTTAGAGACTCAGAAAAATCTCCCCAACAGCCAGAGCTGTCCAGTAAAAGAAGGTGCTGATCTGTGTACCTGGTCGGGGAGGGGTTCGAGTCCCTCGAAGCAGGACGCATTCGGGTGCAGATCACTCAGACTGGGATGCCCTAGAGGACATCCACATATGAAAAATGCCTCCTTTGATCCAAGATCCCAGGATTCTGACTTCTCACTGCTTATCCGTCAAAGCATGTATGGTATAGAGCATATTAAATATCATAGTTTTTCTGTTACGAACCTAGGCCAGGACAAAGCAGTTGCTGAGAACCAGCGAGCCTCGCACTGGCTGTGTGGATCAGCTCTGTGTCTTTGCCTTGAAGGTGCTTAATTGCTTCGGTGAGGTTGAAAGCAAATTGGGAAGCCTGGCCCTTTGGCTTCTGGTGGATTTGCTGCTTTGAGTTCCAGTAGAGCTGTGAGAAGCTTTAAACATGTTTTGCAGGGTTAGATTTTGACATGTTTTGACACTTGTGAGTCTTACCCTGAGCAGAATTCTCTACCCTCCGTGCTGGTGGTGGAAAAACAATGGGCATCGTGTGTCCGTCTAGATGGGGAAAGATGCCGGAGTCTTCAAAGAGCTTTGGAAGATTGGGCATCAGGAGACCAGAGGGTTAGTGCTCATGGCCCAGCTCTGTTTTGGGGGTTTGTTTGTTTGTTTGTTTTTAGCTAAGAGTGTGGGGATGGCAGAGTCTCCTTCCTGGATGCTAGTTCAATTAATAATACCAGTGGAGTTTCCTCCTCCCAAGACCGTCATTTCTTTGCATTTCAAAAGGTAAGATAATTCACTAGGTCCTCCCTCCCAGCCTGAGGTGAAGTCATTTCCTTTGTCGCAAGTGACTTGAATTTTGTTGAGTATAAAGGGCAAGTGGCTGAGCCCAGGAACTTTGCTTCCATGATGTGGCTGTTAAGAACTCTCGCTCTTCTGCCCCACTTTGGACTTTTAAATTTTATGTACTGAGATGCAGCCAATGAAGAGGCTGTGGATAATTTTTTATGCCAAAGTTGTTTTTGATAGGTGGTCCCTGTTGCTCAGCCGATGGTGCACAGAATAACGTGATACAATGTTTCTCTTGTGGGAACATGATGGTCATTGTCATCCTTTGTGAATACATAGCCATTGTATAGGTTAGGCACCCAGGGCTGTCTGTTGTAAGACTGTCAGGAGAGTGGGACCCG
This sequence comes from Enhydra lutris kenyoni, assembly GCF_002288905.1. Taxonomy (NCBI): domain Eukaryota; kingdom Metazoa; phylum Chordata; class Mammalia; order Carnivora; family Mustelidae; genus Enhydra; species Enhydra lutris. Next base: position 3,336,912 of record NW_019154177.1, read on the forward strand.
TGCCTGTCTCTACCCGTGATGCCGATGTTTTCACTGAGCGGCTCTTTGCCCAGGCCATTGAGTTTTTGTTGTTGTTGTTGTTGTTTGTTTGTTTGTTTTACTTAAAAAAAAATTATGCTTAGGGGCACCTGGGTGGCTCAGTGGGTTAAAGCCTCTTTCTTCAGCTCAGGTCTTCTGCTTAGTAGGGAGCCTGCTCCCCCCCCCACCCCGCCTGCCTCTCTGCCTACTTGTGATCTCTCTTTCTGTCAAATAAATAAATAAATAAATCTTTTTAAAAAATTATGCTCAAATACTCATAACCTAAGACTTATCATTTTAACCATTTTAAGTGTACCGTTCAGTGTGAAGTATATTCACAATGCCACCACCACCACTGTCCATTTCTAGAACTTTTTCGTGGCCCCCAAAAGAAATTCTGTACACATTAAGCAGTAACTCCCTATTCCTCTCTTCTCTCTGCCCCTGGAAACCACCATTCAGCTTTCTGTCTCCATAACCTTGCCTATTGGAGGCAATAGATCCTACTTCTAGAACCTACTCCTAGGAGTAGAACCATGCACTATTTTTCCTTTAGTGTCTGGCTTTATGACAACGTTTTCAAGGTCCATCCACATGGTACATTGGACTTTAATCTTTCTTTTGGCCGAATAATGTTCCCTTGCATGGAGGGGACCGCATCACGTATCCGTTCACCTGTCCATGGACACCTGGGTCGTTTTCCACATTTTGGCTATTGTGCTGTGAACATCGACGTACTGGTCTCTGTTTTCAGTGTTTTGGGGGTGTATACCAGACAGTGAAATTGCTGGTAATCCTGTGTTTATCTTCTTGAGGAACCACCAAACTGTCCTCTGTAGCCATTCCAGCCCTGGGCACTCATGCCTGTGCCGGTAAGCAGCATTCTCCCATATTTCTCAACCATTTGGAGATTTAAATTAGAAAAGTGATCAGAGTGTATTTGTCAGCATTTTCATCATGGACTTCTGTTCTGTCATGGAATTTGTTAGTTGTCTTCCTTGCATGTCACTCGTTTGGGTCCCAGTGTTCCTCCCTTAATTAGACATTCCCTGACCTGATCTGCGTTCCTCCATCCATGGCCACCTTCTTTGTACGTTATCCAGCAAGAGTTGTTTGCTGGGACACTGGGTAGCTGGGCAGCATATTCTAAAATGTCACTTGAAAGAGGAGATCAGTTCACAAGAAACACATGGGAATGATTTCCAGGTCTTGTGCCCAAGTCAAGCTCTGATATTATTTGTTAATTTTGCTTGGTTGCAGAATGGGAATATCCCTGCTGTTAAAAATACATGTTAAAGAAGAGGGTGGCAAAATAGAAAAGTATTTAGATACTGGGGAACAGCTTCCTCCAGGAGCCAAAAGAGTGTCGGAAGAGAATACCATTGGGGTGGTCTTTCTGTCATGTTCTTGTTTTGTTTAGATGCTACTTTTCCTTTATCCTCTCAGTTGGCATCTAAATATGAAGTTTAAAGCCTTTTTTTTTTTTTTGAGTTACGAGAGTGGTGAAAGAGGGGTCTTTGTGATCGTTGGTTTTATTTTTATTTACTTTAATTGTTTTTTGTTTTTTTTTTAAAGATTTTATTTATTTATTTGACAGAGAGAAATCACAAGTAGGCAGAGAGGCAGGCAGAGAGAGAGGAGGAAGCAGGCTCCCTGTTGAGCAGAAAGCCCGATGTGGGGCTTGAACCCAGGACCTGGGATCATGACCTGAGCCGAAGGCAGCGGCTTAACCCACTGAGCCACCCAGGCGCCCCTACTTTAATTGTTTTATGAAGATTTTATTTATTTATTTATGAGAGAGAGAGCGCGCGCGCACGCATGGGGGGGCAGTCAGAGGGAGAAGCAGACTCCCCACTGAGCTGGGAGCCCGAGGCAGGACTTGATCCCGGGACTCCAGGATCATTACCCGAGCTGAAGGCAGTTGCTTAACCATCTGAGCCACCCCGGCGGCCCTGTTGGTTTTATTTTTAAGAGATGACCAGATTTTTCACCTCTTGGGTCAGACAGTTAACCTCTTACTTACAGCCGGCTAGTGGCCTTCTGACAGGCGTGGCCATGGATGTCAGCATCTAGACAGGCCCCACTGAGACCTGCAGTGAGGTAGCCATCCTGGTGCTCAGGCTGGAAAGAATGGCTTTGTGTGCATTAAACCTACACGTTTAACACCCATGGAAACATTTGACTCATGACGAAAGTCCATGTGATCGTGGATCACTTTTGGCGGCTCATGGTTGTCCGAAGCGAGCCGAGAGTGTCCTCATAGGAATTAAGCTTAAAAGTCGGCAGTGTGAGGTGGTGGCGCCCTGTGGGGTGTCCCCACACCCAGCAGCTCGGCCTCCTACACGCTGCGTCCTCCCTGCCGCCCGCCCCCACTTGAGCTTTTGTGAGTCCGCTTTCCTGTGAGGCTCTGTGGGACAGACTGTCGTCCATCTTCTTCTGGAGACCTCGCAACAGGAAAAAATGGTTTTCTCGCTCTTAAAAAAAAAAAAAAAAAAAAAAACACCCTTTAGTTTTTAATCATAAAGGCTGTTGGACTTTGGGTTGTTTGATAAGTGAAGGTGGAAGGTCAGTTAATGGGAGTGGAGCCCATTTCCTTCTTTGAGCGGCTGCCCTCAGCTGCCCCACGGCTGACGCATCCACCTGATCGGGAAAGCCCATCAGGTCATCGTGGGGCAGTCAGTTATTCATTCAGCAAACGCTCCTGGAGCCTCTGCCACACACCGGCCTTGTGCTGGAAGAGGAGGGGTAGAGGGAAAGTGAGGCTGACTCTGCTCCTGCCATTTGCAACTTGGACCAATTCCCACGTCTGCCTCTAGATGCCTCCTTTTAATTATTTATTTTTTCATGTATTTGAGATTGTATTTTTAAATCATCCCTTACACCCAACGTGGGGCTTGAGCTCACAGCCCTGAGATCCAGAGTTGTGTGCTCTACCGACTGAGCCAGCCAGGTGCTGCTAGGTTCCTCCTTTTTAAACCACTTCATTAAAGATAGAATTCAGGGGTGCCTGGGTGGCTCAGTCGGTTAAGCATCTGCCTTTGGCTCAGATCATGATCCTGGGGTCCTGGGATCAAGTCCCTTGTCGGGCTCCTTGCTCAGTGGGGAACCTGCTTCTCCCTCTGCCTCCTGCTCCCCTTGCTTGTGCTCTCGCTTTCTCTCTCTCTATCTCAAATAAATAAATAAAATCTTTAAGAGAAATAAAGCTAAAATTCCTATCTCATGCAGTGCACTCACTTCAAGCATACAAGTCAGTGGTTATTAGTAGACTAGGCATCCATCATCCCAGTCAACTTTTTATTTTTTGTTCTTCCCCCCTCCGAGAAACCCCCAATCCTCCTGTCCTCCTCATCTCCTGTCTGTGTGGATTGACGTATAGCCAAGTGCCCACCGAGGCTGTAGATGAATGGATAAACAAACGGTGGCCTTTGGTAGAAGGCCTTCTGGTGGAATACTATGCAGCTATGAAAAGGAATGGTGTGCTGATGCAGCAACAGCACAGATGGACGCTCAAAACATGGGACATCAAACACACCAGACACAAGAGGCCCCATATCATTCTCTTTATGTGAACTATCCCATAGTTGGGATTGACCTCCCCCTGAGGTCAATCCCCTCAGGTTCTTGGAAGGAGGGCTCCCTGACTTGGCAGAGGCAAGGGCTCCAGGGTCTCCAAGAGCAATACTAGTGAGAAGGGAGCCCCAGAAAGACCGAAGACCTACAACCAGGGCTGTAGGTACAGACCTGAGAAGGAAGGACAGCATTTGATGGGGGCCTGTGAAAGTGCTTAAACCCCACCTGTACCCCACCTGTCAGATCCAGGTGACCGCCCCTTCCCTTCTCCCCAAGGGTTCTGTAATGTAGCCACCAGACCCCACAAACGCACACACCAGATGTAAGACACACCCAACAGACACAATGGCACACTTAGGCAGTGCTTCTCCGCTGGGCTTGGCAGGGAGGAGGGAAAGCGCCCAGACTCCTGTCGGATTGTGGTCCTCTCGGAGAGGCAGGGAATGCGTTGTTTGAAAAGTCCTCTCTCTGGGGCGATTCTGTGAAGACACGACCCTGCCCTCTCCCCCTTGCTTCCCAGTTCCGGATTCTGTTCCAGGAGCTGATCGCTGCCCATCAGATTACTGGTGTGTCACTGTCCTCTTGGTCCAGAAGAGTCATTTAGAAATCAGTTGTAGGTACTGTGTCTAGCCACGTGCTAGCCCTCGTGGGAGGTAATAACCAGATTTATCCCGTGCCCGTTGAACTTGAGTCTACTTATGAGGGCTGTATAAATTCTAAGTTACATAGGACTTTAAAGATAAATCTTGTCAGGGTGAAGGGTGAAAACCCTTCTCTGTGCCCCATCCTGTCCACACCTCCTCCCACCCCCTTTCATTTTGGGTGTGCCCAGATCCATTTGAAAGCCCCAAAGATTTATAAGGGCCCCTTAGAGCAGCCTCACTAAAGGCCAGCCTTCCTGTTTGTAATAAACTTACTGAAATGTTGTTGGACTGCTTTAGTGTAAGGATATGTGTCCCCCAAGACAAGAGACCTTGAGAGCTAGCTTTTCAGTGGTTAAGATACCAAGGATGACTTCCAGATTTTAGGCAACCTTCTGCTTATTCTGTCATTTTTTTTTCTTCCTGGGAAAATAGCCATGATTGCAAAACATAGGCTTTTAAAAAAGACAAAACTTCATGAGTGTAAGAATTAAATTGAGGGCCACTCCTGTAATAAATCTTGGAATTTGAATTTTAATTCCTAACACATGTGTTACACCCCCCCCCCCCCCAAATGTGTGATAACCCTATTTAGCTGAAGATGCTTTCTTGCTTGCGAGGTTAATATTCTCCTATGGAGACTTTCTGTTTAGAGTTTATGTGTTTTTTGGGGGGGGTGGGGAGGACACTCTTACTATTATTGGGGTCGCTTTTGGAATTCCCATGCCTCCTTTTTCCAATGACTCTGGTCTTCTCTGAGCAATGACTGAGGACAGTTGCTGGAAACATCACCAGGTTGTAAGGAGGAAACTGCTGGCATATCTCCAGCGTCCCACCTCTGAGATTTCCCTTGGATGACTCAGTACGAAAAGTCCAGGGGAGGGGAGCGAGTAGAGAGAAGAAACCCTTGTTTCCTTTTCTGAGTCGCCAAGGACTTTTATGAAAGTTTTTATTTAATTGCCCCGGTTTCCTTCTCTTGGACCGCAGCCTGTGATGAAAGCAAAGAAACCCTCCCCGCAGGACGGCCTTTGGGAACTGAGTGTGTGAGCCGGCCCGGCCTCCCACAACTTGGGGGAAACATTTTTTTCTTTTTTACTTAGTGATCATCGTTCTTGGTGCAGGGATGGATGATGAATTTCAGAGAAAAACAAACTGTTACTCAGATTTACAAAAGGAGTGGCCCAAAGTTTTGCCCAGAGGAAGAGAAGGGGCCTTTCCTCCCCTACCCTTCCTGTGCCAACACACCGGGGGCCAAGATGCCTTCCTTGGGGACAGGATGACTGCCTGTCCCCTGCCTCCCCTGGACCAGTGTCTTTGCCTGGGGCTTTTCTTTCCCTGGTCAAGCAGCTTCTCTGGTCATTTGGTATTTCTAGTGCCAGGGTTTAGCAGGGTCTGCAGGTGCAGTGAACAGAAAGATGTGGGGGTGAGGGCACTTGGCCTAAGGGCCCCCCCCCGACCCTGGGTGGAACAGGCTGTCAGGGCTGGTGGCCAGCCTGCTGTCAGTGACGAGGGACTGGCTCGTTGCCCAGGGTCTCCCCACCAGCTCGTTAGCAGTCCCATGAAGGCTGAGGACAAAGACCTGCTTGTGTGCGTCAGTGCTGTGGGCATTTCTAAGCTCTTCAGATCTTCTCCCAGGGAAAGCAGTTTTGTCTTTTTAAAGGTTGTTTGGGAGAAACCAGAGCAGTGTGCGTGTGTGCGTGCGTGTGTGTGTGTGTGCGTATTTTTAACATAGATATATATTTTTTTTAAATAGAGGCTTTGAACTTTGAAATGAACGTGTTTTGGGGCTAACTTCCTGGGACGTCGGCCAGCTCCTCCTTCTTGCCTTTTAGCGATTCCTTTCACTCCTCAGAGTGGGCGTGAGGAGCCGAAGGATGTAAAAACATGGGATGAATTTTGCTAAAATAAGCCCCAGGGAACGTTGGAGGGGGAGGCATCCTGAAGATGTGGGGTCCAGTGAGATTCAAAAATTGCATGTTCCTTTATGGTATGTTTTCTTTCCACCCTATCTTTTTCTAATTACAGTGGTTCGGACGCATGAGCCGAGGGCTGTTCCAGGTAAAAGGATGTAAAGGGTCTTAGAGGAAGGCTAACCTGTGAGGTCTTTTTCTGCCTGATTTTAAAGCCAGCTTATAAATTTTTATGGAACGTGTATGTGTCTGTGTATTTACCCTAATGGTCAACCTAGTGTTTGCCCCCTTCTCTGCCAGTGTCTCCGATACTCCGCGCTCTTCCCTGTGTTCAGCCTCGTCCGTACTGGAAACGGCTCTGTCCCTCTTCGAGGTATTTACCAACAGTCAAACATGTACTTGGCTTTCTCATAGGGCCCGCCTTTGATACAGACGGAGGTACTATATATAAATATCCCCAAATGCTTTTATTTTTATGATGGTTAGATTTTTGCCTACATATTTAAGGTTTTGTTATATGAACGGGTTTGCTCTAGCGTCCGAAAGGCAGCAAAGTCTTGGAGGGCACTGCAGAGGTATCACGGACTCACAGAGTGTTAGGGAGGGCAGCGTGCCTCACCGGTAGTGGGACGCGAGCCCCAGCTGCGCTGGATGGAGAAGACAGAACAATGATGATCAGCTCCCAAGTGATTACAGGCTCCCTGTACACCCGTGCTCCATGCAGTGTTTGAGCCCTCGGTGACCGAGTTGGGCTCATTTTGTCTACATTTTGCAGATGGAGAAACCAAGGCCGGAGACTTTAGATGGCCTCCTGGGGTCACAGCAGAGGCACAATGGGGACGAAGCCGTGCATCGGAGACTGTTGGGACGGTGCTTCCTGTCTGTGCGCAGAGAGTTTCCTGGTCAGCTCTGTCTGATCCTGGGAACCCCGTGGCGTCATGAGGTTTTTCTCCCTCACACCTGTTCCAGCCTCAGCTTTGAGCCTTTGTCCTGGGAGGTCGACACCCCTCTTGTCATTCATGGCTCCTGATTGGCATTCTTGAGTTCTAAACCTCCCCCTCGCAGACACAGCAGTTGGGACACTGTCCCCGTCTCTGCCGCCCACCCTAAGGGCTCCCCAGTACTCAACCTGTGGTGCCCAGAGCCACCCTGGGGCCTGAGCAGGGCCTCGCCTGGCACAGGTACCTCCAGACCTCCTGCTCCTTTTCTCCTCTCCCACTCCCCCCCCTTGGATTTCCGTTAAGCAGATTATTTAATTCCATCTCGGGTAATTGCTTCTTCTGTGGCCAAACTCGTTCTTAATGTTGCACACCTTTGACACATGAAGGAAGGTACCCCTACCCCTAAACGGGGTATTTCCTAGGACCTCAGTATTCTGAGTCTAATTATTATTTATTATTGTAATATTCTAGGTTTCCTTTCACTGTGCTCACAATTAGATGCAACAGAATTAAAAGGAACAGACACCATTTGGGCCCATGCTGCTCAAACTGTGGTCCACGGACCAGCATCATTGGTATCGGCTGGGAGCTCGTTAGGACTGTAGACTCGCAGCCCCTCCGACCTGCAGAACCGGAGCCCACGTTCTTAACAAGACACCCAGGTGATGATAGTAGGCAAGCAACACAGGAAACACCGAGAAGCTGCTCCTTTCTTTCCTTTTTTAAGGGTGCATGTTATGTCTTGGTCCCAGCTGAAAGCCTCCAGTGTCATGGTTAGCAAGGGTCCCAGTGAGGTTTGTGGGTGACGTCAAGTGGAGACAGGTTTCTTGACGTAGGCAGAGAGTGGCTTCTGAAAACCAGAAGGATGGAACTGAAAGTAGCCTTAGTTAATTAGTGAGTGATTATCCTGAAATGGATGGAAGCTCCGTGGGGAGCATGGGCTGCTCTGTGCAATGCTGTGCAGCACGAGGCCTGTCCAGACTGTATTGGTCAGGGAGCGCTGGCCTTGGGGTCCCCTGCCTGGTGTACACCTCTCTCCCAGGGACCCACAGGATCTCAGTTCTGAGTGGTCTTTTAAAAAATATTTTGTTTATTTATTTGAGAGAGAGAGAGAGAGAGAGAGAGAGAGCATGAGAGGGGGAAGGTCAGAGGGAGAAGCAGACTGCCCGCTGAGCAGGGAGCCCAATACGGGGCTCGATCCTGGGACTCCAGGATCATGACCTGGGCCGAAGGCAGTTGCTTAACCAACTGAGCCACCCAGGCGCCCCTGAATTGTCTTAATGCTTCTGGTTGACATGTTTCAGATTCCGCGGGGCTGCCTAACGAATCCTCCTCATGGTGTTTACCCCTGCCCCACGTTAGGGTACTCAGAGCTGGATGCGTGTTCCTCTGGCCCCACTGTGGTTTCCCTAGAGGCCAGATTTATCTGCAGGCCCTTAGTTTGTAATCAGCTGAGTGGAGGAGGAAGGCTTCAGGACCATCTCTATAATTTAGAAATGGAAAACAACATCTAAGAATTTGCCTTCTTGTCCAGGCCCCGTGCCACACTTGATAGCATAACTCCAGGTTCTCATGGTAACAAAACAGATTTTGTTTTTGTTAAAAAAAAAAAAAAAAAATTAGTATGAACTCAAACCTGTCACTGACCATCTTCTTTGTTCTCTAATGCGTTGGCCTTGGGACAGGTGCCTCTCAGAGTTTATTAGGAACTTTTTGTCCATGTGCTTCCTTATCTTAGTAACGAGAGCTATAACTCTGTGTTCTCTTCCTCATCTTCTGGTCTTCCCGGAAGCCCTGAGTTCGTCAAGTTTGTGCCAGGAGCCCTCCTCCACTTACTATGCCTTCAGATTCTCTTCCCCTCCTTCTTCCTCCTTGTGTTTTAATTCTTGTCTTAATAATCAAGTTCGTTTTTTAGGATCTGCCTTTTCTCTTAAGTCATCTCCAGTTCCTTCTGGGACTAGTGAGGGAATAAACATTAACTCAGAGCAGCTACACACGCAAATGAGAACCCAGAAGCATGTTGGTTTTGCTCAACTGTCTTCCAGACGTGGGACTCTGGGCGTGCGACAGCCTCAGGCTCTGATTTTGATCTGCATGTACGGAGGAGCCATGGGGCTTCCGGCAGGGAAGGGGGGCCTGCCTGCCTGGGTGCACAGGGGGTTGGCAGGGGTGCGGGTGGGGGGCTGTCAGTTGGGCGGCTGCATGGGTGGTCCGAGGCTCGAGCCTCTGTGGTGAAATTGGGAAGGAGGAGTGGGGGGATCGCAAGACCTTCTGGGGACAGAGGCTGAGCTGGGCCACTCGTTAGGTGCAGAGAGTAAGAAGAAGGAAAGAGTCTGGGTGACTGGTTAGCAGGCTTTGGCCCTGAGAAGGGCGTCTTCAGATTTCTGTGTTCTTAGGGGAACCTGATCAAATAAGCCCTGGGCCAGCTGAAGGTTTTTTCCTTTTTTTTTTTTTTTAATCTTTCCAGAGCAGTTTGTCATAAATCCTACTGTGGACCTGAAAAGTGGCCGCAGAGGACACCTTGCCCTCTCTGTTCCCTCGTGTGTGCCCCAGACCGCAGGTCGTCCACCACGGGTGTGGGGAGGGTGGGGGGATCCGGCTCATGGTTTGGGAGCCCCCTCTTCTAGGAGAACTCATCGGACCCACAGGAAGCGTGCAGCAGTGTTTCAGAGACAGCGCCCGGGGCTGTGCTGTGTGGGGCAGGGGTCCCGCTCTGGGGAGAAGCTCCCAGAAGCTCAGGGAGGTGGGGAGGTAACAGCACGTGGCCCACCTGGAGTGCCCGCATGGCAGCCCAGCCCTGAGGCCCAGATGACCACCCTGGAGGCTGTTCTCTACCCGGGTTAGTGAGGTGCCCCTGGGGACACCAGTGCCATCAGAGAAGGTTGACCTGAAGGGGAATCTGGCCCCACCCTGTACTTAGGAAAGCCTTCCTTAGCGAAGACCAGAGTCTGCTGATAGAGGAAGGGGAGTCCGACAGGAAGGAGTCGCCGAGTTTGAGGCAGCGAAGACCACAGACTCCTTTTAAAGTGTGCTGCTCTGGCCTCAAGAAGCCTTAGTGTGCATGGTGAGTGAACTCAGTAGAGTGAGTGTGCGTCGCTCGGATTTATTCGTCGGATGTGTCCTCGGCTACGCAGCGGGTGCTGGGCTCCTTGGTGTGACTCCCGTGAATGCTGGCGAGCCATAAAATAACTTTGTATAATCTTGATTTAACAAATCCCAAGCATAATAATTTAGGTAAGGGTTTGTCGTGTATGGTAGTACGCATGCTTCTAATCTCTGCCCTTAGACGCTAGTAGTTATGGGAACATCTATTTTTTTTAAAGATTTTTCTCATTTGGCAGAGAACATGAGCACGGGGGAGCAGCAAGGGGAGAGGGAGAAGCAGGCTCCCCGTTGAACAGGGAGCCCGATGCGGAGCTCGATCTCAGGACCCTGGGATCATGACCTGAACTGAAGGCAGACGCTTCACTGACTGAGCCCCCCAGGCGCCCTGAAAGTTATTCTAATTTCAAAGAGCGAGATTTCCTTGAAGTGATACAGTGACTTCAAAAAGGATGGCGGTCCTTGTCCGGGGTGGGGGGGGCTCAGATGGAGGGGACGCAGGGACTTTAGCTTGTGTTTGCTTCTCACTTTCGTGCTCCAGAGCCCATGAGCCTCCTGCAAGGTTCATGCAAAACTTCATTTGTATTCATTTTTCCGGGGCCCATAGCTTTTATTCGGTTTTCAGAGGAGGAACTAACCCCCCCAAAACTGGGACTCTCTGCAGAGTGTTTTCTTGACTGGGATGACAGGGTCGCAGATTTGAGAAACTCCACATCTCTCCAGTTGAGGCTCCCCGAGAGCGGCTCTGTCGGTTCCTGTTTACTTGTCCAGCAGCAAACCGAGCTGCACGTGTTTTCAGACAGCGGCCCAAGAAGGTTCGTCAGTGAGGCTTCGTCAGTGAGCAGGGGCCGTCCTGCTTCAAAGACCCCAGACGTTCCTGGGATGTGGCGTCATTTCTGCTCCGAGTATGGCATCGTGTCTAAGGAGAAAAAGCACCTGGATCGGGTGCAGTGCGGACACAGGTTCTTCCTCTTCCTCTCCCTCCTGCCCCGCTTCCCGCCATGGTTACAGGTAGATTTTGGAGGTGGGACAGCCATCACTAGGAATTTCTAGAGGCCACATCAATGCAAGCAAAGGCTTCGCCCTAAGCTCGCAGAGGAGGATGCTTTCTGTTTTAGGGCTCTGATTTCTCAGGTCCGCTTATTGGCCTGTGTTGCGGAATAATGACCAGTGGACACTTCCCAGGACAAGGAGAATCACTGTCACTGAAACCCAGCGGGGTTTACCTTTGTTCCAACTACATAGAAAACAAGCCCTGTTAGTAGCTAGCGGGTACCGAGTGCTTGCCATTTTTCGGGAACTGTTCCTAAGCTTTTTATATAATAAATAATTTTATCCTCCCAAGAAATGGCTTGGGTTGAATAGGTCTTGTTCAGAAATGAAAAGGAAACAAAGCCACATAGTGAGTAATCTCTTCCTGCAGGCCGGTCGGAAGTTTGCGATAACATTCCTACCCATGACGTTGCATTCTTGGGTGAAGTGTGGGGATTGAGTTGGAGGCTCGGAGGGGAGGGCTCTGCCTTGTCCAGACTCTCAGGAACAGGAGGAGCCTGAAATGCCATGTAGATAGACCTTTCTGCACACTCTGCTTGTCTCTGCCCCCTGCCCCACACCCCCCAGTGTGTGCATTCTGCATCCTACACATTCTCCTGGCCTCGCAGTGCTTGTCTTTTCTGCGGCTGTCTAGAATCGAGACTTTCTGGGACACCTGGGTGGCTCAATTGAGTCTGCCTTCAGCTTAGGTCATGACCCCAGGATCCTGGGATCGAGTCCTGCCTGGGGCTCCCTGCTCAGCGGGGAGCCAGCTTCTCCCGCTCCCTCTGCTGCTGCTCCTCCTGCTTGCGTACTTTTCTCTTGCTATCTCTCTAGCAAATAAATAAAATCTTAAAAAAAAAGAAACTGAAACTTAAAAAAATATTTTATTTATTTTAGAGAGAGTGTGTGAGTGCACGTAGATGGGGGACAGTGGAGGGAGAGGGAGAGAGAGGATCTCAAGCAGACAGGGCTTGAACCTGTGACCCTCAGACTGTGTCCTGGGCTGAAACCAAGAGTTGAACGCTTAGCCACTGGAGCTCCCAAGGCACCTCTAGAATTGAAACTCTGAGGGGAGAGTTTACAGCACGTTGTGACATAGGAGATAGTAGTTGGTCAGTAAAAATGGGGTCATTTAATCCGTTCTCAACCTTCATTGAACACCCACCCACAGGTCGGCAGAAACTTGGGAGGTTTTGTGGCAAAACAAGGAAAAAGGTCTTTATACTTCATTTGTTCCCAGGCTCGTCGGGAGGACAGACAGGTGACCCAGGCGTTCTGGTGTTGAGGGAAGAGTGCTGCTCTGAGCTCCTTGAGGGGAGGGTCTGAGTCAGCCTGGAGGTAAAAAACCCGGGCAGGTTGGGGGAGGGGCAGAAGGTGGCATTTGAATGAATGAGTACATTCCTGGTAAATGTCTGCTGTTATCCTGATGAGCGTCAAGAGTGTGACAACCTAGAATGCTTTATGCAAATAGGAAAGGTTGAAGTGATTTTCCATGTAAAAACCAGAATACCTTCTAAACCTGGAGATCTCAGGGTCCCCAGCAGAATGCTGCGTTATGTTATGTTATATTATCATGCTGGAAAAGAAGTTTAAGTATTTGATACTGTTTGGGGCCTTCCATTCTTGTAGTTAGTTTTGCAGAAGTCTGATTCTTTTCTAGAAAGGGGTATTAAATAAGGTGGGTTTTTTTGTTTTGTTTTGTTTTGAAGAGAGTGTGTGTGAGTGAGCGGGGAGGGGCTGAGGGAGAGGGGGAGAGAAACTCTCCAGCAGACTCCCCGCTGAGTGTGGAACCCAACACGGGGCTCGATTCCAGGACCCTGAGATCCAGACCTGAACTGAGACCAATAGTCAGGTGCTCAACTGACTGAGCCTCCTAGGTGCCCCAGGTGCATAAATGTGTGTGCATGTCAGTGAACGCTGCACGTCATTTGTCGTCATTCTCTCCTGCTGTGGGGGGTTGTGTGTCCTCACCAGTCCAAGTGCTTACCATGTAGAAGTGATTTTTGTACATGGCGGGATGTATCCTGGAGCGGCTAGACCCCTCTGAGGACGAAGCATGAAGTCGATGGAAAATATTTTTCAGGTTTGGCCAGTGAGCTTGTTGGAGTAAAACAGATGCTCACTGTGTCTGGCGGCTTCCACAGGCACAGAGAAGCTGCTGGTCTCCTCGGGCTGTTGCTTGTTTGACCTTTAATGCCAGCTTCAGATCGGTGCTGTACAGATGAACATTTCTTCTCTGGGAAAATGACTGTGTCAGCGAAAGGTGTGGGTGTTGGCGAGTGGGATTGCTGATCTCATGGGGGAAGGGAATTCCCAGGTGAGCTGGCTTGAGCCCCTGGACTGGGGATACCCCAAAGGTGGGAGCTCTTATAGTCCCAGGACTTGATGCACTTCGGTAAACATTTGGGACTGAGCTCCCCTTTGCTTCTCCTAGCAGGGGTACTTCCTTCTAATTATCAGCAGTGGAAAGAGAAAATTGTCTTATTCTGCCTAAAAGCAATGCAGGGGAAGGCCAGAAGTATGTTGAAACTGCACACAGTCTCCTTTAGGTCTTTCCTCAGTCCAGCCGGGTGCTCCTCTTGTGTGCTCGGCAGATAGCAGCTTCGATTTTCCATGACCTTACAACCTGTCCCTTGCTAACACGGTCTCCGCATTATAACCACTTGAAAAGACGGCGCCCACACCCTGTAGGGGCACCTGTTTTGATCCAGCTGCCTTTGCGAAGAAGTTACCCAGTTGAAAGGCTTTGGCGGAAGGTCTCTAAAGACAGAGTTGCTGTTAAGCTTGGATTACGTAATGGTATCGCGTGGACCCCATCTCTGCGGCTCTGCCCTCCTTCTCCACGTGGAGACGGTTCTCAAGGTATGTCTGCTGAGTGTGAAGCCAGGATCTCATTTTCCAAGAGGTCTGCATTCCAGTCCTTCGAAGGCCAGTCTCTCTGGCTGCATCTCTTCATTCAGTGTTGAAGACGACATGATGATTGTTGGTCCATACGTACCCAGGGAGGAGACGCCGGAGGAGGGGGGCTGAGATTGGAATAGTTGCATTAACCCGCCTGGAACACTCTTTCCCCCTCTCCCTTTGGCAAACTGCAAACATTCCAAGTAACCCCAGCTTCATCCAGAAGGTCTCTCCCCCTGCTGGCTGGGTGGCACTTGAATTACAACAGAGGGGAGAGGGACTGAAACATCGGCCAGGTGGATGGATAAACAGTGGCTGCTACCTCGGGCATCTGACCCGGAAGGACATTTGGAAAAGCATTGGTAAAAAGAAGTGTTCTCAGGACGCCTGGGTGGCTCAGTCGGTTAAGCCGCGTAAGCCGCTGCCTTCGGCTCAGGTCATGATCCCAGGGTCCTGGGGTCGAGTCCCACATCGGGCTTCCTGCTCAGCAAGGAGCCTGCTTCTCTCTCTGCCTCTGCCTGCCATTCTGTCTGCTTGTGCTCTCTCTCTGACAAATAAATAAATAAATAAAATCTTTTTTAAAAATTAAAAAAAAAAAAAAAAGAAGTATTCTCCGTGCAAAGGGGAAGGAATGGCGAGAGAAAAATCATTCAGCTGTTTTCTCAGAAGCTGTCCTTCCTTAAGGAAGTCGTCAGTGGTTGCAAAGATTTTTTGAAAATCGTCCAAGTCATTCCTGGTTCCTTTTGCTGGTTTTTGTGACCATTCATTTTACGGACCATCGCTGGATGAAACCCTGGGGATTGGCCCTGTTGTGTGAATCTTAACACTCCCATCTGTGCAGAACAGTGTTTCATTTTTTTCCCTCTCGACTGTAATGGTCAGATTACAAGAGGTTGGAAGATGGTCTGGCATTTAGGCCACTTTGGTTTTCCAGCTCAGAATAGAAAGATGGAAGGGCAGAGACCAGGTGTGCTAGCTGTTTTGGCAAATGGAGAAGAAAGAACAGGAGACAAAAGACATGGCTATCTGGCCGGCATCTCAAGTCTTCGGGGGAACAGGATGGGCGGCTGGGGCTCAGGCAATGCTTCAGGGAATCATGGCTCTGGGAAGTTAAGCCCTTCCAGTGCCCTACAAAGGAGTGGGCTGGAGGGTCGCTTTCTCTGGTCTGCAGCTGCCACAGGGAAGCCAGCCCCGTGGTAGATGGTGTGCAGGAGATTGTGGTCACTGTGGAGGGAGACCCTGCCTTTATGACTTCCAGAGCAGGGGACACCCTGACCAAGGTCCTCACGTTCCCAGTGTAAGGTACTAGTTATGTTGAAGAACCTACGACCTCAAGATTCAAATATTTTTTTTTTGGCTGGAACATGTATGTCCATCAGCAGGGGGACTGTTGGAACAGAGCTCTCTCAGATCGTAACCACTCTGGTCGGAGGAAAGTAAATTTCTTGTGTCGGGAAGGGGGCCACCATTTCTGCAGGATGTTTAAGTACAGCACAGCGGTCCTGAGTGTTTCGTGTCCTGGCTTCTCAGGGTGTCTGTGACGTAGGCCCGAGGGTTAGCTCGTTCTGCAGTTAGTGGACGGATATATTAGCGCGGGGACATTCTGGGTTCGGCAATGCAGTAGCAAGCAAAACGGGTCCCTAAACTCTGGACTCTGGTGGGGGCGGTGGGCAGTGACAGACCGCTGACATGCATGAAGTGGTCGTCTTAGTTGGAGGAGACAGAGACAGTGGGGTGACAGGTGCTGTGTGCCGTCAGGAGGGTGAGGACACATGGGAGGCACCTCTGAAGTGAGGGTGAAGTGTTCCCGGGGAGGCCCAGTGGGACTGTCGGCCCCGAGGTGGACATGAGCTTGGCCTGGTCAAGGAGGCTCACAGGAACCCCGAGAAGGCCGCGAGGGGGCAGCGGCCAGGCCACACAGGGCCCCGTAGGCCCCCAGCCTGCCCTGTGGTCTCCCCGGTGTTTGTGTTGGAGCCTTAAGCCTTTTGTGGCGGCAGGACTTCTAACTGGTAAATCTGAGCAGGAAAATAGAAACTTCTGTGCGGAATTTACTTTGCTGGAAACTGAAGGATTCTTGCTTCGGCCTCAGCCGCTGGTAGGATGACATGGCTACACGTCTCTTTCCTCAGTTACAGCTCTTCTTGCTCTTTTTTTTAATTGTTAAAAAAAAACCCATGTTGCGTACAGTTTACTGTCCTTACCATCTGTACGCGCAGAGAACGGGATTGTCAACCACATGCATGGTTCTGTGCACAATCTCTGGAACTTTGTCCCTTGGAAAGCTGAAACTCTGTCCCTGCTCCCTGTCCCCCGAGTCCCTGGCAGCCGCCAGTCTGTGTTCTGAGAGTCTGACTCTTCTGGACACCAGTGCAGTTGACGTTAGTGGACTCCCGAGGTGTCTGTCTTTTGGGGGCCGGCTTCCTTCGTTAGCCCAATAAGGTTTGCTGCTGCCAGAGCACAAGCCGGATTGCCTTTCTTTTTTTTCTTTTAAGATTTTATTTATTTATTTGACAGACAGAGCTCACAGGCAGGTAGAGAAGCAGGCGGAGAGAGAGGGGGAAGCAGGCTCCCCTCTGAGCAGAGAGCCCGATGCGGGGCTCGATCCCAGGACCCTGGATCCACGACCTGAGCCGAAGGCAGAGACCCAACCCACTGAGCCACCCAGGCGCCCCCAGATTGCCTTTCTAAGCGTCCTGGCGTCCATCCACACGTGTAAACCATGTGCCCGCCTGCCTCGAGGACATGGTGGCTGCCACATCTGGCCACCCCCAGGGCATGGGGATAGGACATGCACGCGGCCCAGACCCTCCCCAGGGGTGGTCCGCTGTTTCTCCGCAGGATCCGAGAAGGGCTCCTGGTGCGGGAGGGTCCAGGCCATGTCCGCATGCGTTCCACCCAGTGAGGTTTCGAGGAAGATCCAGAAGGGGTTGGTTTGGGATGATGAGGTGGTCGGTGGGGAAGGAGGCTTCTCGTCGGAGGGCGCGCAGATCCGGTTACAGAGTCATGGGAGGTGAGAACGTGGGGAGTGGCAGGAACGGGAGCTGGAAGCTGGAGCAGCAGCCAGAAAAGGCAGATAATAGGGTCCCCTGTGCCAGACTGAGGAACACGGAGTCTTTCTGGAAGGCCTCTGGGAGCTCTTGGGGGAGTTTTCAGCAGGAAAAGTGATAACGGATGGGCTTTTGAGGAGGACTATCCCAGCAGCCGTGTGATTATAGGATATCACTGGAAACGCCCGCCATGCACTGATTTACTTACTCTTGGCTCAGAGAATTAATTGCTTCACGAGTAAGCACCGAGTAGGGATCAGAAGAGAGCGGACACTGTTTGGAGGTGGGAGGTCCAGGTTCCTTCGAGTGTCTTGTTAATTTGCTTGATTTATTACTGAGTCTCTATGGAGACCCGTCCCATGAGCTGTGCCCTGGGATGAGGCTTCCAACATCCGTGCAGTGGAAAATTCATTGAAACTTGAATATTTGCCGTTCTGGGAGGTAGGAATATATGTTCCATGAGAGGGTGTTGACATACTGTCATATACCATGAGCTGTTTAATCTGGAAGTATTTGTGGAAGCGTCATCTGGTGTGAAGGCTGATATTTAATTATCTTGGAAAAAAAAAAAAAGGACTGGAAAAGACAACCAGCTTCCAGATTTGAGGGTTCTGCCATGCATTTGTTTTTGTGGAAAAGATTGGTGTTCCGTGGCGTTTTTCACCCCCCTCACTGCTCTCATGTGTGTTGTTTGACTTGTTTGTAAGATAATTTACTTATCTTAAAGAGATTGATTCAACTAATATGGGAAGTTTGATGACACGCAGTAGAAATTTGAAGTCTCTGCCTTCTCCTGTTGTATGGTTGTGTTCATTCCTTGGGTTTGTCCATCCAGTCACACAAGAGCCATTTATTCAGTACGTCCTGTGTCACAGACACTGTGCTGGGATGTGGCAAATAGGACAGACCCGGCTCGTCTAGCCTTCTAGGCAGTGAGGGAGACAGAGCAAATGTATGTCTTACACACACACTAATTGTGGCAAACCTAGAAATTATGGAAAAGGTATAATGGTAGGGAATTTGGAGGAGTGGGGAGTCAATGTAGGGTCGTCAGACACTTTTGTGATGGAGACATTTAAGATGAGGCCTGAAGGAAAAGAGAACACGGTCCTGTGAAGAGTGCGAGGAAGGGGCTTCTAAGCAGTTCAACAGAATGTGCAAAGGCCCCAAGGAAGCATATGGTTTTGGGAGGACTGAAAGGACCGTGAGGCCAGAGTGCGGTAGGTTGGAGATGTCAGGCTGGACCACCTACGCTGCGGTAACTAAGGAGTTTGGGTTTCGTTTATAAATAGGGAAATCTCATGATCTGCGATACATTTAAAATGATTGCCGACAGAATGAGCGCGCGCTGAGGCCTAGGGAAAACCAGTGGTTAGCTGCTGCTACGTTGCGGATGTGAGCGAGAATGGCTTGGTGGAGGGCAGGGCTGCTCCAGGGGATGGCTCGGAGTCAGGCCGGCAACACACGTGCTCAGCCGTATTGCAGCCCTGCCGTTCCAGCAGCTTCGGGGCTGGAGCGAGCCTGCCAGGCGACCCGACACACGGGAAAACTGTGCCAAGGATAGAGTGGCCACCTGTGCTTACAACTTCTGGGTTCGGTGTGATGAAGCCCGGAAAGCGTTAGTGAGCATGTGGGTCTTCAGCAAAACTGAAACGAAAGTTCCAGCATCAACTTGATCTGTGTCAGGGATTTCAGGTGAGAAGAAACCGGGGAGACAGCCCCAGCTTGCTACGCATCTAGCTTTCCCAGTGGGGTTTTCTCTGGTTTCTCCTCCCCTCCGGCTGCTACTTGGTGTGCACAGGCAGACTCTGAATGAGCATTTTGTCATCCCCAAAAGGAGCAGCATATGGGCTTTCACAGCTGGTCATATTTTTTTTTATTACTATATTTAAAACAACATCCAAGATTAGGAAAAGAATTTCCTGGCAACTAGCGTCACAGGCTGTGATAAAATTATTACTGGCTATTGATATGGGCTCCTGGGTACCTCATGTTGGGGTTTCGAGTCCAACGTCTTTGTAATCTGTCCCTTGACAAATGCACGTCGATGGGGAAGCAGCAGAAAAAGAGATTTATAGCTTGTGTGTCTCTTCAAGCTTCTGTTTGGTACAGTTAGGACTTCAGAACTTTTCATATTTGACATTTGGGATCACAGACTGTAAAACGTTGGGGCCTGCGTGAGAGGCCGTGGGCTCGGGGAGAGAGGGACCATTGGAGCACCATTTCTGTCTGAAGTGTTGCACTTGGGTCTTGATGTTTATGATTTCATCTCATCCCCACTGGGAGGGAGGTGGTATCTCCCCATTTGTAGGCGAAGACATGAGCCAATAAAGAAAACTCCCGTTCGAACCCGAGTCTCAAGTGAGACTGTCTTCTGTGCCACACTCATGGCACACTGTGTGGGGCTGGACTTGTGGGACAGGGGCTCACAGAGTGGTGTGTGTGTGCAGAGAAGCCTGGGACCTCTGAAAGGGACGAGGACTCACGGGAGACTTTGAAGGGGACCGAACTACCGCAGGGCGCCTACGTTTAGTTTTCCTGATAAGAACTGGACACAACAGAAAGGGTTTTCAGATGCCCCTCATGGGCCAGGCTCTTTCAGGACTGACCTGGATGGCACTGCGTGTCTCCTTGGGGCAGGTCATTAAAAGCATCCTTTTTACATTGATGTCCTTTCTCTCCCTCTCGTGTGCATGTTTAATTTATTTGCCTTTCTTCCCTGCAGACTTGCAGGCCTTGCTGCTTTTCTGGAGATGTTCCGTGTCTCTGAGTCACACGCCACAGCCCCTTGTCCGCTTTTCTCTCAGGTTCCACTGTCGTCTTCCTCCCCCACTTGTCCTAGGTCGTGTAGGCCTTTGGAGCGCTTGCTCAGGGATCCTGTTTGACTTCCCCTCTCCTGTCTCCTTGTGGAGACAGTGTTTGGGGTGATAGAGTGACTTGGAGGAGTGATGAGCCCGACAAAACTCCAGTTAGTGAACGGGGACGTTAGACCAGCTGTTGGCGAGCTCGGGCCTCGAAGCCTGGCCTCCACAGCTGGTCCCAGTCTTAGGTGGGTCGTATGTACTTCCAGTGACAAGAGGTCTTTCAGTCACGTGGAAGAAGACAAAAGCTCACAAGAACCGTTGAGCTATTTAGGATGACAATGGCAATATGGGCCCAAAGCAGATGTCACAAGCTAGTGGCTTGCCGTCTGTTCTGATGCGCTTTCCGTAAACAGTGTTTATAAAAAAAAATTAAATTTGGTTATTACCATTTCCAGATTTAGAGACTTCAGTCTTAAATCTTGATTCCAGCCACCTTGGCAGGCTGGGACACTGGGACGTTGGGCTGCATTTGTCCCTCACAGGAGCCCGAGGAGCTGGTGACGGCTGAGGCGTGCTCTCTCCAGTGTTCCGCGATCCCCAGGGTGCCCCGCCCCTGAGGTCCACTGTTGGCTGCCATTTATGGTGTCTTTGACTCTGGTGGTCTTCCATCCAGCTTGCTTTGGTCTTTTCCTACAGCACCGAGGCCTCTGGACACGTGAGCTCACCGGCCCTCCTCCCAGATGGCTGGGACATGACATGCTGAGAAGTTTGTGATTTCTTAGTAAGAGCAGAGATGAGAAAAATCTTCTTCCCTACACAGAGCCATTGTTGGGGTTCAGGTCAAGGTCTGAGGAAGGGGAAGAGCATACTGAAATGGAGCATATAAGGGGTCTTCTGGAGAAGTCAAATGAGAGCTCCAATCACCTCTTCGGTCCTGCCTAAAGCGCAGACCCTTCATGTTTTCCAGAGAAACTGGAAGTATCTCAGCTGGGTGTGTGTGTGTGTGTGTGCGCGCGTGTGTGTGTGCATGCGTGCGTGCGTGCGCGCGCGCTGGATGAGGGAGTTGAAGAAAAAACAGAGAGATGACAAATAGGGATGTCTTTACCCCGAAGAAGAGTCGTTCGGGCTGTTGGGTGCAGATATTTGGAGAGTATGTGGATAATAAAGCCATTTGGGAAGTTTCCAGCTCCGCTCCCGCATTCACTCACCTGTCATTCATGGAAGCAGACAGTTTCCGGTAGGAGTCGTTGGTGACCGATGTGCAGAGAGCATGGGATCCTATTGGGCTGGGGAGGTTAGAGTTAGAATGACCCATGTGTGCACAGTGAGGCGTGCTGTGCTGGGCAAGCAGAAGAGTTTTCATTCTGTGCTTAGTCGGGAGTCCGTGACGGAGCACGGGAGATGTGTCTGGCTGGCACCGCTGCTGGGGGAGTGAAGATTCGGAAGACAGAAAGTGGGACCCTCGTAGATCAGTGTCTCATGATGAGAGATGGGCCCACAGAGCTGTGGGTCTCGGCCCCGGGCCCTTGGCCCCAGTCCTGGGTGGGAGGGATGCTTCCCCGGGTGGTGACCCCCCATTGAGCCTTGAAGGCTGAGTGGCAGGTGGCCAGGCCAGGGCTCGTAGGGAAGAATTCGGAGTGCGAAGTGCAGTGGGAGGGCGGAGGGGCTGTGTCAGGGCGGGCCGTGCTGGAGCTCTCGGGAGCCCGGGCAGAAGGGGAAACATGGTGAGATTTACGCGTGGCGGCAGTGTGCTAAGTGGATGACAGCCCGGCCTCGGGACGGCCTGCTGGGACACCGGGGAAGCTGTAACCAGGTTGGGAAGTCCTTTCTGATTTTCAGAGGCAAGGAGGCTGGGCCCTGGGACGCCCTAGGCCTCAGCTTACCTGCTGCGGTGGGTGAGACACTGCTCAGGGGTGCTGGCTCTTTGCCACTTAGAGGACGGGCTCCGATGCTCAGTGTAGACGTGGAAAGATCGAGGATGGTTGATCCGTGTATCCTTTTGCCAAGCTCTTAGATTAGATTTTGTAAGTATTTATTTATTTTTGAGGGCCGGGAACTTTTTAATTTTGCCGAGTTTTGCGGAAGTGAATCACATTTATCAAGATAAATTGTACAAGAAGTTTGTTTGATTATAACCTTGTTTCTAGGGGAAATGACTCCACCAAAAGAAAGAAACTTCCTGAAGGGCAGGATGCATGCCGCTGGGTCCCTAAGGGGAGGAGCGTGGCCGTCACTCGCACTCAGCAGACCTTTACGTGGGCCCCACCCCTGTCCTGCTGTCGAAACAACTCTTTTCTCTTGCTTTTCGTTAAGAGCTGTGGGAGTCTGATATTCCGTGCTGTGTGCAGGCCTCACTGGCAGCTGGGACTAGCTCTCCACAGAACATCTTGGGTAAGGATTACCTGCTCCCAGGGCACCCCCGCTGCCCCAGAGCCATCACCCCTGGGGCCACCGCTTGGAGGCTAAAGAGACTTTGTGGGTTCAGAGAAGTTCAGGAGCCTCTCACCCGGCCCCGGGGCCTGGGGCCTCTCTCCTCTCTTGGATCCGTCGTCTGCAGGGCTGCTGGAGCGGATCTCTCACGTGCAAATCCGAGCCTGTCATTCCCTGCTTAAAATCCTTCAGCAGGTCCCCGAGCATAGCAGGGGAGGCCCACAGCCAAGCCCGCTGGCCTGGGCGCCCCGTAGCTGTGCTCTTCCCGTGGCATCTCCCCACCTGTGGGCCCGGTCCCCGGCCCCCCGTGCCCCTGCTTGTGGGTAGACCCCTCGATGTCCAGCCTGGTTGTGGCCCCCAAAGAAGCACCTTCCCCACTTTAATTTTTCATGTGGCTATAAGAAGCCTAGTGCGGAGGACGCATCCGTGGTTTCTGTTAAAGGAATCATCGGTTCCTTTTCTCCTTGCATTCTCCTTAAGGACCGGTGAATATTTGTTGAATGAATAGCTCATGGGTTAGATTGCTTTGAGCACTTAGTGCCAGGAAAAATGATCTTTCCTCATTTAAGAAACTGACTTCTTTCCTTAAAAAAAGTCAATTAAAATCAGAGTGTGGTGTTTTTTTTTTTTTTTCTCCTTTGTTGCCAGGAGCCCCAGAACTAGAATTTTTGGTCCTAATAATCCTAGAATTCCAGGTGGCGGCTGCGCTGGTAGTCTGCTGGTTGGGTCTGCCTGGCGCAGCTGTCCTTTCCTGATTTATCCTTTTGTTTGCAAATATTTACTGAGTGGTTGTCATGTGTGGGGCGCTGAGGCCGCGGTGCTGGGCAGGACAGGCAGGGGAGGCTGGGACTGGGTGGACCGAGCATGTCCTGCTGTTGGGCAGGGAAGTGGCAGAAGCATGGGGGGGAGTCAAGGATGACCCTCAGGTTCTGATGCAGGTGGGGTTTCGGGGAGGCTGAGGGAGGAGCAGGTGGGGAAGGGGTGGCTAGTGGAAACCCTGTTGGACACGTCCAGGCAGAGTGTCCTTGTGGTGGCCTGGCACTCAGGAAGAGATTCTGCTCCTCCTCTACCTCTGTCCCCTGCATACACGTGCTTATACGCAAAGGCTGTCATTCAGGGATCTCTCTTGCTCACTACAGCCTTGTGGTTCTCATGTGGCTTCGGCCTCCCCAGCCACAGGAGAAAGCCTGCTGGCTCCTTGCCTGCTGGGCCCTGGGTCTCAGTGACTTGTCCACAGTGATTCATCCCAGGGAGGGCGGTGGACACACCCAGGTCCTTCACCGGGGCCTTTAGAGACGCTGCCTTCCAGGGAAAGGCCTTCTCTTTCTGCGGGAGCCAGGATGGTGGCCCTGAGCCATCTGTGCTGTCACGCCTGCGACGTAGAGTAAGTCCCTCTGGACAGTAGAGAACGAGGCCATCACCCAGGAAAGCAGAGACTCGAGAAGTGTGGACCGATCCCTTCCCCGCTGTTTGCCGCGCTGTACCCCTTGGAATGCCAGGGTTCGAGGTGTTAAATGAAGAAGCTTTGTTTGGTCAAACACGGGTGAAGGAAGAGGACGCGATCTTGACAGCAGAGCTTGGCAGCACCTTAAGACCGAGTGAGCTCTGAGCCTCTTCAAGAGCAGCGCTAGTGTCCAGGGTCTCCCCAATTTCTTGGTGTGCGGATCTGGAAAAGGAAATGGAACACCTGTCAGTGTCCCATCTTTGCCAATGAAGAGACGGAGTTCCACACACGTGAGGTCACTTCCTGAAGTCGCATGTGTGAGGGCTGGTCTGGAAGGTCGACTCAGACGTCTGTCTTTTCCGTTCATTTCACTGCCGTGTGGGTTGATGCTTCTGTCTTTGAAGTGTGGGAGGCTTGTCCCTCTGGAACCGCATGCGTTGGGCTGTGTGTGTGTGTTCTTTTTTTTTTTTTTTTTTTTTTTAAGATTTTACTTATTTATTCAACAGACAGAGATCACAAGTAGGCGGCGCGGGCGTGGGGGTGGGTGGGGAGCAGGCTGCCCGCTGAGCAGGGAGCCTGATGTGGGGCTCGATCCCAGGATCCAGAGATCATGACCCGAGCCAAAGGCAGAGGCTTTAACCCACTGAGCCACCCAGGCGCCCTATGTGTGTGTGTTCTAAGCTGCACTTGAAGTTCTGGTTCCTAGATTACTCAGGCGTTCTCTACAGGTGGGCAGTTAACCTGTGAAAATCCTGGAAAACACACTGTTCTGTTGACGTGATTTCCTTATAAGGGAAGAAATGTATAATAACTCAGGCTTTGGGGCTTTGTATTACAAGGATGTGTTGAATTATGAAAACGATATGAGTTCTGTGAAAATTCTGGAAAGTGTCCTTAAGAATTTCCATGTTGCTGCTGTGGCCATTAAAAAATATGTATTTTCTAAGAGTGTGGTTTTGCTGTTATTTGTGATCTTTGTAATTTTTTTCCGAAGTTGTGCTTGATTACAAACAATTATCTAAAATAAACTAAGAAGGGAGAGCCATCGGACGGGCGTCTTACTGCTTCTGACATGTCCTCGGCTGAGAGACAGTATTCGGACAGTAGCTGACCTGGAGACGTGGAGTTCCTTTGTAGCCTGATGAAGAACTGAGCCTGTGAGTGACCACGTGGGCGGTCCCAGGTCACCCGCTACGGAGCCGTGCTCCGTGGGCTCAGGCTCGGTGCCCGCTGCGTTGTAATGTATCCTTCCTGGGTTTCCACATCACCTGCAAGCAGCTGACGTCCTTTTCTATGGAAGATGTGCATCTTTTCTGTGAAGGGCGTGTGAGTCTCAAGGTTCGTTACCGGCGCACCCTCATTCTGCGGTCGCCATCATTGTCGGCCCGGGGACCGGGTGCTCGTTGCTTCTCTCCTGGATTGTGGTGATCACTTCCCAACTTGCCTCCTTGCTCCTGGTGTACCCACTGCTGTTCTTTGCCTTCCCAGGAGAGAAACCCCTTTGTCTGGCCTCCACCACTCCCCACCAGCTCTCATGGTTGCTTTACGGGCCCTGCCTTCATTTCCATCCACGTTTCCTGCTCCTTGTTCCGTCATCCTGGGCTCTAGCCTCAGGAACGACTTGCTCCGTGGATGATGAGGTTTTAAGCCGCCACATTCCCAGGTTATGCTCCCGCCCCGCCCCCTGCCCCCGGGACTGAGTACCTCCCCAGTTCATCCAGTTCTTCCTTCTGGACTCAACTGCCATGTGTTCTTGAGGAAGCCCTTTCAGACACAGCCTCTCCTTACCACCCTCCTGCCCACCGGTGAACAACTGAACGTAATGTGCGGGTGAAGAGTGTGGACTGTGGTTCAAATCCCTGCCCTGCCAGCTCCGTGCTGTGTGATGCTGGGAAAGTCACTTCATCTCTCTGTGCTTCAGCTCTGTCAAAGGGAGTCACTAACAGTATTTACCTTTTAGAATTGTCGTTAGGATTAAATGAGTTAGCCCATGAAAATCAGTCATGAACGTGCCAGTATGTCAGTCCTATGATTATTTATACTCTAAATCTTACTAGTGTCTATTCAGGGTAAAAAACAAAACAAAACAAAAAAACTTACTGCGTTTTGATACTCTCACGCTCCTTTCAAAGTGCATGGTATATGGTGGGCACTCAGTAAATGCTGCTGACATCAACGAGCAGATTGAAATGGTCCATAAGTGCAGGGCACTCATTCACTGCTTGTCGCGGGATGCCCTGCTGTGGTTACAGAAAACGATTTACTTCATCGCCGTGTTAGATGTGTCTTTTTGGAATGACGTGTCGATATGAACCGATACTTATCTCCTATTTCACATTCAGGAGCCATTTAGAATTTCGCTTGAAAATTCTCTTTCACGAACAGTTGTAGGGTTGGGCCTCGTTGCCTTTTCAAAGACTGTGTAGACTGGTTGTACGAATCCCGTGTTTAAGTAAATGATATGTCTGTTGTGATGCGTGAAGGGCTTGTCTGTGAAAGCGGTCATTATGTTGGATTATGATGTCAGCCTTTAGGAGTCAAATGCTTATCCTCTGTTTGGGCTTTCCAGAAAGGGGTCACAATAATCCACATAAATTTCTCGACCTCCTCGTTCTACATCACTGCTATGGAGTTAATAAACGTCTCCGTGCAGTTTCGCATCAGCACAACATTCACATGTTGGGGGTTCCATTTCCTGTGTTTGTTCCGATATGTTTGCAGTCGGTATCGTTTCTCCAGAACTATTCACAGCCCAAGGAACGCCAACAAACTAAGATACTTGATTTCTTTATTGGTACATTTCTGCTTCTTTATTTGTGTCCTTGTAATTGGGCGCGTTTCTTCAGACCGTGATGATCTGGCCTCTGTTGGAGGGAGGTTGGAAGGAAACAGAGATCCAGACCAGCTCTGAAAAATGGAACGTCAAGGGGACTGTCTTGCCAAACAATGGTGTACGCAGCCAGCATCCTGTAAAGCACCCGTGTCCACAATGGTGCCGTTGACATCTGCACTGTGTGGACTTGTTCTCGGAGAGGTGCCCTAGAGAAGGCCCGGCGCAAGGGGTGCCGGTGGTGGTGGTGCCTCCGATACCCTCCGAGTGACCTGAATGAGGCCAGCCAGGAATGAGGACAAGGCCATGAATGACCCTTTTGTTGCACGGTGAAATGAACTGCTCCAAATGTTCTCATCAGAAAGAGTGCTGTTTGGCCAGAGTGGCCATGAGGGAGTCAAGAGTTTTTAGAAAACTTTCATTTAGTGACTAATATTTGGACTCAGCGATGGTATTAAAAAGACTCTTCTGTATTCAGAAGGCCTTAGGTTGTTAAGAAGCCACTGCAGCAATGCTCAGTAATGTTAACGTGGCGAGAGAGCATGACTGTTTGCTGGCTGTGGGTGGCCAAGTTCTGTCCCCAGGATTTTGTCCCACGATGGGATCTACTTTGCATGCTTACCTGTCCCGTTACATGCTCGTTTTCCATGCATACGATGGAAATCGCATGTAGGCATATTTTGCTGATTTTCCTAGTAGGTCTGTCTTTATATATTAATTTACTGGAAAAAAAGGTGGTTTGTTCTCTATTTCTTGTCTGGTTTTCTTAGGAGAGCCTATGCCTTTGGCAATGGTTCTGCCATGATGTCATTGCCTGCGAGCAAGTATAAATTGCTTATTTTATCAGATCGGTTTAGAGAATTTCATTCGAATGAAATCTTTGTTATTTAGCACTTTTCCCCAGAAGTGGGCCATTGACTAGGATTTAACAACTGTTTTGATGAACGAGTTGTTCTGTTGTAAAAGGATTTTGCACTTAAAGTTTGCTCCTTGGGTTGTGCTATTTTTGTCTTCTGAAAATTATTTAAAATGAAAAGAATCAGCACCTAACTGTTAGAGGCTGAAAATTCACGAGTGATCCCATGATTTCAGGACCGGAGTCTCCACCAGCATCAG
Organism: Enhydra lutris kenyoni; assembly: GCF_002288905.1. Classification (NCBI taxonomy): domain Eukaryota; kingdom Metazoa; phylum Chordata; class Mammalia; order Carnivora; family Mustelidae; genus Enhydra; species Enhydra lutris. The sequence goes on from NW_019154177.1 coordinate 3,364,701, forward strand.
TCTTCCCGTGGAGAGCCCCTGAAAGGGTAGATTAGTTTTGATGGAATTGGTATATTCCATGAATGCAAAAAAAAAAAAGAGACCAAATGTTGAATGAACTAAGACTACCACAACAAACTGGTGGAGGTAAAAGTCAAGAAGTTGCTAGGGGTCTAGGAGGGGAATCCTGCTGCTGCCCCCATGGTCCCTAAGCCCAGGCTGGGAGGGGAAAATATTTTCCCATCCTTGTCTGTTTGAACCCTCTTGGGAAGGCTTTTGAGCCCGTGGGCTCTGGCTACTTCAGAAGACTGTCTGGCTTCTAGCTCGAATCCGAAGCCAGGGTTAGGTTTCCTTCCCTTCCTCCTCCCGCTCCTTCTTTCCGGGGAGATTTATGGAGTGGCTAATGAGAGTCTCCCCTGCCATGAGGTCCTTCTCTTAAGGTAGCCGAGGGGAGGGAAGCCCTTTCCCTTTTATGAATCCTGCCTGATCCTTTTCTGGGCATAGTTTGATTTGTGTCATGGAGTCTGTCCAGCTGTGTGGTGGGTCTCCCGTAGGGGATCTTTCAAGATGTTCTTCCTTTAGTAGAACAGCAGCTCTGAGCAGTGGGCTTGTGGCCTTTTGGACTGTGCATGCCCGGTGCTGGAGGAGCCACCGAGTGGAGGTTTTTGTTGTCACCAGAGTCAGGTCTGGGTTGGGCTGGGAAGTCGGTGGCCAGGCTCAGGGTGCTGGAACCAGCAGAGGGTGGGGATGGACGGCATGGAGCGGCTTTGGGTCTTGTGCCTGTTATGTACCCTTGTTATACCTCGATAACTCATGTCATAGGGGTTTTCATAAAGGCCAATGAGGTCGGGTGGAAAGCACTCCCCGCGCAGTCATTTACAGACGTACAATCAGGCAACAGTGGAGGTGGTCCCGATGGGGACCATGTACACCCCCTTCCCGCGGTCCAGGATCCTAGCATCATGCCCGTTTTGCCCGGATTGTTAGGCAACCTGATGGGAACCGTCTACTTCATCTTCTGCTTGGTTCATTATGACTCTCTCCTCCTCATAAATTCATTCCTTATATTATTTTTATGATGTTTTCTTTAGCCTTATCGTAGTCACAGACCAAGTTCTAAGTAGAACTAAAATGGAGATTGGATGGAGCGTCTGAATCTGACCCCCCCCCCCCCCCCCCCCCCCCCCCTAACCCAGGTGGGCCCGTCTTCCTTAGGACTGCCATTTAGTTTTCAAGTTTCTCTTGACTTCTGAAGCCCATTTCCTTTAAAATCTTCTGCGTTTAGTGTGTGGCTCAATGTCTTTTTGAAATGATTGCTGTTTTTGCACTGGTGTGTGTATCCCAGCATTTTGAGTGTAGAATACTGATTATCTGACAAATCCTCCACTTGTAGGATTTTGTAGATAACTAAGAACAGTCCACTAGAATGTATTGCTTTTGGCTGGAGGCCCAGCACGTTGGCTCGTTCGTTTAGGGTGTGCTATTTAAAGAGGCCTTAGACCAGAGGTTTAATTCCCAGATGGGCCAATTAGTGGAGCTTTGTTCCACAACATCAGGTTGAACCTCAAACCCCAGCCATCTGTCTTTGACACGCATGCCGTTGGCCACGAGGGGCGTGCATCACAACGGTCAGTCTGGATGGAGCAGTAGAAGACCGTGGCCGCTCGATCCAAGGAGAGGTCCCGTTGCCTCCTCTCTGCAGGCTGGTGGGTCATTAGAGTCCGGCTACAGGGAGTGCTGGAGAAGACTGGCCAGGAAGCTGTGAAGATGCTGAATCAGCAGTGCGAAGGGCTAGACCAGATTCTGCAAGTCAGGAACGTTGGGAAGTTCTCAGATGTCTTAGTTCTGATCTTGTATTTGTGAATGAGCCTGCCATGCAAGATCGGGGAGGAGTACCGAAAGGAAGGAGTATGGCCACTGGCTAATGAACTTAGGTCTTAAAAGGAAGCAGACCAAAGACAGGGGGCGGACGGTCAAGGGGCCCAGCAGTAAACATAGCCTCTCCCATTTACAGCTCTGTCCTAAGCACTCTTGTTTGATCTCACTGTGACTTTATGAGGCAAATGCAATCATCGCCATTTCACAGATGAGCAAACTGAGGCATTGGACTTGGAGGTTTTGCTGTGAGTCATGGAGCTAGCTCAGTAGCCGAAGGGGGAGGCGGAGCGAGGAGGTCTGCTTAGGGAGGGATCTGAGCCCTGCAGAAGATGCCATGCACAGTAAAAAGGTGGTTAACAGAGGTGTCCCAAGCCAGCAGGGAGGACCATCGCCAGCTCTGAATGGCTCCAATGAAGGACAGCGATAGACCATCAACTTTCTGCTCCTAGAGTCTATCTTTTATATACATCCTAAGAAACCCAGAACAGTAAAAGTGTGTTGGGGGAGTATTCAGGAAGATTTAGTTTTTCTAAATGAATTTCAGCCTCCCAGCCTAACGAAGTCCTTCCTAGGGCCCTGAGGATACTTTGGACAGAGGTCATTGTACCATGTTCATGATCTTTGAGGAAGTGCGGAGAAGAGAAAGGACACCGGGAAGGTGGGGGAGGGTGGATGTATGGCTTGGTGTGGAGAAGAGGGGAAGTTCTGCTTAGAGGGAGCTGATGTCTGCAAACAGATCCATCCGTAGATCCCGCTGTGTCTCCGCACTTGCTCCGAATGAGCCTGTGCCATAAAGCTGGAGTCCGAAAGAGGATCCTACATGGGAACAAAGTGTAATTGTCTGATATTCAAGTACGGTTTTTCTGGTAGCAAGCAACCCACATTTGGAGGAGTTCAGGTATCAGGTGGGTGGAACGTGGGTGTGGGGACGCCTCAGCTGGGGGGATTGGACACCCTTAAGCTCTCTTCCCACGACGTGGTGTGTATGAAACTAGACCGGAGGCTTCTTTGGCTCTTCGGTTTTCCATCTGTGAGGAGGTCGTTTAATCTCCCTTCCAGAAGAGGAAACTCTAGGGAGGAGGAGATTGGCTTTCTCAAGTCCAGTCCATGGTGTTGGGGTCAGAGGCAGCTGGAGGGCTTGGCTGTGTGCTCATCTGACCGCAGCCCCTGTGGGCACCGGGCCACAGCGGGGACAGTCTCTGGGAGGCAGCGTGAGCCCCGCAGGGGTGAGGCCTACCTGGATTTGCGTCCCAGCTCTGCCTTGTGACCTTGGACGGCTGCATGGACGGCCTCTCTGAAGAAAGGCCTTGCGGTGAGGACCATTGCTGGGCACGTCTTCTCCGCTGTGGAGGCAGGCCTGATGTCGTCCTTCAGTTTACTGATTATTACTGATAAGTCCCCCAGCATCTCTCGACTCAACACCAAGAAGTGGCATTTTTTGCCTCGCTTTTCTCTGGGGACGATGTGGAATTTTACCAGGGTATTTGTTATGGTTTCTGTCTATGTGAGAATTTTGCATCGTCTTGGGCACGTGGTGCAGGATCCCACCCACAGGGCCCCTCGCCACCCTTTCCAGCTCTGAGATCATGGGATTTATTCTTTTTGAGAAAGATGCATTCTACCTTTCCTCCTCCCACCGCCAGCGGTTCCCTGGTTACCGTGGGAACTATCCTCTAATAATCCTGTCAGGAAATACGATGTAACTGGGTGTCTAATCTTATTTTCCAGACGTAAAACAAGCACCCAGCTTCCTTCTAAGACTTCTTCTCGAGCAGCTGGGGGCTGAGCACAGCTCCTTCTCATTCTGGTGGTTTCTGAGATCGTGCTTGTGGAGGAATGCCCTTTGCTGGGTGTTTCCGGAACTTAGAATGTTCACAGGTCCCACTACCCCGTGACCAGTGTGTCACTCAGTGAAGTCTTGCCTGCTCTTGTGCTCATTCTGCAGCAGTTGGGGAAATCTGGGGTATTTTTAACTGTAATTTTTAAAAAATGTGGAATTGTGGTTTCTAGAGGACTTACATTTCTTTTGCACATAAAGCAGCTATGCTGGGTGTAAGTGCGAGGATAGATCAAGTCAGTATTTATGCTTTTTTTTTTTTAAAGAGGCTACTTTTGCGAAACCTTTCTTGCTGGCCCAGGAGTGGTGGGGGGACATTGGCCCCTTCCCAGCAGGGGTCACGTGGGACCACCCCATGCTGCTAGCTTCTCCACTGCTCTCTGCCTTGCCCATGAGAACCCATATCACCACACCTCTTGCCCTTGATGGGCCAGTCACCGCAGGCAGCCTGGACACCCAGGGCAGCTGTCATGCCCCCGTCCCAGTCCTTGGGGACTCCTTTCCAACACTGTCCCTGCCCCGAGAATGTACGGAGCCCACACAGTCCTCAGCGAAATCCCCTGCTTCCCTACTGGGTCTGTGCATGTCCCCTGCCCTGTTCTTGCATTTTTGGAAACCAGATCTCCCCTGAACATACTGCTTCTCCTGCAGCCCAGCCAGGTGGCTGTTGTTTTCCTTCCTGAACCTCGAACCGCGGTTGGGGATGGGGTAGTGCCCTCCCCGTGGTCTCTGTCCTCATCCCCTTTCCTCCCGGGAGCCCGTGCTCTGAAACCGGGGTCTCTCCCAGCCCCTCCACCTTCGTTGTCCTCATCTGCCACTGGCTTGTTGAATACCCTTGTTTCTGCACAGTTCCCATCTGAGCAGCCCCCCTGCCAGGTCTCCAGGATGCCCCTATTCCTGCTGACCATGCTCCCCACATCTTCCCAGCCTCCCCTCCTGGGAACTCGTCTGCTGCCATTCTCAGCCGGCGCATCCCTGCTCAGGTGTCTGGTGCTGCGACCACCAGGAACCTCAGTGCCTCCCCGGCTCCCTGCTCTGATCCCCTCCTCCTGGCCTTGAGGTCCCTCCAGCCCCGACAGCGCTTGCAGCAGTGGGATCTTCCCTTCATTGAACGTACCGCCTCTTTATAGTCCCGCCCTCACCCCATCTCCGGACTCCCATCCTTCCCAGCTCCACTTCGGGATCTGCCTCTAGAATCACTACCGAGGTGTGTGTCCTCAGCACCCTTGCCCCTCCCATACGTACTTGGTCATTCTCCCTCGACTAGAACGCAATTCTGGTGAAAGCCGTGTCTCTCTGTGTGCCCTGCGCAAAGCCACACCACCATGCCCGTCATGTCCCTAAGTCCATAAATCCCGGTGGGCCCTGGATGCTGCCCGGAGGCCACTCAACTCCCTGCTCTCTTCCACGACTGTGGCACACTTTGTCCTTGCTCTCCAGATGCCTGTGGCCTCCTTTCAGCTTCCTTCTTCCCTAGTGAAACAGACATGATCAGAAGAGGACATCCTCAGGCTCCGGCCCGCACACCTGCCACCCGCCCGTCTCGGTGCCCGAGCTCCAGCTCCTCGTGCACGACGTCCTCCCTCTGTCTCAAGGACATTGTTCCGTGGCATTCCCTCCTCTTCTGTAGCATCAGTTTTCTTTACCACATCCCCACTGCCATGCACGTTATTATTTTTCCCATTAAATAAGAACATCGTCTCTCAAGTCTGATTTCCCCTCCAGCCACTGGCCAGTTTCTTTCTTCCCCATATAACAGAAGGGTTTGAGTGAGTTGTCTGTCTTGGTTGTGCCTAAGATCTCCCTCCCCTTCTGGGCTGGACCCGTTACAGTGGGGCGTCTGCCCCTCGCTCAGCCCCCGCCAGCTCTGCTCTCTGCAGCTCCGGTGACGTTTCCCTGTTGCCGCCCACGGTCAGGTCCACGGTCAGATCCACAGTCGGGCCCTCGGTTGGGTCCACGGTTGGGTCCACGGTCGGGGTCCACAGTCGGGCCCTCGGTCGGGTCCACGGTCGGGGTCCACGGTCGGGCCCTTGGTTGGGTCCACAGTCGGGTCCTTGGTCAGGTCCATAGTCGGGGTCCACGGTCGGGTCCACAGTCGGGTCCACAGTCGGGCCCTCGGTCGGGTCCACAGTCGGGGTCCACGGTCGGGCCCTCAGTCGGGTCCTCGTCTTCTCTTGGTTTCACTTCACAGCCACATCTAACAGGTCGATTACGCTCCTTGAAATTCAGTTTCTACTTCACTGCTTGGGCCTTGCTCCCGGTTTTCCTTTTCCCTCTTGAGCTGGGGTCTCTCAGTCCCCTTTGCTGGTTCCTCATCTCCCCATGCTCTCGTGGAGCGCGTGAGGGCATCTGGTGCTCTGCTCTATGTACGCCCACCCTTCAAAGGTCCTCAGTGTGAAGAAAATGTCTGCATTTGTGTCTGTCGCCTCGATCTTTCCCGCAGGCTGCAGACTCCTGCAGCTGACTGCTTACGACACAGTTCTGTTTGCACGTGTCTAATAGGCATTTCAAACATCACCTGTCTGTGGGACCCCTCGAGGATGCTGATGTGTCTGTTTCCCCAGGTGCTCGTTTCTAGGGGACCCCTCCTAGGAGGCTGCTTCTGGGGGGCTTGCACAAGGGGGTGTATGTGTAATGGACCTTCTAGAGGCAGAGGGAGGGGAGAGAAGGCAGTCTGGGGCTGAAATTGCCTGATCTTAATCAATACTTAAAATGGCCACGGGGCGCTCATGGTTGTGTGGGGAGGGGCGCAGAGGGGTGTAGGGGGTGGGACGGAAAGGCAGATCATGGCCAAACCAAGAGCTGGTGATGCCTTTTCTGAGTGGATTTTGAGACGGTATCCTGTCCACTCTTTGATTATAAATTCAGGAATGCCAGAATAAGAATCATCTGCTTGCATTTAAAACAACAACAAAACCAACCAACCAGCCAACCAACCAAAGAAACCTGTACCACCCAAGAGGGAAATCCTGTTGTCCTCTTATCTCCAACCTGCTGGCTTCCACAGTCTTCCCATCTTTCCCATCTTGGTGAACAGCATTCCCTTCTTCCATGTACCAAGGACAACTTGTCTGGGGTCATTCTTCAGTTATCTTTCTGTTACCCCCCTTAGCAAATCCTGTAGGCACTACTTTCCACCTATGTTCAGAATCCAGTTCTTACCACCTGTCCTGTCTGGGTCTAAGCCGCCATGATTTTTTCCGCCTGGAATTAGTGACGTGTCCTTTTACGTGCCTTATCCCCCTCAGTGCTCAGGTCGTGTGGCTCCCCTTCCCATCTCTGTCAGACTGACAGCGAAGTCATCACTCTGCTGACCTGCAAGGGGTTATGCGACCCCCGCAGGACCTTCTGACCACATCCCCTCCTTTCTTCTTCACTTGCTCGCTCCCATCCTTGCTCTCTCCGTAGAGTCTCCGGTGGCTTCCTGGCACAGTGTTCGCATCAGCTGTTCCCTCCACCTGGAACTCCCTTTCATTTCCAGCCACAAACCCGTGTGGGTCGCTCCCTCTTCCTTCGGGTCTTCCTTCAAATGTCGCCTTTTCAGAGGGACTTCACTGACCCCCAGGTTCATGTTGAACACCTCCAACCCATTCTGCCTCCTCTTTCAACGTGATTAGTTCCTTAGCGTTTAGCGTCATCTCACGGACTGTTTTGCTCATCTTGTTTCTTGTCTCTCCTCTCTCCTGCTAGAGGGTAAGTTCCAAGAGGCCAGAGGTCTCTGGTCTGCTCACTGCTTATTCCCAGACCCCGGACATACGTTGTTTCATGGTAGAGCCTTATAAATATTTGTTAAGCAGAAGAATGACTATTTCTTTTTTTTTTTCTTTTTTTAAGATTTTATTTAGTTATATGAGAGAGAGCACAAGCAGGGGGAGCCACAGAGGGAGAGGGAGAAGCAGGCTTCCCACTGAGCAGGGGGCCTGGCCGATGTGGGGCTCGATCCCAGGACCCCGCTATCATGACCTGAGCTAAAGGCAGACGCTTCACTGACTGAGCCACACAGGCACTCCAAGAAAGACTATCCTTGCTGCATTTAAAAAAAAAAAAAAAAAAAAAAAAAAAAAAAAATATATATATATATATATATATATATATATATATATATAATTTATTTATTTGAAAGTGGGATCAAGCATGGGGTTAGAAGCAGAGGGAGAGGGAGACAAGCTGGCTCTGAGCTGAACACAGGTTCCGATGTGGGGCTCGATCTCACGACCCTGAGATCATGACCTAAGCCCAAACCAGGAGTCAGTGCTTAACTGCCTGAGCCACCTAGGTGCCCTCCCCTTGGTGCATTCTTTTAGCTTAAAGTTATGGTAAATCTTTTTGCCACAAATCTCTAATAAAGCCAACTATTTTATTTCGTGTTTCCTCTGAAGTGTATTTACTACATGTGTTACACTGATTTAAGACTATAATAGCAGGAAAGGCAGAGAATGCAAATAGAGCTCCGACAGGTGCTCACGCCGTTTCATTTATGGGAGTCCCATTCGTGCTGCAGGGTCTCTCCGTACATTTGGAAATGTGTCCATTTATTTATTTATGTGTTTCCTGCCTGATAACAGAAGCAAAACAAAAACAGTTAAAAAGGGACTGATTGGAAATGGGGTGCTGTAAGGGTGTTGCAGTCTAAGGCGCTGTTTCGAATGCTGGCTGGTTTGAGTAGAATGTACGTGGTTTATGTGACTGTTCTCCTTTCTAAGAAGCACTGCACAGAAGCCTGCCCTGTTGTGTTTAGTACTTTAGTTCTGCCTCCCTTGTTTGGGCCATAGGGTCTCTAGCCCTCCAGCTGGGAGCTGATTTATATTCTAAGGCCAAAAAGCTATTGAGTGTTTGGCAACTTCCTTGATTCAGGTCAAATTAATCATTCAACCATTTGGTATTTTACTAGAAGTCCACTGATTCTCTGCCCTCTTCCTTGTTGCAGAGGCTAGAGACTGTTCTGGACCCTTCAGGTTTCTCTTAGTCACTCAGTCCACCAGCGTGAAGATTTAGGGCAAGATTGATTGATTGATGTTTTCTTTATTTATTTGAGAGAGAAAGAGAGAGAGAGCAAAGCAAGGAGAGCAGCAGGCAGAGGGAGCTGGAGAAGCAGGCTCCCCACCTAGGAGGGAGCTGGACCTGGGACTCGATCCCAGGACCCTGGGTCATGACCTAAGCCAAAGGCAGACGCTTAACCAACTGAGCCACCCAGGCGCCCCTCAGGGCAAATTTTAAAAAACGCTTCATGGGGCAGCTATCTGACTAAGTGGTGGAGTGTGTGACTCCTGATCTTGGGGTTGTAAGTTGGGTGTAGATAGAGATGGCTCAAAAGTCTTAAACACACACACACACACACACACACACACACACACACACATTTTAGAAGTGAATATACTTTAAAGATTTTATTTATTTATTTGACAGACAGAGATCACAAGTAGGCAGAGAGGCAGGCAGAGAGAGAGGAAGGGAAGCAGGCTCCCTGCTGAGCAGAGAGCCTGATGTGGGGCTCAATCCCAGGACCCTGAGATCATGACCTGAGCCGAAGGCAGAGGCTTTAACCCACTGAGCCACCCAGGTGCCCCAGAAGTGAATATACTTTAAAATTAACATTTTCTGGGGGTACAATTCAAAAATTTTTTAACATTTTATTTTACAATTATTTTGGGTTTGTGGAAGCTCAGAACATTCCCATGGGCCCTTTCCTTGACTTTCCCTGTTGTCAGCAGCTCACTTAACTGGGGTGAATTTACCAAAACCAAGAAATTAGCACTAGTGCAGTAATGTTAATGAGACCAGATTTTATTTGGATTTTTACTTGTTTTTCCATGACTGTCCTTTTTTGAATTCCAGGATCCAGTCCAGGATACACGTTTCATTTGGTCGTTAGTCCTCTACTCACCTGCAGTCAACAGTGACCTTTTTGCAGATGGAGAAAGGGGGTTAAGTTAATGCTGTCTTGATGTCATGACAATGTATGGGTTTAAAGCTGCTGGAATGTTGGGGTGGGTGGGACTTTGGAGATGCTCTGATCTGGGGGCTCTGGGGTGGCCCCGTAGGCTGAGTTTGGCAAACACAGCGTTGGAAGTAGGATTTGAATTAGCTGTCAAAAAGTAACAATTAGATTTTCCAGGAAAAAAAAAGAATCTATATTTTTGGCTTCTCTTTAAGAAATCGGCAGGCCCTGCTGCCCCAGGTCTGTTCGTTCGCTGGGAGGATCCCGTGGCCCAAGGAGGTGCTGTCTCTTCTCTTTGAGCAGGTGTGTCCCGGTTCGCATCCGATCATGCCCCTCACCTTCTAGACACAGGTGCCCCGGTTGGGGGCGGAGTGCCGAGGCCAGCCTGGCTTTGCTCTGCACAGACACTGGCAGACAGAGGGTGCAGGAGCTCCGTCCCCCTGCTTGTCCCCGTGTGTCTTTGCTGTCCCACCCACACCGGGGTCTGCCACACAGTTCCCCAAAATGGCATCTGGTTTGCAGTTACTTCCCGTTCCACTGCACGTGCTTCTCTAAAACAGCCCATGAGTTGCTCACTGGAGAGCCAGATTCATAGCTTCTCTTAAGAAATCGGATCCTGTGGGGCTGCGCTCCCACCTGCAGGGTCTCCTGCCATCCCCTTGGATGGGCACTGGCTCCTCCCACCCCGTAAGCCCACTCATGGGGCTGGTCCCTGAGGGTTTTGGTTCGAAGTGCTGCCCGAGGTCAGTAGGTTGGGGGTCAGGGAGCCCCAGTGTTTCCATCCTGTGTTTCTTTCTTTCTTTCTTTCTTTCTTTCTTTTTTTTTTTTTAAAGATTTTATTTATTTATTTGACAGACGGAGATCACAGGTAGGCAGAGAGGCAGGCAGAGAGAGCGAGGAGGAAGCAGGCTCCCCGCTGAGCAGAGAGCTGGATGCGGGGCTCCATCCCAGGACCCTGAGATCATGACCTGAGCCAAAGACAGAGGCGTAACCCACTGAGCCACCCAGGCACCCCTGTCCTGTGTTTCTTGATATTGTTCTTGACACGCAGTTACTGAAATATCTCCATGTTATGGAGGAAAAGGGACATCAGGACGGGAGCTTGTGACAGAATTAGAGGGGAGGGGGCGGAAAGTCCGCCATCCTGTCCTCTCTTCTGTGCCCCACCCTCAGCTCCTGGCCGTGCCGTCCATTCCCGTCTGCGTAACCTCGGGCTTGAGGATGGATGGGGTTCCGTGTGTTCCTCCACAGCTCAGAGCGCTGTATTTAGAGAATTACCTGGAAGTGATGACTTTCAGGTAGTCCCTGATCGGTATCCTTGTGATCTCATCCCAGGGAAGTGGGTAAGGGATAGTGATGAGAGGAGAGCACTCCCTTTCTGGATCATTGTAGGAACAGAGATCGATTATTAAAGGGGCGTTGGACATGTGTGGGACTCCAGGGTTCTAATGTGTGTGTGGCCAGCCTGGTCACTGCTGGTCATTCACAGTTGCTCAGCCCTTGAAATGTGCTGGTCTGAGCTGAGGTGTGCTGTAAATGGAAAGAACATGCTGGATTTCAGAGGCTTGCTACACAAGAAAGAGTGTGAAATGTCTCACTAATAATTTTCATGTTGGGGGCGCCTGGGGGGCTCCGTCATTTAAGCATCTGCCTTCAGCTCAGGTCATGATCTCAGGGTCCTGGGATCAAGCCCCACGTTCAGCTCCCTGCTGGGCGGGGAGCCTGTTTCTCCCTCTCCCCCTCCCCCCACCACCACCACTTGTGTTAGCACACACGTGCTCTCTCTCCCCCTCTCAAATAAATAAATATAATTTTCATGTTGGTTACATGCTTAATGGATAATGTTTTGGATATATTTGGTTAAGTAAAATAACTTCTTAAAGTTGCTTCCGTCTTCGTTTTCTTAACTCTTTAAAAATATGGCCACAAGAAAATTCAAGCCGACATAATTCATCTCTTTCCATTGGACAGAGCCGCTCTGGACTCTGCTGGATTTGATGGTGAAAAAGGGCATGCTGCCTGTTTTCCAGGCCTTGCTGAGAACAAATGTGACAGACCATGAGTGGTGAATTGTTTTTACAGCCCTTGGCTTTAATCAAGTTTATGCTTCGTTCACGTATGATACTGTTGCATTAGTGGCACGGCAGTGTAATCCAAGATCCTCTCATCGACTTTGGGGTCACTTAATTTTCCTCCCTGAGCCTCAGATCCCTGCCCTGTAAGATAGGGACAGTGGCAATCCACAGTATTGACTGAAGACTGGGGAGAGTAACATGTGAAAGGTCCAGTGTTATATTGACAACATACTCTGAGTACAGTAAATTATGTTTACTTTTAATTATCATTCCTGGTAGTAGGAAAAAAATATCATGGGTTGCTTCTGTGTGTGAGGAATAAGGCTGCCCAAAAATGTCAGATGAAGGCACCTCTGCTTTGTGACATGATGCTTTCTGCTAGAAAACATGCATAAATGGGTTTTCTTTTCTATTAACTACTTGGGAATACATGACATGGATCATTATTCCCAGCACCTCAGTCTTTTCTGTTGTTGGGACTCAGTAATGATGGAAACCCAGCAGTGGATTAAATGACAGGCTGTTTTGGAAGATACTTGACCCCCTGACTGTTGGCAGATGCTGAAAATGTGTCGGGGGGACAGTGTGACGTAGTCTGTCTGTTTCTGCAGGGATGATCCCAGGGAATGACACCTGGCCGGGGGAGGACGAGCCCACGACCCAGAACCCTGCTGTGGGAAGGTCTGGCCTGCTCTTCGGCCCGTCCCTTTGTGGTTTTCAGGCACACACAGGGGGCACTTTGTGATTGATTGATTGATTGATTGATTGATTTTTAAGGTAACTCTAAGTATTCCATGTCTTCAAGCCATGCCATGTGCCTTGAGAAACTTACCCAACTAAGCAGGTAATGAATGTGTGTAACCCTAGGGAGCATCTGTACGGAATTCAAGTGGCTGGAGAAACCCTGAGTGAGGACAGGGCACCAGGAACAGTTGGTAGTTTAGTGGGTCTTTCTTCCTTTTCCTTTGGTCATAAAGAAATCACAACCCAGAAGCTAGGAGTTTGAGACAGGTAAGACCGGCAGATAAGGATGCATAGATTGGAAATGTGTTTTGTTTTGTTTTTCTGAGAGCTTGTCTATTTTCCTCTTAAATGTATCAAAGACACTACATTCATTGTTCTCTGGCTGACACCCATGTCTCCTGTGCTGCAGCAAGAAGGCAAGTTTTGAATTTCCCACTTTAGGCAGTTGGACTTTGCTTGGCAGTGACTTTTCAAGCGACTACTAGAAGTCCTTTTTGCTCAAGTGCTTCTCCAGGAGCTATGGACAGGCTTATAACATGCAAATTCCTCGGCTAGGACATGTAGACCTGCTTTGCAAGCTAAAACTCCTTTGTAACGTGGAAGCTCTTGTTACGAACCTGGTCATGGCCAGTGGCCATGAAGTTCGCTGGAATCGCCCACGCAGCCCAGCCAGCCCTCCTGCCATCCCAGGTCGGTGCAGTTCTCACACTCCCCCCCCCCCCCCCCCCGCCCCGATCTCAGCCAGCGTCCCATGGCCATCAGGAGCCTGACTGCCCCCCTCACCACACATTCAGGTTGTTCTACTCAGGCTGCCGCAACCGCTGGAAGAGGAACGCTCTGATTTCTCACAGGTGGCCTCTCTTCTGAGTTGTTCTTGTGTTAAGTAATGTATCCTGTTATGATTATATAATAATAGTAGTGATCATAGAAACTAACACTCTATTGCTTCCTGTGAGCTGGATACTCCCATAGCTGATTTGTTCTCTTCTAGCCTCTCAGGCCTGGAGCACGGTGTTGGTATTGTCCCCATTATGCAGATGAGACAGCTGAGTGGTTTGCGGGTTCTCAGGCATGGGTCTGTGGGAACCTAGCTGAGTTGGAGAGCAGCTCCTGCTGGCTTCGTGAGCTCTGCTTCTGTTGTTTTCCTTCTCACCTGCCACACGTCGGAGTATCTCTACTCTTCACGCACAGGCTCTACCTCTAAAGTGACGTTTTCATTAAGGACTGAGGCGACTGTCTCGTGTGCTTTTATCTCTCCTGATCAGAGCCGACTGAAACATGTCTTGCCTGTCTCTACAGTTTAGCCCTTTACAATGTATTTTTTCCTGGTTATTCTTTGTGCATCAATCTCGAGGTTTCAGACTTTGTCAGTACTTCTGATGTGGGAGCATTTTGTATGCTTCTCTCGAATTTTCCAAAAACACTTGGTATTGTAGCAGCAGAGCTTGTTAGAAAACATGGAAGAAATAGGGATAGAGCCTTGGGGGCAGAAACCCTTGGTTGGCCGACTGGCCCCTCACTACCCTCTGCTGTATCCTATGGAGCAGAGATTAGTCTGCAAGTGCTTCTGTAATTAAGCGTTCATCTGGGATGTCTAGAGACGTTTGCGATGGTCATTGCTGCGGGTCGGGTGGGCTGCTGCTGGCGTCTGTGGGGAGAGGCCAGGGCTGCTGGTGGACATCTGTAATTCACACAACAGTCCTCCCAGTGAGGAATTACCTGGCTGCGCTGTTAGTAGGGCTGAGGCCGAGACTCCCGAGCCCAGGGACATCCGTACAGTGCATTCTAGCCCATTACACACCAGTGAAGGAACAGGGAGGTTTTCTGTGAAAGTTCTGTCTTTCTGATTCAGGAGCTGTCCCTTCCTGTGTTCAGGTGTTTTGCCTCCCACATGGTCTTGAACTTGTAGATAGGGCGTCCACCTTATGACTAGGGGCTAACAAGGTGAAGATCAAAATGAACATACTATGGATGGTGGAATGAAAAGATGAAAAGCGATTGGGTTTTCTCTTCTTTGTAGCCACGCGTGTTCCTAACTGAGTACCATAGGAACTCGACTGAGGAAGGACCTGAACCCAATGTCTCAGCTCATCAAGAAGCTCTACTCCATATTTCCTCTGCATTTCCGGGGACATAGTTCACTGCATAGGGAGGAGACTCTAATATCATTGCAGACTTTTAGTCATTTTAAAGTTCCCCTTACTCTGAGATCTGACCCCTGAAGTTTCCACGCATAGACCTAGTCTTAGGCTTGGCTGAAATTTAGCTCAGCAGACACTCTCCCACATCTCCAGAGATGTCCGTGGGAAGCCACCTTGATCAAGTTGGCAAGTCCGCTGACAGACAACCACTTACAAATATTCTGGAGGGGTGCAGATCTAGAACATAGTGCCTTCTCCTTGGACCAGAGTTCCAAGTGGCAGAGCTGTTCATAAGAGGGTGTCACCTCAAGGCCCTGAGCCCTGTGGGTTCTTACATAGAATTCAGAATTGGTGCAGATATCCTAGAGGTTCTCGTGTTATGGACTACATAGATGAGCCAACGAAGGAGCTTTCGATGGCCTGAGCGCCCCTATTCTGTTGTCCGTCATATGGACAAGATGCCAGGAATACTGCCTTCTGCTTCATTACCTTTGCTTTCTGTCTGGTCAGCAGATAAGTGCTTCAAAACCTTTCTGAGGAAACACCTCGACTTGTCTTTTTCTCCTTGGCTTTCTGTGCAATGTGGGATGCTGCTTTGGCTGACTACCTTTTTTTTTTTTTTTTTAATTTTTAAAAATTAGGGTAAAAACACATAACTTACCATACAAGCCACTTTTAAGTATACAGTTCAATGGTAACTATGTTCATGTTTTTGTGCAGTGGGCCTCTAGAATTTTTTCTAGAAGTTTCTAGAACTTTTGGGTTTGTTTGCTGACTATCTTTCCCGGTGGTGTGGGGTAAGACGTATGTTTACTGTATGCCTGTGCATTTACCATTTGCCCTGCTGCCTGTTGCCTCCTACAGAACACTTCTGAGGCGTCTAGTCCTGGGAGGAGGCTCTCCCGAGCAGACGTCCCCCTGCAACACTGCTGGGCCAGAGGCTCAGCGAGTACGCTCAAGTTGTCCTCGTCTTGACACATGAGGTGGGAGTCTGAGCAGACGTGGGGTTTGAAAAACCAGAGATTTGCTTTAATAAGATGTGTCAAGGGGCCAGCAAGTCTTCTTGGCTAATAGGATATAAGCCTCACCAAAGAACTCTGCTGAAAAGCTTCTCTGTTGAGTACCAGGTCCCGCATGGAACGATGGACAGGGTTGTTTTTCCTGGCACCTCTCCCTCCCCCAGATCCCATATGGTGGCTCCCTTAGTTCTCAGCACCTCCTGGCAGCCCCTGCTTTGTCTTGCTGGGGTGGAATCACAGGTGTCGGGTGCTGTTTAATTTTGAGTTGATGGGGCTTTCTGCTACTGGGCTCTCGTGGTTTCTTGACTTCATGAATTAGTCATCAGGCAGGCGCCCTGGCAGGCTCTGGTCTGTCCAGCTGACCTTTCTATGGAAGGATGCTCCTTGTGCATGTAGAAAGCGATGGTGGGAAAGGCTGGATTCTCTCCGGGGCCCTTCACAACCTTTTCTTCCCTTCCAACTCTTACCGGTGCAGGCGGCTTCACGCCTTACCGGGGAACATGGGATTCGGGTTCTCTCGGACTGGGCTGGAGGAGGCTGTGTTTTGAGACTGCAAATGCCGTAGAGCCTGCAGGAGTTGAAGAAAGTCAGTTATCGGATGACTTTTCCCCAGGAGGGCCGACCTCGAGAATAAAGGAAATTAAATTGGGTAATTGGGATTTCCTGGTTGAGGCGATACAGGCAGGTTCTGTTTCTTTTTAACAGCTGGGAAAGTGCATTGGAAATTTCAGTTTCACAAATAAGTAGCACAGAACTCAAAACAGTCTAAGAGCCCGTAGATATTCATGGTGTTACTGTTCTTGTTATTTAATGTTTACTGTGCCCACCCGGAGAAGCTTTTGCTTATTGTCCATCCTGAGCAGGGTTGAGTTCCCCAGGTCAAGGTAAAGAATGTGTAATTATGTGGTTAACGAAGTAAGTAGCTCCAAAAATGTCTTGAAGTTTGAATTGCTTTTCTAACAAGCAGGTGGCAGATGAAGTGAAGTCACAAGTGTTTCAACTTTGGTCACTACAGATGGGCTGATGTCATATAAGGGGCACATTGTTTTTGGTGGGAGGTTATAAATGCTTCACATTTCTAGGTGTGATCATCTCAGAGTTTGAAATCATACGCTTTGTGATTTATAGTGGCATGGGATGCATCGTTTCAGTTAAACTGAGTTTGATTTTGAGCTTTTCAGCCCCCAAACTTGGACGAACTTGTCCTATTCACTGATTCTGTCCATATCAGGGATATGAGAGATGTGTCCTCCATGCGTTAAAAACATTTTGTTTGGTAATAAAAAATATCAATTAAAAAAAAAACCTTAGCTAATCCAGTAGGCGAATTAACTATTTCTGAACTAAATGGTGAACAACACAACTTAGGTTGTGTTTTGCCTGTTGCTTTATTTTTTTTTTTCAAAGATTTTATTTATTTATTTGACAGACAGAGATCACAAGTAGGCAGAGAGGCAGGCAGAGAGAGAGGAAGAAGCAGGCTCCCTGCTGAGCAGAGAGCCCGATGTGGGGCTTGATCCCAGGACCCTGGGATCATGACCTGAGCCGAAAGCAGAAGCTTTAACCCACTGAGCCACCCAGGCGCCCCTTGCCTGTTGCTTTAAAAAGACATCAGCAGAGGGACGCCTGGGTGACTCAGTCATTAAGCATCTGCCTTCGGGGTCCTGGGATCGAGCTGGGCATGGGGCTCCCTGCTCAGAGGGGAGCCTGCTTCTACTCCCTCCCTCACTCCCCCTGCTTGTGTTCCCTGTCTCTCTATATCTGTCAAATTAAAAAAAAAAAAATCTTAAAAAAAAACAACATTAACAGACAGTATCATATTGGCTTTAATCTTTCTTCTATGGAATAAAAGGTGATGCCCTTTTGGGGGGAAGCGTTGCGGCTGTCTTGTACCTTTATTTCTGGTCCTATTTGATAGAAACAAAGGGAGAACAGGAAGGTAGGAGATGTGTGACTTTATTGTAAATGTGTAAAAATACACCGGGTTTTCTATTTGCTAGGGGTTAGCATACATGCTATAGGTAAATAAGAGTAAAAATTAGAAAATTAATGAATCAAATAACCTCCTACCTATGACATTTTTAAAATATTTACAAAGCATGTCCTAGCCAACACAAGGACAGTCTTACCATCCTAAGGATGTGCTGGGTCTCTGAAGGGAGGATACGTAGTCACGGGCTGCTTTTATGGGAATCCATAGCTTGTTCAAAGTTGGTCCCCTAGCAGACAGCGGTGGCCTGTACCATGTATGTCAGAGGAGTAATGCCGGGAAATGCATTGCAAAACAACGGGACATAGTGTATAATCAGTGTAAGAAATTTAATGACCCAAGAAGGGGCTCAAGGTGGAAACAGCAGTCATGGGCTCATCCCATACATTTCATACAGACAGATGCTGTGGCAATCTCTTAAGGGGGGGGGGCGTTTAAAAAAATTCTTTTTAAAGATTTTATTTACTTATTTGACAGAGACACAGCGAGAGAGGGAACACGGCAGAGGGGGTGGGAGAAGGAGAAGCAGACTCCCTGTGGAGCAGGGAGCCCGATGCGATGCGGGGCTCAATCCCGGGACCCTGGGATCATGACCTGAGCGGAAGGCAGCCACTTAACGACTGAGCCACCCAGTGTCGCAGGGGCCGTTTTATTATATGGCCGTCGCCAAGAATACTGATTGGTTTCCCGTTTGGAAACTAAACAGGAATGTATAATCATGCTATATTGATTAGTTTTGTGCCGTGTATGCATTTATTATTGGGATCATGGTTTGTCCTTTGCTGCCGGGATGAGCTTTGGGCACCTTGGTTACAGGCTTACTGGGTGTTACAGAGAGAGGCTTGCTCCCACTGGGCAGAGTCCCTGAGGGCTGCTGTGGCTGGGACCGCCCCGCCCCCCATGCCAGCCAGCAAGGGAAGCGGGAAGGACCTGGGCTCCGTGATGGGTGCTGACACCATTCTGGGCTGGGGCTTGTGGCCTGTCCCGTGCTGTCGGGGAGATGGGGTTTCAGGACAGGCTGCTTTCCAGACACACACCCCCCTTGACGGCTTCCCTGTGCTCACCAAGGCTCTTCTGCCCCATGGCTCGCACCTGCTGGCCCGTGCTCCCCTGTTCCTGGGTGGGCAGAAGCAGCTGCCGGGAAGCTGGCCCAGTGCTCAAGCCCAGGGATGCTCGGTGGAGCGGGACTCAGAGGCAGGCACCCAGCCTCTTGGCGGGGCCTCGCACTTCAGGCGTGTGGGTCTGTGTTTGGAATTGGATGATCCAGCAGGTTTTGAGCTCCACTGGCATACTAATCCCCCCCCCCCCCCCCCCATACTGGGATTGCCTTCCTGTGACTGCTGCACCAGAGAAAAGATGGGAATCCTTTCCTGCGCCTGCTCTGATGGGCACAGTGGGGGAACCAGGGAGCCAACCTGGAGCCTTTTTCTCCTCCTTTCTGAAGCCCCTGAGTCTGGCTTTCCCCTTAGGGGTATTTGGGCCAATTGCTACAGTGTTTCCCACTGCATAAATTAAAGTTTTGGCCAAGCCTGGCTGAAGAGTTGAGGTTTTTGTTTTTGTTTTTGTTGTTTTTACAAAACCAAAAACACTTTTTTTTTTAATTGAAAAAGTTTAAGTTGTTTTTGAGCATGGCATTATTGACCTTGATGAATTCAGGCCTCTGAAAGGAGCAGAAGGGAGAACTTTCCCTGGACTTTGGGAGGGTCTGTCCTGTGACAGATTCATCAGTGTCCAAATGGGGGCTCCTGGATAAGACGACATGTGGCCTCACTAAGGGCTGGGGGTTGAGGGGGGCTGGAGGGCCACAGTGCCATCGTTGTTTACTGGCTTCCCACTTCAGTTATTTTAAAAGTGGCCCAGCATTTAAAAGTCTATTAATAGAACACTAGATTAGGGACGAGAGTTTCTAGGCTTTCCCTCCTTCCATCCACACGAAGAGGAATTTAGGAAAGTCCCTGTTTCCAGTGTGCAGGAGCTGAGGAGGCTGAGAAGGAAGGCAAGAGACTCCCTCCCTTTGAAGGGAGGAACTGAGCATCTGGCAGCAGGTGTTGAGAACAGAAAAGGTACGCAGTCTCTTGTGAGAAAACTTACGTAGAGCATGAGGGGCTTTTCGGTTCTTTAGCCCACACTTAGAATTGTCCTCTGATTTTCTTCTCTCCAGCTTGTTTAGCCTGTGGGGGCCCTGAGTTCTGGAAACTCACCAGGATCTCTGCAAAACCATACACACTTTTTTTGGTGGTGTTATGTCGACTTCAACTCTTTTACCAGAAAATACATCTTTTTCCAAAATACTTGTATTTTTTCCCTCCATGTTATTTTCTGGGCCAACGAGAGAAGGCGGAGCTAGCCAAGGCAAAAAAAGGTTACCGTGGCCACCAGGAGACACGTGGTCCGGTGACACGGAGGGGGCCACTGAGGAGGGGGCCACTGAGAAAGCAGGGTGGAGGGACAGACAGACATCTGTCAGTGGATGTCCTCGTTCATGGGAAGTGTTGTGATTAGAGCCAGTCTTACTGAGGAAAGGATCGGCCCACCAGCCATGTTCCTGTGATGTTAGGAGGATTGACTGTAATGGAATATCCAAACCGTGGCTTCATTTTATTTCGTAACCTTGAAAGGCTGGAATGCTTGGGTTATGCTGAGGTTTTATCTGAAACCCTTTTTCGTTTTCAGACAGGTTGGAGATGTTCCCAAAATGCGTGATTGAGCCTTTGGAGTGGAAGGCTCAGTGAGTTTGCTTTATTATTGTTTAGTGATTGAGACTTTATTTTATTTTATTTTTTAGATTTTGATTTTTACTGCTATGTCAGGGGGGTTCATGATAAACTCTTCTAAATCTCTGCAAAGAAGATGGATGTAATTGAGCTAGTTTTGAAGTGTCTACTTTTCAAATACTTTGTGTTTTTTAAAAAAAATTCCTGATGTTTTCTCCCTCTCCTTGATTATTCTGATTCATTTCATTCCTTTAAAATTGTTTGGATTTCTTTCTTTTAATTTTCGAGCTAGTTCATGGTTCTTCAAGTTGGGGTATGAGTTACTCCTATAAACAGAAAATGTGTTATCATAAAGAAGTGTCTTTGGCTTTGATGGACCCGTGGATTAAGTGAAGCTTGATTTTTGAGAACTTGGGCTTCCCCTTGTTTCTCTTTCTCCCTCTGCTCTGTAGGAGGAAGGGTCTTTACCTTTTTCCCTCCCCCCATCCAAGCCTGATCTCAGAAAAGTCTGAGATTTGTAATTCATTTTTATATAACTTTAAGCTTAAGTCATCTTCATGATGTGACTTTTAATTTAACTCATCACCTCTCCCAGGAAAAATTATTGTAGTTAGCAGTTTTAACTTCTGTTTGGTCTGAAACACTCTGTATTCTGCTAGAGGACTTTCAAGGCCTATAGTTTTGAGTAGGGATTTTTTTTGGTCATGAACTTGTTCCTCCTGATGCTAGCCTGGTGGAAGCTGCTGTGTTAGTTGGGAGTGGCTGCCGCTCAGGAGGAGACACTGGCATCATGGGAAACCTTTGCCTCTGAAAGCTGGAGAAACTCTCAGAAACTTCCAGAAAAGGAGAACCTTCGTTTTCTCAACTAAGTGAGGTGCTTCCAAGAAACCATGAAGAGTCGTTTCTCCTGTGCCTGGGCTTGTCATCCTGCAACTGTACTTGCATCGAATCGATTTCCGCAAATGCATATGGAAGGCTAGCTCCCTGTCCAGCCACTGTAGCAGCTGGAGAAAAGCCATCCGTTTCCCTTGTCAAGGACACAGCGGATGGAGAAATGGGGTTGTTGTGAGTAGCTGACCCATATAGAATGACTTTTAAAATCCTAGGCCCTGGGCGTCTTTCTCCGGATGCCAATAGGTATAATAAAAACGATTTTGTGAACAAGTAAATTTGAGGAAAGACAGATTAAATGAAGTTGGATTAAATGAAGTTGAATAGGGGTTTTCTATTTAACTGGAGCTCCCAGAGGAAGACAGTATAATAGCACTTCCCAAATTTATTTGATCTTGTATGATTGATTGATTGATTTTTATTTTGTGGAGCATCTTAGGGAACTAGGATAACACTTTGGAAAATGCTGCTCTAGACCACTAAAGTATTTTCTCTCTCTTTCCATAGGACATACTGTATGTGCATCCATTACTCAGAAACAGACTAAATGTTCTTTGCATATTGTGGTAAATGGATTCCTGTAAATTTCTCCATCGGTTATATAAAGAGTGTACATATTTTACTTGGATATTGGTGAGGTGGGTTTTTTTTTTTTTTTAAGATTTTATTTGTTTATTTGAGAGAGAGAGAGATTGAAAGAATGAGTTGGGAGAGGGACAGAGGGAGAAGCAGACTCTCCACGGGGGAGGGAGCCTGACGCGGGGCTCAATCCCAGGATCCTGGGATCATGACCTGAGCCCAAGGTAGATGCTTCACTGACTGAGCCACCCAGGTACCCTTGGTGAGGTTTTAAGGGGCTGGGGTCCAAAGATGATGGAGGTGATGACCAGCGTAGCAACAAACCCTGACATAGCATGCTCGCTCGGGCCCAGCGCTCAGCATTTCCTCTCTGTTGGAAAGTGAGGGGGAGGGAGTCACAGTTCCGGTTCGTAGGTAACGGGATAACTTGCCCAGTAGGCCACTTATGGAGTGTTCGTAATATGCCAGGCATTTTTCTTTTTTGAGTGATGAGCTTTAAAAAGCACTTATCTGGGGTGCCTGGGTGGCTCAGTGGGTTAAAGCCTCTGCCTTCGGCTCAGGTCATGATCCCAGGGTCCTGGGATCGAGCCCCGCATCGGGCTCTCTGCTCAGTATGGAGCCTGCTTCCTCCTCTCTCTCTCTCTGCCTGCCTCTCTGCCTACTTGTGATCTCTGTCTGTCAAATAAATTAATAAAACCTTAAAAAAAGAAAAAGCACTTATCTGAGGTCATTGTAGATCCCTTGATGCGGTTTCCTCCAAGGACAGGCAGCGTTGCATAACAGTATTACACTATCACAATCAAGAAATTAACACCAATACAGTCATCAACTTTATTTAAATGGCATAGGTTTTTGCACGTACTCGTGCATGTGTTTGTGTGTGTGTTCTATGCTCTTTTATCACGTGAAGATTCATGTGACCGCCCTGGCAGGCAGGGTGCAGAACAGTTCCACGGTGAGGCTCCTTCACGGTAGCTTTTCATAATCCTAGCCAGCGCTCTCCCTAGCCCCTGCCCCCAGCTTCTGACAAGCACCGGCCTGTTCTCTGTCTCTCTAACTTTGTCATTTCAAGCGTGTTCTCTGAATGGAGTCACACGGAGTTACGTTTTTTTTTTTTTTAAGATTTTTTTTTTTTTTTGTATTTATCTGACAGACAGATCACAAGTAGGCAGAGAGGCAGGCAGAGAGAGACAGGAGGAGGCAGGCTCCCCGCTGAGCAGAGAGCCCGATGCGGGACTTGATCCCAGGACCCTGTGATCATGACCTGAGCCGAAGGCAGAGGCTTTAACCACTGAGCCACCCAGGCGCCCCCGGAGTTATGTTTTGAGGTTGATCTTTTCACATGCCGGCCACTTTGAATCCACTGATTCCCGTCTTTGCAACAATCTTACAACGTAGGGATTATGACCTCTCTTTTGTAGATGAAGAAGCAAAGCTTCTGAAAGCAGAAGTGGCCCACCCAGGCTGCATTACCAGGCCTATGGAGGGGGGTGTGGGGTGTGTGTGTGTGGGGGGGGCAGACGCACCTGACTCTCAGCCTTGGCACTCTGGCCTTGACCTTCCTCTGGGTTCTAGAGATTCATGTTCTGTTTTCTGCCATACACAGTTCTCCCTTTCTTTTTCCCATGTATTCCGAATAAGGATTTTTATGCCTTTTACCCCCTTTTCTTGAAAAAATCTTAAGTTTGAAGAAAGAATATTGGATCACATTGTTATTTCATAAGGGCAGAGATGAGGTCTTTTGTCCTTCCAGCTCTTTTTTGGGCTCATGACCATTTTCACAGTTCCCAGGGCTCACCTGAGCACGGATGGTGAGGACAGTCATGGCGTGGGGGGTGAAGGTAGAGCTCCTCGCAGACCATATACAGGCATCTGTGACTTACAGCATATCTAAGTGTTGTACTTGCCCTCTAGCTTTGGTTGCTGTGGTGCTAAAGGTACTCCCGAAGCCCTTGGGATGTAACTTACCTCAAACAAGAAGCTGTCAGGGCACTTAGGGTTGGTGGGAAAGCAGAACATCTGGGTGTCTCTGAGTCACAGGAGTCTCAGATGTTACATATGCAACAGAAAGCTACTTCCCTACTGGAAACAGTGTAGTTTTTCAGTATCTCTCTGTGGGATACAGTTTTTAACACATTTATGAAACAATTAACCAAATGTAGATTTCTGTTGATCACTGACACCCCCTCCCCCCACATGCCTCTCTTTCAGGATCTTTGAGCTAGCGCTTCCTCTTTGCCAAGATTTCCACCTGGCATGGCTCCCTCCCTCACCTTCTTTAGGTGTTCCCATGTTCCCTTCTCCTTGTAGTCTTCCCTTATATTTAAAATTGCAACCCCCACCTATTCTCTTTACCTGCTTTAATTTCTCTTCATCACACTTTGATCAGCGTTGACCATGCCCTGTGTCTCATATATGTGACCGTGCATCATATTCCCTTTGGTAGCATGTAAGCCTTCGGGAGAGCAGGAATTTTTGTCTGTGTAGTTAATTGCTGTATCCTCAGCATCTCTGGGTACAGAGGGCCTGACACGTATTTGATAATGGATATTACTCAAATAAGTCTGTGTTTTCATGAGTAAAGATTTGTTTGAATTAAGTTGTAGGACACAATAGAATAATCATGTCTCGGCAGGTCAGCTCCTGATTTAAAAATGTGGAGGCAGTGGAGTACAAAAGTACTTTATTCTTGCCTATGCAGAACGTGTTTCTAGAAGTGACTTTTTCTGTTGGGCAGTGATTGACTTTGGGGGATGTAAAGGAAATTAACCAGCAGATCTAGGTAATTGAACCTTGCAAACTAGCCTAGAAATGTTTATCCTTCTGCCAAATTGAAGCATGAGTTCAGTGTTTGCATAGCCACCTGTGTAATTACTCACATTAGCATTCCAGCGTGTATGTGCTGAGCTACACTCTTCAATTTTGCAATAAAAATATTTTCACGTGTTGGCTGCTACTGTGAAAATTGGTTTTCTTCAGACGTTCGGGAAGCTTGTGCCACTGTTTTGACTTGGGAGGCGTGGTCTAGTGCTGCCTACCGTTGATTTTCTTGGTGATGGACATAAATTTTTGGTTTCAGTTTTTCTTTTTTTTGAGCTATTTTTGTGAGGGCTGGGAATGGAAAAGGAAAGAAATACTGCTCTGAGGGTACTTTGGGTAAATATATACTCTGGCTGAAGAAATGCCGTGTTGCCTGTACACATTACAGGGTTGGGATGGGAGCGGCCAAGCCAGGTGAAGGTCTGATCTCCTTGGGACTTGTGGTTTGGGAGTAGTGTGCTGGGTGCTGTGGTTGGAAAAGGCCTCCCCAAGGCAGGGTCAACACCCATCCTCCTCCCAGTGCCCGAGGGCTCCCCGGTACTGGTAAGGTGGTTGTGTGGACTCCTCCTGTTCCTTGGTCCCAAATGAATTAAGGAAGCCGGGAAGATAGAGCATGGAAGGGAAAGAGTTAAGGGAGGACATTCATGCGCCAAGAAAGGAGTTCAGCAGCAGAGTCCCAGTGCTCCTGGAACACCTTCTCTGTTCTCTCTGTTCATAATATTGCTAAACTTGAATGACTGATAGAGGTCACACAGCACGTCTTTATTTTCCGAGGGTAGTCAGCTGGCTGTCCTTCTCCCGAGGGAAATAAGCTCTGAGGAGTTCCTGATTTTACACTTTTCCATTTCTTGAAATAATTTCCATGACCCTGCCCTAGAAAAAGTGGGCAGCTACGGAGAGGAGGTGGAGACAGAATTATAAAGCCATTTGGGTTAAATTAGCTCAGTCCATCGCTCTGAGAACTCAGTGAGCAGACTGCTAACACCTCCCAATAAGCCCAGCGGCTTACAGATCAGTGTTTTCCAGAAAAACCCAAGGTGGGTGGTCAGTGTAGGGAGACAGAACGCACATGACCTGAGGGTCTCACAGAACACCAGATGCAAACAGATACGGCGCAGCCAACAACGTGATGGCCATCCGCTTGGTCGTTCTGTGGATCTCCTAGAAAGTTTAAGTCCTGTGGTCTGTACTCAGCCTTCTGCCTGCTGTTCAGAAGTGGTTGAAATGTCCAGCTGTGGAATTAGTGTGGTTTTTGTACGTCCACAACCTTGCTTATGTATAGCGTCATCCCTTGTCCCCCCAAATGCATGTTTTTTGACCAGAATTTGGAATCGGTTAAAAATCCGTCCTGTTGACCGATGCGTTCTGTAGAATGGTGCTGTTACGAGTTTACGGTGAGGAATCACAGTGAAGCATTTCCATCAGGAGGGTTTCCTTTATGTTGTTTTAGCAAGAAAATTTTCCTGTGGCCCCCTGTGCCGGTTATTCTGGCTGAATTAGAAAACCCATCTGGGATGAGGTGGTGCGTTCCTTCTATTTTTGGCGTCAGTGGGGAGTTCAAGTAAATAGGTTTATCTGAGTTTTGGGGAATCTCTTCTTAGACTCAAATTACTAAGTCTGGTGTCTACCTAGGTCTTCATTAAAGGCTGGATTTAACTATTGGGCGGATCTGTGTTGGACCCTGTTCTAGGGAATGTTTCTTGGAAGTCCCAGAGAGGGACTCATTACAATCCGGTTCTCCTGCTAACGCGGCCCCGGGCATGGACACCATGAGGACAAGGCTGAGTGTCTCCAGCTTTGGTTTTACTCGCGGCCCATTGATTGTTCCTGCAGCCTTCCTCACTATTGAATATAGTGCTTTATTTTAATTTTGATTTTTTTTCCCCCGAGTTATTTCAGAAATTGCCACAGCTGCTTCTCGGTTAAGCAGATGCTCGGACCTCCTGGGCTTGCCCTGTCCGCTGCCGCGTGTTTGTAACGCCACAGCTGTCTGGGTGTGGCTTCTTCCCCCACTGCTCACCCATTTCCATCTGCCACCTCTCACGACGTCCTCACTGCTCTGCTCTGAGAGGGCAGATTCCCAAAAGGGGCTGCCGACTTCCTGTCCTCACGGGGGCTGGGCCTTCTGTTCAGAGTACCTGCTTTTAGCGGGAGAATGTTGCTTGCCTGGGACTCCAAGGGGCTCGCTTTGTTTCCTAGGTGTGGCTTCTCCCCCTAGTCTGGGGAACTCTTGCAAAGACACAGAAAGCTGCTTTCAGGTGAAGCAGGTGTGGTTCCCCCTCCCACTCACCTTGTTTTTATTTCATTTTTTTATTTTTTTAAAGATTTTATTTATTTATTTGACAGACAGAGATCACAAGCAGGCAGAGAGGCAGGCAGAGAGAGAGGAAGGGAAGCAGCCTCCCTGCTGAGCAGAGAGCCCGATGCGGGGCTCGATCCCAGGACCCTGAGATCATGACCTGAGCCGAAGGCAGAGGCTTAACCCACTGAGCCACCCAGGCACCCCACTCACCTTGTTTTTAAAGCTCAGATTCATACCTGAAAGGAGGACGTTGTGGTGAAGCCTTCCGTGGATGAATGGTGCTTCCTTTGGATGCCCTTTGTCCTCACTGAGTTTCTCTCTGGTCCTGGATGTTTTCCACGGGGTCATATCCGCAGGGAGCAGTTCCTCCTTGCTACCTCTCGTAGAGCCCGCAGACTCTCTGCAGTGCTCCAGCTGTGACAGCATACAAACAAGCATCTTAAGCTGAGCATAAAATGCCAAGTTTCCATCTCGTTGCCAACCTCATTAGAAAACAGTGGTAAAGTACGGATGCATTTGATTTCATCATGCATATAATTAAACATTTGAAGCCAGTGCAATAGGGGACCTTCCTTGATGCTTTTCTGTGGGTGGATGTTCCATCTCGAGGTGGGAATCTGAGTGCGTCTGGTTCACCCGATCCTTCATGTTTTCTGGGTCGGAGGAGAGAAGTGTGTGCGCTCTGACCAGAGCTGCGAGGTTTTTTCTCATTTTTTTCTCACGTGTGTGGCAGTGGACCTGCCCTGTGTTTCCCTCGTTGTGCTCACGGCCAAGGGCATGCGGCCTGATGGTGGGTTTTGTCATCTGGCCCGGCTGTTAAAAAGAAGGCCGGGAAATAGCTGTAACCCTGTGCTTCGCTGGGGGACAGGCGCACCGTCGTGCATTTTGCACCATCCAGACGGAGTTTTCCGGCCGCTGTGTCTGGGCGCGGTGATGGAGCATCGCTCTGCAGACCCCCCACCCCCCCACCCTGCGGGCCATTCTGAGGGAGGAACCGGAACGATGGAAGGGCCAGCCCAGAGAGCAACCAGAGTTTGGGGGCTGTTTCTGTTCACTGAAGAAGTTTGGGAGCCTAGCTTCTGGGTGAGAGGTAGGCTTCATAGAAGGACAGACTCCAGCCAGAATCCCGGCTCAGACGCTTTCCAGCCGTTCGGTCTCCCGCAGATTCAGCCTGTTTGTCTCTGCTTCCTCATCTGTAGCGTGGGAAGCGCTGATAAGCACCCCCGCCCAGGACTGTTCAGAGAACTCAACAAGATGATGCCTATGAAGCATTGAGGACGAAGCATTGAGGACGGGCCTGGCGCACTAAATGCTGTTTGTTGTTAGTGTCGTTATTGGCTTGGGTGCTAGAAAAAGGTATTGCGTGTGTTCTGCCTTCCAGAAGCTTATGGTCCAGTGGGGGCTGTGGGACACACACAGAGGTTTAGAAAGGAGAGGGGGGATGTGACCCTGCTGTGATCTGGCAGGGAGACACTTTATGGAAAAGTCATGCAGCATGGTGGCCCCCAAGCCGGCTCCCGAGGCCCGGTCCCCAGGATGGTCTCTGTGAAGGGGTCCCTCTGTGGTGTCGTCTGCTTGGCATTTTGAATGGGACCTTGAAGGACAGGTGGAATGTGGGTAGATGGAAGAGGGATGAGGGGGGACCGGGTAGGAATAAACCTTCTTTCAGAGGACGGCTGGCCGAGGAGATGGGGAGGCAGGCTGGAAGGCTTCAGGGGTCTCCCGGGCTTGGCTTCTTCCCAGTCGCTACAAGCTGGGTGGAGTGAACCTTCTGGTGTGGTGGGTGCAGGTCTGGGTGAAATGCCTCTGTTCCCTCCATATTGTCTTTGAGTCTCCTTTGCGGAAGGCTGGGGTTGGCATATTACCGAAAGGGTCCTTCTCTCTCATGGTCTTCTACTCTGGATCAGTCAACCCAGAGAACCTTGTTCTCTCTGCCAGTTTGTTCTTTTTCATTGAAACTGCACAGACCCCATTTTGTTCAATCACATGTACTCAGTATGTGGCGAGATCAAGATTTGGTGTGGCCTTCGGCCCTGGTTTAGTCCATATAGCCTTAATTTCTTTTTAATTATGCAATTTTTTTTCTTAACTCTGTGGAATTAATTCTGTTCTTTCAGGGATCTAAATGCTTTAAGTATCTAAATGCTTTACGTATATCACGACATATACTAAGTTTTCCTTGTAGTTGGACTTTTCTTAGTTTTATTGAGGCATGTCTTTGGTAGATTTCGATTTTGCGGATCGAAAGAAGACCACGGTGACCCAAAGTAAAAAGTGTGTTCAGTTAGCTTGAGGTCAGTAAATCGTCCGAGTTATTTTATAAAACATATTTTAGTAGCTATTGAGTATTCCATGATGCTCTAAAGCAGAGGTCAACAAACCTTTTCTGTAAAATGCTATCTAGCCCTTAAATACTCAATTCTGCCTTTGTGGTGTGTGAAAACAAGCCATCGGCAATAGATGGCCGTGGCCGTTTTGCAACAGAACTTTATTTAGGAGCAGAGATAGTGGGGCAGCTTTGGGTCTCTGAAGTAGTCTGCGAAGTCCTGCCCTAAAGAAAGAGACTGTGTTATATTGGGAAGGGAAGGAGGAAATTACAATGAGACAAACTACAACATTTCCAGATAATGAGCGCCACCAAAAGCTTAGAAAAAAAAATTTTGTTTCTATTGTTTGAATTAAATTTCCTGCTTAATAAGTAGTTCGTCAGTCATCCCTAAATACCGTTACAGGATTCTTTTTTTTACATCTAGGATCTAAGGTTCAAAACCAGCTGGTCTTTATCAGGCAACCATTTACCGAGCATTTTCTTTGTGCCAGGCACAAAGGCTTTGGAAATTCACGAATAATTTAGGCGTGCACCTTTTCCTTTTGGGAGCCACAGTCTAGACGGTATACTCATTGTTGCCAAATGTGGCTCATGTCTTGGACCACAGCAAATGTATGGCACAAGGTCCCAAGGAGCCGGCGTTCCAAAAGGGACTTTTTGGGGGTACACTTCTCTTTCCTCTCTACTTCAAAGGCATTTGGGACTTGGGTATTTTTGTTTCTCTTGAGTTGTGTATTGGAGTACACCTACTTGAGGAATTTAAAAGTGGTGAAAATATTTTGGTAACTTAGTTGCCAAAATTCTCAGTCTTGATGATTCAAAAAGTTACATGTTTTCCTGCCCTTTGTGGTGTTGACTCAGTCACCCTAATTCACTTTTTGAAGTTTTGTAAGTTCTCCCTACTAGATTCTGGACCAGCTCCGCCAGACTGCTGAGCATGCTTTCCTAGCAGTGTTGGAATGCACAGGTATGAGAGATTGTCCTATGTCTACAGCACTTCCAGAATATTCTCTGGACCAGAGCCATTCTGGCCCTTGCACATTGGGTGGAAATGTTGGGTAGTGAGGGGGCAGGCCATTCATGGAGGAGGGAGCTCACTAGTCTGAAGGGGTGTGGAATGGGAGCTCTGAGAGCCCACGTCGGGGGGGCCCGCCGAGCCCTGCGGGGGACTCTGACAGAGGAGGGCCTTGGGAGCCAAACAGACATTTAAGTGTGATGGGATCCAGCAGACACAGAAGGGCACTCCCTCAGTAGAGGAATGCCAGGAGAAAGCCAGGCTCTGGAACGACTGAGCCTTTGATCAACAGAATTCCCACGAACAGGGACAGAGAGGGAGGGAGAGAATACTGGGTTTCAAGACGAGACACATTTGGGCTCAGGTGATGTGGAAGAACCTTTGGAAGAAGGGGGGAGCTTTCACCTTTTTCTCCACGTAATTATTTAAAAAAAATCCCAAAGAACTGCTTTTGTGGCATTTATTGAGGGGAAAGGAAGTACTTTAGGTTGAGATGAGGGAAGAAAATTAAAAAGGAGAAATAACAAGCACATTTTTACAAATACAGTTGGCAGTGGTGACAGTGTGAGGGAGTGAATATGAAGGTGTGTAAGTGGCAGGCCATTTATGTATTTATATTTTTCTCTAGAAAAAGTATAGAGGAAAGACCTTCTCCCCCATCCCCTTGCTTCTTCTGAAGTAGTGACTTGCTTTGAAAAAGAGTCAATCCTACTTTGTCCCTTTGGGGTCTCGAAGGGTCAGCTGGTGCTATGAAGATGGGCTCGAACTAATGGTATCTGAGAGCATCGAGAACTGGTGTGGGTGGACAGGAAAAGCATCCTGTCCAGATAGCATCTGCCTATCTAAAGTATTTTGGAAATGAAAGACAGAAATAATGAATTCCAAAGGTGCGAGTAATTTCCACAAATACGTGGTGATTCATAGAGACGAGTGTCAATGGCGTCTGGTGACATCGACTGAGCCGCTGTGGAGCAGCAAGTGGGATGAAATCTGTGTTCAGATCTGGTCTTTTGTTGGTATCGCGCTGTTTTCCTTTCAACAAGATAATGCGGATAACCTCAAGTTCTTAACTTTTTAGATTACCTTAGAATGAAAGTCCTAAAGTAGGCAACTATGGCTTATGTTTTGTTTTGTTTCGTTTAACTTATTCTGGAAGATTCTTGAGAACAAATTATTAAGGGATATTTAAAATACCAACAAGAATAGAACAGCGTAATGAACCTCTCATCTACATTTTGTGTTTAAGAGAGAGACTTGGAGACTGACTGTTTTTAAGAAGTGAAGGCCGATTGTCCACAGCACAGTCTGGGGACAAAGCCTGAAGCTCTGGCACCTGAATTCTGCCAGCCCAGGGTGCCCTGGGTCCCGAGGCTTCCCACAGCTCTCTGTCCTGCAGGAAGGTGGGCTTGTGCCAGGGTGTTCCTCGCGGGTGGTCGAGGCTGCTGCGAGCCAGCCCCCATGCCCTCTGCATTGAGTGGACGGAAACCGTGTGTCTGCGCGACCGTGCCCGGGCATCCGGTTGCTTTTCCTTGGCACCAGCTGAAAATCCTCTCTGTCTTTGGATCTGCTTCGAGAATGTTCCCTCTGGAGCAGAGAATCCAAGAAGGCATAGCTATCACTTCCTCTCTCCCGGTTTTTTGGGTTATTCATACCTCATCGCCCTGAGAGATTTCAGGGACAGCCCAAGCAGGGACCGGCTTACGCAAGGAGTCTCAAGCCTGTCATCGTGGCCCGTAGCAGACAATGTTCTGTTACACGATCCAGTTCTGTTTGTCATCTTTTCCGAGGGGCAGGCCTGGTATCGTCATCCTCCAAAGCACAGCTGCCTGTGACCTTTCGGATGGACGTTGTGCTGTTTCTTTTTGTCCATCCAAAATCCAGTAGACATTTACTGATGCCCACCCCACACTGAGTGTTTTCCTAGGGGCTGGGGAGACGGTGGTTCACGGCAAGTGCGGGCAGGTGGACACCAGACTGTCCATAGCTGTGGGCTGCGTGCTTGTACCTCAGCCTGCGGACAGGCGCGGAGAAGTCCGCAGAGGGGGCGCCGCCGAGCATCTTGGGTAGGTTCGTGCTCTGAAAACATCCCTCCGCGGCTTGTGCCGTGTGGTTTTGGGGGGGGCGGGACTGGACACCGAGAGTAACAGGACAAGAATGCTGAGGTACACGACTCTTCCTTCTTGTACGGCATTGAGGAAGCATTTATTGAGCACCTACTGTGTGCCATGGCCCTGTTCTAGGCACTTGGAATGTGTGTTCACGTAGGAGAACAAAAGAGAGAAATAGTGATGAGATTTTGGGGGGGGGTGGGAGGAGGGATTATTAATACCAAATAAATTGCAGAGTTTACTGGTTAGAATCCTGCCCCACCTTTGAGGACATGCTTGTTTCTAGAGGAATACACTGATTGGGGATAATTGACCTTGGATTTTGGGTCAGCACTAACAGAGTTGGTCTCTTCCATGGTGCAGGTCAGTAAAGCTCTCGAGGTGTCAAAGATTGATGATTCGGGGCGCCTGGGTTGCGCAGTGGGTTAAAGCTTCTGCCTTCAGCTCAGGTCATGATCTCAGGGTCCTGGGATCGAGCCCTGCATCGGGCTCTCTGCTCAGTGGGGAGCCTGCTTCCTCCACTCCCTCTGCCTGCCTCTCTGCCTACTTGTGATCTCTCTCTCTCTGTGTCAAATAAATAAATAAAATCTTTAAAAAAAGAAAAAGATTAATGATTTCACTCTGTAGATCATTCCGGGCCTGGGACCCTCGTGTTTTTGCACACGAGCGCCTCTCCCAGAGAGAGGGGAGAGAAACTTCAGTCTCACTTGCCGCTTGTTAGCAGAGGTGGTAAAAAAGGTGATGAAACTAAGACTGCTTTGAAATTGGGTTGCATCCTGTCCATGGGCTTGTTCTCGTCTATAGTTTCTAACTTTCTCCCAAGTGTGGGTGACTCAGTGTCTGGATGTACCTGGTGGTACATTAGCCTTGGAAACCTGGTGTAGGCTGATAGCCCAGTAATGAAGCAGTCAGCTCACCAATCACAGTCATTATCTACAGCACCAAAGAGGTTACCGTGGTCTGATACAAAGACATGGGACTTATTTTGTTACTTATTTGATACTTATTTTTACTTGATCTTCACTGGTATAGTTTAAGAATAGGAACAAAATCGTAATGCAAACACCCCAGAACACTGGAGGGGTATTGAGTACCCACGTCACGGGGTTATTATGAGGATCTTATGACTTAATAAAAGCACAGCCTAGGCTCACTACGCAGATTAAGCATCGCATAAAGATTTCCCGTTATTACTGATTGAATTTTGAAAACTAATTGGAATTTGCACGAAACAAACAAGAGGTGAGAAATCCTGGTAGTACTAGATAATACGGTATTTGGCTGAGATGGTAAAACATATTGGAGCCTGTTTCGACTTCACCAGCGATACAGTCCGTGGGCAGACTAGTAATTTTAAATGCTTAGATTCTAGGAAAGTTAAGTGTTGGTAGTTGTAGCCTCAAGTTTGAAAAATACTTGTTATTAACTCGGAACAAGGCAAATATCATTTGGGCTGTGACTTTTTTCCCTCGGTCCCCAAAGAAATCGCAGTGAAGAGCATGTGCGGAGACATAAAAGTCCGTGACTGAGGAGACCGCCCCGTCTGTCGAGCACTGCTCACCATCCCTGTTTGGAGACAGTGAAACAATGTAAATCGTTCTGGATTTTCTGCAAGGGCTAAACTTCCTTCAGTGGGGGATAGATAAGCTCTCCAACAGCAACACATACTCTGCAATTCAGTAGCTTTTCAAGCCAGAATTTTTATAACTGCTTTTGGATTTGCAAATGCAGAATTCCAAATTCCTGCTTGGGGGCATCGTTTTCAATTTAGCCAGCCATTCCAGAGACCAAGATGCGCGGCTCCAAGTGGGTGAGGGACAGAAGCCTGTTTCTCAGCTGCCGTGCCTTCTCGTCTAGACGAGACAGCTCTGCCTTCTGGGTGGTGATGACCTTATAATGAACAGTGAAAGTATTTTCAGTATGAGAATGAGGCCTGGGGTGGGGGGCAGGCGGTCAACATCTGCATTGAATGATTGAATGAAAGGTGGCTGTGGGCCACCTCTCCTGGGGACTCATTGCTTCCTTGCCTCTGGCTGTGAGCTGGCGGATGGACTCCTCACGTTGGATATCTTTTGGAAGGAGAAGGGAACAACAGAGCTCTGAGTGAAGCAGTTCTTAAGGAAAAAAGGAAGGAAGGATGTTGAGCGGATAGGCACGTGAGAACATGTCCCCAGTGCCCGGGGCCTTCAGACCCAGCCTCGTCATGTGACTGGAGCATCACACCTACGGTGTGTCCCCAAGCGGCCCTGATGTCCCCGGGTTGGTAAGAGCGTTATACCTGGATATTTGGCACTGCTCTCTACAACTCCGGAAGAGGTAAGGCTGCAGACGATCGGAAGGCCCGTGTTCTTTTGGGAACACCTGTCCCAGGCGACACAGCTGGAGGGCTGTGATAGGGCTGAAGGCTCCGTGTTTTGTTAACACGGGCTGCTTCTACAGTGCTTAGCCCAGATGATGGCTTCATTCTTTTCTCACCTTGGGCCATGGGGTGCACTGCTTACTGGTGACAGGCACAGCTGCTGACACAGGGACACCCAGTCAGAGCAGAATTCAGCGGCTGCTGGCCGCTGCTGGGCTTCGGCTCCTCCCACTGCCGGGGAAACCCACGGGCCATGTTGGCAGATGATTGTCGGGCATTTCCAGTGCCTAGAAGTGTGTCCTGCACTGGCCTTCCCTACTGAAAATGCAGTGGTTAAAATTCATCTGGAGCCTCCTATGGACTCTGTGTTTATGCCGCACCCTCTTCCCCCTCCCCGGCCCAAGAGTCCCATGTTGAAGCCTTCATCCCAGTAGGATGTTGTTTGGAGGTGGGGCCTTGGAGACTGGAATCAGGTAATGCAGGTAAGGCCCTCATGATGGGATCAGCACCCTGACCTTCCGCCTGAGAAGAGACCAGAGAGCAAGCTTGCCATCTTTGTTTTGAGAGAAAGAGCGAGAAGGCATCCATCCGCAAGCCAGGAGGAAGGCCCTTACGAGGAATGGCATCGGCTGGCCCTTGATCTTGGACATCTAGCTCCGGAACTCTGAGAAACATTTGTTGGGTTAGCCACCCATCCCGTGGTATCTGTTACTGCAGCGCGGGCTCAGATAGGATCTGAGGCCAACTTTAAGAGAATCTGCCTGATAGTCTTCCCTTCAGTGTTTAAAAGCCATGGCACAGATCATCTTTAAGTCTTTAAAAAGGGTTAGAGGCTGAAGCCTGAAGTCAGCCAGGAAGGACTGGATCACTTTTCTTTGAAGTCTACAGTGGAGCCACTGCTGGAGTTGAGTATCGGTGTGTTTCATTCTAGAGGCTGTGAAACAGGAATAATGGTGCTGGGAACACTTGAGTCAGCATGTGGAGAGAAAAGGCAGTGAGTTCAGTGTCTGCCCCGTGATCAGAGCCAATTAAGCAGGGGGAAAGCAAGCAAACGCCAGTGTGGGCAGAAGCAGCAAAGCTTTCGTCCGCCCCGTTCTCAGGGTGCAGGACTCAGGATAATTACGAGGTATGCAGCCTAAGCGAACACAACCTGGGAATTAAGAATCAGCAAGCAGATCTCGGAGTTCTCTGCACAGGAGAACTGGCTCTCAGACCGGCCGGTGGTATCGCCCCGTGGGCTACGAAGCTGTCCATGCCGGGGTTAAGCCGATGACTGGCTTACAAGACTTTTCTGGTGGCCATTGCCTAGTTTACAAAAAAACAAAACAAAACAACCCAAAAAACAAAACAGCCTTAAAAATATTGCAGAAGTGAAGGAGTGCAAACGTAATACTTTCCAGCTCTACTGGGAACCTTTTCCTGAACCCGTCATTATGATTGGGCTCACTTTTGCTCTTCTGAGACCTCTTTCCAGTGCCGTGATGAGTGACTTCACCGATGTATGTGAGATTTGTCTCCAAGGAAGTCTCTGGACTCTGCCGGTTGTAAACATTGTCTGGCAACTTTTTAAAAGGGAGTTTTTCTGGACTCTTTACATTTCTTAAAGAAGCAACCTAGACCCGTCTTTCACGAGTCATGTTTCCTGGCTTTCACTCTTGGTGTGTTTTCAAACTTGTCAAAAAAGAGATTTCAGGGTTGGTTGTGTAACTGGATTTGAAGTAAGTATATCTGCCTAAAATAAATCTGATGGTTTACTCTATAAGAGGTATTTTAACTCATTTGCAGGTACCTGTTTGTGCTCTGCAGGGAACGCTGTATCTCAGTAATGTTCACTAATCATTGGCTGGTATCCACCAGTAATTCGTGTCTTCATATTAGGGGTAGGTGGCTGGTGGCATTTCCCAGACGGCGCTGCCCTTCACAGGTCATCTTTCCAGAGAACTTTGATAATTACCCTGCCGTGCTTGAATGCGGAGCCCAGCTCTGGACATGAAAGGGCAAAGAGCCACCACGCTGTCCATCCCAGCACGTCAGAGCGACGATGGAAACGGGAGGCAAGAGCTGGGAGCCCCAAGGCCTCCCCGTGCTGGGCCTCGGATTCCATCCCTCTTCCTTCTCACACAGCTGGCCCTGTGCTAGTAAGATCTTCCACAAGCTGATGGGTTGAGGTCGGTCTGGAATTTGACCCTTTCATGGACTTTTCAGGAATCATTAGAGCTTACTATTCAATACAATAGCCACTAGCCACATGTGGCTGTTTAAATTCAATAAATGAATTGTGATGAGTTTTAATTAAACATTATATTTACATTAAAAATTCCTCTGGTGCACTCACCACATTGCAAAGGCCCGAGGAGGCCCATGTGGCTAGCGGCTACCATATTGAATGATGCGGCGGGTTCTTCTGCACGTTGGCCTCTAGAGAGAGGCAGGGGCGTGCCGCAGTCTACACAGCTGTGCGGCGCAGAGTCAGGTGTTTGGACTCGTTTCCTGGTTGTTTTTTTCTGTATCATGCAGTCCTTCAATTTTGGGCATCACAGCTTGAACTTAAACTGGGGATATCCACATCCTTCTCTGGGAGAGACTCGATAATTAGAGCTAGAAATTCAGTCTTATCACCTAATTTTGGTTTTACCAATATTTGTGATTCATCGTTGGCAGTTTTGTATGAATGTGTGAGACCTCGCACGTGGCACGGTGCCATGTGTTGGGAACCCCGTTGTGTGTGACTCCCCTCGCAGAGGGCTATGTGGGGATCTGGAACCAGGCGGTAGAGGAGTTGGATGGGACTTCTGAAGGTATCTTAGTTCCCTTCTGCCCACATGTGTGTGGTATGCTTGACGAGGCTGTTGATTTTGAGAGAGCTTCTCCATAAATGAGTTGACTTCTTCCCATTGCTTCCCATCCATCTGGGGTTTTCTTCACATCAAGCTAAAGTGTTCTTTCCTTTCTACACATCGGTCCTCGTTAGCTCACAGACAAGGTTGGCTCCTGCTGCCATGTGCTGCCCCGTCAATATTTGATGACTTCTCCTGTTCAGTCTGTGTCTTCTCTCCTGTGTGCTCAGTAGACCTGCCTCCTTCTGCTGTTCCCCATGGCACGTGATTTGCAAACCTCTCACCGCTTTGTTTGCTTCTGCTAGACCGACCCAAGGGCATGGCTCAGAGCTGTGCTGGAGGTTCCATTGTTCATCTGAATGGAGGTCCTGCCTAGGTGAGCTTGGAAAACGTCAAGTCTTTCCAGAGGGGGAAAAATGTCTACTCTCATCCACGTGTATGAAAGACATTAACTTAGTTTCTTTGGTAAGAAGTAATATAGTTCTATATAGTAATAAATATGTATTACTTTTATAATAAAAATGTACAATTTTAATAAAAATAAAGCTTCTCTGTACAGTCACTATATTGGGTAGAATTTGGATGTCATGAGTGGAACAAAAAACCATGTTCCCAATCTCCCTCCCTCCCTCCCTCTCTCCTCCCTCCCATCCATCCACCCACCCACCTATCCAGCCAGCCAGCCAGCCAGCCACCCACCCATCCAGCCACCCATCTTTGTATGCTTGCTGTGTCAGAAACTGGGCCCTGGGGACACAGTGAGGAACACGAGAGTGATTTCTTCCATGAAGGGAGGCACTAAACAAGTGGTAGAGTCATTCCCGCAGAGGGAAAGATGCAGTAAAACCGTGTTTAATTCTCTGCGATGACACTTGTCAACTGCACGGTCCTTGGGTCTTTGAGTCTGCTCTTGTGTTTGAATTTCTGAAATGGGAATGATCTTTGGAGTACCTTTCTGATAGGATTGTTGTAAGACTCCAAATGTTTGAGCATGAAGGTGAGATTTCTGTAAAGATCATACCAGTATTGTTGTGCATTTCATTGTAGCTGAGTAACATTTGGGGGAGGTAGAGTTGACCATCTACCACGTTAACGTCCCTTTCTTTTTCACATATTTCTTCCCCCCCATGCATTTCTTTCACCATCTTATTATGACATTTTTCAAACAGAGAGAAAAGTTGAAGGAGTGAGCACCCACATACCACCTCCTGATTTCTGTCCTGTGCATTGTGCTGGGTCAGGCACCTGTCTACCCTTCTGCCATCATCCAGTGTTAATGAACTTGTAGTCACAGAGAAAGACGCATGATGGTTACGGTGATGACACACCATTCGCACACAGTGCCGCACTGCCAACTCACTGAATGTTCGTGATGGTCCCAGGAGACCAGTGCCGTCACTAATCTCCATTTTACAGAAGAGGAAACTGAGGCCTGCAAGTGGAATGTTCTGCTCCGTATCACCCCGCTGGTGAGGGGCAGAGTCAGAAAGCTGGTAATCACTCTGGTTAGGCCAGGTTTTTACATGCTTTCGAACTGTAGAACTAATAGAAAAGTGACTTGAGGTAACCCCCGGATTTGGTTGAAGCTTCTGCTTTGTGATGGGGACTGTGCCGAGAGCCGGACTTACCCCAGTCTCCTCGGAAGGACGGTGTTGTAATAGAAACAGCTTCACTGGAT
Organism: Enhydra lutris kenyoni; assembly: GCF_002288905.1. Taxonomy (NCBI): domain Eukaryota; kingdom Metazoa; phylum Chordata; class Mammalia; order Carnivora; family Mustelidae; genus Enhydra; species Enhydra lutris. The sequence goes on from NW_019154177.1 coordinate 3,403,934, forward strand.
AGTTAGAAATAAAGGGTTTCAGTGAAAAGTTACTCGACGTCTCTAATTTGACTTCAGAGGAAACTTTGCATATAGATAGTCACTTTCGTGGGGTGTTTGTGACAAGCTAAATGATTCCAGCAAAGAAGACACTACCTGTTGGGCAGCGTTTTACTGTTTGCAGATTTATTTCCTTTTGCTTTAGCAGAGGAGAGTAGTTTGGGGGAAGGTGTCAAGGATTGCTCCCTTTAAGCATAAAATATATTCTGACTAATGGTAGTTCTTAGATGATTTATGGCAAAGTGTATCTAATTATATTTCCCAAGGTGTTTTATCATTTTTTAAAAGATTTTATTATTTGAGAGAGAGCAAGAGAGAGCACAGTGGGGGGGCAGAGGGAGGGAGAGAAGCAGGCCTCCTGCTGAGCAGGGAGCCTGATGCAGGACTCCATCCCAAGACCCTGGGACCATGACCTGAGTCAAAGGCAGACGCTTAACCGATTGAGCCACCTAGGTGCCATCTTATCATTAAAGACAAATTCATTAAAAAAAAAAAAAAATGGTTGCTTCAGTATTTTTTCCTTTTTACCCTTTTCAACACTTTAGTCTGAATTTATTGGCACATCACCAAAAGTGCAAATGAAAACCTCAACTGGGGACCGTGAGCTCAGCCGGATGGCCATGTTTCTGTGTATTACTGCCTCCGAGTCTTATGCATTGTTCGGCTGGGTGGGGTGGGGAGCTCACCAGGCAGGGAATCCAGGACGGAGAAACAGGAGGCTGCCATGACACCCTTAGTCAATGGGTTGAATGACAGTAAAAAAGTCAAGAAGAAAAGCATCCTCTGTGATAAATGGTTAGTCCCACTGAAGATTTTGGAAACTTCTCGCTCCAGGCTCATTGACTTCTTTGAGCAGGAAAAGGCTTTTTAGATAATAATTAAAAAAAAAAAAAAAAAAGAATCCAAGTCAAAATAAACTATTTTCACTTGACCCTCCTTGTAGCCATTCCTTGATCAATATCTCCATGAAGATGCTTAAAGGATACCTCTTCTAGCAGAAAAATGAGATAATGTGAGGGAGTTTTCAGTTTTGTTTTCATACTTTTCCTATTTTTCCTGTTAAAGAACTTGAAAAATGCATCATTTGAAAAAATTCCTTTTTATTTATATGTAAGTCATTTGTTTTGCGAACCTCACTAAGGGTTATTCATGAATTGTTGTATTTACTTTTGGAATCCGTGATCTGCCAGACCGTTGCAAGTCCCCCTTATCAGCATTACTCTCAAGCTGCTGTCCTGAATGATAATTGTGCACAGAGGAGGGAGGAAGCAAGGACATGACATTTGTGGTCCTGTTGGGGTGAGGCATGTAAGACGTGCACTTGGGGTGAGAGTTTCCAGCTGGGTGTCGAAGCCTGTTGCTCATGCTTTTGTATGTTGACTTGGACCCCTGGATGGCTGCCCTGACCGTGGGAATCCTCGTGACTCCCACATGCCATGAATTCTAGATATTCTGTGCCCCACCCTCCTCCCAGACTCTTTCCTGCGCTGTGGCAGTTTCCTAAGGGAAACACTGAAGCTTTTCTGGATTTGAGACTCGCCCCGTTCAGCGTGTGCCGATGCCGCGTGAAAAGGCTGAGCATGTTTATTATTACTGCCCGGAGGCCTCGCCCCACTTCTTTCCAGGAGAAATGAAAATCTTTCTGCCTTTTTTTTTTTTTTTCAGACTGTCTATTTTATAAAAGCTACAACATTATAAACATCTTAATAGTGGTAGGATGAGGACATTGTTTTCAAAAGTCCTCACTTGGTCACAGAATTATGGAACTGAAAGGAAGACGTCTGGGATGACCTGTCATATGTCCTTGCTTTCTAAAGTACTGAGAGTAAAACCATCCCTGGAAAATAAGGGAAGATTTTGATCTCTGGGTGATTTCACTGATGCGTAGTAACTCAGTCAGTTTTTTTTTTGTTTCAGCGGGAAGTGAAAGGAGCTTAGTTTTAAACCTGGAAGCAGAGTCTGATGGAGCCACATGGGGTCCCTGAGAAGTGGTCTGTTTCATTCATGCTCTGTGGAGAGGAGGAAAAGAGCCCAGAGAGGCTAAGTGATTTGCCCAGCATTGCACAGCCAGCAAGTGGCAGAGCTGAAATTGGGGCTCACACCTTCTAACTGCAAGAGAGTCTGGTGTTTGCTGCACTGCAGGGAGCCAGATCTTGTCCCTAGCAGTTACTGGTTGTCATGGAGATAGCCAGCTGCTGGAGGGGGTGGTCACTGCTGGGGCTGTCCGGCAGCAAACAGTTTGGAGAAGTGGTATGACAGGATAAGGGTGATGAAGCCACAGTCCCGCCCGTGAAGAGCCAACAGTCCAGAAAAGTCCAGAAAAGGCAGGCCTGTGGTACAGTTTTCAAGTTCTTTTTAGCCCAGGGATTCTAGCTGCTTTTAAAAAAAAAAAAAAAATGTGATTTTCACATCTCCACAAAAGCAAGTGCCTCGTGGTTAAACCATCACCAGAGGTGAAGTTGTATGTGGTGTCTAAAAGGGGAAGGCAGGCGGGGTGGCAGAGGGTCACTCGGGTGTCTTCTCAAGAGCCCATCGGTGAGAGAGGGTCAGAATAGGAATCTGGACGGTTTGGGGAAATGGCGGCAGGTAGAGCTTGGGAGATGAGCAGGGGACAGAACGGGGGACATTCTGAGCAGGGGTTGGGGCAGGTGGGGAGTTTAGAGGCAGAGGGTAAGTGATGAAAGGTGCAGCCATCACTGCCACCAGAGACAGTGTAGTTGTCTTGTACACTTTTGCCACTGGTTGTCAGAGGGGTCCCCGCCATCCCAGGGCCCCATGTGTGCAGACACCGGCGGGCTGTGGTATTCGGTCAAGCACACAGCATGGCGGATTGTCTTGTCACCTCCGAGAGGTGCTGCATGTTTGGGTGAAGTGTGGCTCCTTGTCTGGTTTTCCTCTCGTCCCTTTCTTCCCCGGTGTCACCTCTCTTCTGCCAAGAGCACTCTTGTCTGTGCTCCCTCAGCTGTGGCTCTCCTGGACGGTCCATAGGACCCAAAATCTCAAGTTTAGGCCCTTAAAATTAGGGCACATGCATCTACTTTAAACACAGACAGATTTGAGGTAAATTCAGATTTATTTCCTTCTCTCCAAATAGCTATGTGTGGCTGTTGTCATTTATTAGAAATTTGGATGATTTAAGAATATTGGGGGGAGGGATGCCTGGGTGGCTGAGTTGGTTGGACGACTGCCTTTGGCTTAGGTCATGATCCCGGAGTCCTGGGATCAAGTGCCGCATCGGGTTCCCAGCCCCATGGGGAGTCTGCTTCTCCCTCTGACCTTCTCGCTCATGCTCTCTCTCACTGTCTCTCTCTCAAATAAATAAATAAAATCTTTAAAAAAAAAAAAAAGAATATTGGGGGGAAAAGAATATATTTTCTAAGCAATCGGAAAAGAGGCGTGTCTCCCAATATTGATTACTACAGAAGGGGAAACGCTAGAGGAAGAAGAATTGATAAATTAATGAGCAAAACCATTATGATATTTTTCTAATGTGGGTGGGACTCTGCGTCTCAGCAGGCAGACCCAGCGATGTTCCTGATCAGGACGTGGTCCTCCAAGAGCTCTCAACAGCGGATCAGTTACTGGTTTGTGCTTAGAATTCACATGCTTCCCTGACAACCCAACGGCAGATGGACATCTTTACTTACTACTAGTAAAGCCGGCCTGTATGTTAACACCCTCCCCCAAAGATAGGGAAAGTGTTAGTAGGCTCCTTAATTTGAGTGAATCCTTTTCTCAGTGTGAAGTGATCATTACTGACTAGCCCATTGCTTAGTGGAAAGGGGCTTGTTGTTGGAAGCTCGAGGTCAGTGAGGCCCATTTCTGTGATAATCACACACGGAGGACCCCGGCTTGCTGGGTTCTGGTGTCCAGAGGGAAGACTTGCATCGGGATGTTGGCCCCGAGCTGCTGGGCGCCGCGCTGAGCCAAGGGTGACACGGACAGGCCTTTGGAGGCCCATAGAGATCACCTGACATGAGACGACTTGGAGCTGCTAAGCATATGTTCCAAGCACATCTGCTCACGGAGGCTTCTGGCCCTCAAGCTTGGGCTCTGCCAGAATGTGGCTGTGGGGCTGCCCTCGCACTAGAGACCCTCTGTCTCCAGCTATGGTCCCTCTGACCAGGGAGGCTGGGAGGAGACCCGAAAGGCCTCCTGGGGCAATGGCTGCGTGTTGACAGGGTGCGAGCCAGGTGTCTGGAAACCACTGGAAATTGGCAGGTTTTGCAGTCATGTCAGAGCTACCGAAACCAGAGATCGAACTGGCCCGTGGACATTCGGGAGCTATAACACGCTGGCTTCTAATGATAGAAAATGGACACTCTGTTAACTTACTAAAGGTGAAAATAACGGTAATGAATGTGAAGGGTTGGCGTGGACGGGCCCGTTCTGCGTGGGCCCTTCCTGCAATCGTTAGAGGACTCGAAAACCAAATTAGGTCTGGGGGGTGTTGTGTTTTCTGCTTTCGCCTGTTGATTTCTTGGTAGGTCAAGGGAGTTAGAAACTTACTTAGTTCTGCCTCTCAGAGAGCGACTGACTGTTTGAACTACGACTCTTCTTGTTATAGACATCGGTCAACTAATGTGCGTTGAATTGTTGTTGGCTCAGCTCTGTGCCGAAACGCTCTCGCACACGTCCTCTCGTGTAATCTCCACACGCATGAGAAGTTGACACTGCACTGTGTCTGTGCACAGCTGAGGACAGGAGGATAGGGGACGCGATAATTTGTCTAAGACACAGCTAGGACTTGGCGGATCCGTCCTGAGAAGCCCCGCTCCGCTGGCCTGAGATTCTGTCCGCGAGAGTCGGGGAGGCCTTGCAGAAATCCTAGCTCCGTCCATGCAGTTTCCAGTTTCCACTTCTGTTTTTATGCTCCTTCCTATCTGTCTCTACCTTAAAATCTCCATGCGGATCCTGCGGATTTAGCACAGTCGGTGACGAACGCATCTGCCCTTTCCAGGGAAAGGAAAGATGGCCTGAAAAGGTGAAGTGAACCCCAGTCCCTGCCCACCCCCCACTGCCCCCAAGACCATTCTCGGTGCCTTAGGGTCTCCGTGTTAGACCAACACCCACCTTCCTGGATGCTTTTCCTTTCTGCTTGTCGTCGGAAGAATTAGCATCTGTTTTCCTGCCGGGAAGGTTTCTCAGGAAACCAAAAAGACGTTTTTTTTGTTTTTGTTTTTGTTTTTTTTAAAGATTTTATTTATTTATTTGACAGACACAAGTAGGCAGAGAGGCAGGCAGAGAGAGAGGAGGAAGCAGGCTCCCCGCCGAGCAGAGAGCCCGATGCGGGGCTCGATCCCAGGACCCTGGGATCATGACCTGAGCTGAAGGCAGAGGCTTTAACCCACTGAGCCACCCAGGCGCCCCCCAAAAAGACGTTTTAAGTTGAATGATGAGGTATTGGTCTGATCCTCCTTGGTTCTAAAATGCCTTGTGCCCCTGGCTGTGCTTAATGGCATCGGCGATTTTTCCCCCCCCCCAGGATTAAGACTAGGCATTTTTGCCCCTCTATCTTGAGTATCCTTCCAGAACTTACAGTTTGGGGATTTCAAAAAAACACCACACTCGTGAAGGAGATGTGTTTTTCTCCAGCAGTGGCCATCGAAATGACAAGCCAGGTGACACAGCACAGCTGGTGGCCTTCTTGGGGCAGGTGCCCGGTCGCAGAGCCGGATGGCTGTCCTCCACCCAAGGGTGTGAAACCCCATCTTCACTGTCACCATGGCAACAGGCCTTGCCTATAGATGGCACACTGACTTACCGCTCAGTGGTATGCTGAATGTCTGCTCGACTAAGAGGGGACCACGGTTCAGACTGGCCCAGACTGTATTTTATTTTATTTTATTTTTTTTTTTAAGATTTTATTTATTTATTTGACAGAGAGAGATCACAAGTAGATGGAGAGGCAGGCAGAGAGAGAGAGAGAGAGAGAGAGGGAAGCAGGCACCCTGCTGAGCAGAGAGCCCAATGTGGGACTCGATCCCAGGACCCTGAGATCATGACCTGAGCCGAAGGCAGCGGCTTAATCCACTGAGCCACCCAGGTGCCCCCAGACTGTATTTTAAAAGACCAGGCTAACCTCACCATCCTTAAGAAGACCTTCCAAATTTCCGAGAAGCAAGACGTATGATATGTTTCTAATTTTATACATTTCCCAAATAGTAAATAGTACTTTTGGTCCCAGACATAATGTATTTATGCTCATTTCACAGGAACTAACACATACTTAAACAATTTTAAATAATTTTCACGGTTTGTATTTTTTTTTTTTTCTTTGCTTTTATGTTGTTGTGTCTCAGCTCTGATTTAATAACATTCAAGGATCCAGTCACCAATTGTAATATCCTTCCTGGGGGGAGAAATACATTATATTGTTTTATTTATGTGTATATGTATAATATATACATATATTATACACACACACACACATATATATGACTTATAAGTATGATTGTGTTATATACGTTATTATGTAACATGTCATATATTATAGAATAGTTCATTCATATACAAAAACACACGTATACACATCTATACAATTGATGATCCTTTAATCCTACAGTACTTTCTGGAAACACGTTATAGTTAAAAGGTAAGGAGACACAGCCTTGAACCTCAGTTGTAGGTGACACAGGAACTTGGACTTGCTGGCTTGGAAAATGAGGACAGTTGTGTTCTTTTGCAAATATCGGAGAGTTCCTGCGACTTAGTTTCCTTATCCTCAAAATGAAGGAATTTCACTGACAACTTCAAAGGTCAGCTCTACACTGACTGAATTGCCCTATTAATCTCTCAGGCCGTGCAGTTCAGCGATGAAAGTAGGGTTAGCTTGAGTGTTTCAAAAGCAAGATTAATGAAAGCTCATTCTGCATCTGGTGGGTGAGGAGATTAGTGAGGAATGTTGCCCATCGTCTGTCTGAGTCTGGTTTGCTGGTGAGCAAGGGAACCCTGTTTTGCTGGGGCTACCTGACCGAATCCAACCCACTGCCCGGTGGTTGGGCCAGCCTCTTGCCAGACCCCAGGGCTGTTGCTGGGGTCCAAAGGAGCGGCCTTGCCACCAGCTCTGTTCATCCAGACGGCGTTTCGAGACCCAGCCCCGCCAACTCACTAGGATTTGGGAACTAAAGATTTGCACGTGATGTTTGTTTTTCTAAAAATTTTAACAATTTTCCCTCTTCATGTCTTAGTAATTCCTGCTTCTCTTTCCTGACCAACCTACAGATTTACACTGTAAAATTTAGGACCGCCGTTAATCTTTCCCTGCGTTGATTTCCTCAGCTGAAAGATGGTGGCGCGAACACCAGGCCTTTCGCTCCGAGCGATCTGGGGAGGCAAAGTGAGATAACCCATGCCAGAAAGTGCTTCAAACTTAGAGCAGGAGGGTAGTTCAGGTATCATAAGAGTGTCTTGTCTTTCTTTCTCGGTGACATTTAAAATGTTAGCATTGAATATACTTCAAGGAGGGAGATCTCATTCTGAATGTCATTGTTAGAGTGATGGCCTGGAAGGTATTACAGTTGCAAACAAAAACTCAGAAAATGTGCTTTAAAACTGTTAAGACCAGGTCATCCACAGTTTGTTTTCAAAGAATATGGGCAGACTTAGGAGAAGCCATTGGTAACTGTGGGGCATAATGAAAAATAAGATCTTACAAATCTGGAGACGCCTGGCTGGTTCAGTCGGTTAAGCACCTGCCTTCGTCCCAGGTCATGATCCCGGGGTCCTGGGATCAAGTCCTGTGTCGGGCTCCCTGCTCAGCGAGGATCCTGCTTCTCCCTCTCCCTCTGCCCTTCCCCCACTTATGTTCCTTCTCGCCCTCAAATAAATAAATAAATAAAAATCTTTTAGAAAGGTCTTACAAATCTGTGTTGTATGTATCCTTTTAATTTAGTTATGAGAGAAAAAGCGTGATGTACAGCTCATGAAGGTGAAGTGATTTTTTTTTCCCTTTAGAGCTGTAGAGTTGAATATGGTAGCCGCTTGTCACAATACTAGCTGGATGGTTTAAAATGAAATAAATTCAATAAAACTTCAGTGCCTCAGTCAGGTTAGTCACATTTTAAGTGCTCAGTGGCCGCATGTGGGTAGTAGAGTGTGTTGGAGAGACCAGATAGAGAACATTTCTAGAAGGTTCTGGGAGATAGTGCTGCTGAAGAGAAGCTGTGAAGAAAGGCAAAAGAACACCCCATCCTCCTTCTTCCCAAGGTTGCTTTTTAGAATTCGAATGGAGTCTCTGGCTTTATGTTACTCCATCTTAACTGTACGTTTGAAATTATGAAAGAGAGCGCAAGGCAGGTAGGCAGGAAAGCATGGCTCACTCCAAAACATCATTTGTTTCTCTACTGAGAACAAACCTGCCCTTGGAAAATCCTGGAGCCAGTTCTTTGCTCTCAAGTTGCCCTTCCTCGTAAATATTTTCTTACTTCACCAGATAACGCATTACCTAGACCAGCCTAGCAGTCCCTTAATCTTGTCCCAACTTGAATTGTTAAGTAATTATTTCATGGGTATAAACCAAATCCTCACCTTTAGCAAAATAATCTCTTCTATTCCACGTTCACTCTCTCCACAAATCCATTTGGGCTCCACTGTCAAAGGGTATCCAGAATCCGGCCACTTCTCACCACTCCCACGGACCACTGGGGTCCCGGCTACGTTCGTCTCTCGTCAGTTCTTGCACTTGCCTCCTGACTGGGTTTCCTGCTTTCACTCCAGCCCTCTTACCCGCTTCCCCGTTCTCTTCTCAACAGGCAGCCCGGCAGTCCGAGAGCTCACCTCAATCCTGTGCTCACAGTCCTCTGGTGGTTTACCCTTTTATTCCAAGTAAAAGCTAATGTGTGGGCGGTGGCCTGTAAGGCCTCTCAGATCTCACAGCCCCCTCCACACCCCTTGCCACCTCCTGGCCTCAGTCATGCTTGCTCTCTGCGAGCCACAGTGGGCTCTTTATCCTTCGGTTACCACAGACATATCTCGCCTCAGGACCTTTGCACTTGCTGTCTCCTCTGCCTATACCACACTTGCCCGAGATAGCCAGATGGCTCATGGCTGCATTTCCTTTCCACCTTCTTCAACATCCCTTCATAATGAGGGCTCACCAAACTATTTTAAAATGCCACTTACCAACCCCCTCCCCAGTGTCTATACAGCAATCCCTATTCCCTCTCCTAGCAAGATTTTTTCCCCCACAGTACTCCTCATCAGCTGGCATACCATCCATATGGTTACTTATTTATTTGTTTGAAGTCTGTCCCCTCTCAGTGGAATATAAGCTGCTCGACGGCAGAGCTTTATGCCTTTTTAATCTGAGTATCTAGCACAAGGTAGGCACTCAATACTTATTTAATGAATGAGAGGAAGAATGACTCAAATATCCAGTGGATTATGATAAATGCTACATACACACAAAGAACAGGATCAGATTGGTGCATTTAGAAGGAAAGTCTGTGTTTTGGAACCAGAGTGCTCATCTAACCGAGCTTCATTTAACAAGAGAAACACAGAGATGCCCCTTGCAGTGTAATCCTGCCTCCAGCCCCTTGCTCTTGGGGACCGCTCTGGTTCCAGGCTCTGCTTTCTGGCTTACCCTACTAGCGCCTCCATTCCCCTCCTTCCCGCTCTGGACAGGCCACACAGGGAGCATCTGAACCAGGGCTCCAGGGGTCCTATGTGGACAGCTCAGGAAAGAGCGAGAACTAGGGGCTCTGGTCTTAGTCCTTTTAGGAGCCGAGTGGCCATAGAGTTGTGTTTATTCTCAGGTAGCAGGGGCCGTGAATAAGGGACCCAACCAGTGTGTGCTGCTTCAGGGGGCAGGGAGGACATGACTTTTAGACAGAAGGAGGTGGGTCCCTTACCCCATGCTGGGAAGTGTCTGATGCCAGACTGGGGCACCCTGCCTGTTCCTGGCATCCTGGGGAGAGGGGAGACCGTGGGAGTGCCTGGGGGCAGTAAAGATGGGGGCGCTTACAGTGGGCTGGTCCTTCCCAGCGCAGAGGGCCTTGAGGTGCGGGTGGAAGGGTGGCAGCCCATAGCAGCAGGTGTCTGGCCCGAGGCTCTGGACTTTTCCCTTCCTGCCATTGTACCAAAGCTGATTTGGGCTGAAAAAGCTCTGCCCAGAGGTTTCACTTTATCTGGAAACTTGGAGCCATTTGGCATCAGGCCCCCGTGGAGTTATTCAGTTAGATGAATGATGTTTCTGTGTTGCCTGAGCAAAACACTGCTCCCCGTAGCAGATCACATTTTATCTGAAATTTCAAGAAAGGAAACCAAACTAGTGCTTTTTTTTTTTTTTTTTTAACGGTTTCCTCTCTTTGGCCTGTCCTTTGAGTGTGCCCTGGTTTTAGAAGATAGGTTTCCTTATGTTTAAATTTTCTATCAGTCGTCACTAAGATAACATAGGGTTATTTTTGTATTTTGTATAAAATCTGTCTCCTGGGTAGTTCCCTGCGCCACCGTTTCTGAGTTGTTTAGTTTTGTGGATTTCGCTCTGTTGCCCCGTTAGCACATTCAAGGGCGAAGTCAAGATGTAGGAAGCCAGAGGCTCTCTGATAGTATTTATGAAAGCACATTTTGCTTCTCCTGCACGCATGGCCAGAGAGGGCGTCCCCAACTTGCGGAGCTGCTGAAGGCCAGCGCGGGGACCTGCCTCTCTGCGGGCAATTAGTGAAGTTCTTTGAGCACAGTAGACAAAAGGCAGGATGTCAGCAAGTGGCACTTCTAAACCTTTCCTCTGCTAGGTAACCTTTGCTTATTACCTCGCTCTTCCTTTTGACAGGCACGGTGGGAATTAACTAGCAGATGCCTTTGTAGTGGGCCGAGGTGAGCTGCAAGCAATACATCTTCAGGTCCTTTCCTTCTAGGATACCCCTGTGAAGTGCGAAGGACGTGTCGCTGACGTAGCAGGCGGCGGAATTAACAGGCAGGCAGAATTTTTCTAATCAGTTTCACAGACTGCGGCAACCTTTTACTTTGTAAAATCGTGAATTTTCATGTCTGGAAAGGGGTTGGGGAGGAGCTGTCCAGACACTTGAACCCCTTCTCTGTGCCGGGCACAGGGAAATGTAGCCTTGAAGAGGACAGATAAGGTCCCTGCTCCCAGGTCTGGTGGGGCCGGAAGATATTAAATGTGTCATTCCACCGATAATGAAATTGTGCTACGTGTTACTAAGGGAACATGCAAATGACAGGCTACCTGCCAGAGCCTGAACTGCCTTCGGGTAGTCCTTTAGGTTGGGGTCCAAAGGATGAGTAGTTGGGAAGAAGGTGAAGGTACGGGAAGGAGGGGCAGGACCCTCCCCGTGGGAGCACCCCCAGAAGGCCGCTGCGGCTGGGTGGGGAGGAGAGGGCTGAAGCGATGCTCAGAGCCGCTGCAGAGCTTAGCAGACAAGGGATGTGCTAACGTGTGGGTTTCAGAGCCCAGCAGGATCCGACCTGGACTGAGACCGCATGTTAGGAGACAGTATTTGGACCTTTAGGTAGGGGAGGGAGGGCAAACTCTGGTTCCAGGACAGGTGGGTGGAATGTGATCCAGAGCCCAGGAGAAGGATGGGTACTGGCCTCACGCACTTCAGAGGGAGAGGAGGAGGGAGGCTGAGGCGGCTGCAGGTGCAGACAGGCTGCGAGGTTTGCGCTGGGCTGGTCAGCGATTCCGTTCCCGTCATTTCTGTTTTCTCAGTGAAGTAGGAGGCAAAGCTGTCCTCCCAGTGGAAGGAAGTGGAGTCTGCTTGCTGGGTTAGAGCCCTTCTCCAGCTGTGCTTGGCAGGCACCCCGGCCGGCGGGCATGGGCCAGGCAGCAGGGCGGGTTCATCCAGAGTTGGGGTTTTTCTCTGTGGGCGTGATGCGAGGACAAGGGAGGTATTAATAGCAGGGAAGGGTCTCAGGGAGGTTTCTGTGGGATGAAGGGGCTGTGGCTGATGGGGCGGGAGGACGTGGAATGGTCAATGGCCGGCCCGTGCAGGGGTTGGGAGTGGGGTGGTGGGGCTCGCCGAGTCGGGGAACAAGAAGCGAGGGCTTGGCTGACTGCCCTGGGCGTGGAAATCTCCTGGGGCTCTTGTGGGAATGCAGGTTCTGATGCTGCGGGTCCGGGAGGGGCTCAGACTGCGTTTCAGCAAGCTGCTGAGGGGCGCCCGCGCCTCTGGCCTGTGGGTCGCACTTTGAGGAGGAGTGAGCAGCTTGTCGTTGGAGCGGAAGCCTGAATTAGAAATCCTCGAGGTGCTGCAGTCTTTAGCAATAGGTAACACGGCCTGGGAATGGCTGAGCGGCCCCCCGAGGCTCAGGTGCCCAGCGGGGATGGTAACGCTTACTATGGGCAGCACCACTCCAAGCGTCTGTTGTCTGATCGTCCCCCAGACCGCAGTGAGGTACGTATTACAGTCCCTTATCTTACAGGTGAGAAGTGAGGCGCGGAGAGGCCTGTCCCCAAATCACCCATACTCGTGAGCAATGGGGTCAGGACTCAGGCTGGGCCATACCTCTCTGGAGCCCAGGGAGGGGTGCATCCCTGACCCCGAGTGCTAGCCTCATCTGTGAACATGGTTAAGGAGGTCCAGAAGAATGCTAGGGTCTCACAAGTTACCTCTGTAATTGTCACAGCTGTCCAGCAGAGCCTGTGCTCTACCCATTTCACAGGTAAGAAAAGTAAGGTTCAGAGGGATTATGTAGTTAATCAGTGGGGGAGTTTTCAAGCACCTGACTTGCTTTGCTCTGAGTCCAAAGTGCGTTCCTCCCTGTATCAGGTTTCACTCCATCACCACGCGGAAATGCAAATTCTCTTCTGATTCTCTGGGCGGCTGCAGTTACCTTGGGAATAATCTCCCGGGACTGACTCAGGCTACATCCTAGAGACTGAGGTGTTGAGAACCAAGCCGAGCCCAGGGGACTGGCATCTGGGCTTGGCTCTGGCTCTCTCACTCTCACGTCTCTTAGGTCTCAGTTTTTTATGCCTAGCGATCACTTCCAGAGCTACATTCTGTAAGCATCTGGGTGGTTCTAACGGCTCTGTTTACATTAATGTCTACTATAGGCTTAGCATTCCATAGGTTATCTTTAATCTTACACAAGGACGAATGGTGTTTCTAACTTCGAGATGAGGGTCCTCCACCCTGGAAATTTCAGGTAACCTGCCTGCTGCCTCCCCGCTCACCCGATGTCAATGCTGGGGTTTGTGCCAACGTCTATCTGACTGCAAAACCCTTGTTCTGGCCTCCAGACCCTGCTGCCTCTGCCTCATCTGTAGCCTCATGGTGGGCGGTGCTTACAGGTTTCATAAGTCAGGACTCTCAGACTCTCAAAACCCGGACTCCGAGATGGGCTCTTTTTGATATTCGTTTGAGAGGCCCCTCTCCTACGCATGTTGCATGCCTGTGCACACACACACACGTGCACGCCCGCGTACCATGTGCACGCCGGTGTCTCTGGAGCAGAAGTCTCATGAAAGGGTGGCTTCTGGTATTCCCTTGCAAGGCACTTGGTTATCTTTTTGCTTTCAGTTCGGTTTAGTCCATTTTATTAAGATACTTGCTAAGCTCTACTGATGAGTATGTGCAGGGAAGTCTGCGTGACTCAGGAGGTTAAATGTCCGGCTCTTGATTTCAGCTCAGGTCATGATCTCAGGGTTGTGAGATCGAGCCCCATGTCAGCCTTCCTGCCGGGCATGGAACCTGCTTGGGATTCTCTGTGTCCCTCTCCCTCTCCCCCACTCCCACTCCCCTTGTGCTCTCTAAAATAAAAATAAGGATTTCTGGATACAGAAATCTTTCTCCCAATTTCTAATCTCTGAATTTCATGACGAATCTCTTTCTGATTATATAGGTAGCAGTATTAAATCTAAATCAGTCCTCCTACCATATGCCACCACACTTTCACAAAGTAGAAAAATATTTCATAAATTTGCTCCGAGAGAAGGAAAGAAAATTGTACTTTTTACACTGGATGACAGTGCTAATGTATCAAAAGAGAATAAGGAAGTGACTTCTGTGACTCCTTGGCTAGAAAGATGAGGGTATAAGGCTGGAAAACAGAGGCCGATTGGGTGAAATGGTTCAGGTTGGGGAGAAACCACAGCAACAGAATTCCAGTAAAAGACGGTGAAACTAACTTCTTGTTCCAATGCTAACGTATAGCCCATTGTTAGCTATAGTTATTCTTGTAAATGTGCCCAAGGATATACCTTTATTGGACTTTGTTTTGCACCTGGTTTTGTTCTGAGTACCTCACATATGGTATCTGGGTAGGTGATATTGTCCCCATGCTTTTACGGAGGGGGAGACCAGGGCACAGAGAGGCTAAGTAACCTGCCCAAGGTCACACAGCTGGTAGTAAGTGGTGTAGTGGGAATTCATCCCTGGGCCCTCTGCCTCTGGAGCCAGCCTTCTTTGTCACTACGCTGTCATGGTTACTTGTTTTTTCTTTCAAGTGATTCTTTGTGGTCCCTCTTGGATGCCATACCTGGGACAGAGGGTCCTCACCTCACCTCTGGGGTTATATACATGGATGGAAAGTGATTGGAGTCCATCCACCTGATGGGGCGGCCAGAAGGGATGTGTAGAGTTGATTTGATTTCTGACCTTCTTGAGCTCTGGCTGTTTCTTGTTTTGTTTTGGCTTTTTTGGCGGGGGGCGGATTATGAGAACTACCTCCCACCTCACCCCTCTTTTTAAATTTGTGTTTAAAATTCTGTTGCTTGAAACAAAGAGGAACTCTAATGCATGCTGACCAGTCCTTTAACCCTTCCTGGTCTGTTTTCTCTTCTGTGAAATAAAGGAATTGGATACACCTTTCCCCAGGTCCTTCTCAGCTCTGTGATTTTTAGCTATAATTGGGTCCTAGTGACTCTCACGTTCAAGAAGAGACTGGCTGGTGGGTTGAGGACACAGGAGAAGTTTTGTTAGTTAACTGGGTTAATACGACAATGTTGTATGTTTTCATTCTTCCTTGCACGGCTGTGACCCTTCTGTCGAATTCATTTAGAACATAAACAGGACAGTGATGACTAATCCCTTCCCAAGCACCCACCTGGGGTTGAGAGCTCTGGGCAGGAACTCTGGACCCCTGAGGGCCTGACGTGGGCCCACCTGCACCCCGAGGAGCTGGAGCTGGGTATTGGACTCATCTTGTTTATAGCCTGGGAGGTGGTCCCTTTCTAGGGAGAATTCTGCCTCAAAAAGTGTGTCCTGGGGCGCCTGGGTGGCTCAGTCAGTTAAGCATCTGCCTGCGGCTCAGGTCATGACCCTGGGGTCCTGGGATGGAGCCCCGCATCGGGCTCTCTGCTCGTGTTCCTCCCTCTGCCTGCCACTCTCCCTGCTTGTGCACCGCCAACACCCCCAACAAATAAATAAAGAAATAAAGTGTTTAAAAAAAAAAAGAAAAGAAAAATGTGCCCTCATAATAGAATCAGTGTGACATATTCCAGAGTTTTGTGTCTTGAAAGCAGATGTGGTGCGGAGTGACGTTAAGGAGAATGGATGTTTTGAAGTAGCCACATGTTCATCTGCGGAGAAACATTAAATGCGTTTGTTTTCTTTCATGCTTCGGTAATGGAGCTTGCAGCAATGCGACTGCAGACAGAAGGAAGCCATTGTGTCTGACATGCTGTGTTTAAACGCCCCGTTGTCTGCACAGTGACAGAAATAACCAGGTGAAGAGGAAATGGATGTGCACAGGTGTGAGAGAACCGAAGCCCGACTCCAGTGGCTTCCTCGCTCCCGAATGGAGGGAGCATCTGTCTTGCCAGGGAGTAGGGTCCCAGGAAGGAACTAATTCCTCTCAGCAGATATGTCCTGGGGACTTGCCCTTTGCAGCTGTCCACACACCAGAGAGGAGCAGGGTCCTGGAACCGGGGGAGCCCACAGTGGGCCTAAGTCACGGACCCCAAGGGCAGGAAGGGGACACGGGGACCTCTTTTCACCATTCTTAATTCTAGTTTGGGGACATTTAGGTCCACAAAGATAGTGACCTGTTCCGTTAGGGCCCTCAGCCAGGTTGAGGCCAACCCCAGGTTGTATGTACAGCTGACTCCCTCTTGGTTTAACACGGTGGTGGGCATGCGTCGCGGTTTTGTTGTACTATTGAGATAAACAAATACTCACACACGGTTGTGCTGTTTGACCTGCGAGCGCTCTTCTGGGTGCATCACACGTACAACGGACCCGGTGAACCCTCATGGCTCTGTGGGTGCAGGTACGATTTCTGCTCCCATTTGCAGAGGAGGAAACAGACCCACAGTGATGGTCAGGTGGTCCGCCTAAGTCACACAGATAGTAGATCGAATTGAAATGCAGACAACCGTCCCACTCCAGGCGTCTCCCTTGAGAGTGCTGGGCCAGGGGTTGACGAACTCCTTCTGTATGGGATCTGATAGTTCTTTCTGTATGGGACCAGAGAGTAAGTATTTTAGGCCCTGTGTGCCCTAAAAATGCCTGTGTGAAAGCAGCCAGAGATAGTACATCAAACAAATGGTGTAGCCATGTCCCATTAAAGCTTTATTTATAAAAAGAGGCGGTGTGCGGGATTTGGCCCATAGGCTGTAATTTTCAGATCCTGTACTAGACCATCCTGCCTCGTTAGGGCACATCTATTAATGACACAGAGAAACAGATAGATACTCAGTATTGTGGTGATCCAGTGTTATAAAGGATCAGGAGCCAGAAATTGCGCAAAAATGATGTTTGTATTCCTTTCGGGTGAAGCCTCCTCCTGCTTTAGCTAGAGAGGGTGATGGTTGTCATGGCTGGGTGCAGTGTGTTAGGAGGCTCAGGGCCAAGAGAGACTTTTTATTCTCATTCAACTTTCTGGGCAATCTTGTGCAAGGCTCTGGGTATCTGTCACTCATACCTGCACGGTGGTGATAATGGTCCTCGCCACCTGCCTGTCTCTCTCCCTGGAAGTGTGTGTCTTGGATTAAAGAGGTCTTGTCCGTGATACCCTTTGAGCTGGGCGTCTGGAAGAGGGTAAACGTATTACATGGCTTTCTTCATTTAGTTTGCTTGCAAATTAGAGAGTACTTAGGGGGTATAAGACCCTTTTTTGAATATTTGCCCTGTAGAGCCCAATTTTAAAGGAAAGGCATTCTTGGTAATCTGCACGAGAGAATGTGGATTCAGGTGTCATGAATTTATGGATTACCTGTGCGGCGGTAGGCTTTAGGCAATGGAGTTATTAAAGAGGGTGAAATAGGTATTTATTTCAGTTTTTAAGAAGTATGCAGTGAGAGGGCTTCATAGCCAACCACATTATATATCATTTCCGTAAGAATATTTAGGCTCCTCTGCTAAGTTGTGAGTCTTAGCAGTAGGGAGGATTTTTATAAAACGTTTCGAAGTGAAATTTTGAAGTTAAAAGAAGTTGAGTGGAGAAGCCTCAGAGGGAGCAAGGCTGCTGCTTGCATTTCAATGAAAGGGAGAGGAAATTCATTATAGGGCTTGAAGTTGTGGTTTGCATGCTAAGACCTTTGTGGAAGAATGGGCCTCCCCAGAGGAGGTGGGAGGGAAGTTGTAGCTTATCCTTGGTGACTAAGTTTCCTTGATTAAGCACAGATATTTCTTCTGAGGCCCTCTACCTGCCCCCAAGTTTTTTGTTTTGTTTTGTTTTGTTTTAACTTTGCAAGAAAATATATTGAACTGAAAATTTTAGCCTATAGGATATCTCAGAATCTTGGTAGGTTTTGTTTGTTTTGTTCTGTTGCCAAAAACTATTACTTAAAAAAAAAAAAATCCAGCAAGTGTAACTACTTAATCTTAATTTGGGAATTGAAATTTAAGATGCTATCACATCAGTTAAAATGATAGAGAGCGGGTATTTGGCAAAAGACCTTCTGGGAGCTGGGCTAGGCCTTTATCTACATCGGTATCATACTTAAAATAACAGCATTTGTCCTGTGGAGGAATATTCCTCTTGTTCTACAGATGAGCAAATTGAGGTATCGGGAAGTTCACTGACTGTTGGGGTTAAACCACTAGCGAGTAGCAGAACCAGAATTTAAATCTGCCTTCCTGATTCCAAAACCCATGGAGGGGTCCTGGAGGGTCCTGGAGTCCTGGAACACAGGATTCTCAGTGCTCAGACTAGAAACATCAGCAAATGGGGTGCTTGTTACTCCCAGCACCAAGGTGGTGCTCATTACTGGGATCAATCGCAGAGGAGTTTTCCTGTGTGATCGCCATATGTATGCACTCTGAAGCCTCCAAGACAACAAAACCCGGGGCAGTCTTGGAGCTGAACAGGAAAGCTAGGAGACCAAGTTCTTTGGGGTTCCCAGCATGAACGTAGCCCCATTTATTGGCCCAGTTTGCATTGATGGGCCAAGAGGCAGGATTCTTGGAATAAAGGCATTTGTAGTTTTCTTCTCTTGCTGCAAAATACTGCTACACTCTGGTGCTTGCAGTCGGGTATAGTCTTGGGAAGGGCTGGGTTGGCTTCGGACGATTTCACCCACTCTACCCCACCCCCTCCCAAACTTTCTAAGACCAGTCCTCGTGCCTCTGGGGACCGTAGATGACCACCAGAAATGGGGACCGGCCGGCAGAAAGCTTCTTCCTTCAAAGCCTGGGCTCCCACACGGATGTGGCTCTTTTTAGGCAAATTCTGTTGGCCCGTGTCCAAATTCCAAAGGACACTGGGTACTTAAGGAATATTTTTAAAGAAAGGGAGTTGGCACACAGGAGCACAGATTGGAGGCTCTGTCAGGCTGGCTGAGGGAAAGCAGAAGCGCTCATTAGGACGTCGTAGTGTCTACGCATGGTCAAGAGGTTGGTTGCTCTTTATTCAAAGGGTGAAGCCGTAGGAACAGTCTGGGTTTTTTGTTTTGTTTTGTTTTGTTTTAATCCGCCCTTTAAAAAAGTGTACGACCCAGTGAATACTCTATCCGTGGCACCTAGAAGCCCCCGTGGTGACTGATCTGGAGAGGGCTTGTCCAGAGAAGGCAGGCAGGCTGCTCGTGGGGAAACTTCCTTCCTACCCCCGAGCCCCGCACGGACGAAGGGGCGGGAAGCCGACCCACGCGGCTGGGTGCTTGTTTGAGATTAGTTTCTAACACTTATTAATTAGATTCACACAGGGGACCTTGTAATCACTTAATTACCGAGGTGCTCTTTGTTCAACCGTGTCAAAAGGTGCCTTGTCATTTTTATTTCACGTTTTGTTTGAGTGTCTCTGTGACCGTGTTACAAATGAAATATCCTTCCAGAAAGAATGCAGGATCTCCTCTGTGACGGTGGCTACTGTTGGAAATCGGCATAAATAAGATACAAGCTCTCGAGTGCTTGGCTTAGAGGAAGTGCTGAGAAATGAGGGCAGAGTGGGGGGTGGGGAGTGGGGAACCAGAGGAGGGACTAGAGACTGAGAAGCTGGGGAGCGTGGGGGGCAGTGGCCGCCACAGCAGGGCAGGGTGTGGAAGAGGGGGAGCAGATGGGGAGAGACACACACAGACTGAGTTACTCAGGTAGAGAGCTAGAAACAGGTAGGCGGATAGAAGACAGAGACAGACGGGCAGACCAGTAGGGACAGGTTCTTTTCCTTATGATCCTCAAACATCCCTCATCCTGCCAGTGACGCTTATACCTGTTTGCTTTTTTCTGACTTTAAAGTTCTGTGACTCATCTGTGTTTGCATGTGTGTAGACTCTTCAGGAAGTAGATTCTGGAAATCCGATGGTCTGTATAAGGAATTAGTCTCTGGACCGAGACCACACCAGCTTCGAATCCCAGCTCTGCCACCTGCTTTCTGGGTCACTCAGGAAGTGACATAATCTTTCCAGGCCTTAGTTTCTTCTTGTTCAAATGGGGATAATAACTGTTTCTAGCTCTTAGAGGATCAGGGATGATGTAACCAGTAGTACTGGTCGTGGTTATCGCTACTGTGCTTGTAACACGATCCTGGATATCGTGGGACCAGTTTCCCTTTGCAGGACTGTTCACAGAGCATAATGTATTTTTGCAAATACTGGAAAGGCTTGTTCTTGTCTGGGTCTTTTGGCATTGAATGTATTGTGCACGTGAGGGGAAGGTGTAGAGATATAATACGCTGGGGCCAGGGGTCCCAGTGTCCAGTCTCAATGCTGGCACAAGCCGGCAAATGTGATGAGTTTCTCTGGACCTGCTCTCAGATGGGAAACTGAGACGATAAACAAGGGGGTTTTAGGTCACAGGTGATACTGAGTCCTCTTTCGGCACGTGAGTTTTGTGACCTGGATACGAATTTACCTCGATGCGGAGTTTCTCTGAGCTTCAGATTTGCGACAAGACTGGGGGTTGTTTGTATTAGTGCCCCCAGAAGAGAGAAACATGTGTGCTGCATTGTAAATACTAAATTTAGTGATAAGGAGGTTCTCTGGGAGATGAAAAAGCCAGTTCTCCCAGCAGCAACACAGTGTCAGAGACCACTCCTCTCCACTGCAAAGGCCCTGGGGTCTGCCTGGGCCTCCAAGCGCCTTTGGACTGTTGCAGTCATGGATGTGGGCTCCCTCCTCCATGCCTGACTTCAAACCATTTCCAGCCTCTGCAGGGCATGTGGGGCTCTCTGGGCTCCATCCATGTTCTTAGCTGAGTTTTGGAATCAAAACTTCCATACATGTTCTCTCAAGGACTGGGACAAGCCCGCTGAGAAACTTAGCTGGGAACAGCTTGGAGTACACGGGTTACGCTGCCTGGGCCTTGTGTAAGTGTTTTCCGCCTGTGTACAGAGAAGGCGAAGCTAGAGGGCCAGCGTGGCCGGTGGTTGTAATTGGAAAGCGTGCATGAGCCCTTGGCTTCTTCCTTCAGTTTGCTGTTATAGGGAGGCTCATGACTGTCCGTCTGTAAGACCTGTCGTGCTGACTCAGCGGAAGTAATCTCTTGGTCCTGTGGGCCGTTGACCCACCGCTCCCCTTGAGAGTTCACAAGTGGTTTGTTCGGTGCCTACAGCGACTCTCATGGCCAGCAGCCGTCCCAGTTCCCTTAGTTTTCTCACACGCCAGGAGCCAAGCCCCGTGGCCTCTCGGTGCTCCATGTCCTTCAGTCCTGTGGGTCACACCAGAGTCTCCGAGTCCCACCGGTGGTACTTATACTGATGCTGCTTTTTTCTCCTGCAGGTGCTCACATCATACCGGGCCTTCCTTGTAACAGCACGGATCCCTAGCAAGGTAAGTGGCCGTGCCTTTCCTCCAACACGCACGCGCGCGCATGTACGCACGCACGCACGCACGCACACACACGCGTGCGCCCCTCAGCGACGCAGACTTCACGAATGAGGCATGTGCACGCATGCGCGCACACGCTCACTCCTCAGTGATGCCGATTTCACAATTGAGGCTGTGTCCGGAGCGTTCTTAGCACACCCATATTTTCCTTGCTTCTTCTCCAGGAAGCACTTCAGCGTTGCGATGACGAATAGCTTTTACTCCATCGTTTTTCCTCTTCTCGTTTAAAAGCGTCCCATGAAAAGTGGGGAAGCATTGTGCTCCATATCCCCGACCACGAAACCACTCTGTTCTTGAAAGGATCGATTTAATTTCGCCAAGAGACCAGCTCACTGTTTGCTAGTCCAGGGCTCAGGGTGCCTGCTGCCTTTCCGCACCCCCCGATTATAACAGATGCTAAATTTTACGATGTTTTTCCGAGGAGTGCAACTATTGGTCCCCGCCCCCATTGGTCATGTGAAGTGAGTCTGTTTCTAATGTGTTGTAAATGAAATCAATTATTATGGGGATCATGTTCGGCTACGTTGCCTATATAGTAAAACACCCCAAGGCGGGCTATAAGGAAGTGACTGAACCATTATCCCACTGGTGAAAAATTAATTGCAGAAGGAAATTTTATGGGCTTGAGAAATAGTCAAGTACCCTATTGAGTAGAAGGCCCCTGAATAATGTTTCCCCTAATTAAAAATGTTCTGTGTGGAAAGGCGGCTTATCTCTGGGGCAGTCGCTGCCCCTCTTCTGCTGGCTGATCCCATACTGCCCCCTCCCTTGCTCTGCCCCCAGACTGGCTTTGTCCTATGATGTGCATAGTTTGGGCATTGGTTCTGATTTCAGATCTCGTCAGCATCACAGATGGGGAAAAGCAGTTTCTTCCAAAGTGATGTGTGTTCACATTGCCCCCTTAGACCAGGCTGGTTTTCACGTGCCACAGCACACCTTGGCGGAGAAGCAAGACCTGTGTCAATGACACCAATTTCCTGGGGAAATAATTATACTCGGAAGACTACTATACAGTAGGTGCTAATTATGGCATAAATGTCTTCTCTTTTTTTGGGCAGTGATGGAACACTTTTTCTTTGGTATTTATGTTAACTGTATCACACATGCAGTCAGATGTACAAAATAGAAATGTCCATCTCTGTGATGAACCCACAAAGTAAATACTTTTGCAGTCACGCCCAGTGAAGAAATAGAAATTTGCTCTCGCCTCCGGAGGCCCCAGCTCAGCTTTGCAGGCAAGAGTGGGTAATTACCAGATCAGGCACGGACCCACAGAGAAGCTGGGTTGAAGAATCTCCCCCCGCCTTCTTCCTGGACTTCCCTTTCGGCTCCTTGTTTCCTTGACAAACTTGAGAGCCTCGCCAAATGTCTCCATGCTTTCCTGCTCCCTGACACTTTGCTTCTCTCAGTGACAGCCCCAGGTGCCATGGAAACGTCTTAATTGACCTCCAACTAACTTCCCTCGGCCAGATTGATCACAGGGTACCTGTGCCATGCCGCATGGTGCGGATTCATGCCAGCTGGTTTTCGTAGCTGCTGGGCGGTGAGAGCACCGGCCTGTTCACACCTGCTCCCACCAGTTGAATGAGTGCCCACTGAGGTTCAGCGGTTTGTTTCCAAACCTATTCATAGCAGCTGTCACGACAGCAGTACATTTATTTAATTAAAGGTATTTCACATAGCAGTGAAATAGGCTGCAAAAGAGTATCTGTGCAATAATACTAAGTATTGGTAAAGGTGAATTATGGAAAAAGAAATTACTGTCTTGTTAAGGACCAGACAGTTGTTAAAGGCTGAGGTGGTGGGGAGCATAATAATTCAGTAAAATTATACCCTCAAGTTGCTTTGCAAGTGTCTTCAAATTCTCCATTGTGTTTATTATTATTTATTTTTAAAGATTTATTTATTTGAGAGAGAGAGGGAGTGGTGGGACATGGAAGAGCAGAGGCAAAGGGAGAGGGAGAGAATCACAGGCAGACTCCCCACTGAGCACAGAGCCCAACGTGGGGCTCGATCCCATGACCCCGAGATCATGACCCGAGCTGAGATCAAGAGTTGGGCACTCAGGGGCACCTGGGTGGCTCAGTGGGTTAAAGCCTCTGCCTTCGGCTCAGGTCATGATCCCAGGGTCCTGGGATCGAGTCCCGCATCGGGCTCTCTGCTCAGCGGGGAGCATGCTTCCTCTTCTCTCTCTGCCTGCCTCTGCCTACTTGTGAGCTGTCAAATAAATAAATAATTAAATAAATAAATCTTATTAAAAAAAAAAGAGTTGGGCACTCAACTGACTGAGCCACCTGGGCACCCCCTCACTCCATTTTGGAGAGACTTGAATTGGATGGCAGGTGCCCTACATTTGCGGCTGTGGCCCCCAGAGGAAATACAGTTGCCAGGCTAGCCACTGGGCTCTACTCAAAGAAGAAATGTGGTCACTCTATCAAAGGCTAGCCACTGAAACGATGTTTACAAGTTTTGCTTTGAACTAACTGAAGGTAGATATGAACACTTTTTAGAAAATGATTTCCTGCTTGAGGTGACTTTTCAAAACCCAGCCAAGCATCAGTCTTGATAATAATGGTAGATAAGAAGACTTCTACTCGAATAGAATGTTTAAAATGCGCCTCCAGTGCCACATTTGACTCTGGGAGGACAAGAGAGTTATGTCCTCCTTCTTTCCAGTTCCAGTCCTGGCACATACTAGGCCTTCCACATGCGTCTGTGGGTTGACTAAGTGAATAATGAAAGAATAACTTCTTTACCTCTGGCCCTCAGCGCTAGACATCAAGATAGTTAGCTGGAGATTCAGGGGTTCTCCGTTGTAAGGTTTATCCTACCAAATGCATAGGGTACAGCATAGCACCCAGGGGCACAACTAAGGGTCTTGTGGGTTTGGTTCCCTCGAAGGTACTTTTCCCCTTACCTTTCTAGTTTGAGGGCAAAGAGTTCAAATAAACTGATCTAACTCAATCTCCTCTAACAGGTGTGCTGGGATTGTTTGCTGTAGTCAGATGAAAGACTGCAAAATTGGGGGAAAGATTAGTGGCTGTTGTCCAGGAAAAATAGGAAAAGTGTGGGACTGGAGCTATTTTGAAGGGGAACAAAATGCTGATTATAGGAGAAGAGAGAAAGGATCACTTATTAAAATGGGAAGGAATTAAATCATTTATCTGCCCACAGAGATAAAATTTTTATATAACTGTGTGTTTCATTTAACCACAGTTTAAAATTTCTATATGTTGTATTTTTCTAAATCCATTCAAAATAGGCATTTTTTTTGAAAGATGGAGAAGGAATGACAATGATTCCAGTAAGTGGCCAGAGTGTCACCCAAAGAGGTAAGGGTTTAGAGAGAAGGGAAAACCAATATCGTCATCTTGATGGGACTTTCTGGAGCAAAATTTTGAAATAGGAGAGCATTCATTTCATACACATTCATCTCTCAATGAAGAAATACTAGAGTAGATGTGTAAAAACTTTCCATTGAGTTTGTCCTTTGATGAAATTTAAAAAGTCAGTCTTCTAGCTTCCTTTCAGCCCTTTCGTAAAGTGAAGAATACTTTTTCTGAAAGACAGTAATCAAGGTCCTATCTTCATGCAGGAATGGAGACGGTAAGCCCGCCTGCCTTCCAAAGACACCCAGAACCTTGTTTGGCTCTCAGACTGTTTGTAATTGTAGCATTTTCACCGTGAAGTCTAGGTTTTGCCACCCTCATTCATTACAGGTTTTTATTTCAATTGCAGCTCGAGTTAACCTTCAGCTACCTGGAGATTCATGGTGTCATGTGCTCCAAGTCCGCTCAGGTGCGTGCCAACAGCAGCTTCTTGTGTGTCCCGACGGTGTGGCCCTAACCTCTCTTGGGTTTCTGAAACTGGGGAACTCCTGTCTGGTTTCACTGTTGAAAGTCTCTGAGATAATGTAGGAAAACCAGATTAGGGAAAATGAAGTTTCTGAATGAGAGACTGAACAGGGGGCTGCGTGGGTCGGGGCTGGGAATGTGTTGTTCTCAGAAGATAAACATAGTCTGTGGAACTCAGGCTGAGAAGGACCAGGGAGCTCTTATGTGAGCTGGGGATGTAAACGTGAGATTTTGTACAATAAGGTTTAGTGTTAAAATCTTGTAGCTATTATACAACAGTATCTAATAAGGTCTTTCTGGGAATATAGTGATGCATGAAATTTTTTTGGTATTAATAAAATGTGGATTTTTTAAAAGATTTATTTATTATTTTAGAGAGAGAGAGAAAGCTCATGGTGGGAAGATACAGAGGGAGAGGGAGAGAGAGAGACTCTCAAGCAGATTCCCTATTGAGAACAGAGCCTGATAACAGGCCTTGAGGTAGGGCTCCACGTGGGGCTCGATCTCAGGACCCTGGGATCATGACCTGAGCCATAATCAAGAGTTGGATGCTTAACCACCTGAGCCACCCAGTTGTCCCTAAGATGCAGATTTTTGAAAACAGCTTTATTGAGCGATAATAAGTAATATGCCACAAGCTGAAGTGTACAGTGTGGTTAAGCTTTGACATATGTGTACTATGAAACAATTATCACAGTCGAGATACCAGATTTAGTCCTCATCACACAGTCTCCTCATATCGGCCAGTCAGCACTCCCTCTTGCTCTCCTCACCTGTGGGCGTCAGCTCCCTGCAGCTGGAGATGAGTCCGATACTTTATTGCCTACCTTCTTTCATCGGAATAATTGTTTTGGGATCGATTTATTTTGTTGCATGTCTCAATAGTTCCTTTTTATTGTTGAGTAGTGTTCCACTGTGTTCTGTTCTGTCCCATTGTGTTCTGCTGCGTCCCGCTGTGTCCCCTCGTGTTCTGTTGTATTCCACTGTGGGCTGTACCACAGCTGCCTTATTATCCCTTCACCCAGTGGGGGACAGTTGGGTTGTTTGTGTTGTTGGCCAAGACCAGCAAAGCTGCTGTGAAGCTTTATGTACAAATCTTTGATTGGACAGAGGCTTTCATTTCCCATAGGTAGATATCTCAGAATGAAATGGCTGAAGTATATGGTGGGTGCTTGTTTAACTTTTTAAGAAGTTGCTGAACTGTTTTCCAAAGTAATTATACCATTGGACGTTGCCACAAACAGTGCATGGGGGGTCCTGGTTCCTCCACATTCTCCTGATACTGGCATGGTCATTGTGTTTAATTTTAGCTGTTCTGAAAAGTGTGTGATGCTTTCTCATTGTAGTTTTAATTTACATTTTTCCAATGACTAAAGATGTTGAGTGGAGCACCTGGGTGGCTCAGTTGTTAAGCGACTGCCTTCTGCTCAGATCATGATTCCAGGATCCTGGAATCCAGCCTCCCCACCTCCTCGTCGGGCTCCCTGCTGGGCGGGAAGCCTGCTTCTCCCCACCCCCCCAAACCCAGCTTGTGTTCACTCTCTCGCTGTGTCTCTCTCTGTCAAATAAATAAATAAAATCTTCAAAAAAAAAGAAAAAGATATTGAGTATCTTTTTATCTGCTTGTCTGCCATCATCTATGTGCCTTTTTCAAGTGCTGTTTAAAATGTTTTGTCATTTTTAAAATTGAGTTGTTTTGTTATTGTTTTAAGAGTTCTTTGTATATTCTGAATACAAATCCCTTTTTGGATACATGATTTACACGTATGTTTTTCCTTAGTCTGCAGCCTGTCATTTCATATTCTTTGCAGTGCTTTTCAAAGGGCACAAGTTTTAAATTTTGATGATGCCCAATTTGTCTTTATATATATATTTTTATGGATCATGCTGGTGTCATGTTGAATAAATCTTTGCTCAACCCAGGGTCACAGAATGTTCTATATCTTTTGGGAGTATTACAGCTTTACGTTATACATTTAGCTCTATGATCCACTTTGAAGGAGTTTCTGTATATAAAGCAATGTGGGGGTTTCTTTTTGGGGTGTGTGTGTGTGTGTGTGTGTGTGTGTGTGTGTGTGTGTTTTCTTTTGCATGTGTGTGGCTTATCCACCTGTTTGAAACACTGTTGTTTCCACACTGAACTGGCTTCCACTTTTGCTGGCGATCAGTTGTTCATGTAAGTGTTGGTCCGTTTCTGGACTGAATCTTGTCCCTGTGGTCTGTCTTTATGCAACTACCACACCGTCCTGATCACTGTAACTTTATAGTAAGACTCGAAATCAGATAGTGTTAGTCTTCTAACTTTGTTCTTCTTTCTCACAGTTGTTCAGTGGTTCTGGGTCCTTTGCAATTCCATAAGAATTTTAGACTCAGCTCAGTTTCTACGGAGAAGGCTGTTGAGATCTTGGTTGGTATTGGATTGAATCTAGAAGCCAGTTTGGGGAGAATTGACACAGTATGGAGTCCTTGACCCAAGAAAGCTGTGTATTTCTACACTATTTAGGTCTTCTTCAATGTGTCTCTATGGCGTTTTATTGTAGCTTTCAGTGTACAGGCCTTACACATCTTTTGTCAGATTTATTCCCAAGCATCCTATATGTCGTGATGCTGTTGTAAACGGTATTGTTTTAAATGCCAGTTCTTAATGATTCTTGCCAGTATAGATACATGGCGGACTTTTGCATATTAAACTTGTATCCTGACAAGTGGTTGTGCTCTCCTCTTAGTACGAGTAGCTTTTAAAAATGAATTTCATCATTTTCTACATGGACAATGGTGTCGTTTGTGAATAAAGACAGTTACACTTCTTCCCTTTTCAGTATTGATCCGTTTTATTTCTTTTTCTGCCTTATTGCTGTTGGGTCTCTGAGGTTCCTGCATGTCTTGCCGGCTGTGCCCGGAATTCCGTGCTGTGACTTCTCTTTACGCAGGCTGCTTTCCGGGGTTCTGTTTGCCCTGAGTATCCACGTGAGCTGATGGCATGTGCCCTTATGAACAAAGAGTGGGCTTGCTTACTCTTTACTGTGAAAACAGATTACCCAGGTTCCAGGGTTCCTTTCGCTTGGTGCTCATGCCCTCTGCTGTGCCATGAATAGTCAAGTCCTTTCCGTGTGATCCAGGACTCTGCTGTGTACCGCGGGCGTCCACGAAACAGCGACAGGCTAACTTGTTCACTTCTAGGTGCGGTAAAGTCCGATCTCAGCGCCTGGGCACTGTCCTCACTAACACCTCCGGATCAGTGCTGAGTGGAGGCACTGGGAGCAAACATCCTTGTTCTCTCCCTCGTCGCGGAGGGAGAGTGCCGTTCTCTTTCCACTACGAGTGACGTTAGCTGGAGATTTTTCACTGATGCCCTTTGTCTGGTTGAGGAATTTCTCTTCTATGCCAAGTTGGCTGGGAATTTTTTATTCAGGAATTAGTTTGTTTTGTCACAGGTTTTTTTCTCTAATGTGGATTTGTTTTCTTTTTAGTTTGTTAATAAGGTGAATTATATTGATTGACTTTCAGGTATTAATTCAACCTTTCGTTCCTGGGATTAGCCCTACTTGGTCATGACGTATTATCCAGTTTGTGTATTGTTGGATTCTAGTCAAAAGTCTGTGAAGGATCTTTGCATCTATGTTAATGACAGTTATTGACTGTACTTTTTTCTTTTTTTTTTTAAACGATGTTATTTATTTATTTGACAGAGATCACAAGTAGGCAGAGAGGCAGGCAGAGAGAGAGGAAGCAGGCTCCCCTGAGCAGAGAGCCCAGTGAGGGGCTCGATCCCAGGACCCTGGGATCATGACCTGAGCTGAAGGCAGAGGCTTAACCCACTGAGCCACCCGGGCGCCCCTGTACTTTCCTCTTTAAAAAAAGTCTTTGTCACATTCTCTGTTAGAGTGATCATATAATCAATCCTTCCTTTTTGATTTTTTAGAAAAATTTAAAATAACCAACTCTTTAAATGTGTGGTTGAATTGACCAGTGATGCCATCAGGGCCTGGAGTTTCTTCTTCGGGAAGGTTTTTAATGAAAAATTCTATTTCTTTAATAGATATGGATGCATTTATATGTTTCTTCTTGAGTGAGCTGTGGTAGTTTGTGTCTTTTAAGAAATTTACCCGTTTCATCTCAGTTGTCAGATTTACTGATGCAACGTTGTTCATAGTATCCCCTTGTTATGCTTTCAGTATCCGTAGAACGTCACTCCTCCTACTGATCCATTAATTCTTCTCCCTGCCCTCCTGCCTACCAGTCTGATTAGACGTTTATTGAGTGTGTTGATCTTCTCCAAGAACTTGTTTTGGTTTCGTTGAATTTCTCTATTGATTTTATTGGTTTTGCTTCCTATTTCCTCGATTCTTGCTCTGATCTTTATCGTTTCCTTCATTCTACTTTTCGTTTTTTAAAACTACGAAGAGAATGTGTGTTTGTGTCTGCACACGTGCGTGTGTGTGTGTAGTCTGTTGATGACTTTCTTAAAAGTTGTCAGAACTGTCATTTTACGTTGATCGAGGTTAACATACAAATCCTTGGAACTTTTCCATAGTTCATCTGAGAGCAGTGTTTATCCTGTGTGTTTAGCATTCTTTAGACACTGGAGTTTGGAAGAAAAATTACAGCACCATATGTTTGCCCAAATGGCAGACATATGCAGGAGTGAATGATTACTCATGAATGATGACATAACCAGGGCCTTCTTAACGGTCTTCATTCTGGGATGTTTATGTTTACGATGTCAGGGTTGTGATCAAGCAAAAGGGCACTACTGAGATGCTAATGCCAAGGTTATATTCAAAGTATGATTTGGCTGTGGGGTTTAATTATGAGAGAGGATGTTGGTACAGCAAGACTGGTTTCCCCGTGTGGCTGCTGGTGCTGGTCTGGTCTAGGGACACTGTAGTCCCCTCCCTTCTGTCTGACTGGCATTCAGAGGAGCTCAGGTGGTATCAGGCCCATGGGGCTGTTGGCCTGGTGAAAACAGGAGGAGGGGTCTATATAGCGTTGCCTCAACTTAGTGTGGCCCTTGGGGATGAAGGGACAGTGGGATGGTGGGGCCTCTTCCACAGAGGGGCCTGTGATGCTGGGCGCTTCACAGCACTCAAATTCTTATGTTTCAAAAGTTTCTGTGGTGCTATTTAGAAACACTGATACCTCAGCAGTACCCTTGCCCCATCACACCCCCGCACACACGCACATGCACACAGCGGGTAGGACTCAGTGTGTCTGGGGCAGGCATTTGAGTCTCGTATTCTAGAGGTTGAGAAATAGTAACCTGGGTAACCGGGACCTTTGATGTGTGGTTTCTCCAATATTCTCTAACATGAAATCCTAAGGATGGTAGTATCTGCCTGTGGCACTCACAATTCCCCCTTGATGGAGACGTGCTTTTTTTTTTAAGATTTTATTTATTTGTCAGAGAGAGAGAGTACACAAACAGGGAGAGCAGCAGGCAGAGGGAGAAACAGGCTCTGCACTGAGCAGGGAACCCCATATGGGGCTCGATCCCAGGACTCCGGGATCATGACCTGAGCCGAAGGCAGATGCTTTAACCCACTGAGCCACCCAGGTGTCCTATCCCCATTCTCTTCTAATGTTCTCTGGGATTGATTCACTTTTAATCACTATTTAATTAGAGCTTTGTCAACTCAGATCACATGCCTGGGACCCTCACACTTCCTCGTGTGTGAGTGAGAGAGGTGCGTTGTGTTACTGAGTTGGTGAAATGTGACATTTACTGCTGCTCTCTTTCCTCCTCCCTGTGGGAATGTGAGAGACCTTTATCTTATTTTCCAAATCTCGTTGCCGTGCCACTTTTTGGCATCCAGGTTCTGTGGAAATTCTGTTGCCTGTTTGTGGTCAGTACAGTGAGACCAACCATTGTATGGTTTTATAGTTACAGAATTTTTGGACAATTTCTTGTACAAGCAAAACACCTATTTTTTTTTTTTTTTAATTATAAGGTTAATTGTTTGCTGTGTCATAGGATGATTTTGGCAAACCCATGGCTATTTCTGCTAGAAGAATGAAAAAGACTTGACAGATCTGTTGGCTGACATTTATTTAGAAGTGCTCGTGTGTAGCCAGGTTGTTTTACCTTAAAGAAAGGAGGCAGGATAGGGTTGGAAATTTGAATCTTACATAAGATACTGCTGATGATTATTTTATTTTTATTATTGTAGATTTTATTTAATTATTCAATTATTAGTATTTTATTTAAATAAGATACTGCTGATTATTGTCTTAAATGCGTACTGGAGGTCATGGGCTCTGTCCTGCTAGGTGGCAAAGCCAGGATTGGTGCATGCATTTGGTTTTTCAGCAGCCGCAATAGGAGGGACAGAGGCATATGAGAAGGAGTTCTTTGTCGTGGCGGAAGGTTTGCTGTAGAGTGTCCCCTGGATCTCTCTGTGGCAATCTTTCCATCAGCCTGAGGTGGTGACATATTCTCCGGGGCTGTGAGCTGCCTTCGTGTCAGCTTGAATCTGAAGGCCTCCTTTCTTCCCCTTCACCTGTCACCTTTTTTTCTTCCCTGTCATTCTATTCAATCCTGTGCAATTAAGGATGATTAGGTGTTAAGATGAAGCAGAATTAGAATAAGCTAATTACTAATTGCTCACACCCAAACCGTGAACGGAATAGATAGATGCAGTAGATGGGAGGAAAGTGCAAGTGCCCCGTAGTGAAAATATAATTACTCACGGTGGGAATGGTGGGGGCGGGGCACGGGGCACCGACCCAGTGGCCGTGTCCCAGAGCATCTGGCTTCTTTAAAACACACATGCGCACAGATGCGGGCACGTGGGACCTTGCAGCCTAGCTGTAAGAGCCTCTTTAATTTGCTGAAGGTACTTCGTTGGGACGTCCTGGGGTTGAACAGTAAATAAACTCCCATTCTTGCTGCCTTTTGGGGGAGAAATATTCCTTGGGCCACCTTCTAGAAGAACAGACCAGTGCATGAAAATTAGGATTGAAAAAAAAAATTTTTTTAATATGGAGAGCCAACTAACTGACACAGAGGTGATAGGTATTGAGAGAGACCTCTGGGGTGCTCGTGGGTCATTTAAGTCTTTTTCTTTGATCTCATCATTTTGCCAAATAAATTGCATTCCTTCTTTTTAAAATTTTTTAAAAGATTTTATTTATTTATTTATTTGAGAGGTAGAGAGCGCAAGCAGGGGAGCAGCAGGCAGAGGGAGAAGCTGGCTCCCTGCTTAGCAGGAAGCCTGATTGAGGGACTCTGATCCCAGGACCCTGGGATCATGACCTGAGCCGAAGGCAGACACTTAACCAAATGAGCCACCCAGGTGCCCCACATTACTTTTCCTTTTACTGTTAACACTTTGAAAGACAGATGATTATTTTTAATTTAGCTAATTTTAGGACAGCCTAAAACAAATCTAAAAACTGTTTTGTTAACCTAATTGGCTAGTTGCACCCTAAGTGTAGTACTCCCCCATCATGTTTTTGTACACGTTACATACAGGCAGGGAGTAAATATGTGAGGCTATTTTGATGCAGTGAAAATCCAAAGGGATTGCATTTAACATGAATATTTTTGAGATCCAAGATAATGTGTGTGTGTTTTTTTAAGTGATGTTTGTTCTTTTTATTTGAAATGTGTCCATAAACAACCAGCTGCCCTTTGCGACCTGCCCCTTTTCTCAGGTTGATTTATGCTTATTTACAGTACAAGCTCTGTGACCTCAGTGTCAACATTTTTGGTGGCAAGCTTTGGACATTTCCCAGCATTTAATTGGAATGATTCTTTGCCTAGCCCTGAGCATGATGACCTTGTTCCTGTCATATAATCCTTTCCAAGAAGTCTCTCTTTTTAGAAAAGTCAAAATGTTTTATAAGCATTTGATTTTTGTTACCAGATGAAAGGTTTTAACACTTCATTAAAACATCTCACAGGGGGTCTTGGTTTTAGAATATGTCCCCCCCACCCCAGAAAAAAGGTTAAGATGAGATTGCTCTTGGCTACTTGCTGAAGGAGGTATGCTTACTTCTTCTGGAGAGTAGGGACCTAACAGACTTGGTAAGACCACACACCTCAGGACCAAACCTTGGTAAAAGGAGACTATCCTGTCTCCATCACACGGCCAGGGTGGGTGGGTCGGGGAGGGGGGTCCTGTGGGAATCTTGCCTTGTTTCAGTTTCTGGATGTTTCCGACAGCTGTTCCACCCTCTCCCCAAACAGTGCCTCAGCTCTTAACTAAGGTTGTTATTTTAAGGGGAGTACTTCTTGAAAAGCTGGTATTGCGTTGGTATAGGTCAGCACGAGTATATCATTTAGGTGACTTCAACCCGAGGATTCAAGGCACTGTGCTGAGTACTAAGCAGCGTCCAACCCGGCTCTTGCAGATGGTGGTGGAGACGGAGAAGTACAGCGTCACCATGAAGATGGCGTCGCCCGAGGACGTGAGCGACGTGCTGGCCCACATCGGCACCTGCCTGCGGAGGATATTTCCCGGCCTGTCCCCAGTGTGAGTGCGCGGGGGAAGGGCGAGCAGAGCGAGAACGGCTCCTCAGGGCCGTGAACGAGAGGGCGCCTTCCGCTCATGCATCCTTCTCTCAAACATTCGACGGCAGACCCTCCCTCGGGCCCTTGTGTCTGACATCTAGGGTTTGGCCATCCTTTCACCTCTGCCCCCAGGACTGAAGCAGAAACCTTTTTGACCCAACTTGAGACGTACCCTAGTGGGACCAGGGGCTCACTGCTTTGCAGAAATGCATCAGGGAGAGTACTCATAGGAGCCAGAGGCTTCCTTTTCCTTGTCTTTTTTTGCCTCTTAGTTTTCTGAAACACGCGTTAGGAATATGAGTGAATTGTGTCTGTGCATGCCCTCCTGTTTCTTTGCTAAGTGCTTTTCATTGGGATTCTGCGCTTCGGTAACCGACTTTGTCCTTCGGGAGGGTGTGGGTCATTGGGAGGGGGTTGGATGGGCAGAGGTAAAAGGCAGAGAGATGCGCTGTCAGAAAGCTTCCTAAATTAATAGTCCCTAGTGAAAATACCTTCCCGCTGGAAGGAGATGGTGCAGAGTCTAAAAATCCCTCTCCCGGGGCTTGCCCTGTGCACAGAGGCCACAAAGCCTCACAGGGACACACGAAGATGGTGAGTGGTGCGCCTTGCTGGGTGGGAGCCGGAAGGACATTTCAGGGACTTGCCTTTCGAGGAGCGCGTTCCTTATGATGCTCTGCCTTGAATTAAGAGGCAAAGTGGAAAAACCTAGCCTTGTGTCCATGAGCTTTTTGGGCTCTTGCAGGTGGCTCGGTGGGGATGGGGCTTCCTCACGGTCTCTGGCTTTCTGAGACCTGCTAGGTTCTTCTGACAGCCCTGCGCAGGGCTCTCTCTTTTCTCCACCTCCCGCCAGCACGGGGGGCTGGCCTGTGCCTTCTGGCTGTTCACCCAGGGCTTCCTCCTCTCTGCGGCCTTGGGCTCCTCGCACTTCTCTGAGTGTCTGACTAGTTGGTTGCAGAGGGAGCAGAGTGTCCTGTGGCCTCATTCCATGGCACGGAGGGGACGAGGGAGCCTGCTGCCCAGTTCTTGCCTGCCTGGAATTTCCAGGTACGAAGCCTTAAAGGCAAGCTCCTGCAGTGTGCAACCCTACACACATGCGTGTGTGTGCATGAGAGGTGCGGGTGCAGGGATGCGGGACAAAGTGAGGCATGATGAGTGGTGAGGGGGAAATACCCAGAAGGAGAACGTTCTTAAAGCCACCAGAGAACTATCTGGGGTGATTGCGAGTCAGCAGTTACTACAGCCTGTCCTCCCTTAAAGGACATTTACTAACATGACTTTGTACATGAGCTTCCTTGTAACGCCCTCGCTCTCATCCCAAATCAGCACCGATGAGATCAGAAGATTATTACACTCAGCCTTATTTAGCAAGGCCTCATATGACCCTCGGAGCAACATGCAGAATCGCTACTTTCTTTAAAATACAGTTTTATTTGCCTAACATTCTAGGAGTTTGGAGGGAATTGCCAGTTTTGCGGTTGAATTTTCCCATTTTTCTTCCCAGAGGAAATGGTCTAAGGAAAGTGTCGGCCCTCTTCTCGTCCATTTAACTTCTTGTTGAAAGGTTCGGGCAGCAAATATGAACCAAACATTGAATAATGAGCTCCATTTCCAGGGAGGCCTTCGCTGAGCGTATGTTAGTTTCTGAATCCAAAGCCTCCACCTGAGCCCTCTGTGTCCTGGCTGCTCAAGGACATCCCTAGGCACCTGACACACGGTGCGTCCCAGTGACTCAACAGGTTCCCCCCCAAACCTGCCTGTGTGCGACACTGCGTCTCAGTGGCTTGTCAGTGCACAGTCTCTCGTTCAGTCGCACAGTCAGACCCTTTCCGTGCCTGTCTGCTGGTCTGCCCCTCGTCTGGCTTCTCCTCTCCACTGCCGTGGTTCAGAGGGTCTCAGTCTCCTAGGGCAGCATCGTCTTTGCTGCTGTCTCAGTCTCCCGTCCTCGTCCTCGCAACAGGACTTCCGCATGGCGACCGGAATTATCCGGTTGCGTTGATGCCTCGTAGGCTGGCGCGGCCGACCACTGCTGTCTGGACCCGTGATGCAGCCTGTCCTCGAGCACATCAGCCTCTCTTGTCCTTGGTGCTTTCGTACAGGCTGCTAATCCAGACACACTCCCACTCTGAAAGACCCAGCCCGGTGTCTGAAGAGCTTCTTTATTCATGTTTCCGTAGAACTTTCTGAGCATGTCCTATGCTAGCACGTTTCTCGGGGTACAGTCCTTTCCTCATACACTTAAACCGTCAATATTTATTGAGTTTCTACTGTAGATGGCACCGTGCTAAATGTTGGGGTCCACGGCCCATGTGGAGTTTACACTGGGAACTTGCGTGGCTTGCATGGGGAAGCAGACCCCCAGAAAGAGAAATAAATCAGTGAAGTAAGTGTAAACTTGACTATGCCTGCCCCTACAGGACTATGAGAAGGAATAAAATTCTGTCTGCCAGGGCCTCCCTGTGGCCATGATCCTTTGAACAGACCCCACAGGAGAGAAGGAGCCAGAAGAGGGCAGAGAACATTTCCTTCTCAGGCCTCTGCTTGTGCTGTCTCACCTGCCTGGACCAGGGTTGGAGTCTTGGAGGGGCTGAGAGAGAACCAGGGCGGCTGGAGTATGGGAATGAGGAGAATGCCGGTGGCAGGTGGTGACTGGCCTGAGAGGAGGCTGGAAGCTGGTGTAGGCCGGTGGGGCAGGGGACATAGATCCTCGTGGGAAAGAGCGCGCAGGTCAGCACTAGCTCGCTAGGAAGCCCCTGCCGGTTGCAAGTAGGGATGTGACCTGATTCGTGATGCGATTTACAAAGATTACTTTTGCCACTGGAGAGAGCAGAGTGGGAAGGGGAAGGGCAGGAGGGGAGAGCCGGTTAGAACACGGGTGGAGAGCCAGGGGAGGGAGGGCTGCGGCCGTGACATTAGAGACAAGGATGGGAGGTGGAAGGTGGAAGATGTATTCTGGGTCCAGGGCTGGCTGGTGGATTTGGTACGTGGGTGACAGCAGTTAGGAAAGGGAGGACCAAGGATCGCTCCTAGGCTTCTGGCTTAATAACTCAGTGACTCGTGCTACCTTGCAGGGAGGTGGAGAGGGCCGAGGGTAGGTGTGGGGGCAAGTTTTATTTGGAGGGAGAAACACCCAAGCATTCTGTATCTGGTGTGCTAAGCTCGAGATCTAGGACACGGGGGGATGTCAGATCAGCAGGTATATATGTGATATGTGGGGTTGGGGCTTAGGGGAAAGGTCTGGGTCTGGAGACGTCACAAATGTGGGCGTCATTAGTGCAGAGTCTTGCTGGCACGACAGTTTGGAGATCATCCAGGGAGAGAAGATCTCTTGAGAATGATGACAGGTGTAAGAGGAAGAGCCACGAAGGGAGTCGACAGGAT
Source organism: Enhydra lutris kenyoni (assembly GCF_002288905.1). Classification (NCBI taxonomy): domain Eukaryota; kingdom Metazoa; phylum Chordata; class Mammalia; order Carnivora; family Mustelidae; genus Enhydra; species Enhydra lutris. The sequence continues at coordinate 3,440,886 of NW_019154177.1, forward strand.
TCCCGGGGAAAACCAGGGCCTGGGAGGAGCCTCTGAAGCAGGGAGGGGGTGGCCGCCGAACGACTGGGCTTGGACCAAGCCCAGGGCCGAGGGCTGCCCGGGAAACCGGGCGCGGTGAAGTGCAGCCCCAGGGTCGTGGTGGGGAGAGGCGGCCGCCGCGCCGCTGGGATGGGCTCCGAAGGGAGGAGGTCGATGTGGTGCCTGCGGCAAACTTGGTAGAGACGTTCAGCTGTGAAGGGGACTGAGAGGTGGGAAGTAACGAAAGAGGTCCGATTTTTGTTCGCATGCGGAATGGGAGATAGTAAAGCACACGGCTGTGGCGGGGGGATGCTCTGGTAGAGAGAGATTGTTGCTGGAGATCACGGTGATAAATCCACAATGTCCTTGAGAAGGGATTGAGCCTTGAAGCCTTGAGCAAAGGCTGTGTTTTCTCTTCATCTGAAATCCCTAGTCCTTGGCACATACCAGATGCTCACTGAGGTTCCTCATGCTTACCGTGTGCCCAGTGCACCGTCAGGCGGTGTGACGCGGGAGCCAATGGAACTTGGAAGACCGTAGCCTGGCCTCACAACCACAGGCGCGTGGGCCAAGGGGACACAAAGCCAATGAGTGGGTGACAGGGCCATTGGAGGAGGTGGACGGGTGTGGCTGGCTGAGCGGAGCCCCACCTGAGAAGCGGGGAGAGGACTCAGGCCGGGCGGGGGTGGCGGGGAGGGTAGGGGAAGGCAGTAGCATCCAGATGAAGCCACCCACCCGAGAAGGGGGACTGTGATTTAGAACTTGTCCTGGCAGAGAATTTAAATAACGTAAACATACTTGACTTTTACTCACTTTCCTACCCACCCTGCACAGTTAGCTTGTCCAAATAAACCTGTACTGTTTTGTGACTTGCACGTTCCGCCTTTCCTCTGGAAGTTCCTTAGGTTGTATTATGTGATTTTAGCAGGGGAAATGCATAATGACATCGGTGCTAGTTATCGACCAGGGAGGGGGGAGAGGTCGGCCTTCAGATCCTTTCCTCTCCATCCCTCGTGTTGCCTCAGGTTAAGGCAGTCCGCAAGGGAAATATTTCCTTGACGTAGATATTGGAGAACATGTCCCCAGTCGTGTCACACATCCCCCTCATAGTAAGTTGGAGAATAGGAAACTGTATTTGATATAATACCGTATGTTGACTAACTGGAATTAAAACAAAAATGTGAAAAAGAAACCATATTTGGAATCTTCAGCCTGGTTTGAGTCATTTGTCTCATCAGATACATTACCTGGGCCTGTGATGGGCACCTCGGTCCCCTGCCTTCATCTCCTCTCTTGCTGAGGGCTGGCACGGCCGGGTGGAGAGGGCAGCATCTGATGAGTGGATGTCAGGAACCGGGACAATCCGGGGGACACACATGGTCAGGGCAAGTCTCCGCTCAGATGATCAGTTCTTGGATTGTCCAAGTTTGACTGCCTAGAAATGAAACTGTATCTGCAAAGATCTGAATTTCTGGTTTTACCCAAATGTAAATTTTGAAAATGATATCCATGATCAAAATCAAACTTACAAAAACAGGATGTAAATAATCTACAATGTGTAATCAGTCCTCTTGACTACAATCAAGAGAATGCAGGTAGGATAAAAATGAGGAATTTTAATAAAAATTAATAGTCCCACCAGGATCCACTCTTCACCTCCCCCTCCTCCCCCGGCCCCATACCTATATGCTAAGATGTTTATTGCTTCCTCTTTCCTTCCCTTAGAAAATGACATTTCCCTCCCCTCTTTAAATAAGGAAAATTTATTTCAAAATATGGTGAGAATTTAAAGGTGCGAGAAGAAAATGTAAGTTAAAAAAATCGAATCACTGTTAGCATTGTGTTGTGACCACTCTCGTCTTTGCTGTGCGAAAGTGGGTGTCCTTGGAGGCCTGGCCTCAGAGAGAGGGACACTGAGTTGCTCTGGAAATATCTGTAGTAAATGTTTAATCCGTTTTCCCAGAGGGGTCCGTAGTGGCATTCCTCTTCAGGAGGCTATTTTGTTGTGGCCTTCAGCTTTTCTAGTATTAAGAACCTTGGCTGTTCTCCAGAACCAAGTGAGATTTTTTCTTTTCTTTTTCTTTTCTTTTTTTTTTTTCTTTTAAATGTCAAATTAAGTCATCAGGACACAGTAGACTTCATTTAGAAAGTGTTCGCTGAAGGACTTCCTCGGGCATACATGTGAGAGGTTTCCTGCTCCTCGGGAGTTTCTGAAGGCAGCGTAAGAAAGTTCCACAAACAGTACAGGAAAGGGAGAGAGGATCCTCAGATTTCAGAGAACGGAAAGTCACGTCTAACTTGAGATGCCAGAAAAATAATGTACGATTTGTACTTGCTTTCCTCCCTTTTTGGAGGAGGTGGGGGGGGCTTTTGTGGAGGGTGGGTCGGGAGCGTTCTGTGGGGAAGTGGCGGGAGCAGGTGCCTTTGGGAGACAGGTGTCTGCCTGGCACAGCCCGAATTGGGAGCCCGCAGATGTCACTGTGAGCGAACGCCTCAAGGAAGGGTACTGGGGACAATGAAGGCTCTGGAATGTTAGAATAAAATGGTAGTCACACTTCAGGGAGCAGCGGTCCTCGGTGCTGCTTATGGACATGTCCGTGGAGAGAGAGGTGCCACTGGAAGGTGTCAGGTTGTCGGGATGCTTTGGTGGGGATGAGACTCTGGGCAGGTTAACTCCCATCTCAGTGCCTCAGTGTAAAATGGGAATAATGCTGTTGATGCAGGGAAGGATTAAATTAGCTCCTGTAAACTGCTTCAGAAATTTTATCTGTAGTACAAGGTGTTGTGGTCCATTACCCAGCAGCATCAGAAAGGGCATAGGTTTCATGTATGGGAAATTTCTTTGAAGTTTGATTTTTTTTTTTTTAAGATTTTATTTATTTATTTGACAGAGATAGAGGTCCCAAGCAGGCGGAGCAGCAGAGGGAGAGGGAGAAGCAGGCTCCTTGCTGAACGCAGAGCCAGATATGGGACTCGATCCCAGGACCCTGAGATCATGACCTGAGCTGAAGGCAGATGCCCAACCAACTGAGCCACCCAGTCGCCCCCCGATTTTTTTTTTTATTATAAATAGCATTTCTCTAGTTTGATTTTGTTGTTGTTGTTAAATGTACTTAATAACATCCTTTGTAGCTGACAGAACAGTAACCTTCTGGCACGAGCTATTTCCCTAGACTTTCAGCATCCCTGGACCTTCTGGCACACTTGTGACACATTGGAAAGTCAGCGTGTTAGGACCAGGTTTCTTTGCTCCCGTAATAAAAATGGTGTTGCAGATCCCTTTAGGAATTCAGAGCCAACTGAAGTGCTTTGAAAAGGTGAGGTTCCTGTGAAGAAGAGTGGCAAAACAGGAGTTAATGTAAAAACAAAAGAAAGGTGCTTTCTTGTCCGTCTGCTTTTCTAAAACGGAAGCAGCGTCTAGTTGGGGTGTGGTTTGTGGCAGAAAAAAGTGTGGTTCTGGAGACCGCTGCCTTCCTACGGAGGAGCTTTGGGATTGAATTCTAAATACATCAATTAAGTGGAGTAAAAGAATTTACAGATTTTTTTTTCGTCTCAACCGCTTATGCATGAGATTCGCCTCCAGAGCTTCTGGCCTGCTTGTCACCCGGTTCGCGGTCCCTTGGAGCCTTGTGTAAATCAGACCCCTCTAGTGTAGATGTTCTAGATCCAATGCTATGGGACTGCCTACAACCTTGCGTCACGCCCCTTCCATCTGTCTGTCTGCCAGGATTTTGGTTTACTACTGTGGCATGTCTTCTGACGGCAGATCCTTTCTGTCTGTCTTTCTGCATGACACACCCTCTCGCCCTGGGTGTGTAAGTGTGAGCAGTGCCCTGTGTTGCACGCACATAGACTCCTCGCCACTGTTCAGCTGCAGGAAGAAACCAGCGTGGGTCAGCGGCAGGGTCCCCCTCCCCATTGCTTCTGTGCGTGTGTCAGACCCTGGGGACATTAGCCACCCTCTGGAAGGTTAGTTCTTAACCACTTTCTCTCTTAGGTAAACAAACGCACCTGTTTCATGAGACGTCTTCATTGTTTCTTACAAAAGAAAGGGGAACTGGCACAGAACTGGGCTGCTTGGAAAAGCTCACTCTGGTCCCTTTTTTTCTTTTTTTTAATTTTATTTATTTATTTGTTAGAGCGAGCACAGACAGGGGGAGGGCAAGCAGAGGGAGAGGGAGAAGCAGGCTCCCCACTGAGCAGGGAGCCCCGATGGGGGGCTCGATCCCAGGACCCTGGGATCATGACCTGAGCTGAAGGCAGACACTTAACCAACTGAGCCCCCAGGGGCCCCCAGACCGATAGCTCCAAAGACGGGTTTTGAAGGTCAGGAGACAGCTTCCACACACACATGTCCCTGCTGGCTGCTGCTTCTCTTGCTCTCCACTTGACTTGTCCTTACCCTCGAGCAGGAATGTCCGGTGTTGTTTTTGGAGCAAAATTGAGGCTTTAGTTTCTGAATCAGCCATGAGGAGTCATCCGTTTCTCCCTATAATCCTAGACTGCCACCTTCCTATTCTTTTTTTTTTTTTTAAGATTTTTTTATTTATTCATTTGACAGATAGAGATCACAAGTAGGTAGAGAGACAGGCAGAGAGAGAGGAGGAAGCAGGCTCCCCGCTGAGCAGAGAGCCCGAGGTGGGGCTCGATCCCAGGACCCTGGGATCATGACCTGAGCCGAAGGCAGAGGCTTTAACCCACTGCGCCACCCAGGCACCCCCACCTTCCTATTCTTAATCCTACCAGTTTCCTGCCAAAGAGATTTGCCTTATTTTCTCCCTGCTTTTGACGAGCTTAACTTCAATCTCTGTGTCATTGAAACAGCATATGCCACGGCGTCCTGCTGAAATGAGGCAGGAATTTTAGAACACACATGTGACCTCAGAGGAAGTAAGACCAGAGTCTCCTTTGGTGTGTCCAGAGTTCACTTAAATCAACTGTGTCAAAGTTTGGGGCGGCTTCCGATGGTGCTGCTCTCTCTTTGCATAATACCTGGTTTTGCTGTCTTGTAGCCGGAAATAATGCCGTGAAAATACCAGAATGATAGTGTTGAGCCAAGATGAGCCGTTTCAAAAGGCCAGATTCTGTAATAGCACTTTTCAGCGTGACTGTCTTCTTAAACCCTCATTCCTCCCAGATTCAGGACTTTTAGGATAGTAGGACTTAATCATGGGTGTTTTCAGGTGAAACAGAGAAAAATCATGCCACACTTGCAGACCCCGTGCATTTCTGCAGGAATCTGAAGGCGTTCATGACATTTGACATCCGTTGGGTATAGGCAGTTAGGGTTCAATCCTAAAAATTGCAAAGAAGTAGACATACTTTCAGTGCTAGCAGAAAGTTGGTATTTGCATGCTTTGTTATGTACTTGCGGTTTTGTCTTGGAGTAGAACAAGGCCCCTGGTCAGGATCTAGCCTGTTTTTATCTGGAATCCATCCTGTGAGAAAGTGGAGCTCCCTGGAAACACTACCCACTAGTCGTCTGCAAGGTGGCTGAGATGCATAGTGATGACTGAGAACGTTCAGTGTAGCAGAAGAGCTTTTAAATCACTGCAGGAAGGTGAAAGTGTGTTCAGTATAATTTTGGGCATCTTGACTTCACTGCTTTGCACCCAGGTCCTCCCATGATCCCGGGCACCTCTGACTCGCCGACACCCTTCCTCATAGCCCATGCCCTCCTCTCCTCCTCCCCTCCTCCCCACTTCGCTCTGGAGTGCCACGCGCGAGCCCTCAGCCCTCGTCATTGCCTGGAACAGCACTTGCTGTTCGCTCGGCACAGTTCCTCATCCTGCCCGGAGCACAGCCCCTCCACTTTGCTCGCCTTGGAAGGACCGGGTCCCCCCGGCCATACATCCCTTGGCTTGTCCCCTCCCGTTCCCGAGCGCCCCACCTGCAGTGTCCCCGGCTCCACCTGGGCTCTGGCAGGACCCTCGTGTCCTTCTGTCCTGCTGTTCCTCTGGCTCGCCTGCCTGGAAAGCCTGTAGCCCCAGCGCGCGCCAGCTGCCCCCTCTTTCCGCATGTCTGGGTTGCAGACAGGGTCCCGCGGGGGGTCTGCTTGGCGCCACCGGCAGCTCCTGACCTTCACTGTCCCCGGGTTCTGACCGGTCCTGGGGGCTTCTCTTTAATGTCCCAGGTTGTTTCTCTATTTCCAAAACCTGCCCCCCGCCCCGCCCTGCAGATACCAGTCTCCAGTGCCTGTCTGACCATCTCGGGTACCCTCTGGACCCTTTCCGTGGCCCCTCGTTGCCCTGAGAACAAAGCCTGAACTCCGAGATCAGACCTCAGAGGCTCTCCCTCGTTTCGGTGTAGTTCCCCAGAGAACTCCGTCACCTCCTCCCTGTCACAGGGCATCTGCTGGCTGCTTTGAGCTACATGCAGTTTCTGGTGGTGAATACGAGCCTTCTCATCTCCTTGAACTTGCTGGCCCTTTATCTGCACCACTCTCCCCAGCTCCTGGTCCCCATCCGCTGGCCCCCAGATGGAGTCTTCATTCCTCTCCAGGTTTTAGCATAGATGGAGCAGGTGCTGGAGAGCATTTCCAACCCCCCGGCCCCTCCGCTGCTGTCTCCCCACCAGAGAGAGTTTGTGCCCTTTCTGCCGCCATGTGCTTCTCCCGTGTTACGACTTCTCCTTTTATACCGCCTCTTTATTTGTCTGGTTCTTGTGAGAGACGGCTCACTGGGAACACGGGAACGGTGTCCGTTTTGTTCACAGTTGTATGCCAAGTACCTGGTAGCTGGTCTTGCTGCACTGTAGACATTTAATAAAAATTTGGGGGTGAGTTAAGGGATTTATAAGTTCCTCATTACATGATTCCTGGGAATCATGTAGGAGAGCGTTGGCTAACATTTGTTAAGACTTCACCAGGCACCAGGGGCGGTTTGGATAACTTCACGGCTATTAATTTCTTTCTTTTGCTGTTAGGGTGGGTCCTCCCATTTTGCTAGTTCTATGAATAATGAAACTCTGGGGGTGGTTGACTGTGCCTTTAACCATTACCCTGTCCTGCGCATGTGCCCCAGGACTTTGTTAGCTGGGAGGCTGAGCACGGGGGCTGGGTGTGGCTCCCGCCCAGAGGAGTTGTCCCCTGAGGGGAGGAGATGGAGAAAGGAACATACTCTTTCTCGATGGCCATTCATAGGCGGTGCTGTGGACAGAGGAGATTTGTCTGTGAATTTTTTTAAAAGTTAGTGATTTATATTCAGCATATACCTGATCTAATCCCTCATTCAACGGAACATCCTTTTCTAGCTATTCCAGTACAGTCAAATCTTACAAAACAACTAAATAACATAGACTCTGCACCTCACTGGCTAATACCCGGAGCTTACAAAAGGGAGTTCAAGACACAAGGTCATTGTTAAGTTCCTGTAGATCTCCTCCTTCTTAGTGCTCAGAAAATGGAATTATTGTCACCAAAATGGAAGTGGCATCCATCTTTGGTTTTAAGAAGGGCATGTCACCAAATAGATTTCTGGGTGCAGTGCAAAAAAAAAACAAAAACAAAAACAAAAAAAAAAACCTTGATTTTTGAAATTCATTGTTACTGTTGGTCTTACAGGCGAATCATGAAAAAAGTCTCCATGGAGCCATCTGAGCGACTGGCCAGTCTCCAGGCTCTTTGGGACAGCCAGACCGTGGCCGAGCAGGGCCCCTGTGGTGAGCGTGCATTTTAAAACCAAATTATAAATGGCTGCGTGGATGTCCCCCTGCCAGGAAGTTACGTCCATTCCTAGTATCCTCCTGGAAAGGCGCAGTTGGTTGGAAGGTGTAATTAGCACCACACAGACTTTGGATTGGTGGATGAAAGTCCTATATTTAAGGGGTATTGAGTGCTGCTGTATACTTACTATACAACGGGGAGGGGAGAGTCTTTGCTGTTTCCCCAAACAGAAAGAACAATCAGCATTGTCAACATCGGCCATATTTAAACTATTATATCTTAACTTCAGAGAAATCATTTAGCCGAAGACCTGTCACATTTCTGTTGTGGGTTTCAGGTGGATTTTCTCAGATGTATGCCTGTGTTTGCGACTGGCTCGGATTTTCATACAGAGAAGAAGTACAATGGGTAAGTGTATATGTGTGTGCACACACACACACCCCTGGAGAATAGGCCAGTATTTACCAGCTTACTTCTTCCCCCCTGCCCCCCGCCCCAGTTCATTTTTTTTGCTTAAAATCTTCCTCAGGTTCCTTGAAAATCTGTCTGTGTCATTGTCTAATTCTTGTTGTGTCCCTCTTCCCTGATCATCTTTGTGGACTGTTTACACGATTGAGTTCTATTTCAAATAGGATGTGGATACAATTTATCTGACACAAGACACCAGGGAATTGAATTTGCAAGACTTCAGTCATCTTGACCACAGGTAAGCTACTTCTTTCTTTTACAACTAATTGTGCCTCCAAAGCTGTATTTCTCTGCTGGTGCTTACAGACATACGTGATCTCCAGAAAATCCTGTTACAAGGGAAGTCAGGAGACACTAAGCATCTCCGAATCCTGCCTTTCAAGAGATAGTTTCAGCTGTGTGCATTTTGGGCTGATGTGCATGTGCAGACCTCAAATCCAGAGTTTGTAGTTAGAAACTGTGGAGACATAATTCTTGAGTTCTTGTACCAGCCCACAGAAGTCCGTTTCATCATCTGCCCTGTATACATGATACAGTATTATTTTGCCTGATTGCCCTGAGAACATTTTTCTAGGAGGAAGTTTTATGCGGCAATCATAAGAAATGATTTTTCATTTATAATTTCTTTAGGAATTGGGGATTGCTTGGGTACATGTGTGCATAGGTTGGTGGAAATCCATTTCGCCAGTATCTGCCTTGTGAAAACGACAGTACAACTGTGAATCCTGTTACATGTTACTTGAGAGACCTGTAGGTTTGAAGATCTTGACTCCCGTATACTTAGGGCTGGGGCTCGAGTGGCCAGGCCCTAGAGAAGCAGCTTCATTCGGTCGGTCCCAGTGCTTTCTCCCTGGCAGGGCTGAGCGGTGACCCAGTGCCTTTGCTGGTGCTTTATCCTGGGTTTCCGCATCTCCTACACCCTGGATTTCCTGTTCCTAATTTTAAGTAGCAGGTATCAGTCCCACCCCAGTGAGCCTCAGCCTGGGAAATCTTCCATCTCTGTTTGGATTTGAGAGAGAGAGAGAGAGAGAGAGAGAGAATCCTGGGATTCCGGCTGTCCCTTTTGTGCCGGGCGGACAGTCGGGATTGCAGACCTCGTTGTTGCTCTTTCTTAACCACCAGCATCTTGCCCTGAAAAATGCCATTTCAGGGTATTTCTCCACCTCTCTAGTAGGGAAATCCAGCACCAACAGGGTGAACCCCTAAGAGCTGAAGCCAGCTGAACTGAGCAGAGAACATGTATGCCAGCTAGATGGGGCTCGTGTCTGTGTGGTGGGTGTACGGAGGACGGAGAGGCAGGGTCTGCTGGGTCTGTAGTTGTGGCCAACGCCAGGTGCCCACCACCCCTGCTGCTCAGGCTTGGCTCTGCTCCCTTCTCGTGGAACAGGCAGCTTCTTTGCTGCTCAGAGCCGCTCTCCCTTTTCTTGCAGACGAGGGAGCGTCCTACTCCCATTCAGGCTTGCCTGTTCCCTATGTAGCACGTGAAAAAGTGAACTGAGAGAGAAAAAGGGAAAATATTTGCTCTGCCAGCTTTTCTACAGTAAAAACAGAAAGTGGAACGTAGAATAAGAGGACTGGGTAGGCTTGCCGTATCAGAGCTCAGTGGTTTTGGCCCCGGGATCCATTTATCGTTCTTGAAAACAGTTGGGTTTCTGTTCATGTGGGTCTATCTTTTGGTACTGATCATCTTAGTAGTTAAAACTAAAATTAAAAACGTTAATTAATTCCTTGAAAAATGTTCATAAGCCTATTACATGTTGCCATCAGTACCAGTTTTACGAAAAATAACTATTTTCCAAGACAAAAAATAAGTCAGCAGCGAGGACGCATTCATTTACCTCTCTGCTGCTATCTTTAACTCCCGACCTCATAGAAGACCGCTGCGCTCTGCTGTGGTTTGTGGCACAGAGTGAAACACACGAAGAAAATGCAGACTTAAGCAGACACGTAGTTACAAAAGGGAGTGTTCTGAATCACCTTTTCACTTAGCTGGGGCTAGTCTTCCGTCGTCCGCCACATCGCAGGAAGAGGTGGTTTTCTGACGGTCAGAGGTAGGATGGAATCGGAAGCCGTTCAGTGAACATTTTTGATTTTGTGACATTAAAATGCATCTGGTCCTTCTTGTACTTTGATGGATCTTACCCTTAGATGATTGCGTAGCATCCTGCGTTGGTCATTTAGAAAACACTAGTTTGCGGAGTTATGCCTGGCGTCCGGATGTTCTGTTGTTGTACAATAGGGAGGAAAGAAAACCTCTGTCAGCACTGCCTAGCTTACCACAAAGTCTCCAAGTGTGGCACGGCTGTCAGGCTCACCGTGGCAGATAAAGGTTTCCCCAAATTCAGATTTTTTCTTTAAAGAAACAATTTTACCATTCTATAAAGTTTACCAAGTGCTGTCAGGTGATTTCCTTGAAGTGACTGCTAACTTTTCACGCCTTAGAGAAAATACCTGCCAAATCCCAAGTCTCCATAACTGTTTTGTGTCATTTTTTTTTTTTTCGTGGTGTTCATGAAAAAAGGGAGCTAGTTCTGCTTCTGGCTGTATCCCGGGAACACTTCACCTGACACAGTGATCCCCTTTGGTGCAGAGAGGAAGCATTTTGGGCATACTTCTGTTTTGTCCTACAGGCGTGTCGTCAAGCGCCGAGATTTAATAAAATGAGTACTTTTTACTCCCCCAGAGAGGGCTTTCTTAAATGAAACTGGCGCTTGGTTAAAGCAGCTGGGTGTGTGGTGATGGAGAATATAGTAACCAGGATCCTGGCTTGGCACTGCTGAGGCACGAGCCATCTTCTCCTGTCCCTTCTCTACCTGCCATGCAGACGTCTCCATGGCGTGAGGGACAATTTGTTTTCGTGTTACTATGAAAATACTTCTGAACTTGTGAAGCCCCTGAGGGCATCTCAGGGTTTCCCTGGGGTCCGTGGACCACAGTTGGAGTAAGCACGCTGTGTGGGGCAGCTTGAGGTGTTTCTCCAGCTTTCTTTGTTCCCCCCTTAATGACTTTCACACCATTCATAGGTTCTGCATAGCGGCAGGGCTAAATTTTCCAGCTTACCCACTGTACTTAATTTGGTGACTAATCTGTCACCAGGGGGAAACTAGGGACGCTACTGATAAATACAGTTACTTGACATATGCAGAACTGTGCAGAATCCTACCCGCAAGTGAGAAGCCTTGTCAAAACCTAGAGTCTTCCTACAGATCTTTCCTCTTCCTACAGATCTTTCCTCATTCCTTAGCTGGAGAATTTTCAGTTTCTCAGTAAACACTGCATTCGTAAATCATCTACTTTTTTTTTACATGATTAAGGGCTAGATGGATGTTTCTCATTACTGAGACTTCAGATGAGAAGATGGAACACTTTTTCTGTGAAGGACCAGGTAGTAAATATTGTAGGCTTTATGGGGCCGATGGTCACTGTTGCAAATGCGCAGCTGCTGCTGTAGACTGGAAGCAGCTCCAGACAGTACGTAACTGAGCGTGACTGTGTTCCAATAAAACTTTATTTGCAAAAATACAATCCGTGGGCTGTGGTTAGCTGACACCTGGTCTACATCAGCGGCCTCTCATGGGGGATGTATATACCCAAAGAGAAATGCAAGATGAGCTACAAAAGAAATAGAAAAATAATGAGCTACTATTTATGTTCATTGTTGACTCATTTTAAAATTTCTTATCTTTGTTTTATAATATACAATACTATTATTGTGGTAGTATTTAGTATATATTAATTATGAAAAAATTAGGGCATTCTCAGAATTTTTCTTTTTTTAAATTTGTTTATTTATTTATTTGCAGTGGGCTTAATAACAGGCGTCACTGCTCTAGATGTCCTCTTTCCTATTCATGTCTGAATACTTTGGCTTTTTTCAGAACTGTCTTTCTCTCCAATCTTCAAAGTTTATCCCATCTTTCTTCAGGATATAATTTGTCCCCACAATTCTTACTATTAAAATAGATACCGGCTTTGGGGTGCCTGGGTGGCTCAGTGGGTTAAGGCCTCTGCCTTCAGTTCGGGTCATGATCCCAGGATCCTGGGATGGAGCCCCACATCGGGCTCTCTGCTCAGCGGGGAGCCTGCTCCCTCACTCTCTCTCTCTCTGCCTGCCTCTCTGCCTACTTGTGATCTCTGTCTGTCAAATAAATAAATAAAATCTTTTAAAAAAAATAGGTACCAGCTTTTATATAAAGAGATGAGTCCTTCCTGTTAGGTGGCCCGTGTTAATAGTATTTTGCCCAATCAAGTTGCAACAAAGTATATTGGTGAACATTTCTGTTCAGAAGGGTGCGCTTGCCTGCCCAAGAAGGAGACCTGCACTTGCCTGGCAGTAGTTGGGAAGGATTCACAGCGGGACAATCTGGGTGTAATAAGGGTCATTCTCTGAATTTGGGAGGTTTTACAAGAACCTTAGTGACTTTCTCATTTGCCTGTGAATCAGGGAGAAGAGAATAGAGGAATTAGGCAAATTGGAGGTGCTAGAGGAGAGATTAGGCGGGCCACATGTTGACTTGGAGCCCGTCAGCGAGCAGCAGCCATGCTTCTCCTACGCATTGATGGGTTTTCCCACAGTGGCAGCTGGCCCTGTGTATTTCTAAGTGAACATAATTTCCAATTGGCCATTATTCCAAGCTTTATCTCTTCATGCCATTCTCTCTTGTATTTACTCATCACAGTTAGAAACATCCCTTGTTAAGAGTCCGCGAAACCAGTAGTGATCCTGGAAGGGAGGTTCCCTGAAGGCTGGACTGTGTCTGTCCCATTCCTGCTGTGTGATGTGAGGCTCTTGGGTCAAACCAGTGGCCCAGGATTTTCAAGGGATATTGAGCTGCTCTGGAGGAGCAGATCATTAACCTGGGAGGTCAAGGGGATATTTATTTTTTAAGGTTTTGTTTTATTTTTTTAAGATTTTATTTTATTTTAAAGATTTCATTTATTTATTTGACAGAGAGCAAACATTCAATGACTGGGTAGGGCAGAGGGAGAAGGAGAAGCAGACTCCCCGCTGAGCAGGGAGCCTGAGGATGGGCCCGATCCCTGTTCCTGTATCGTCAGCCCCCATCATAGAGTCTTTAGGGCCCTGCCTAGGAGCTTCAAGGGAAATTTATAAGCAACTTGAATGCCATGCTCGATGACTAACTGAAACACTGTATCGCAACTGATTGTAGGACCAGATGCCCTGTTGTTGCTGGAGAAGCATTCGGGGGTGAGGACGACCATGGGCTTGTTAGGTCCATCCAAGTCCTCCCTGGAGAAGAATAGCACTTAGGAAATACTTGTGAGAATGCCTACTCACTTGTTACTTCCAGCTTCCAAAATTTTATTGAAGTATATTCTCAAAATGTATTCTGGTTTTGCTATCATCAGTGGGTCAAAAAGAGGCCTAGTTTGAAAAAGACTTTGTTGTGCATTTCTCGTGGGATCGCCCAAAGGCCCGTGAGCTGACATGTTAGAAGTGTAACTAGACTGTAATTCGGAGTGGTGGGGACTATGGGGTATAGAGGAGGTGGTCCCGAGTTGAGGGTAATATATAGCTTTAAATACATCGATTCTTCTTGTGCCCAGGAGATTTTCAAGAGGAACTAATCTCATCAGTCCTCTGAAGACGCAAGGACACGCATCATTGAATTTGAACTTGGCTTCTGAAAGCCCAGCCAGCCACTCACTCCCTTCAGACTCATGTTTTCGTGTTTTCATATTTCTTCCTCATCAAAGTGACATTCTCGAGCCTGACACTTTCAGGAGAAGAGTGTTGAGTGTGGGTTAATGTTTGTCAAGGTTGTCCCGAGGGCATTGGTGTAATTCTTTCCTCATCTGGGCTCTGTCTCTTTATTCCCACTCTCATTTTGAAGGGGAATAAATGCAGTTTGGAGTGTGAATTCAGGTGTGAATAGCATGGGCTTCTGTTTTCTGTCCCGAAATGTCTGAACTGTTATGTCCACAGTGGTTTTCAGTCAGGGTTGAATGGACTCTGATGTACAAGTTGATGATATGTTGGGGAACATGAAAAAAAAAATAGTAGAACTTCTTTTTCTTTCTCTTTTTTCTTTTTCCAAGATTTTGTTTATTTGGGAGAAGGAGCGAGAAAAAGAGCACAAGCAGGGGGAGGGGCAGGTGGAGAGAGAGAAGCAGGTTCCCTGCTGAGCAGGGAGCCTGATGTGGGACTCTTGATCCCAGGACCCTGGGATCATGACCTGAGCTGAAGGCAGAGGCTTAATTGACTAACTCTCCCTGCCACCGCCCCCCCGTCCCGGAACCTTTAGTAGAACTTGTTTTGTTTATTTTATATCCATTTTATTTGTGTGTGTGTGTGTTTTATACCAAATGTCATGTATTGGGATAGTGGCACGTGTACATAATTTACAGATAAACACAGATTTGGGGGGGTTGTGCTCAAAATATTTTTCAGTTAAGAGTGAATGATCTAAAACTCGAGCGATCCTCCGTTTAGGATTCTGGTCACGTCCTCATCCGTGAAATATTCAGATTGTCACGTATCTTACACAGTTGGTGACTGAGTGGTCCAGCCAACCATTTAATAATAGACGGGACGCACCTCTATATTAATTAGAATAGCAGGAAGGAATAGCTACTCTGTGACATTTGAAACTTCTTAAAACCCTCCAACTTCCATTTTAAAACTGGATATGAAGGAGAAAAATCTAAGTTATCCCTGGAAAGACTCTCAAATGAATATGTCGGGAAGATCCTCTGTGGTTCAGGGTCTTACTGTCCTTCCCACGAGAGCACACATTCCATGTACACGCAGGAGGCGTTCAGAGTAGCAAGACCGCATTCTTGCAAGAAACACCTCCTTTGAGCCTCTGAAAATTTGTGAGATTTATTAGGGGGAAATCTTTACTCCAGTGGAGTGTGGATATACGACAGAAAAGTACCATGCCGTTCACGGGATGAGTGCCCTTTTCCTACACTGTGGACTAGGGGGGCTTGCCAGACATCCTTCAGATCTGTCAATCATTTTTATTCTTTACCGCCCTTGTGGAATATTTCACACTGTCTCTTTAAACATCCCAGTGTTTTTGGAGTTTCAGAGAGGAGGAGGCAGACAGGGACAAGTGAGTATGGAGGGAAATTTGGCCCCAAAATAATAACTGGAAACATTAAATTCTCAAGAAGTCCTACAGATCAGAAGGATGAGGCTTGACAACTGCTAATTCAACAGGTTATCCAGAGTCCAGACTAGCAAGGAATTGGCCAAGTGACTTAGACCCTCAGTCACTTGCTAACCTCCTTGTTTTTGCAAATTAACTTTTTAAAATTAGCCCCCAAGTATTAGCAGCTTATGTCTGATGTCCCGAATAAGAGCACTGTCAGTATTTGAGAAATTACTCCGGGATAATCTTCATATTGACTTTCCAAATACGAACAAAGTGAGTGGTTGAATGTGATGGAAAAGGTTTGGAGACTTTGATCTAAAATCCTATGTCTGTACCGCCGTGGATTCCCTGGAGAGGAGGCTGAAGATTCTCGGGGACGCGGGAGGCAGGAGGCTCCGTGAGATGGTAGCAGGATGGTTAGGTCAGTGGGTTGGTGAGTTGGAAACCCAGGCAGTGTGTCTGAGACCTGGCTCTGTCCAGAGTAGCATGCAGGATCAGGGAGTTCTTGAACTTCTCTGTGTCCTGCGGGTTTCCATCTGTGAAATAATGTGAGTCATGGTCCCTCCCTCTTAGAGTTATTGTGAAGACTCTGTGGATTAATATATCTAAAACATTGTGTGCTGGTATATAAAAATGTTTAAATAAATGCTTGCTACTTTTTAAAAAAAACTTATTTAAGAGAGAAAGAGTATGAGCAAGGGGAGGGGCAGAGTGAGAGAGAATCTCAAGCAGACACCTCCCCCCCACCCCCACCCCACCCCCCGGCTGAGCACAGAGCCGGACACAGGGCTCTATACCAGGACCCTGAGACCACAACCCAGGCCAAAATCAGCAGTCAGATGCTTAACCAACTGAGCCACCCTGGCGCCCCTCCCCCCTTGCTACTTTTATATCCTAAGAGACTTGTCTCCTTTTAAAATGAATAGTGTTATCAAGTGGCCAGTTTTCTTAATTAAAAGGAAAAGAGAGATGCAAAATCCCTACATGACAGAAAATTTTACATTTCCAGGGTCTAGTTCATGATCTGTTCTGTGATGCTGCTTTTATCTTGTCAGCTTTGTGACAACATTTTCTTCTGGAAGTGAAAAACTTGGTTCTTTTGAGTTTTAAGGGAAGGTTTAGATCACTCACCATTGCCAGCTGAGATGAGAGATAAGGATCTCAGCTTGTATGACAAACCCCAACCTGTGGCTAAATTAACAACCACAACCACAAGAACAACTCTATGTATAATACATTTATATCAGGAATAAGGTTAGGGAATATTAACCGTGTCCTCTCCTTTGACACAGTATCAGAAAAGATTCGGCCCTGGGGCTCCGAAGGGTATTAACACTGGATCTTCTCAGGGTTTGGAGTCTCAGAGCAGTTTTGCTGCCCTTTTAAGGAAATGGTAGAAGTAGCCTATGGAAATGGCAAGAAAAATACTATGTTGCCGGGACTCAGGAGAAGGTTCCCTGAACTGTAGCTCTTCAAGGATGACTTGACTCTTCAGATCAAAAGTCGAGTGGTAGTTAAGAGTCTCTTAGGAGATCAAAGCAAGACACAGTGGGATACACAGGGCCACGGACTGATGGTAGAAAGCTGTTACCCTGTGAAAATCCATCAAGATGACAAGTGTTGGTGTTTGGAACCCTTTCTGTATTATGTAATATAATGCTAGCCGTGCTTGGTGAAAACCCGAGAAAGGGCTGGTTCTGATCAGATCAGACCACACCAGCTCGAGGCAAATGCAGGGAGCACTTTGCCTCGAGCTGGTGTTGGCACAGCCGTGGGAGGCCTACGTGAATGCCAGATTGGTTTTTATCTTAGGTTTGCTTCTTTGCTCACTTACTACTGTGTTCTAAGAAAGCCATCAGGAAAAGGAACTCTCAGGAATCAAATTATTGACATGCAGTCTTGTGTTTTTTTTTCTGTTGGGGTGAGATGCACTGGTTTTGATCATGGTTGGTGATTGTTATGTTTAGACCGAGCCTTCTGGAACCTTGGCCTCTGTGTCGTGGCTGTCCTGGGGGCTTGGACAGTCCGAGAGGAACAGATTCGAGGAATCCCAGGTGTCCCTGGGCTCAGACCTTGCCTTTTCTCTGAGTGTTTGCCGGAGTGCTTTCTGGATGCTCACTTCTCAGACGCAAAGCTCCCCGCTCTTGGCACAGCCCAGCCGGCATGAGAGGTTTCAGACCTGAGAACCGATGTTTTACCAGCTGTTGCATGCCACTGTAGCTCATTTACTTTGGTTTCTGTTTTGTATTCCAATGTGGGAATGCGCCACAGTTTATCCGTTCTGCGGCCTATTGGATGTTTGGGTCAGTTTCGTGACTGTTCTGAGCAATGCTTATAAGGCCATTCTCGAGCTGTCAGTGGAGAGAGGGCATGCAGTCGTGTACCAGAATGCACATAGTGGTCAAGCCAGCCACTCTCTCCACCAGTTAGCTCAAGAGATAGGCTCTGGTCTCTCCTAAGAAGACTGGCATGAGTCCGTTTTCCTTTGCGATTACTCCTGCACTCCTGGTTGTAGTAATTATTCTAACAGTCCTTGCGTTCTGTAGGGTTTTGTCATAAAAGCATGCATGTTTCCATTGGGGTGGTGGTAACTCTTTAATGAGTTTAGGAAGAATTACTTCTTTTTGCCTTGGCCCCTGGTCCAGCCTCGCTCCGGAGGATGGAAACTGTGTCCTTACTCTGATACGGTCTACGTACTTGGCTGAAATTGTTCACCTCCTGAAACATTTCTCTGCTTCAAAGCTTTTTATGGGCACCCTGTCTACAGTCCCATTCCTAGTGCAGCTTTCCAGCCTGGTTTCTGGACCCTCCAGTGTTCTGCTTATCTCCTGCTGGATGCAAACCACTCCAGCCTAAAGGGCCTACAGCACAAGCCATCACTTTCACTCACCTGTCACGGTTCCAGGCTCAATGGGGCTCTGCCAGGAGGTTTTTGCCTTGGGGCTCTTCCCAGCCGTGAGAGTCAGACAGGGGCCGGGTCCAGAGCCATCGAAAGGCTTCCTCAGCCACACACCCGGTGGCTGATGCTAGCTGTCTGCCGACTCCCTTCCCTGTGGCCTTCCCACGTGGCTGGACCTTCTCAGGGCAAGGCAGCTGGATGCTGTGGCTGAGCATGTCGAGGGACAGAGCTGAGCAGAAGTCATTTTATTGCCTTTTCTATCCTCGCCCTGGGAGTCCCACAGCATCAGAGGAAGACATCCATGTGGTCGCCAGGGGCTGACGATATGCACTACAGCCAATAGAGACCATGATGTGTACGTTTTTGTGTAAGGACAAGTTTCCGTTTCTCTTGGTTGAGTACATAGGGTCGAGACCACCAGGTATTATGGTAAGTGTGTGTTAAGTGTAGGCACCTTCGGACTGTGTTCTGCCCCAACTGTGCTGTTTGCAGTTCCCTCAGCCGTGTGTGAGGGTTTCAGTTGCTCAGCATCCTTGCCAGCCCTTGTTTTTTTGTTTTTTGTTTGTTTGTTTGTTTTGTTTTTAAATTTTAGCAATTCAGTAAGTTTGTAGTGATATCTCCTTTTGGCTATAAACTGTATTTCTTTAATGGCTAATAATTTCAAACATCTTTTTTTTTTTTAAAGATCTATTTTTTTTAAAGATTTATTTATTTGAGAGAGAGATAGAGAGCACAGAGGGTGAGGGAGAAGCAGGCTCCCTGCTGAACAGAGAGCGCGGCGTGGGGCTCAATCCCAGGAACCCAGGACCACGACCTGAGCCAAAGGCAGACGCTGAACCGACTGAGCCCCCCAGGTCCCTCAAACATCTTCTTGTATACTTCTTTGCCATTGATACATCTTCTCTGATGAACTATCTTGTTTAGATCTTTTGCCTCTTTTTAAAAATTGGGTTGTTTCTTACTACTGACCTCCAAGAGTTCATTATGCATTCTGATACCAAGTCCTTTGTCAGAAATGTGATTGGTCAGCATTTACTCCCAGCATGGGGCTTATCCTTCCCTTCTCTTAACAGATCTTGGGCAGAGCAAAGATGCTTGGTTTTGGTGAAGTCCGATTTATCCATTTTTCCCTTTTATGGACCATGCTTTTGACATCCCATCTAAAAACTCTTCGACTAAAGCCATTCCTTGCCCTGTTGACCATTTTTTCTAGACTCTCTACCTTTAGCTGGGGAGCTGGCTCTGCCTTTTCAGGGTTTTTGCTATTCATATGGAGAGATGCTGCTGCCCCATGCCCCGTGTCCGTGCAAAGCCTGGGTCTGTTAATGCTGTGCTCTCCACTTCTTGCAAATGACTTCATTATGACAAAAGCCAGCTGTACTCCAAGTCAGGTGACAGACTGGAACACATCATGAAGGGGTTCTGAAGTGTAGTCGCTACTTGGCATTAAGTCATCGGAAGGAGAGAAGCTGAGAATGCTTTGCCCCAGTTCCTGAAAGGAGCAGCACAGGGGAACAGTCTTGAACTGAGCATGTGAGAAGCTGGCATCTGCCCCCAGAAAAGCTACAGACTGCCATCAGCTCCCAGGGAGAGCGACAGGAGTTTGCTCTTGCACCTGGTCGGGGGGCCGGGGAGCGGTGAAGGGAGGGAAGAGCGTGAAACCACCATGGCAAGAGTTGCTGTTCATGGTTCTAAATCGGAAATCTAAAACTTAGGCAAAATTAATAAAGAGGCCATTCGGTAGGATAGGTGGCCCATGGAACAACGTGACTGAGACTGGTAATTCCTTTGTGTATGTTGTTTTTCTCGCCTACCTGGGGGACTCCTTTCTCTATCTATCTATCTATCTATCTATTTAAGATTTTATTTATTTAGTTGACAGAGAGAGAGCATAAGCTGGGGGAGCAGCTGAGAGAGAGGGAGGAGCAGACTCCCCACTGAGCAGAGGGCCCAGTGTGGGACTCGATCCCAGAACTCTGGGATCATGACCTGAACTGAAGGCAGATGCCTAACTGACTGAGCCACCCAGGCACCCCTCCTTTCTCCTTTTTAAAGCATGTCTGATGAAGCTGTGTAACGTGCCCGCCACAGGGCCTGGTACCCAGAAGCTCTGAAACAATGTGGATTTCACGTCTCTTTCCACCTTCTGCCTTCCTTTTCTATTCCAGTAACAATTTCAGTATTTGCTGCCTGTCATGCCATGTGGGTGAAACTGATTATGATCTCACCGAAGCCGGAAAACTGAAAAAGAGTGGGTTTTCAAAGAGCTTACAGCCTGGGATGGGGGTGGAGACATAAATGTTCGGTACAAACCATAATCCAAGGCAGAGTAAAGTCAATGCTAAACAGAGATGCAAGCAGAGGTGCTGGCTGGGGTGACCCAGGGGACTCGGAGAGGAGAGGATGAGTGATGTGCGGATCGTGGGATGCTCGGATTCTCATAGGTGAACTTGGATTCTCTGATTGTGCCATCATCTGGTATCTGTGATACGTAGTAAACAGTCTGCTTTTGGGCTGGAGCGTGAGTGGGGGGCATGTCGTACGGCGATCAGGCCGGAAAATGGAGTGCAGACAGGGCTCTGATACAAGTAGCCGGCGTCCGTAGCTGAAGGGTGTGTGTGAAGCATAGGATGAAAATACACCCGGGCTAGCTCCTGTGTGTGCTCAGTATAAGGAACTGCAAGAAAGTACCAAAGGGTTATAGGATGCTCGCTAAGCACTGGGAGTCCATTCAGGGTCACTTACTATCTGCAAGGCTAGACGGTGTCCTTGCTTGGAGTATAAACTCCTCAACTAGAGAATATCATGGTGGGAGGGTGGAGGCCAGGGACAATGATCTGCCCTCATATTCGAAAGTCCAAGTGTAGCCTTTGACCACCCCCCCTCCGAATGTAAGTACTCATAGCCTCGTGTTGACCAGAAGCCTTACCGATAACATGAACATATAACAAACACTTTGTATATTATATGTATTACGTACTGTAATTCTTGTAATAAAGTAAGCTAGAGGAAAAAATGTCATCAAGGAAATCCTAAAGAAGAGAAAATACATTTAGAGTACTGTACTTTTTTATTAAAAAAAAAAAAAATCCATGCAGTTCAAACCCGTATTGTTCAAGGGTGAACTGTATAGGACATTCTTGATGGTTAAAGAAATCAGACTAATTCATATAGAAGGAGCAGTACAGTCTTTCCTAGAGCAAGGAGGTTCTCTGAGCAAACACTGCTACCACTCTTTTCCTTTGGATATAGACATAAGGGGCCCTAGAGGTAGTTTAAATTCAGCTTTTAGGAATTCTGCTTATATCAGACTGAAGATCTGTCCCAGAGATCTGTGGGTGAAGTAGTTTCGGGGGGATGTCGTGTTTGTAATAACAGGAGCTAACAAGTGAACTTGGATGCCGTGGGTTGAACATGACGTGTCAGTAAGGCTCCAGTACGAGGGCCTCCGATGGATGTTGTTATTTCTGCTTCTAGGGACCTGATACCCATCGTTGCTGCTCTGGAATACAATCAGTGGTTCACGAAGCTATCTTCCAAGGATCTGAAACTGGTAAGTAAGTGAAGATGTTGCAGATGTTGCTTACTTCTGCTGAGTTTCCAAAGCCCGATAATTATCAAAAAGACATTTGTTTTTCTACTGATCTGGCGAGCTGCATACATGCTTTTTTCTCGAGGAGGTATTTTCCTGTAAATGATCTGCATACCATTTCACCAAGTTGGTAATGTGAGATGCCGCAGAGAAGTACTTCCTCCTGTTTTCAGCTGCCTCCGGCAATTTTAGATAATGAACCGAGAGACCCGGTTCTCAGAGCCATCAGTACATGCTCATTCTGTTGGGAAAAATTCTTAAACTTACCTTTGCACAGCTGCAAGGAGCAGATTTGATGTTTCTATCTTGCATTCCGTCTCCGCCAAGCTTCCCTTCCTAAGAGTTTGGGTAAACGGGATCAGGCAGAGTTGTTGTGCTGGAGGGATGAGAGTTAACATTAATTTTCTAGAGGAGTTTTTGGGCAAATTTGTATGTAAGCAAAAGGAAATCAGAAGTGAGACGTTAGTTTTCATAAGGTATGGGGGAGCCAAATTTTCTGTTTTACTAGTGGAAGTGAGATGCTCTGTTGGGATTTTTTTGCAAGCCCAAAGCAGCTGTATGGGCAGAACCTTATCCCTAAGTTAACTTTCTCCTACTTCATTTTAGGGCAGGATGTATTCTAGAGGTTGTTTTCTTGGTGACTCTGTGTTCAAGCCTCTGACTTCCAGAGGTCATGGGAACTGGAGGGTTAACGATTTTCATAGTGGAGAGGTAGGATTTTGATGGAGACCTGGATCTGTAGAAAATGGAGGGCTGAGGTTTGCTAGTGGACAGGCTGCTGGGTCTCTGAATTTGCCTGGGGTGTGAGTGGTTTAAAGTAGTATCAGTATAGGCACGGGCTGAGCTCATTTGGGGCTTGCTAAGAGCCAGTGTGGTATAGGAAAGAGTGCAGTCTTGGAAACAGAAACCTGGGTCTCAGACTCTGGCTCCTATGACAAGGCTGTGGGACCTTCGTAAGCTACCTGACATCCCAGGGCCTCAGTTTCCCATTACCGAGAGTCCATTGGAGCTCGTGTTTTACTCATCTCTGTCCAGTGCTTATCGGAATATATTGGCTTAAATAGCTAGTCCATAAAAATTGGTCTAATAAATGGGTGTCAGATTAGTTTGTTGAATGAATGAATGGACGGACACAGCAATATAGCTAATTTGCAGGGTATTGGGGGTGAATAAATCATGTGTGTAGAAATGCTAACAGAGTACCTGACATCTTGTAGGCATTTCCTGTTCACTGTTACTCTTACAGCATCACAGACTAGCGGAGAGGCTGAGAAATGAGCAAGTGTGGGGATGCGAGTTATGGAAACTGTATCCGCCCCACGGCGGGGAGGGTCTGTGCTCAGTGAGGATGAAGTGAGGCACGGCTGGGGGCCAGGTGGACTCCCAGGGAACAGGCGGACGCAGTGGTGGGAGGGAGATCCAACAGCAGAAGCCTCAGTCCAGAACACAAGGCATGGAGGCGCTCAGAGGCTTTCCCTCGATGTCCTGGGATGAAAGGAAGTGTCGTGGCACGATTTGAGAGCTGCCCTTACCGCTCTTCCAATAACTGCGATTTAAGCTCCAAAACACCTATTTGTATATTTTTAATATTTGGTATTTTTACACGAAGAATGGTCTTTGGGATATTGCTCTTCAGTCTTCAAAAAAAATTAGCAGTTTTTCGTGTTTTTCACCCAACGTTAAAAAGAGCTGATACTCGCCCCTTTGAAGGCGCAGGCATAGGCAAGATGCAGCCTTGGAACCTTTTCTGATACTCAGTTTACTGGTGCGAAAGACAGTAGTACGCCTTCTTTGGACTTTTGAAAACATGGAGTGGAGTGCAGGACACAAAGGAGTGACTTCCTCTCAAGTTACAGGGATTCTTGGGGTTTTTAAGATTGCTCCTAGCTCCGTAAAATCCTCCTGTGCTAAGCTGCCACAAGAAAAATGGGTCATAGGGGCTTTATGCTGATCTTAGGACTTCCATTAATAGTCACTTTCCTTAATTTAAATAGAAGGGTAGAAGGATCTTTTTTTTTTTTTTTTTTAGATATGCCAAAGTTGTGATGAAGAGTAAGTTTCCGTCTTACATTCTTGACTCATTAACATCACAGTAGATGGGGGTCTTGCTCAAGTCTTGACTTTGTAACTTAGGCAAGTTAGCAAGCAATGTGGGGTCTTTTCGCATCTTTTTCAAATGGCCTCGTTGGGCCAGTTGCCTTGGTTCCTTTTAGTTATAAAATTCTGTATGTCTTTATTTTGCACTAGTCCAATTGTTGCTGATAGCGATTCCCCTCGTTTTTAGAGTATACCTCTGATTTTTTAACTAAAGGCAAGCTCTTGGAGAGCCACTGTATGAACTTACTAAGAATTTCCCCCCCTAAATCAGTGAACGTTATGCAGCACAGGCAGCTGACATTTGGGGAGCACTACTCTAGTGGTCATATGTTATTTGCTGTCTAGGTTTGGAGGGGGTGTATACCTCTTGAAAAATTTAATCATTATAATATTCTTCAGTGTAGAAAACAATTCTTTGCATGTGCTTGGGCACTTAATAAAAAGTAGCGAAATTAACATAGACGTGAATGACTTGTTATACTTCTCCCCAACCAGCATTTTAAAGAAAAGTTGGACATACTTTTTGGACATTTTCTGTAATAAATTTTTATTACAGTAATGATACCTAATAGGGAAATGAAAGCCCTGCTTTGGGAAATTGCTTTTCTGGAAGCTCTGTAAGGTGGCCCTGGAAAGATAATGATATACCATGGATTGTTTTTGGAAATGAGGATAATCCCTGCAAAAATACTGTCTAAGCAGTGGCTTTTTATCATGCCAATACAGAGTAAGATCAGTTCCCCTGGTTGTGTATTGTAAGACAAAGAATTACACTGATAAGGGGGTCACCATTTTGAAAATGAGCACCATCAGCATCATGTAAATGGCAGGCATCGGATCAATTGGAATTAATTTTCCTCTTCCTTCATCAATCTGTGGGACACATCAGAAACTCCGGGACCCTGTGAAAGCTACATTGTAGACTGAATGGAATCGGATAGCACATAAGAATCACAGGCGTCTTACGTGCTGTGGGATTCGTGTGTTTTCTAAAGGATGTTCACTAGCGAATTTTTGTTACATTTCAGACTGTCCCAATGATGTCTAATCCAGCTAGACATATGTGATCGGATAAATCAAAGAATTGTAATTTTTTTTGGTGGTACTTTAAGAAACTGCTTTGATTATAGTATGCTGTGGTACTCAAAACTTCCTTCCTCCCTCCTGCTTCCTTTCCCTTCCTTCCCTTCCCTTCCCTTTCCTTCCTCTTTCTCTTTCTTCCCTCCCTTCTGCTTTTACTTCTTTCTTTTCCTTTCCTTTTCTTTCTTTCTTTCTTTCTTTTTTTTCTTTCTTTCTTTCTCCTTCCTTTGTTCCCTCCTTCCTTCCTTCCTTCCTTCCTCTTTTTCTTCCCTCCTTTCTCCTTTCCTTCTCTCTTTCTTGTTTCTTGCTTTTTCTCACTTTCTCTCTTTCCTTCTTTCCCCTTTCTTCCTTCCTTTCTTCCTTTCTCTCTCTTTCTCTCTCTTCCTCCCTCCCTCCCTTCCTTCCTTCTATGTCATAAAGGATTTAAATAGACCCTACATTGTGATGAGATTTTATTTATTTTTATTTTTTAAGATTTTTTTTCTTTTGTTTATTTGAGAGAGAGTGAAAGCGAGAGAGGGCATGCACACAGAGGGAGAGAGAGAGAAGCAGACTGTCCAGTGATCAGGGAGCCTGATGCGGGGCTTGATCCCAGGACCTGGAGATCATGACCTGAGCCGAAGGCAGAGGCTTAATCCGCTGAGCCACCCAGACGTCCCTAAAATCACTTTTAAATGTAGAAGTGATTTTAAAATCAGGAGCCACCTTAAGTCGGTTTGGGAATAAGGCAGAAACATAGACAAGTTAAGAAATATTAATATGTAAAATTAAAAAAGAAACATGTACAAGTCCGCCACCAGGATACAACTCTGTGTTTTTCCTAGCATCCTCAAGACTTGTGCAACATCCAACAGCCATTTCAGTTTTTGTGATCTTTATGTGAAACATCTCATTTGAATTCTGCATTTTCATATGATAGTATATCTTGAGCACTTAAAATATTTTGACAGATACAATGTTACAACTACTTGATTTTAAAAAACATAATGTTTATGAACATGAGAGAGCACTTACTGAATTCTTATTGGGTCGTTTCCCCCTTTATTTTAGAGACTGCTAGCAGGACCACCATAATAGTTAACGTTTATCAATCATGATTCAGCCACCATTTTAAAGTATATGACATCTCAGGGCGCCTGGGTGGCTCAGTGGGTTAAAGCCTCTGCCTTCGGCTCAGGTCATGATCTCAGGGTCCTGGATTTGAGCCCCACATAGGACGCTCTGCTCCGCGGGGAGCCTGCTTCCTCCTCTCTCTCTGCCTGCCTCTCTGCCTGCTTGTGATCTCTGTCTGTCAAATAAATAAAATCTTAAAAAAAAAAAAAAGTATATGACATCTCTGAACCTTAACTTTCTTATCTATAAAAAGGGAGTAATAACACTTCACAGTTTTATGATGACATATACACAAAGGGCTTAGCTCAGGGCCAAGCACAAGACAAGAGCTCAGCAAAGGGCTCATCATCAGGAACCTAGCATCATTTTTTTTTTTTTTAAAGATTTTCTTTATTCATTTGACAGAGAGACACCGCAAGAGAGGGAACACAAGCAGGGGAGTGGGAGAGGGAGAAGCAGGCTTCCTGCTGAGCAGGGAGCCTGATGCGGGGCTCGATCCCAGGACCCTGATGAGCCTTGCATCATTACCAACACTAAGTCTTTCATTCTCCGGCTAGAGGGCACTTTCTTTGGGAATTCCTTTTGGTTTTCCCAAGATTGGGCGCATATGCCTCTGAGTGCCCACAGCACTACTAACATGGCCTTTAATGATTCCATCAGAATCGTCTGTTTTCTGGTCTGATGGCCCTGCTGGCTGGTGTACTCTTAAAGGCAGGGACTGTCTGTCCTTGGTGTCCTTATATCCCCGGGTCCTTCATTGTGACGGTGTGTAGTCGTGGATGTCGCATCAGGTGTTGACAAAGGAATGACTGCATGTTACGTGGTTTCTTTAATTAAAACTTCGCACCTGCGTGGGTTTGTGACAGTAAAGTGAGGTTGCCTTGGGCTCAGGGTGCTCACACAGTGTCTTCCCTCACAGTCTGCCGATGTCTGCGAACAGATCTTGAGAGTGGTGAGCAGGTCCAGTCGGCTAGAGGAACTGGTGTTGGAAAACGCTGGGCTCAGAACGTGAGTACTGTCCCGAATATATGAACATGTAACTTAAAAATTTTCTGTCATTTTCTCTAAAATTAATATATAGTTAAAAAAAAAAAAACGGTTGAGCCACTCACATATAAAGTGTCATGTTTTCTCTTATAAAAAAAATAAGTAAAGGATCCCTGTGCTCCCCATCAGCACAGAGGTCGAGGGTCTTACAGCATCCTCTGTGGTCCGGTCCCTGGCGGTTTTCAGGGGAGCTGGGTGTGCTGGTGAGGAGAGTGGGCCCTGAGCCAGATGCCCTCATGGCTTTGGGCAAATTCCTTCACTCTGGGCCTCACTTTCTTTATCTTGAAGATGGACAACACAGTAGCACCTACCTTTTAGAGTGAGGGCTGTGAGGAGAAGTAAATCCATGTATGTAAAGTGCTTCGAAAAGAATCTTTCCTGTTGGGATGCCTGGGTGGCTCAGTTGGTTAAGCAGCTGCCTTCGGCTCAGGTCATGATCCCAGCGTCCTGGGATCGAGTCCCACATCGGGCTCCTTGCTCATCAGGGAGCCTGCTTCTCCCTCTGCCTCTGCCTGCCATTCTGTCTGCCTGTGCTTGCTCTCTCTCCCTCTCTCTCTCTGACAAATAAATAAATAAATAAAATCTTTAAAAAAAAAAAAAAAAAAAGAATCTTTCCTGTTACAGATGCTCTGCGTTAGCTCTTGGGAGTATCATTCGCGGAGGCACTGACATATTTCCTGTGGTTCCGTTGCTTTGCTTGGCTCTGTTTTATCTGCTTCTCTCTCTTTCCAGATCCATACCTCCCTTGTTCAGTGGTTGGTAATGGCTGGGTAGGCAGGGCCCAAGCCTCACATGGAGTTTGAATCTGCTAAAACAAAGACTTTACTGCTCCTAAGTGAGGGCGGTAGACACCTTCATCATCATAGCACTTAGTGTGTTCTTTTTTTTTTTTTAAAGATTTTTTTTTTTTTTTATTCATTTGACAGATAGAGATCACAAGTAGGTAGAGAGACAGGCAGAGAGAGAGGAGGAAGCAGGTTCCCCGCTGAGCAGAGAGCCCGATGCGGGGCTCGATCCCAGGACCCTGGGATCATGACCCAAGCCGAAGGCAGAGGCTTTAACCCACTGAGCCACCCAGGCGCCCCTAGTGTGTTCTTTTAAGTACAACATACCTGAAATAGTGATTTTGAGTTTTTGTTAAAACAGTGCTAGCAATCGTAGACTTTAAACTGATTAAGTAGGGCGATCAGTTTTGCATTTGTGAGTATTGCATGAAATGAAAATTCAGATAGAGTGAACAGCCAATGGCTGTTTCCATGAAAAGAAGGCTCGATTCAGAATTTTTTTTTTTTTAAGTTATGAGGGGACTAAATAATACTATGTATAGCATCCTGTAATGTATCTTTTTTTTTAAATTTTTTTAAGACTTTATTTATTTATTTGACAGAGATCACAAGTAGGCAAAGAGGCAGGCAGAGAGAGAGAAAGGAGGAAGCAGGCTCCCTGCTGAGCAGAGAGCCCGATGCGGGGCTCAATCCCAGAACCCTGAGATCATGACCTGAGCCGAAGGCAGAGGCTTAACCCACTGAGCCACCCAGGTGCCCCTGTAATGTATCTTTAAAGGGGCAACTGTATATTTTCTTTTTGCTTTTGAATGCGGTTTTGGCTAATCAACATGAACCACATTTTCGCTGTGGCTTTGGGGATTCTCTAATGAGGATAGATACTAGTGGAGGCTAGAATTCGGTGTTAACAACTATGTAAAAAAAAAAGTAAATGTGTAGTAAATCGATTACCATTGTAAAGAAAGGTGTTCTTTTGTTAGCTCTCACTCGAGCCGTAGCTATGTTTGATTTGAGCAGTTTTACATTCCATGGCACTTAACCTTGCTGTTTTGTTTACTTGCAGGGATTTTGCCCAAAAACTGGCCAGTGCCCTAGCGCACAATCCCAGCTCAGGACTCCACACCGTTAACCTGGCAGGCAACCCACTGGAGGACCGAGGTACTGTCACGGTCGCATGGTCTCTCCCACCGGGGTGGTGACAGCACCCAGCAGCTGTCATGTGGCCTGGGCCCCCCACGAATGGGGTCAAGCTCCATTGTAATTATTTCATAAATGCTACCGATGCATTGTTGGCTTCGAGGTTTTTCTCCCCTTCGATGAAAATACAGGGGCTGACATTCATTCTCTATGTAACCTCTCTTGAAGAGCTACCAACAGAAAGCAGCATATTGTTTTTAAACCACCACATTAGTTTTATCATGGCCGCATTAGAAATTACCGTCCATGTGGCCCGCAGGTGTCACGTGACAGTCTCCTTGGGTCGGTAGTCTGGGCACAGGTTCGCTGGGCCCTCTACTCAGAGCCTCTCAGGGCTGAAGTCAGGTTGTCAGCTGCGGCTGTGACCTTGTGTGACCTGATGTGTTCAGGCTTGCCAGCTGCCAGCAGAATCAATGTCCTTGTGTCTGCAGGACAGACGTCACCATGGTCTCGCAGGCTGTCATCTGGGACCAATCCCAGCATCCAGAGTCTGTGCTCTGGTCCTTACTAAACGTCCCCTCCTCTCACTGCATGCCAGTTTGCTTTGTGCTTGAGGCCGTAAGGAACACATCTCTCTGATGCTTACCTTTCTTTTTAGTAGAGCACCTGATTAGGTCAGGCCCACCCAGGACCGTCTCCGCTTTCGAATAACTCAAAGTCAACTGAATAGTAGCCCAATCACATTAGCGATGTGCCATATAATCATCAGTCTGCCCCACACACTCAAGGAAATTACATAGGGCATGTGTACTGGGGGCAAGAACCTTGGGGACCATCTTACTCTTCTGTCTACCACACGTTATCTTTTAATATTTAACAAGATTTGAATGTGAGGATCCAGAGAAAATGAAGGACTGGAGTTCACGATGAGGCAGAAGAAAGTTTCATTAAAAGTGTTTGTGTGGCAGAAGGGAGAGTCAGTAGGTTCAGAATGTGAAACTTAAGTATTTGAACTCTTAGTAGGGAAACGTTGGTGGGTGTGGTTTAAGAAGGAGTAGCTTTATCTCTGGAGGGACTATTTGGTTTTCATTATCGGTTGCAAATGTTTTCCAGCATGGTTGAATAAAAGCTTTCATCTTGCAATGTTACATATTTGATGAGGATTAATTATTAAAGGGAGCTGAAGGTACCGATACAGACAATTCTTTGTGTTCCTGATAGAGGCACGGTTCTTCATTGAAAAGGATACCCACCCATTTTGGTACTCAAGTCAAAAATAAAGAGTAACTTCCTAGCATTTAAAGTAGTGAATGTAAAGGAAGTTTGAGACTGAATTAGAAAACGAGGGCCCATGAGAATCATCCTCTCGGAATCGACTACAGCTGCAAATTGTGGCTGCATATCCCTTAAGTAGGAGTTTCTTCGGGGTACGGGAATTTCTTTAGGAAAAACAGATGTTGTCTCCATGAGTCAGCTGGGAGAAGGTGATGACTATGACCAATGGAAATCTACATGGAGATCACCTTTTATAGATAAGAGGCTGTGTCTTCTTTGGTTTTGAAGATGGGAGGGACCCAAATATAGTCATCTCCTGGCGAGACAGAGTCAGTGGAGGGAGGGAGGTGATAGAGGCAGGTCCTTAAGGGTGTAAACCCAGAGTGTGGTAGGGCAGGGGCAGGGAGACACAGATCCCCCCACAGCGAGGTACCAGTTCACAACCAGTGGCATGGCTGTGATCAGAGTGAGTGTTGGTGAGGACGTGGGCAGTGAAGACACATGCTTCACTGGTGCGAATGTAAAATGGCACAGCCACGTTGCAGACTGGTTAGACAGTTTCCTAAAAAGCTAACCACACATTGCGGTACAGTCAGTGAAGCGTCCAACTCTTGGTTTTGGCTCCGGTGGTGATCTGGGGGTTCTGGAGCCGAGCCCCACGTCGGGGTCTATGCTCTGTGCGGAGTCCACTTCAGACTCTCCCTTGGCCTCTGCCCCTGCCCCCCACTGTCTGTCTGTCTCTC
The DNA here is from genome assembly GCF_002288905.1 of Enhydra lutris kenyoni. NCBI lineage: Eukaryota > Metazoa > Chordata > Mammalia > Carnivora > Mustelidae > Enhydra > Enhydra lutris. The sequence goes on from NW_019154177.1 coordinate 3,471,924, forward strand.
TCTGTTAAATCAATAAATCTTTTAAAAAAGAATAAAGCTAAACATGGATTTCACACAACCCCGTGGTTCCACTCCCAGAAATCACTGAAGAGAAGTGGAGCCTTTGCTCACACCCAGACGTGCGAATGGACACTCACTGCAGGGTTCTTCGTTAAGGCCCCACGGCCACGGCTGGTGGGAGGGCAGACGCAGTGCCGGGGTGCCCAGCCGAGCCACAGACACAGATGCAGGGCCAATCTGGCTACGATGTGGTGGGACCTCAGAAACCTTACCGCAGGTGACGGAAGCCAGACCCCAAAGACCACACAGAGTTTGAGTTTGGGGTCTTGGAGGGAAGGATGCGTGTGAGGCCCTTCGTCTCCTTGTCTGCTGGGAACCTTGTATGTTCCAAGGGGCAGCCACTTGGGACCCTCCCGTCAGACCCTCGTTGTGTGATTTAAACTTCTGTGTAGGCTCCTGCTTCATTCTGGTGCATTCCGATGAGATGCGGACATTTCTCCTCCCCCTCTCCCTTTTCGTCCCTGCTCCTGTCCCTCATCCTCTCCAGCCTCCTCAGACCTTGGACAAGATCAGTACATACTTCCTTTAAATTAGGTTTGACTTCTGCTTAATTCTCTTCTGTGGCTTTTTAATTGCACTGAATGTTGTGGCAAAGTTTAGAGAGATGTCTTGTATATCAGAGCATGGGCTCCAACAGGACGTTTCCAGGCTTTTGTTCCCCCCAGTCCTACCTCTGAGACATGATTTGATATCTTTTCATCGACCTGCAGTTCGTTGACAGGAGCTGAAACCCCAGACCGTTCCAAGGACAGTTTCCTCGATGTCTTGTGTGCATACCGATTCCCCAATACAATGTCTGCTCCCATACACTCTGTTTTTGACGCTCCTGAAAATGTCTCAAACTGCAACTTTCCTTGTTCCAGCCCCTTCTCGATTCCTTCATGGATCTGTTTGCCAGTGTTCTTGGACAGATGCCAGTGCCCGTATTTCCTACCTTCACTCTGAGGCTGAGCCTCCGGAACACAAATTCTGTATATTCTGTTTAGGTTTTTCCTTTTCTTTCTTTCTTTTTTTTAAATTTCAGGCTAAATGTCTGAAGGTGCTCAGTAGTTTTTCTTGCCCATGGATGGAAATTCCCCAAGAAATCCAACTAAGTGTAAAATATTTATAAGAATTTCAGTCCAGGCACAATATTTCATGATCTTTGTTCCTGAGCTGTTCGGTGACGGTATTTTATGTTTGAAAACAGTAAAAAGCGTGGGGAAAGAATGTGTAATTGAATCGCAGGTTGTATAAAAGAGACCGAGGAAACTCTGGGAAACGCAAGACCATTTAGCAGCCCAGAATTCTGAGGAAGTTCAACACCAGGTGGAATTTGATTTTGTACCTGAACCATCCTCTCAGGGACTTGTTTGGAAACTCTCAGAGAGCAGGTTTGGCTCCTTGCTTTGTGATACGAATGTTGATGCAGCACATTCCTGTTACTGACCGCTTGGTTTCCTTGTCACACTTCCGTATGAAGGACAGACAGCCTCCTATTGTGGAGGGGCGCACGGTGAAGGAGGTTAGCGTGTGAATTCGTAAGCAGGGTGCTGTGCATGTGAGCAGTACTGCTGGTGCAGGGGCCCTGTTCTTTCTCTCATGTTGGAGGGATGCACAGGCAGCGAACAGACCACACGCACACATGAGCTCTTCTGGTTGTGGGCCCAGCGCCGTTCCCTGGCTTGCTCTCGGAGTTCTCTCCTGACGTGCTTTCAGATTGTAGGTCAAGACCCACTAGCAGGTCATGAAATCAGTTTCATAGCTCATGACAGGCACTGGAGCAAGGAAGAATGGGGCGCCTGTGTAGCCCATCAGTCAGTGTCCAACACTCCATCTCGGCTCAGGTCTTGATCTGACAGTGGGGAGTTCAAGCTCTGCATCAGGCTCTGTGCTGGGCATGGAGCCTTCTTAAAAAAAAAAAAGAAGAGGAAGGAATAGAACAGAATAGAAAATATCAGGGACACCTGGGTGGCTCTGTCGGTTAAGTGTCTGCCCTCCGCTCAGGTCATGAGCTCAGGGTCCGATCCAGTCCCATATTGGGCTCCTTGCCCAGTGGGGAGTCTGCTTCTCTGCTTCTCCCTCTGCGTTTGCCCCCCCCCCCACTTAAGTAAATAAAAAAAAAATCTTAAAAAAAAAAAAACAAGAATAGAAAATATCAGAGTGCATTTGTTTGGGAAAACTTCAGTTTTACTTTTCTAATATATGTGTATGTATTTATTTTTGTACGAGGTTCCTTCATTGTGATGTCAAGTCTGGGTCTGTATGTGGGTCACGGTAGAAAAAAGGCTTAAGAATCTCTGGGAATCTCTGCTCCAGCTCAGCTCGATCCACTTGCTGTGCTCGGCCCTCGGGCTGACCCATGTCTGAGCCGGCATTCTTGGTCACTTCCTTGTGACTGACCCTTTGGTTCCGGCATGACTTTTTGGGTGATAGTTGCGTAGTTTCGGAGACTACATCTCTTCTCACGTGCTGGACTTCCTTAATCATCCCAAACCCATGTTCTCTTCTTCCCAGTCATCCCTCCCCGTTTCCCTCGTTTTTATGATCTTAGCCTTGTCAGGAATGTCTGTCTGTTTCTTCCCCTCACTTTGTTCTAAATTGGATTATTTTGTTTAAAGATGATTTGGAATGCTGTGTCACAATGTTTTCTTTTGGACATGTTGACCTGAAGCACCCAGTTATTTTTTTTTTTTCCCTGACCATCTGGTTTGAGCTGAATAAGATAGGAGAAAGAGATTCTAGAATTGCCACTTAAGGGCGGTTGTTTTTTCTGTTTGTTTTTTGGGTTTTTTGTTGTTTTGTTTGTTTGTTTTTTGGTGCTTTCTGTCTTTCCTATCTGCCAGTGTGTACCAGTGGGTTCTGGAGTCAAAACACTCGAGTTCAGTTCTGGGCTTTGCCACTTACTAGCTGAGTTAACTGGGACAAGTTACCCAATTTCTGTATTTGTTGCCTCATCTTTATTTTTAAAGTTTTAATTCGAGTAGAGTTACCGTACAGTGTCATACTAGTTTCAGCTGTGCAATAGAGTGATTCAGCAGTTCTGTACATGACTCAGGGCTCAGGAGGCTACTGTAGTTTCTTCCTCTTTAATAATAGTACTGACTGCATGGAGGTGTTCTCAGGATTAAATGAGATAATACACAGAAAAGTACAAGAAGAGCCTGTCCCATGCTTTGCACCCTATCAGTGTTAGCTGTCACTGCCTCCTTTGAGTCATACAGTAGCCTTGTGCAATAAAATCATGCAAATGTTATCATTCCCTTTTTCAGAACGAGGAAGCTGTGTGTTTTAAACTGCCCACCTTTGGATTTTAGAGTGCTTGAAAGTTCGGTGTGCTGACTCCGTTTTTTTTCCCACTGGTCTTTTTATTCCTATATTCCTAGTTCTTTTTTTTTTTTATTTATGTATTTATGTATTTTATTTATTTATGTATTTGACAGAGAGAGATCACAAGTAGGCAGAGAAGCAGGCAGAGAGAGAGAGGAGGAAGCAGGCTCCCTGCTGAGCAGAGAGCCCAATGCAGGGCTCCATCCCAGGATCCTGAGACCATGACCTGAGCCGAAGGCAGAGGCTTAACCCACTGAGCCACCCAGTCGCCCCCTATATTCCTAGGTCTTGATTCTTTTCTTCTCAGCTTTATTTTTGAAATGGAAATGCCGCACTGGATTTCATTTAGTCACGTTTCTTAGTGTTTCTGAACTTTCCAGAGGAGCCGTAGGAGTTAGTGGGAATGGAAAGATTTTAACTGTTACCTGTGTTCCGACATCCACCAGGTTCAAATCTCTATGTTCTCTGACAGAAAAGAAGGACGCCTTTTGTTTAGCCACAACCCCTTGCTAGAACCATGTGCAGAATTTTGTTAAGCTATTAATATTGATGCCTTCAATTAACAAGGACCTCCTTAAACCTTTTTGCCTGGCTTGTGTATCATACAGATTCTAGAATATCCAAGTGCTAGAATTTTATGTGATACTACCATAGGCTTTTGAATTCATGAATGATTAATAGGGTAAGTGTGCAATGTCAAATTTCATTTCCGATCTTTTTAAGTTAATAACATCGGATGGCAAATTATACTAGTAACCATTTTGTAATTACTTTTTTTATGAGGCATAAATATTTTGAAGCCGAGGAAGCCATGATAGTTTTGTTTTGAAAGGAGAAATAAAAATTAAATCATTTTTTCTTCTAGATTTGACACACACTTAAAAAAAAAATCACAAGAAGGATAATCCATTTAGTAAAGTCTCCAAATGAAAAGTCTCTAGTGATAAACGAAAGGTGTCTAGTGATAAATTCTGTTTTAATTCACAGCTCCGAGGGCTATGTTTTGCTTTATTTTGGGGGGCAGAATTAAAGAATGTTAGCCCAAAGCTGAAAAGTCTCTTCTTATCCTTTGTTGGCGGGGAAATGTTTCCTCGATGACCGGTTTGTTCCCTGGCACTGCTGAGTAAATGGCTCCAGAAAGTACCAGACAGGTGATTTTTTTCTTGTTTTTCTTGAGATTTTGGCAACCAGCCACCCTCAATTTATTCATCTGGGCCAAGACCACGCTTCCGAAGTCTGCCAGAGAGGAAGAGGACCCTTTGTGTAATAATCTGTTACCTTTTCTCAAAGATCAGTGAATGTACTGAATCATGATGATGTATACCTGAAACCAATAGGATAGGATGCTCTATGTCAATTACACTGCAGCAACAACAAAAAAATCAATTTAGTGCTTTTATTAAAAAAAAAAAAAAAGAACGGTGTTGACCCTATTTATGCCTTTTCTTGTGTTAGCACTTAGCAAGGGTGTTTCTTTAAAGAAGAAATGTAATATATTTATGACTTGTGGATGCCTAGGAAGTCAAAATATTTTGTCAAGAAAGAAAGAAACTAGAAGTTTTGTTGGAAATTTGGTAGAAAGTACTTGAGACAGACCATCTTTTATCTGTCTTGAATCTGCTTTCCTTTTAATCCTGTTTACATTTTTCCTACTTTTTTTTTCTTTTACATAAATATCAATCATGACTTTATTCACCTTCGTCCTGATTCAGGAGCTTCGCTTTTTAGTACTTTCATTGTTGACAGTGTGATCATTCAATTTCCAGAGAAAAATAATGCTGGATTGCTTACTCCTTTTTGTCTTCCTTCCTTTTTTAAAGATAGTTGATGATTAAGGAATGAATGCCCGGGTGGTGTCTGTCATCAGTGACCTTAAATGACTGTCCCACTCCAGCCTTGCATCTGGTTATAGGCATTTAGGGTTTTATGTGGTCTGACAGATATGTCTGTCACAAAAGAAATTCGTGAAAATGTAAAAATTGTCCTTTTCTCAACAAAGCTAAACAATTCAAGTCAGTCTGAGCACAACGGATTTGAAGTTGAGTGGTAGGTTTTAACTTTGATCTAACCTATTTTCAGCATAATTTGAAGACATGGGCTATAAGTTTGGGTTTTGTTTTGTTTTGTTTTTTTAAACATCATCATAACATACGCCTTGCTAGGTAAAAAACCATATAAAAGAATTGGTCATGGGTAGGCAGTGATAACTCTTAGCAGAATTTAAAAGCGAGAATCTGTTACCCTTCCTAAATCCATACCTGATTTTTGAAAAATATTTATTTATCTTTTTTCGAGTAGTTTTAGGTTCACAGCAAAATTGAGAGGAAGATGGAGAGATTTCCTGTATCCTTCCTGCCCCACACAGGCAGAGTCTCCCTCACTATCAGTGACACCCCAGCCCCGCCCCATGGTACATTCATGACCTTGGAGGAACCTGCACTAGCGTCTCATCATCACCCAAGTCCATAGTTTTCATTAGGATTCACTCTCGGTGCACATTCTGCGGATCTAGACAAATGCGCGATGACATGGAACCACCCATGCAGTATCATGGGGGATCTTCACTGTCCTAGAAATCCTGTCTTCCACCTGTTCATCCCTCCTCCCCGCCCCCTCATCCTCCAGCCCTGGCAATCACTGCTCTTTCTGCTGTCTCCATACTTCTGACTTTTCAAGAATTTCTTGTAGTTTTCAATACCCTTGGGTTGATTGCTGGATCACATGTTGGTGTATGTTAAATTTTGTAAGAAACCACCAATTGTCTTCCAAAGCGACTGCGCCATTTTCCATTCGCACCAGCCATGAACGAGAGTTCCCATTGGGAGAGTTCCTTGCCAGCATTTGTGTTGCCCCTGTTGTTGATTTTGGCCATTCTCATAGGTGGGTAGTGGTATCTTCTTATTACATAATTTGCATTTGCTTGGGGAACTAGGGTGTGGAGCATGTTTTCCTATGCCTGTTTGCCGTCTGTGTACTTTCTTTGCTGAGAGTTCTGATAGGGTCTTTGGCTCCTTTTCATTTGGCTTGTTTATTATTGTTGAATTTTAAGAGTTCTTTGTATATTTGGAATATCAGTCCTTGTGAACACTTCCTCCCAGTCTGTGGCTTGTCTTCTCTTGACATTGCCTTTTGCAGAACAGAACTTTTTTAATTTTAATGAAGTCCAGCTTACCAGTTAGTCTTTCATGGATCCTGCCTTTGGTGTTACATCTAAAAAGGCATTAAAAAGGCATCACCATACCCATGGCCATCTCCATTTTCTCCTCTGTTATCTCCCATGCCTAAGTTTTGGGAAGTAAAAGTTTTCATCGAAGTGTAATGTACATTCAGAAAGGTTCACAAACCCCAAGTTTACATCTTACTGACTCTTTACAAAGTGAACACTCATCATGAAAACCAAGCTCAAGACAAAGAACATCATCAGCGCTTTACAAGTTTTACAGTCTTCCCTTTTGCTTTGCGCTGGTGATTTTCACCCTTGCCCTCTACGGCCCAGAAAAGGTAATTACTATGACTTCTGTTATGATAGGTTAGCTCTATTTATTCTTGAACTTCATAAATAATAGCATTGTATAGTATATACTCTTTTATATTAGGCAACTTTTGCTTTTCCTTGTGGAGAGGTTTTTAATAATGGGTTTACTTTCTTGCATGGATAGAAAACTATTGAGATTATCTATTTCTTCTTCTTCTTCTTAAGATTTTATTTATTTATTTGACAGAGATCACAAGTAGGCAGAGAGGCAGGCAGAGAGAGAAAGGGGAAGCAGGCTCCCCACTGGGCAAGAGACAGACATGGGGCTTGATCCCAGGACCCTGGGATCATGACCTGAGCCAAAGGCAGAGGCTTTAACCCACTGAGCCACCCAGGCACCCCAAGATTATCTATTTCTTCTTATGTAGGTTTCAATAAATTGTATTTTTTATTAGGAAATCTGTCCATATACCTCTTAGTTATATTTGGAATGTCTGTAGGATCTCTACTAGTATTTCTTTTTCCATTTCTGATTTTGATAATTTGATCCTTCTCTTTTTCTCCTTTAAAAAAGGGAGAAAAAACACAGTCTTTCTGGGGCTCATTAATGTTATTAGTTTTTTTTTGAAGAAGAGGATTTATTAAATTTACTTATTTATGGATGCTTTCTATTTAATGGATTTCTTCCCTTTGTTATCTTTTTTTCCTCCTGTTTATGGGGATGGAGTGGGGATTAATTTGCTGCTTTTCTTTCAGATACTTTGAGATGGATACTTAGATAGTTTCCAGCTTTTTTTTGAATAACATAAGTAGGTCTATAGATTTCACTCTAAGCATGCCTCTAATTGTATCCCTAAAATGTTGATATCATAGTTTTTAAAAATTTAAATAAAAATATTTTTTTGGACACCTGGGTGGCTCAGTACATTAAGCATCTGCCTTCAGCTCAGATCATGATCCCGGGGTCCTGGGTTGGAGTCCTGCATCGGGCTCTTTGCTCAGCAGGGAGTCTGCTTCTCCCTCTGCCTGCTGCTCCCTTGCTTGTGTGCTCTCTCTTTCTCTGGCAAATAAATAAATAAAATCTTAAAAAAAATAAAATTTAAATAAAAATATTTTTAAGATTTCCTTTGTGATTTTTTAGGGGGGGCTCATTTGTTATTTGGAAATACCTTGCTTCGGTTCTAATGATTTGGGGATTTTCTAATTCTCTTTTTGCTATAATTCCTATGTTAATTTCATATAGTGGTAGCAGTTGGAGAATGTGCTTTGTGTGATTTCACAGCAGTTAAGAAACTTCCTCTATATTATTTGTTGAGACTTGCTTTTCATGAAGCTCAGCATATTGTCACTTTAGGTAAATAAAGGCTCTATGTGTACTTTGAAGAAATAAGTTCCGTAGTTATTAGGTGCAGTAGTTTAAATATTTCAAACACTTATTTATTGTGTTCTTGGTATCATCTGTGTCTTTATATCCTTTTTTATCTGTTTTATCATCTGACAGAGATGTGTCTAAAAATCTCCCACTGTTGCAAGGTAGCACACACATGTATGTATATGTAGTGTATATAATAATATTATTTTCCTTTTGTTACTGTTAGACTTACTTTATACATCTTGAGACTGTAATTCATACCATACAGATTTAAAATTATTTCATCTTCATTAATGAAATGTCTCACTTATCTCTTTGCCTCTTAAAATCTAACATTAGTCTTATATTATTGCAGACATACTTATTTTCTTGTGGTTAGTGTTTGCAGCATATATCTTTTTACATGCTTTTAGGTTCACTTCTGAATACATGTATTTCTGAGTGTTTCTTGAAAGCACCTGATTTTTTTGCTTAGATAATCCATTTTTTTTAAAGATTTTATTTATTTATTTGACAGAGATCACAAATAGGCAGAGAGGCAGACAGAGAGGGGGAAGCAGGCTCCCTGCCGAGCAGAGAGCCCGACGTGGGGCTCGATCCCAGGACCCTGGGACCATGACCTGAGCCGAAGGCAGAGGCTCAACCCACTGAGCCACCCAGGCGCCCCTAGATAATCCATTTTTGACTTGTTTTTTTATTTAGAACATTTACATTTATTGTAATTATTGATTTATTTCTATGGCAATCTACTGAATGTCTGTTTTTTTCTTCCTCGTTTTTTTGTTGTTCTTTTTTTCTCCTTTTCTGCCCTTTGGAATAAGGAATAATTACATTTCTAAAATGACTCCCTTTTCCCTGTGTTCCTATTAACTGATTAATTATATATTCTTTTACAAGAATCTATCAGCTAAATACCAGGCCTGCACCCTCTTCATAATTAATAATATGGATTAGCATATTCAGATCTCAAGAAGTAGTCACATAAACAAACCTGTGTGGCATCATTTAATCCAGCGATTTTCAAACTTATTTGGGAAATTACATGGGGAAGTAAATAGGGACTCTCAGAACACCCACCATTCTTGGGGAGACACCAAACTAGAGGTTTAGTGCTCTACTACCACTCTAATTACTACAGTAGGTGTTTCTTGATAAACTTTGCAAAAGTGTATAGAGAATGTGGGATTATATGATAGGGCAGCAACCAGCTTGGTAGTTCTGTATCAGTGCATGGAGTTTGAGAATCAGTCTCGGAGACTATATGGTTAATATTATTTCAGGAACCTTCCCAGGAACATGCCCCTGGGAAGGAGATAACTCACATGTAGCAGGGAGCTGGTTGAACAACCTACAGGAATTGCTTACTTTCATTGCAGTCCTTGAGTGAGTAAGCTGGTGTTCAGTCTCCCAGTCTGGTCATTAAATTAAGAGACTCTCTGGTTTTTAATACTGTGATTTTTCAAGTTGCACAACCTACCTGTAAGAAGTTAAACACACTCTGATGCTTTGTCTGAGGTTGTTAGCCATAGCTAATTAAGTATTAGAATCCAAGTGCTAAAAGTGAAGCTGTTATCCGAAGAGTTAACATTATACCATTTTCTTGACAATAATTAAGTAGTGTGCATCTGCTCACCCAGAAGAGTGATCAACTCATTAAGACACAGGTTAAAAAGAAGTAATTACACCACTCTAAGAGTATTTGCATTTGAAATAGGACTGTAGAGGAGAGGGTAACACTTTAGTCCAAAGAAAAACATCTCTAATGGTAAAGTTTTTATATTGTTATTCTTAATTAAGCAATCTTTCTTTTCTCCTATCCTTTAGGGAGAACAGAAAAAAAGAAGGTGTGATGGTAGATAATTAGAAAATAAAGTCTGACATGAGAAAAAAAAATGATCGCTTAAGTTGGAATCAAATTTAAGTTAATTTTCAGGCATTGTAAAACAAATGCAATTCTGAGAAGTTGAACATTCTAATAATCTTTTTTTTTCCTCCTTTCTCAGGTGTGTCCTCTTTAAGTATTCAATTTGCCAAACTCCCAAAGGGATTAAAGCATTTAAATTTATCTAAAACCTCATTGTCACCTAAAGGTACAGTACGTGTTATTTACTTTGCTTTATGTCTGTAATATTTCTGCTACCTTAAATAGTTAGAATTATTGCTCTGCTATGTATCTGGGTACATACTACAGTACTCTGATGGTTACAAGATAAAGAAGTAGTGTAATTGGAATTCTGGTTTTCTAAAGTGAAGTGCTTTCAGGATAGAGCATAACTTTGAAATAGAGTATTTAACTTTTTGACTTTGGGTGGGGGAGTGCTTACCTGGGCTGCCCCTGCCTCTGCTCCCCCACCCCCACCCCCACCACCCCAGTCACACATGCTGTCACATGGATGGTCTCCTGCATGGAAAACTGGTGAACCTAACTGGCCAGTCACACCACACCTCTACCTGCTCTGTCCTGCTCTGGAGATTGCCTTTTCTTCCCCAGGGTCTTTGCTGACTCCACTTACCCTCCTCTCATTGTATCTGGTTGTTCCATAAATCTGTCCATTCTATCATTATGTTTTCACATCAGCACCCCATAATGCTTGATTTATCCCTTTGTGCATTGTGCCTTTGTACATGCTTTGTATTGTGCTTGGAAAGTCTTTCATCCTGTAGAGTGAAACCAGACTTCTTCCCCTCCTTTGTGCTTCCCTTTCCTGTGTGTCTCCTTGACTACTCACACCAAACACTTCCCTTCTGGTCCCCGGATGCATGGCGGTTTTTCCTCATACTGAGCAGTTCTCGGCGACACCAACTGAGACACCACCATTTCGCTCAGTTCCGACACTACCTACCCAGAGACGGCCCCAGATCCCGAGGGTTAAGGGCTCAGTCCCACTAGACTGCTCCCAACCATCCTTGAGACCCCATTTGCAAGCCTCGGTTATTGGAGGTCCCAAAGACCTCGTCTTGGGTTTGGTTAATTCGCTAGAGCAGCTCATAGAACTCAGGAAGATACTGTGTTTGCTGGTTTCTTAAAGAATCTGATACAGGACATAGGTGAACAGCCAGGTGAAGAGATACGTAAGACAAAGTGTGGGAGGGTCCTGAGTGCAGGAGAGTCCGTCCCTGTGGAGCTGGGCTGTGTCACCCTCCTGGTGTGGATGCATTGGCCAGCCTGGAAACCCCCCAGAACCCTTTCTATTGGGATTTTCTGGAGGCTTCTCCGATAGGCATGGTCAAGTATTAACTCAGTCTCCAGCCCTTCTCCTCTTCTTTGAGGATGGGTGTGGGGGGAAGCTTCTAATCATGGGTGGGTCTCCCTGGTGACCAGCCCCATCCAGGAGCTCAGTCACAGTCATCTCATTAGAACAAAAGATGACCTCAGTGCTCTTAATAGTTTGGAAATTATGAGGGTTTAGGGAACTTTGTTCCATAAATGGGGGTCAGAGACCGATAGATATGTATTTTCTATTATCTCACATCTCCCCTTATATATATTCTTGGAGAGCTTCAGTTTATTTTATTTTATTTTGTTAAGATTTTATTAATTTATTTGACAGAGACACAGTGAGAGAGGGAACACAAGCAAGGGGAGTGGAAGAGGGAGAAGGAGAATCCCCACTGAGCAGGGACTCCAATGTGGGGCTCGATCCCAGGACCCCGGGATCATGACCTGAGTGGAAGGCAGACACTTAACGACTAAGCCACCTAGGCATCCCTACTTCAGTTTATTTTATAAAACACTGATTTGTGGGGCATCTGCATGGCTCCATCAGTTAAGCATCTGACTCTTGATTTTGGCTCAGGTCATGATCTCAGGGTTGTGAGATCAAGCCCCGCGTGGGACTCCACACTCAGCACGGAGTCTCCTTATGGCTCTCCTTCTGCTCCTCCCCTGCTCATGCTCTTTCTCTCTCTCTCAAAGAAATAAAATCTTTAAAAGAAAAAAAAGTACCTCCTCAGAGGTGGTGAGACAAAGTACGTTAATGTACACACCGTGCACTTTGGGGCGCAAAGGGCCCCACCACCGTCACCGTCAGCATCTCGCTCTGTCCTGTGTGTTCACGTGCTTCTCCTTCCACCCTGGACAACCCCAGTGTCCCCTCCCCTGGACCTTCTGAATCCTGCCCCTGTTGTGAGACCAAGCATCTGTCCCCCTTCCTCCCTGAAGCCTTCTTTCACCCCACCCTGCACAAGTGGATGCTTCTTTCTCTCTGTTCCATCGCACTTTGCAAATTCCTCTGTTTTAGCCTGTTTCCAATTACGTGTTGATTGTGTCCTAGCCTGGGAACTTCCGGACAGTAAGGGCTTTGCCTCCACCATTGCTGTGTCTCTGGCACCTGGCCTGTTCTGGGTCCCTACTGCATGTGTCACAGGCGAGTGGGTCACCAGCAAAGCAGTCCCTGGGTCCTGTTACAGTCACCTAGTCCTGTTTTATTCCCACCACACAGTTACCCTAAGAGTGATTTGAAATTGGGGTTATTCCTCTAAGTCCCATGATTTGACGTGCAGATAGTTAGGTTTAGGCATTCTAGTGATTTCCCAAAGGGGCACATTTGCCCAGGAGTCTGTGTATTTTGTGCTGGTGCTGGAAGCCGTCCACAGATCTCAAAGCTAAGTGCCGTCCAGTGACGTTACCACTTCTCTACTCCAGCAAATCAGTTTCATGGAAACCTTTTTCTGATGATTATCAATGTATTGTATATTCATGGTAAAGATTTAGAAGATACCAGAAGGTATAAATAAGAAAGCCACAGTTACTCATCATGCCCGTGCCACACCGTTAGGAGACTGCCCCCGCTGACGCCCAGACCCTGTCCTTCCATGCGGCTTCTGTCTGTACGTCGTTGGCCTGTCTGTATGTAGTCGGTCTGTCTGTCTGTACGTAGTTGGTCTGTATGCCCACGTACAGACACACACAGAGATGGTATTACAGGACGCTTGCCATTTTGTAAACTTTCTCCCGGCGTCATATACTGTGAGCACAAACACGTGAGTGCTCTCAGTGGCCGCATATGCTGTTCCAGCATGTGGGGGATGCCCCGTAATTGATTTAAGTGGGCTCTTAGTGTACATTTGTGGGGTTTCTACTTTTTCAGCAATGCAAACAGTGCTAACGTGACTTCTGTATGTAATTACTGGCCATTTTCTACCTTCTCATTGAGGATAAATTTCTCTAAGTGGAATTGTTAAATCCCAAAGGTCATGCATTTTTTTTTAATGCTTTCTTTGTGTATTTGTTGTCACGTTGTCCTCCGAGTTCTTTGTCCAAGTGTCCACATTCCCACTTCCCGTGTATGTTATTCTTTTTCATTTTTTGTCAAGCATATAAGCAAAAGTGTTCTGATTTTTTAAAAGGATTTATTTATTTAAGAAAGAGAGCGAGAGAGTGTTCACCAGTGGGGGCGGGGTAGAGGGAGAGAATCTTCAGGCAGACTCCCTGCTGAGCGGGGAGCCCCAGTGTGAGGCTTGATCTCAGGATGCATGAGATCATGACCTGAGCTGAAACCAAGAGTCAGACAGCTAACTGACTAAGCCACCCAGGCACCTCAAAGTGTTCTGATATTTGAATTTTAGTTTCTTCACTTCTTGCTTAGGTAAATTCTCCCCCAACTCCCACTCCCTGCACCCTTCCGTTTCTTGGTTGTTTGTCTTTCTTTTGGAAGAAGTTACTAGTTTCCATCCTTTGTTACCTCTCTATTTGCCATGTTAATCTTCCTTCTTAATTTATATATATTCCCTACACACTAAAAGTATTAATCATTGGGTGCCTAGGTGGCTCAGTCAGTTAAACCTCTGCCTTTGGATCAGGTCATGATCTCGGGGTCCTGGGACTGGGTCCCGCATCTAGCTCCCTGCTCAGCGAGGAGCCTGCTTCTCCTTCTGCCTGCTGCTCCCCGCGCTTGTGCTCTCTGTCTTGCTCTCTCTCTAATAAATAAATGAAATCTTAAAAAAAAATTAATTATTTATCATGTGCTCCATAGTTATAACTTTTTAAATTAGTTTCAGGTATACAAGATAATGATTTCATACCTATATATTGTGAAGTGATCACCACAATAAGTCTAGTTAACATCTGTCAACACACAGTTCCAATTTTCTTTTACCCTGTGATGAGAACGTTTATGATCTATACTCGGCAGCTTTCAAATACACAATACGGTATTAACTATAATCACCGTGCTGTGTGGTCCAACTCTTTTTAAGACAGAGATGTTTAAAACAAACAAGCAGAGCAACTTGAATTTATTTATTTTATTTGTTCATGACTGTGAAACAGAAAGAGAGGGATAAGAGAGGGATGTGGTGATTGTTTATCCTCTCAAGGACAAACATGGGGTCTGGGGTACCTCTGTGCCACCACTCACTATGTCCCTGTCCCTCCAGGTGTCATGAGGGTGGGAGGTCCCCCAGGCAGAGCAGAGGTCCTCAGCTTCCTCCTGAGCGAGGACAGATCCATGTTCCCCATGCCCTTCCCAGATAAAGGTCATCATGTCACGTTTATCTTCCCTCTGTCACAAAGTTTGTATACATTAAAATATGTGTTTTGAGAGTTAATATTGTTTAATGAGATTTTTAAACTGTCCTTCCTAAGAGATGTATGTCTTGAAATGTTAGGTTTTTTTTTTTCCTCATAAAAAGGAGAATTTCTTAAAGGATTTCATTATTCTTGCAGATTTTCTTGTAGTATCTAAAAGCTTTGAAGATTCACAACAACTCAGATTACACTGCAGTTTCAATCTTTTGCTGAATTTGACTAACATTTGTATTTTACTTCTGTGAAAACATGTATATTCATGGCTCCGTAATTCAAGACAGTTTTTTTAAAAATCTCCCCATGACATCCCCACTGTCTCTAAATACCCTTTCTCTCCCTCAGATGTTAGCTAAATGATAGTTTTCTGGATTTCTAGTAAATATCCTGCTGGTTGCCAGATTACGTCAGTGCAAGGCCATCTGGTACCACCTTTTTCCAGCTGTAAACACTCCAATAATACGTACGAAGCACGGTCACAATCACTAGACAGCCGGGATCGAGAATGGCATGTAAATCCGCTGAGTTTGAGTTGTGAGAGCCCTGATTTTTTTCCCATCCTATATTTTTGTATTTTCCTGCTGTTTTTGTGTCTGTTAACATAAGTCTCACGTGGATGTGGGCTCCAGAAGTGGGGGCGGAAGTCCTTCATTCTGATTTAGTGGCACGAAGTTGAGCTGAGAATATAATTCTCTCCTGATTCTGTTCAGGTGTTGGCCAACTGCCAAGCACCCACACTTGTCAAGGAGCCTTTTCCTGTCAAGACTAATTTGACCTTCTAATTTTGGAATTTATTTGTTGAGCTTTGTTATACCTCACTAAGGAAGGGATTTTACAAATGATTTTCTTGATGAGAGACAGTCTGGTATTCTCCAAGCTTGCGACTCAATTATTCCATTATAAAATACACTAGTACTACCAGTAACGGTACCCACTGAAGATGTTACCTCCAGAAATTAACCTTCTGTAGGCCATTGCAAGTTCCTTTTATCCAGCATCATGAATCAAATCACCACCACCTTCATTGCCAAGCTCCTGTCTCTCACCTCTTTGATAGAATCCACCTCACTGAATTATGATTATTTGACTGTGTCTCCCATTCCACTGTCTTTTCGAGGGTAACGTCATAGATCCAGGGTCTCAAAAGCCCATGCCTGGAGGACAATCAGTCTTAGATAAACTTTTGTTGCAGTGAATACATATTCCTTATGCAGTGCTGATTTTTCATGCTGAAATTTATTCAGTTTCCTTCTTGATGGTCTTTGAACTTTTTAAGGGCAATGAATGGGTCTCATTTACATTTCTTTCCCAATCCCCAGCATTTTATAAACATTTTTACGAGCACTTAACAAATGTTGAATTGATAGCCAAGATCTGCTTCCTGGTGCGGAACTAAAATATTTTTCCCTCTGCACTTCTGTCTCTTCTCTCTCTCCCAATACCCAGAGGCACAGTCACCCCTGAAAAATGGCGCAGTTGTCTTTATCAGACACAGACATTCTGCAGTCAGTTGTGTAACCCCCCAAAGGCAGAGGATAAGATAGTAACCCTTTCATCAGTCCCATGCACCAAACATTCCAAACCCTTGGAGCAGAGACCCGCTCCCGTGCGAGGCTGTTCTTGGGACCTTCTGCTTTTTTCCTGGCTTCTCTGTGTTCTGCCACTGTGGCCAATTCTGACGCCCACTGGCAGGTCAAACCCCCGTCCCTTATCCTGAGGAAGGTCTGTGCAAGTGTGGATCACCCCCCCTTCCCTGTCTCCCTATAGGGTGCTCAAGACAGGCTGGGGTTTTTAAGAATTTTGCTGGAAAAAAATTTTTGAATGTACATCCAGTTTAGAAATCACCATATTTCCAAACTACACACGTTGGAACTATGGACCATAGAGACATGAAGAGCTTGGCTATGTCCCCATCCCTGTTACCCTAAGAATGAGCATCCGAGGTGCTGTGTGTGTTGACTTCTTCCAATCCCCACAAGGGCCAGACTCTGCTGAGCTCCCCCTTTTTTTTTTTTTGGTGTTTTTGTTTTTGTTTTTGTTTAAGATTTTATTTACTTATTTGACAGACAGAGATCACATAATAGGCAGAGAAAGAGAGAGAGGGGAAGCAGGTTCCCTGCTGAGCAGAGAGCCCGATGTGGGGCTTGATCCCAGGACCCTGAGATCATGACCTGAGCCGAAGGCAGAGGCTTAACCCACTGAGCCACCCAGGTGCCCCTGAGCTCCCATTCTGTAGGGACTCTTCTAGAGCCTTCCTCTCCCCGTGGAGAGAAGTGGCCTGAGGAGAACCCACCAGCACACGTGCCTCCGTGACTGTTACCACGTAGGAAAGAACGTGATTCTCCCCTCACAGAACGCTCTCGCCCTCCTCGTGTATTTATTCCTGGTTTTTGGAGGTGGCGAGACCCTGTTCCGTTCTGTTCCGTTCAGTGGACTCTGATCCGAGCTTTTTATATTACGTGTGTCAGTAGTGTGTAGAGTGTTAATTATCCATTTTTGCTTTCGATTGCTGCTTATATTGTATGCAGATCGTGTTCTCGCTCTTTCTGAAAAATCCATTTCCCTCTGAATTTTGCCTTGGGAATGATGTATTAGGTAGAACAGTTATCTGACTCCTATGTTAACTTCTAAGTACTTTAAATAGCGAGAAGTGCCTGTAGGCACCACCGCATCACTTAAATCCCACACACCAAGTCAGGGGCACCAAGCAGAATTAAGAGAAAGCTAGAAATGACCAGTTCGACTCGCGCGCCTCATTCTGGCACTTCCAAGTCACAGTCTTTCCAGCCACATCAGAAGTAGAGCAGAATGAAGCCAATTCTGTTTCTTTCTCCTGCTCAGTGAGATGGCTGTGTCCTTGACTCTGCCATTCTCCCTGAGGGGAGGTGGGAAGAAGACAGTCCTACCTTTGGGGACAGTACTTGTGGCTAACCTCAGTCCTGCAATCTGATGGGGCCATTTATAGACACTCCCAAACCTCATTTTGTTTCCCGGAGTGGAAAACGAGCTGGGTCTTCTCCATGTTGCAGGGGTGAATAGCCTTTCTCAGTCACTCAGTGCCAACCCGCTGACCGCCACCACCCTTACCCATCTCGACCTCTCAGGGAACGTCCTCCGCGGAGACGACCTCTCGGTAAGTTTTCCTTTCCTCACAGTCATGTTCAAAGAGACTGTATTCCATAGACCTGGAATAATTTCCAAACATGGCTTTCCTCTCTCATCAGGAGAGTTTCAGATCATTTAGTTATGAGCTTAGGATGTGTTTTAGAGAAAAATTCCAGAGCCGTCCTTAATTACATGTAGTCTAACACATAGATGTTTTCCTCTGTTAACTTGATATTGCTAAAGTGTGAATTCTTTTTGGAAACACTTTTTCTGAAGGACCTTTTTCCCCACTTCCTTTTAACCATTATTGAACCTCTTATATTTGTCTGATAAGAAAGATTGGAAATGTAAACTGAATGATTTCATCATTAAATAATATTGTTGAGAAGACAGGTGTTTTTGTTTTTTTTTTGTTTTTTTTTTTAATAGTTTACAGTTGAAAAAGGATATTGGGATAAAGTCCAGTCCTATATTCCATGAATACAGTAGGGAAAGGGGTGGGTTTCGGAATACATTGGGGCCACTCTTTAAATAAGTTCGAATTTAAAGGCAAAAAGTTTCCCCTATGATGAAATAAGACTTTCATGCAGCTAAATCAGTAATATAAATGTCTGGCAGATTTTATTGGTACAGTGAATTAGGTGTGATCTCACTCTCAGATTTGGGGAGTTGTCCCCTCTGGTCTCTGTGATAGAATTTAGAAGAAATGCTCCCTTTTCGTGTAGGGCCTACAACAAGTGTGCGTCTTTGAAGAACCCTCCTCATGTGTGTTCTGCCCTTCATGGGGGTGAGAACCATTGTGAAATTTATTCCCATTTCCCTTGTGTTTTACTTTCCCTGTAAGGCAGGGAATATTGCCACAGTTTTTTGTAGAATTTCTTCCCTCTCCCTGACTTGAACCCATTTTAAGCAACGCTGGTTCCCAGTGTGCCGTGATTTTCTTCAGTGCATGGCCGGTCCATGTTCGTTATCACTTTCCGTGATGATTCATAGGTCTGCTTCCTCCCAAGATGAAACCGTGATCTCAGATGGGAGATCACTAAGACCTTACGGTGGCAAACTAGGGAAATGGAGGGATAAAAGAGGAGCCTGAAGATTAAATAATAAGACTCTGCTAATACAGGACATTAATAGTCACTTAAGGTAGATAGCAAAGCAGCCCAGGATTTTTTCAGATGAGTGGGTCTTGCTCCCGCTTGTGGCTGGGGAAAGGGAAGTGGAAACTCGAGGCCTGTGGCAGTGGGCTCCCAGCCCTGGACAGGTTCTGGGGGGTTCTGGGAGCCATCCAGCAGGTGCAGGGAGGGGCTTACCCGGCCCCTGTCTTCAGGGCCAGGGGCCTAGCTGGACCTGCCTCTTTGGAGAGGTGCTATTGGCCAAGTAGGGTCTTGTCACCAATCGAGGGTGATTAGAGCTCCCCCAGCTGGTGGCCAAGAGGAGACCCACAAGCCCTGCAAAAGCCCAAGAAAGGCAGAGATCCTTAGAGAAGCGAGAGCAAATTATTTTTCTGGATCACAACTTCTCATAATCCAGTCTGTTGTGTGTGTCTAGTTACTCTGAAGTATTTACAGGCGAATCTTTTGCTTTTCCGATTTGGTAGAGAGGATTTTGCTCAAGCATGATAGAGCTAAGCCACTGCACCGTGAGTCTTTACTAAGGACGAGGACATCTCAGTGTAAGCTCATTAGTTTTTGCAAGGATCTGGTGATATCCAGAGAAGCTAAGGAGAATGTAGCTGTTTTCCTGGGGGCAGGAGCCTGGACTCAGTTTGCTTTTGGTAGACTCTGGCTGTGGCTCCTCGGGGCAAGTAGAGAAGAGCCGAGGACTCTTCCATTTGTTGTATTGATGGTCTTGCTCAGGAATAAGGGGAGAGCTTAGGCACTGTGACCCTTTGAAACCTGACATGTCTGAACTATGTGTGAAATTAAAACAAAAACAAAAACAAAAAACAACCTAAACTTACAGTGCCATCCGGCCCTTTCTTGTTAGATTTTGGAAGTAACTAAGGGTAGAAAAAAATCGTTGCATTGGATGGAAGAGAGTATAGCCTGAGACCATCTGATGGTTCAAATTCAAATTAGTGGATCTTTGAACACTTTCAAAAGTGATTAGCATTTTGAGAGGGTGAGTGCTATTCAGGTGGTGTTTTAATCGTAGCAGTTAAAATTAATTAGCACTGCTCCAAAATTATAAAAATCAAGCTAATCAGGAAAACTAAGTCATATGTAACAAAAGGGGTTTTGGCAGCCAAGAGTTCATTTGGCCTTTTTTTTTTTTTTTTTTAACTCAGCCATAATATTATTTTAAATATTCTTTGGAACTTTGCTCTCAGGGAAGGCCATGGAAGGACATGAAATCCTGCTCGTCCTCTTGGGAAGAATAAAGAATGGTTATGGGAGGACGTGGGTAACTTCTTTTTAAAATATTAATGCGTGCGTGTGTGTTTCTAGATCCTAATGTGTGTGTGTTTTTTTTTTTTTTTTAATCTCAAGTACATGTACAGTTTTTTGGCCCAGCCCAATGCCATTGCTCATCTGGATTTATCCAACACGGAATGTTCCCTGGACATGGTAATGTTTTTTGGATACTGGGCTGGGGTGTCAGAGCAGCCACTTATGGGGGATCAAGAGAGGGCTTTCTCTGTCATGAAGTTGTCTCTTAGGCCCCGAAATCCTAGGAGCTGAGAGCGCCTTCTCTCCTTCTCAGGTCTGTGCAGCTCTTCTCCGCGGATGCCTCCAGTATTTAGCCGTGCTCAATCTCTCCAGAGCTGTCTTCTCGCACCGGTATGGGTTTGTACCTGCCACCCTTGTCCTCCAGGAGTGTCTGTTATCGTGATCTGAAAACAGAGCGGTAAAGGATGTGTGTTGTGTGTGCAGGGAGGTGGCCTTAAACCGTAATCTGTGAACACGAGGCCTCGAAAGCGCGAGTTTTTGTTGTACTTTCTCACTGCAGTGTGATGGGATGTTCCTCGCCGTCCCCCCAGCTGCTGTGTGAGCTGACAGCCGCTTGTCGCACGGGACGGGCACTCTCTCTTCATACAGGAAAAGCTCTTCTAGAAGGGGCTTCTCAACAACAAACTGGGAAACAAGTATAAACTCCCTTGCAGGGCAAAGAGTATAGCCCGCCCCAAACTCATACATATTTTTTTTTAAATGAAAAATAAATAAATAAATAAATAAATAAAAACATTTATTTATTTATTTTAGAGAGAGAGCAAGCATGGAGCATGGAGGAGGGGTGGAGAGAGAGGGAGAGAGAGAATCTCAAGCAGACTCTGTAGTGAGCACGGAGCCCGATGTGGGCTTGATCCCACGACCCTGAGATCATGACCTGAGCCAAAATCGTGAGTCGGCCACTTAGCTGTCAGCCACCCAGGTTCCCCCTGGATTCATGAATTTTAATTTGTAGAATTGGAGGGCCAGCCTGAGCACCTCACTTCTGCTTCCTGACTTAGAATTGTTTGCGGTGTAGGGCGTTGGATTAGAAGCAGCGAGTATCCACAAACAGCAGCAACTTAGAATGGAGGGAAAAGAAGGAAGAGTTAACAAGAGTACCTGGGGTTCGTACCTGTGAAATTCTGGGACCATCCAGTGTGTTAATAGTGTACGACCCTTAGCATTCAGAATATTGACCGTAGATCACAAACAATATTTTCGTCATTATGTGCTTTTTAATAATAGGGAGGATTGCTGACTGCTTGAAATACCTCCATTTTATATGGTATATTATATTCAAAGGCATAACCCTCACTTGTTTGGAAAATTCGGTTGTTCAGCCGGCTTTATTCTATAGTTGCACCTCGCAAATAAATTATTCTATATTTTAAAGCGCAGTCAGTCCATTACTTCAGTGGTGAAGTAAATCTTTACAGGAGCAAAAATATGCCACAAGCACCTCAACCGAATAACATGAGAGCCCCCCAGGCGCCTCCTCTGGGATGACTGGCCTCCAGAGCTCTTAAGCTTACAGAGTAGGACCGCACTTATCCAGTGAGAGGTTGTGATTAAATACCCAGCCCGTCACCGAGGCACAGTCCTAGCCAGCCCTTAGTAATTACCTTGAAATTCATGTGTTACTCTGAGCTGTGGACTGTCAGCCAGGCTGTTCATACTTTTGTTTCTATGTGTATCAGTCAGGGTAGGTGAGTTGCTCTGTAGCAACGAATGGTCCTCCCTCCCCACCCCCACCTCCATGGTCTTCTGCAGTGGTGGTCTTGTGACATGTCGCTTGTGGGTGGCCATACTGCCTTGATTCCAGAAGGCAGATCTCTAGCCACGTAGCAGAGGAAAAAGAGTTATAGCTCATACGAGCTGGTGCAGCTTCCTTCTGGAAGTCACACACGTCACTTCTGTCTGATGGGATGTCCTCTTGGCCAAGAGACTTGCCTGGCCACGCCTGCCAGCAGTGGGGGAATAAAGCGTGGTCCTCCCACGGAAAGGGGCAGTGGGTATTTGAAAACGTTGGTACAGTAGACATCCAGTCAAGTAGTAGGAGAAGTATATTCAGCGAGCATTTTAGCAACATTTATCATCAAAAACGAATAGGAGTACACAAGCTTATGTCGTTCCACTATAGGCACCAGAGCTCATTGGAAACATCTAATATATATTCTCCCAGAATTCTCTTTCCTCTTAAATTTATTTGTCAACCTCGTAGAGATTCTGGTTGCTTAGGTAGTTGTTCTTAGGTAGCCTGAAATTACCTTATTTTAAAACCAACGTTGACAGGTTTTCCTGGACCTTGTACAAGAAATACGTGCTTGAGCTAGACCGGAGCCTAGCCTCTGCCCTGAGAGTCTGAATAACTACGATGAACTGAGAGCTTCCTCTCTGCCCAGCTGAGTGCTTGCCGCACGGGGGCTCGCGCAGTCCTGCCGTCACTTCTAGCAGATAGAGCAAAACAAGCCAAGCGTTCACGTTCCAACTCCGACCCTGGGCTCTTGTTTTCCCAAGACCCTCCTAGTGTGGCATGGACTCTGCCTTCTTTCTGAGATGTACAGTTTCTGCCATAACAAGGGCCCATATTTGCAGTCTGTAGCCATCTCCTTTGGAGTTCTTTTTTTTTTTTTAAATATTTGGCTGAAATGATTAGATTTGCCCTATGGATGTAGGAAGTGAGCAGGCGTCATGCCGATCAGACTTTGTGTTGTTCCTGAGTTCAACATTAGGTCATGTCTTGTTGCACCTGAGACGGGCCGCGTCTAACAGTTTTGCCCAGCACGTGTAATGATCCTTAGTATTCAGTGCCACCCAGAGGGAAAGCTCATTAAATTGTGAGAAATAGGGTGCCTGGGTGGCTCAGTGGGTTGAGCCTCTGCCTTCGGCTCAGGTCATGGTCTCAGGGTCCTGGGGTTGAGTCCCACATTGGGCTCTCTGTTCAGCGGGGAGCCTGCTTCCCTCTCTCTCTGCCTGCCACTCTGCCTACTTGTGATCTCTCTCTCTGTCAAATAAATGAATAAAAATAAAAAATTGTAAGAAATAGACATCTTCTTTTACCTCTAGTTTCTTAAAAATTCCAACAAGAGATCTATGGGTAAAACACAGTTTGAGATCCTTGGCTACAAAGAATAGCGGTAGTTTTAAGGACTTAAATGAAATGTCTTAACTTCTCACATCATTCCTTTGATGGTATTGGATTTATTTAGCTTCCAGACATTTTGTTTCTTTTTACCTTTGAATTTCTCCCGAAAATATAATGGAGTCATGGATTTTTTTCCCCCGGTGTCTGAATAACCAGTGGGTAACTTTGCCAAGCCAGAAGTGGGGTACCAGACCCCAAGTGTAACTGCTGGTATGACTCTCACGTTTTGTTTTTCAGGAAAGGAAAAGAAGTGCCCCCGTCCTTCAAACAGTTTTTCAGTAGCTCCCTGTCTCTGATGCAACTCAACCTTTCAGGCACAAAACTGTCTCCTGAGCCGTTAAAGTGAGTCGTTAATTCATTTTCTCCAGATCTCTTAACATTCAGTTTGTTATTATGAATGTGCTTGAGGGAAGGGGAAGCAGAAGACACATAATCCTAAGACAGGCAAAGCAGATGAAAATGCCTTTCTCACTTCGGGGTACAAAAAGGAGATCACATTCTTTTTGAAGACATTGTGCCCTGTTGATAGTATTGCATTTTCAAGGGGAGGAAAAAAACCTTTCTTTGGTTTGTGATCTTGGCAGTTGTCACTGATCCGTAGACGTTGTCCCCCCAGGTATCACTGCTTTTGCGTTAACCTCTGTTGAGCCTGCTTTAGGTATTTTCATGTGTGTGTTCTAATCAATACTTATTCTCCTTATTTCTCCTAAGCATAGTAAACTCTGTGCACAGTGCGTATGCAACGGAATCTGTTTTCAGATGCTTTAGTTCCTGAATTACCTCAGTCAGCAGAGGCTGTCTGTTCTGTGTGTTTACTTGGCTGGGTTAGTATCCCTAGCGGGGAAGTTGAGCTCTTTAACTAAAATAAGATTTGAGGATAATTTGTCGTCCTTGAAATTTCTGTTCACCAGGGCCAGAAATAATCAGAAGGGCTATAGGATCAAATTCCCTTTGAGTCTAAAGAACATATTTTCGGGTAGTTATGAACATGTACAGGTCACATGTGTTCAAATACATGCACAGATTTCTCCTTTCCCCAGCTGGCATGTAAATCAGCGTTTAATTTTTCCCTCGTAATTTGTATGATGTGCTAAAATCAGTGTCTGCTATTCATTTTATTAGCAAATTAATCTTCAACTAATTTGTGACTTGCCTTTTTCTTTCAAGAGGTGTGAAATCGATCGCAGCATCTCCTCTGGCACCGTAAGACCAAAACAATCGGACGTCTTTAAGGACAGTAGATCTAGTCCAGTGCCAAGAGAAAAATCCAGTGGTCATCATCAGGCCTCCTTCTTAAACATTGACTTAATATATTAGAGGTCTGTAAATGCAACAGCTCCAAACAGTAAAGGTCTCACGATGAGGCTGATTGTGTGGCTATTAAGCAAACTAATGGAATCAGTATTCCAAAGGGGGATCCATAAGAATTTAGTCATATTTACTTCATTCACTCATTCATTCATTCAACTAATATTTAGGAGCATTTACACCATGCCAGACATGAGGAGGGCGCTGGGTAGAAAGCAGATCCGGACTGATCCTTGCCCTCAGTGTACCGCTACGAGATTGCTTATTCAGAAGTTCCTGACAGATACCCGGTACTCCAGTCCTTTCTCGGTGTTCTCGGTCCTGTGAAATACAGAGTAGCTCTTCACTGGTTAGCATCAGTGATTCTGTAGAATGTTCCACACCACCACAGCACTGGGTTTTACTGTGTACCTTGTAGCATAGAGACCTGCGGATAAAAATTATACCTCAAGAGTTATTTTGTAACTGTTAAATCTTGTGGCCTGTTATTTATGTGAATATTTAATAGTGTCCTGTCAGTAATCTCTTCAGCTCTGTGTTTCACTTAGTAAAAATCTTAACGTGAGGAAAAAGGTTCTGTGGCTGAAGATTCTGTAAGCAAAATTCTGAATTTTTAATATTTAATTAATTATTAAAAATTATTTAAAAAAATAATTAATTACATTTAATATGAGGCCAGAACTTGAAAAGAGATAACAGAACTGAGGTGTTGGGGTTTACCTGGGGTGGGGCATGTTTCTTGGGCCGAGGTCACGCCCTGGAGGAAGATTGATGGCTTGGGGGGTTCTGGGAGGCGCATCACAGTGCCGGGCAGTGGCCACGGGCTCCCGATGTGCCTCGCCCACCACGTTCCACTGCACCAAGAGGGACGGACAGAGACCCTAGCTTGTTGAAGGGTTGGGGGTCAGCAGCCATAAGAAAATAGGCTAAAGCAGTGCAACTTCTTCTGAGAGAAACCTCCGTTTGGACATCACTGTGTCCTGCAGAAGTCTCCCACCATTTGGGGCTTCTTCAAAAGCAACGCAGATAATATGACTGCCTACTTTGCAGCTGTGCTTTTTCCTTGCAGACGTGTCAGGCCACGATGAAGTATCCTAGGGGCTTTAGTAAAGAGCCTGGTGACATTGTCCCTCATGTTTCCTACAGTCTTCAACAGCGAGGTTCTCATGTATCCCGAGGACGCTCCTGGCTCCTGCATCACTCAGAGCGAGGCCCGAGGTCCTGTTTATGCTCATGCTGGTGCTTTCACTCCCCCCCACCCCGTCCCTGCTTCCCTGTGCCATTCCTTGCTCTCTGTCACATGGCCCCCCTTCTCCCCATCTCCCCGGCTGAGTATTTTTAAGAAACCTATTGCATGAGCTACTCAGGAATCCTAACTAGCATCACATGTCCAGAGCTGGCGAAATGAGATACAAATTCTGTCTTAACCAGCGTTGCAGTAACGATGGAGACTGATGGACTCTCGTTAAAGCTGTTCTTCCATCCCTGGGTGAAAGACGATGCTTCCTGCCGAGAGCTCTCCCCGTGTGCCTTAGGCTTCGTCCTCGTTCCCTCCAGTTTTGTTTTACACTTGCTGTGGGTTCTTCGTCTTTACCAGTCTCAAAGCTGGTCTGTCTTCATCTCTGGTCTCCTGTACTGTCCTTAAATATCTAAAAGGGCAGCATTATTTCCCGGGCCTTAATCTACATGTCAGGAGAGCAGGGAGAATTTCCCTTCCATGTAAGCCTTCCAAGAATAGAGTGTTCAAATATGTGGCTAAATTCTAGAAACTCAGCACATATTCGAACTCGAAGGGACCTCTTTGGGAATGTGCTGACTGTCCCATTTTGCTGACGAGCACCCGAGACGGGAGAAAAGTGACAGGTGATGTCATGGGAGCCACTCCACTGTGGGTACAGAGCCAGGACCTCAGGGCTGGCCTTTGGGTTCTCAGTCCCAGGCACTTTCAGCGGCTCAATACTGCCCCCAAGGAGGAAAGGGGGAATAGCACTTGTTGGGGAAAGGAGCAGTTTAGTAAGAAATGAAACAGGAGCATGCCCACAGATGAGAGCTGCCCAGCTTTTCTCCTCGGCCGGCGTTTAGAATAAGGGACTGGTGAGCCAGCTTGAGGGAATGAGAGGAAAGGCACTACCCCCCTCCAGCCCTCTTACTGGATTATGGGCTCCACGCGCCCGATGGTTGCTCTTGCTCTTTGGGTAGATGAGGCCAGAGCGTCCCCAGAAGGGGAGATCCCGGGGACTGGGGTGAAAGAGTCGCCTTCCCACCTCACTCTTATGGCGTGGAGGTCCTTTTTTCCCTGGGCACACTGAGAAGCAGGCAGTCACCCCCAAGGAGGCGGCCCTGGGGTCTACCCCCCGGTACTCCCTCCTGTCTGCCTGTCTTACAGTGGTGCGCGCACGCGTACATACACACACACACACACACACATACACACACACACACGTGTTGCCCCAGAGCAGGAGCCCCCTCTAGTGCTCCCCGTGTGTTTCTCCCGGGGGCCTGGTTGAGGTCTCTGATCCCTTCAGGATGACTGATGGGTGTGAGCCTATGTGAGATATTTGCATCAAGCCCAGTGAAGGGTGTTGGGTTTTACTGGGCTGACTTGAGCAGATGGAACCTATCCATTCTGAGACTTGAGCCACGTGATCGGTCCGGTCTCCTCAGCGTACAGTCATAACAGTCCTCTTCACGGGGGTGATGTGGTTTGCCCTGAGCCCAGCTGGTTGTAGCTGGACACACAAGCAGGCTCCTGGACTCAGACTCCAGACTTGGGCCTTCTCTCCCATGCTCTTATCTTCCTGCCTCCTTCCGTACATGCTTGGGGTGGGGAGGACACCCCTCCCCAGACGGCAGTCCCCGATCCTGGATACCGCAGAGCCTGACTTCCCCACCATCCATCTGCTCCTTGGGGAAAACCAGTGTTACTCTGCTGCTCTAATCACAACTGCCCAATGATTTTCTAAATAATATTAAAGGTGTTCTCAAGCAGATGCAGGTGGGAATTGATCTGCAGGGAACACAATTTAATTTCAGCATGCGGTTAGGGGTACTGTCGGTTTATTTGCCCGGGAACAGCAGTCCCGCCATTCGGAATGAGCCTACTCTGCGCCAAAGAGAAGAATGTCACAGCATCATTCTCTCACTGCATCTGAGAGGCTGACATGCGGCTGGCATTCTAACACCCGACTTGGTGCTTGACCTTCTCTGGGCTCCATTCAGCAGGAGAACATATTTTGGCGCAGCCTGTGGAATTTGTGTCTAATGTGTGTGTTTTCTCCCCGCAGAGCGTTGCTGCTGGGCCTGGCCTGCAATCATAACTTGAAGGGGGTTTCTCTTGATCTCAGCAATTGTGAGGTAAGGACACATTCAGACTACGGGTGGCAGGGATTAGAATAGCCTCCAAAACGCTTTGCCTCTTTCCTGGAAGAAGTGTGATCCTGTGAATCCAGAGGGGATAAATGAAGCAGAAAAACACACATCCTGCAGAAGTTTCTGGTGTTCTGTGTTTTGCAAGTTTTATCTACGAACAGCTGCAGAATGCCATTCAGAAAGCATTCAGTGTGTTTTTAATGACTTGGGTTTTTTGGGTTTTTTAAATTCATTCTTAGCGCCAATTGCTTAAGTATTTTATGATGAAGCCTTGAGATACAAAAGCCATAAACTAGCTTTACCGTTATGAAAAAGTCACATTCTGCACCCCTCGTGGGGGACAGATGTGTGTGACCTGACTTGGATTCAGAGAGTTTGCAAAAGAATGGCTGTCTTCTCATTCGTCTTATTTTTTAATGTCTTGATTTAAAACAGGAAAATTAAGATGCTTCTCAAAATTACAGCCATTCCAGACCCTTCCTACCAAAGATCAGCAAGATAATTTGAGACCAAGAGCCTCTACATTTCAGAGGGTCCCCAAACTTTTACAACGTTGAGACTTTCAGTTTGTATGGAGACCAGTAAGAAAATACCCAGGTACAGGGGCACCTGCGTGGCTCAGTCAGTTAAGCGGCTGCCTTCGGCTCAGATCATGATCCTGGGGTCCTGGGATTGAGTCCCGCATCGGGCTCCCTTTTCTGCGGGGAGCCTGCTTCTTCCTCACCCACTCCCCTTGCTTGTGTTCCCTCTCTCGCTCTCTCGCTCTCTGTGTCAAATAAATAAATAAATAAAATCTTTAAAAAAAGAAAATACCCAGGTACAAGCCACCCGGCCCCTTCAGAGCCTTGCTTTGCCCACCACGTCATATGTGGTTCCTTCTAAACAGGGCTGAGGGTGAGGTCCCTTCATTCCTGGTCCTGGGCCTTTATGCCCTCTGTTCTCTCTTCCTGGAACACATTTGCCAGGTCCTCCTTCTTTCCCGAGGTTCCCCTCTCCAAGGATCTAGCTCAAGTCCAGTGTCCTCCATGCCTACAGCAGATTCCTGGAGTTCGATCTGCGTTTGGCCTTTACTAGGTTCGCAGTCCAACACGAATTAAGTGCTACCCCGAAATCTCAGTGTCTGCGTCTGCAAAATGGAGACATCAGTGCCTCTCCCAATGGCTCGTTAGGGCTTTAAAGGAGCTCTTCTTTGCAAAGTGCTTCCGGGGCATCTGGGACATGTAAGGGTTATTTGCTGCGGTTGTGTATCTGTAGAATTTTCCCCAACTGCTTCAGCCCTTGGTGATCTTGTTCTTTTCTGATTGTCTGGCATTTAATGATGGTGACATGCATGTGGACGGTGACCCTTATGGTATCTTGTGTAACTGTTCACTTAGCACCTTTGTGCTATCCCGCTAGGCTGTAACTTTCTGGACGATGCTATTAGTATCTTACTCGTTTTGCGTTTCCCTTAGGTCCTAAAAAAAATACCAGGTACCAAGCCTAACACCAAATATTGAAGACTGTTGCTTTACCTCTCTGAAAATTCTAGAAACTGACAAGTATGAAATAGTATCATGTAATTTGTATGTGCAGGATTTTTTTTTTTTTTTTTTTTTTAATTTTGAGCTGGGGTTAGCACCAACTGTGTGTGATTTAGCAGTCATTTTGTTTGGAAAAAAGAAAAGCCAAAAAGAACAAAAAACAAAACACATAAAACCCCTAAAAACCTACACTATCAAATTTTCATGTGTAAATCAGTGTTCTTCTTTTTTTTAAAAAAGATTTATTTATTTATTTTAGAGAGAGAGAACAGGAATGGGAGGGGCAGAGGGAGAATCTCCAGCACACTGAGCACAGAGCCCGGTGCAGGGGGGAGTCGATCGCACAACCTGAGCCAAAATCAAGAGTTGGACACTTGATTGACTGATCCACTCAGACGCCCCTACTGTGCTTTTATTTGTGGAGACAGACCACATAATAGAAACCAAGGCTGGAAATATGAATTAATTGCTTACCAGTACTTTCTTACAGAACCTGGTAGTAGTGAAAACTTTTGTATGGGGGGAGGGGTAAGAAGAGTGGAGATAGGAAGGGTTATTCTATCCAAAAAAAGCAGATTGGTATAAACTTGACTGCTCTCTAGCTCATACTACTGAATGACCCAAATGTTTTACTTTCCTCATTAAATAGAGGAATTGTGATCGGTACAACATCTTCCATTGAATTCTGTGATCAGACTGGGAAGGGACCTAAGTGATCATCTGGTTCCCACACTTCTAGATGAGGAAAATGTGGTCTAAAGCTGAAATAATCTGGCTTACTAATGACGGTCATGATGAAAGTATGCTTTCCTGATTGTTGTTAATTATACGGGTAATTATTAGCACATCAAGTATGATTAGACATTCTCTTCTCAAAGAAGCTGTCAGATGCCATATGCCCAGAGAACCCTGCTAAATCGCTATGTAGCTTGTTCTTTAAATTCCCTTGTGATCCGACTGAGGATAACCTTCAAAGACAGTTTTATTGGTGAACTGATAAAATCGACATTTTTGTAGGTCAGAAATGGCAGACTGTTGGCGATTTCATATGGTTCTATCCACTGGCTAGTAGACTTTTCCTTTATAAGTTTTTTCTTACTAAGGCAGGAATCCAGATCAAATGATTGCTCTCTGATGGTAGGGTTGGCCGTTACGATGATGGTAGTCATGGCTTCGTTTTGGCCGTTCATTTATGGATTCTGTGGTATGGTGGTACTGCTGAGAAATGGGAAGTCTTCAGACTACTGGGGTACTATGTTCTCCCACCACCTTAACGCTTGATCACGGTCCCGGTGACCACGTCTATAAAGTCGACTTATCTTGCTGCTCATGGAAGTTGGTGAAACACCAAATGATTTTTCTAAATTTAGGTGTCTTGTCACATTTTTCTTCTTACAGACAGGTGTCCAGATCTAACTAGGTTTCACTTTGCTCCTCTGCATGGTGGAGTGAAGTCTCCTGTAAAGGTGTTGGGGTTGTGATGTTATCCGCTTAGAATGCTTGGCCATGTAAGGATTGACTGCTAACCCTTTAATTATTTGACACTTGAGAGTTGAGGTAGTACTCTCAGAAAAAGTCTGTCGCCCACTTAGAAGTTTAAAATTATGCATGTATCTATTTTTTTTTTTTTTTGTTCATTCTCTCTTTAGCCATATTAGACACAATCCCCTCTACTGTACACATGCTGGTCAAAATCAGGCAAGAATTCCACACATCATGTTCCCCATGATCACATAAATTGCCCACCTGCGGCGGTGGGAAGTAAAACTTCTCCCTGACACCATGTCATTTTGGAAGTCATTTCCTCAGAGATGACTGAGTCGAGGTGAGGGGCTGACCTGAAAAAAGTCACCTGTCCAAGGTATAATGCTGGACGGTTGCTGATGTGGGCACTGAACGAGTTCATCATCCCCTAACAATGCCTCTCATACAATGGTCTACCCCATCCATGGAAACAAAGAACAAATGTGAAATACTGCATAGTCTTTGTCTATTTAGAAGTAAATAGTTCCTTTTATTACACAATAGCTACTTGCCACTGGCTAATTTTTGAAATCGGGTTTGTGTGGGTGTTACAGAAAATAAATGGCTATTGTCTCAGATGGTGGTTGAGACCAGTTGGGAGGAAAGAGGAAAGTAACTCTCAAGTTGGAATTGTTTACAGAGATGAAATACGGTCAGTGGTATTATAATAATGTTGTATGGTGTCAGGTGGGGACTGCACTTACCATTGTGAACGTGTAATGTATAGAATTGTTGAGTCACTGTATTGTCCATGTGAAATGAATACAACACTGCGTGTCAACTACACTTGAGTAGGTTTTTTTTTAAGTGTCTACATAGGAAACTTAGAAAGCTTTGCTTAAGCAAATGGTTTTTGATTTTAGCATTTCTGCATCCTTCACTGTCCGTGCTCGCCTCGCCTGATGAGCTGTCCCTGTGGGTCTCAGAGTATTTCTGTATTTCCCTGAAGGAGGCTTTTTACGTTCATCAGTTAGAATGAGAGCGGACATTTATACCTACTGCTATTAAAAACGAAAGTACCAGGCAGGTGTTTTTCCTCCAATGCAAACGTCATTGTTCTTTGGAAACCTGAATCCAAAATTTGAGGCTTCAGTCTTTTGATCCGTGAGGGCTAAGCTAATAAGTATTGACATTGAGCTTTCATTTTCAGATATCGTCTCCACTTAGAGAAGAAAACATCTGCCTTTCTTAAGGTGTCCCCCATGAATTATGTTACCACTTCATTTTCCTTCCCTTGGTCTTTACAGTACCAACAAGGACTCATCCCTCTAGGAAAAGGAGTACAAGTAGTCATAGGAGACACAAAAGGTCATCACAAAGGGTGGGCGCTTTGGAATCAGAAAGGCATCCTTTGAAATCTGACTCAGCCACGTGGCTTGTCTTCCTTCAGCCTTTGGTTCTCACCTGTGGAATGAAGATTTAACAGCTTATGGGACAGTATCTGGCACTGTGCCGAGCCCGACACATGTGAGCCATAATTTGGGAAGGAAGAGGATTACTGTAGTGAAGCCTTATTTTGAATGTCCGAATTCACAGCATGGGGCAGTATGGCCTTTCTGCAAATTCTTCTTTAGAAGCCATGTAAATATTCTACCTTTTCGGAAACATTTTTGGGAATTGCCTTCAAAATTATTTTAAAACTTTCAAGAAGAATTAGTTTCGGGCACCTGGGTGGCTCAGTGGGTTAAAGCCTCTGCCTTCGGCTCAGGTCATGATCTCAGGGTCTTGGGATTGAGCCCCACATCGGGCTCTCTGCTCATCAGGGAGCCTGCTTCCCCCCCACCCCCTGCCTGCCTCTCTGCCTACTTGTGATCTCTGTCTGTCAAATAAATAAATAAAATTTTAAAAAGAGAAGAATTAGTTTCATCCATTTATAGTTATGCCTGATATCAGACACAAAACCGTATCACCCTATATGGCCCAACCTGTCTCTGAATGGCCTGTGGCTGATCCGAATTCACTCTCAAAGGGTAAGGATTCAGCATCCATGTGGACATTCAAAGAAATGTGTTCCATTGCCTCCAAGGTTAGTTCCAAAGAGGCATTTCAGAGCTGTTCTATATGGTTGCAGTGAAATTGGCATTCGGATGTATCCTCCCATGTACCCGTCTATCACAAGGGAGGTAGTGGGTCTGTCCTTCTGGCCCATGTTGAGAAATCTTTTTTACACCTACTTCAGGAGAGCAGGTCAGTGCTGCAACTGCCTTTTTCCAACACATTCGCCTTCCAAGTGAGAGAGCAAAATCTCTGAGGCTTCAGAGGAGACGCAAAGGCTAATTACAGCTGAGAATTAGGTGTAGGTCTGGGTGTAGGGCTCATTCTTTGAAGGAGAGACTTCCCTGCACATCGTTCCACAGTTCATGGCAAGATGCTTTGATGATGTGTGGAAAGAAGAGCCCCAGATGCTAAAACGTGTAATGAGTGGGACGTCACAGCGAGCAAACAGGAACTTTTGAGGCAATGCTGTCCAGTCTGATAGTGGTCCACTGGCTTTGAGGCGCGAAGACAGGTGTCCTGTGTGTGGTTCGGGGGGTCTAACTGTGGTACCCCCCCACAGATCAGTTTCCTGTTGGGCCCCACACGTGGGTCGCAAAGTGGAAACTTCTGTCACGGCAGGAAGTATATTGGAAGAATATGAAACACACAACTGTTTGCACCTAGGAAATGACGGTTTGTATCTGTCTTCGTAGGTTCTGAATTGCCTTTTGGCATCGGACCCTGCTAGCAAGGGGACAGTTTGAAGCCGATCTTGTCAAATCATTTTCTTTTTTTTTTTTTTTTTTTTTTTTTTTTTTTTGTCATTTGGAGAAACCTATGCTGTTCACAGTTTTATGTGAGAAAATTTTCCAGGATAAAAAATATATATATATTTTTTAATTGAAATTGGGACTCCTGTAGAAAAATGATGATAATTTGGGGGGAGGTATTTTATACTGAAATCTATAATGTTTGCCACATCTTTTTAAATGGCAAGTGATCTTGAAGAAGGAAAACAAATGATTATTTTTAAGATTTTATTTATTTATTTTAGAGAGGGGGGTAGAGAGAGAGGTGAGAGGGAGAGGGCAAGAAGCAGACTCCTTGCTGAGTGGGGAGCCCGCCACGGGGCTCAATCCCTGGACCTGATATCCTGACCTGAGCTGAAATCAAGAGTCAGACGCTCAACCAACAGGGCCCCCAGGTGCCCCAAAGGAAAATGAATTATTAAAAGTTCTGTCTAGGCTTTTTCCCTTGCTTCTCTTGTCCCCATAATGGCTATTTGAGGGTTAGACGCAACCATTCACTTAGAACTGTGAGTCACATCTGAAATGTGCCCACCTTTCTTGAGTAGAGGATCCTTCTCTGTGGAAAGAAAAGTGCGTTTATTTTTAACTTTCCAAAAAGTACTCAGGGATTCAGTCACATTGACTCCTCTTTGATCTTGCTTTCTTTTCCATAATGCTAGTGTGTAGGATCCAAATGAGGGTAATTTAAAAACCAGTTTTACACGCACACATGCAGGCACAGCCTCTAATTATGCAAATTCATTTAAAAGGATTTTCACTTACAGGAGTGGAAAAGCTTTTACTGTTTTGCGGAAGCTTTAGCTTTGGGGGAGTTTTAGGCCTCTAATAACCTGTGAATTCAATAAAATATTCTTGGTAACCAAGGATCCATTCTTTTCTTCGTTAAATTTTTGATTTTGGTTCTGGGACCAGATTTTAGTTGGAAGTGTTTTTCTGACTCTTGCTTTTTTACCTGTTATATTGATAAAGGCTTCAGCATCTCTGTTCTGTTTACTGCTGATAACGTGTTTTTATTTTTTTCTCCTTGGGCTTTCCTTAGCTTGGCCACTGTGTAAGTACTTTATGAATCAATAAATTAGGGTCTGTGGATATATTCGATTGCTTTTTAACCATTGGAAAATGTTCATTTTATGGGTATGTGCTACAAATATTATCAGTCAAGAGTATTTGTAAAATAAACAGCACTGAGCCGTTGAAATGTCACCTGTACTTTCCATATTTGTAAATGGAATATTTTTACTGTACTTGATAATAATAACAAGTCGAGATTTTTCTGGTAGAAATTTTACTTCTCACCAGAGACATCACTAACAGCAAATAATCAGATTGTGGAGACTTAGGCACTTATGTTTATCTTCTCAAAAGCATCGTCTTTTCATGCTCTGAATATCAAATTATGTTCCTTTGAAGTGTTTGCCTGAAATATCTTTTGCTTTACCTTTGACATAACCTGAACGTACATTCACTTCTTCCAGTATTAACAAGCTGTGCTCTGAGGGCTTATTGCTCAAAATGATTTGCGGTGAAGAACCTGGTTGTTACTATTTTTTTTTTAAATGTCTAGTTTATCAAAAACCAATACTTTCGCAAAAATATAATAAAAATATATTTTTAAAAAGATTTCAAAAGACATAAAACATAAGCCCTCATTTTTTGTTAATAGACGCAGCAGACCTAAAATTATTTATAATTTTAGCATTTATAGTCAGTTTCTGTATGTATTGTAGCTAAGACCAGTAGCAAACTTTGCAGACTGCATCCCATCCATGGACCACACTTTGAGTAGCAGGCTGCTGGGGCCAGTCTAGAGATGATGCGGTAAAGCTTGGCTCGGGGCCTGTGGGTAAGCTCAGGAGTTCCTGGGAAGACAACTAAGGGTAGTAAAATGACCGGCTGACTCTTGGCCACTGCTCCACGTACTGGGTAAAAGCCCCTCAACTGGGTGTTGATTGGTCTAGGCTTCCCTATAGTGTGTAGACCAGCCTCCTGGCCAGGTCTGTCTCTGTGTGATACTCCCCTTTAGAGTTCAGGCCCCCCAGAGGAATCTGCAGTCACCACAGAAAGTGGGAAAGGCTGAATTTAAACAGCCCAACCAAAATACTCCCAGATAAAGGGCAGTCCCAAAGATCTGTGCAAAAACTCTTCCAGACACCCAAGCAGCCAGGGAAATTGGCCCCTTTTGGTTCCAGCTACCATAAAAACATTGCATCTAAAATTGTGAAATAAGGATTCTTTAAATTCTTACATCTAAACTTGCACAAGTTCTAGCAAGTAGCATTTTGCATTTTACACTTTGTATAGAAATTTAGATACATTTTTAATTTTCTTCTATCAATAAGGAAGCCACCATATTCCCTTGGTACATAATAGGTTCCCAATAAATGATAGCTTCTTTCCCTTGTTAAATAGTAAGTTTGCCAAGCAAAGGGGCCATAGGTCCCTTTGGGAGAAATCTGCATCCTTTAAAATCCTTTACATGTAAGAGGAACTCACATAGTTGCTGAGTGGAAAACAAAAAGATACTCTAACCTCTGTAGGTAGCTTTTGGTTTGATGGGAAAGGATACAAAGTATTGAGTTTTATAGGTTGCCTGTTTCTTTAAAATAAATGAGGTCATGAAATGAGAATTAGTTTTGCTATAAGCCAACCATAATAATATTTTAAATTGATCTAACATCTTTTTCTTCTGTGGCTCAATGAGTTTGCCCAAGTCATTTCATAATCACCTTTCACCATTTGCTTTGTAACCGTGTGACCGCACCCCATCTCAGTGGGACGACGGGCTGGGTCCTTCAGGCAGTGGTTGACAGTCAACAAGACTTCATCTTCCTTGTCTCCTTTGGTTGTTTTGCTGTTACTTGGTGGAGTTCTGCCCTGAAATCTGGAATAATCAAACAAAATCCATACCAGTTTCTCATGTATAAAAGGGATTTGTAGGTTTCCAAAAGTCAGAAATGAAGACAGTGTCTGTGGGCTGATGGAGGCTGCGTTGCCCATGCTGATGGGGAGTATGGTCCCCATCTTTCTGTTTCTTTTTCTAGCCATTTCCTGATTTCAGTGCTATGGGGACCAGTAGCAATGACTAGTGATTGGCTCTTTACCATTGATGGTAACCACAGAGTGAATAAGCCTTTGGCACAACGTCAGAGACTGTATCTCTTGCTTTTCATGTTTTCTGGTTCCACGTCCAGTAGGTGACCCCTTTACCTCGTACGTCCTTTGTGTTTCTCCAGCTGAGATCAGGAGGCGCACAAGTCTTAGAAGGCTGCATCGCCGAGATCCACAACATCACCAGCTTAGATATCTCCGATAATGGTAAGTCCGAAATCAGAAAAGAAACAGAAATAGTATTTGAAGGAAGTTAGTAAGGGGAAAACAGAAAGCCCAACCTAGACAACACCTTAATGGGCATGTTACCTCGCTTCTTGACTAATAGGGCTGTTAAATTTAACAGAATTTATTTATGGCATACGTCAGTGCCAAAGTCTTAATAAGTTGATAACACGGCCAAAAGTGCAAGAGAACAAGTCAGTTAAAAAAAAATTGTCACCAGAATATTGATAACGATCTTGGTCTAACCTTCTGCAATCTTGGTGATAATAAAATAAAATCATTATTTATTTACTCAGAAACTGTTTCAGTAGCTTCATTTCTGCCAGTTATAGTAGCGCATGAGTGGGAGCCTGTTTAGTTGGCATAGGCCACTGGAGTCCCCTACCAGCAAACGGGATGTTGGCATCTTCTCTTATTTACACAGTCGTGGGCAGAGATGAGACCCATACCTTTCCCTGTTCCTTGCTGACTGGACTTAGCCACTGATTGTATATGAGATTTAGGTTAAGTCTTAGCTGAGAATGAGTTTATCCCCATGAAATAATAGGACTTGAAAAGAGAGCAAAAAAGTTCCTTTTGAAAATGAAAGGTTAGTATCCCAGGGCCCTCGGGATGGTAGAGAAAGTCACCCAAGTTCATGTCACCTTTGCTTCATTGTATACCAGCTGAGAATTTATTTATACACATGTGTTTTGATTTTCTGCTTACTCTCATTCTTTCCAGGTTTAGAATCTGACCTATCCACCTTAATAGTGTGGCTCAGTAAAAACAGATCAATACAGCACCTGGCGTTAGGCAAAAATTTTAATAATATGAAATCCAAGTAAGAGTTTTGAATTTTTTTTTTATATGACAATGATGAAACTAAGCAACCTCGTGAGAGCTTTTGATTTGATTCCACTGTCCACATCTTTAAAATCTCTTTAGAAATCTGACCCCTGTGTTGGACAACTTAGTACAGATGATTCAAGACGAGGAATCGGTGAGTATTAATTCCAGTTAATGTTGCTATGCTTTCAGGTAATTTTTATCTGTAGACACCAAAAACATCTCTTGTTTTTTTAATGAAATAAATATTTATGCTTTAGTATAGTCAGAGAATATATTTAAAATTGCTTTCTCTTCGTTTCAACTCATTCCTAATTAAAGGAAGATTGTAACTAAAAGATTAAAAGAAGTATAAATTGACTTGTAAGCCCGTCTTTTAATAAGACTTACCACTTCCTAACTTCAGCTGATGCACTAATCTGCATGCATGAGTATTTTTTCAATCTAGTTGACTTTCTGACCTTATATCATGCTGGGAAACATCATCTTGCTAATTTGAATTCCGTCTGGCAATTATGCAGAATTATAAAAGACTAAGAAAGCTGACCACCTGTCTTGAATTTCTTCTAGAGCTCTAGTGTCCTCCTTCTACTCGTATTCTCTTTTGTTGCTCCTGGCCAAGACGCGGTTCAGGGTAAAGAAATTTAATTTTAAACTGTATCCTCTCTTGCTGCCCTTTAAAATGCATTAGAAAAAAAGAAGAAAAGATACATATTTTTAAGATTTTTTTTTTTTTTAGAGAGAGCAAGAGCATGAGCAGGAGGGGGAGAGGGAGAGAGAATTTCAAGCAGACTCTGCGCTCAAGAAGAAGCTGGAGTTGGAGCTGGATCTCCTGACCCCTGAGATCATGACCTGAGCCAAAACCGAGAGTCATATGCTTAACTGACTGTGTCACCCAGGCACCCCAGGAAAAAGATATTTTGTGGACAGAGCAAGAAGCACTCTACTATTAATTCCTTTAACCTAAACCTGGTATATCGTATATTTTGTGCCTTACATTGTAATGATGCTCTGAAGAGTTTGTCCGTTCTTATTGGAGTCTTATTTGGCCACCAGCCAGCTTTTACAGTTCCTCAAACCCAAATCAACGTGTGTTCTCCGACAAAGACTCACATCATTAATGTTTTGTGACAGTTGTGTTGTAGGTCATAAGAGTGATTTCCTCTGTGAATCATGTGAGATATGACACATTTTTAAATTAAAAGTGTCATTCTCAGGGGCACCTGGGTGGCTCAGTGGGTTAAGCCTCTGCCTTCGGCTCAGGTCATGATCTCAGGGTCCTGAGATCGAGCCCCGCGTCGGGCTCTCTGCTCAGCGGTGAGCCTGCTTCCTCCTCTCTCTGCCTGCCTCTCTGCCTACTTGTGATCTCTCTCTCTCTCTCTGTCAAATAAATAAATAAAATTAAAAAAAAAAAGTGTCATTCTCCCTTTTGAGTTCCATATAGGGTAGTAGCAAACTCTATTAGGACTGTAAGCTATGTTTTCTGAGCAAGCTAAGGGGCCAGGAGAGGTGGAGACTGGAACTTCTCCTTGCCTGTCCTTGCCCACACCTCTCTGTGTGGCTCTGACCTAGAGGGCAGGAGAAAATTCGGTTGTCCTGCCTCTTCATTGTGTGAATATAATCTCCAACCTATGGGCTAGAAGTGAAACTCCTTATCGTTTAGTGAATATGGGCCCTTCTCCTTGTCCTCACTTGGTAACACTGTCCTTGTTCTGTCACTGTTTTCACTGGGTTATTAAAATCCGGGACATAAATCAGAATTGATACAGTTTTGCCTGTTTAATTTGACTTTCTACCACCCTGCTTTGGGTTTTTGATTTCCCAGTCTCGGCCCAGTTTTAAAAGCTTGAGGAAGCTAATACTGCAGAATCACATTTGCCATCCATCCACAAATACTTGTCTCCTAGTGCACATTTCAGGGAAATTTACATTTTGTGAAAAATAGATTTTAAAACTTCACATTTTGCTTAATACACAAGGGTCTTCTGTTTCTGTAATTTGCAAAGTCCCTCACTTAAAAACAATCTTGATAGTTAAAACACACCTCAAACCATATTTGCAGGCGGAAAAGTTTCCTACATCAACGTGAATTGTGTCAAGTTACAAGTTCGAGAAGTGTGGCACTAATCACATACAGTGGAAAGAAAGCTCTTTGTGTTCATGTCACTGAAAAGTAGGTGGTTTTTTCAAAAAGCAATTACCTTCTATTTTTTCCTACTTCTGAATTAGTAATGTGCAAAACAATTCAGAATGATTAGGAGCTGAGGCTTGTGACTCTCAAAATTCCACCCGTGACTGACACAATTGAGCTCTCTTTTTATTTTTTGAAGGTTTTTACATATATAAAATCATCGCTTGCTTTGTATGCTCCGACCTTGTGTGTACAGAACCTGTTCTTTGACAGCTCACGGAATACTGTCTTCGCCACGTGCTGCACATTCTGTTTGGTTAGAACAATCTAGATCCCAGGGCTCCCATGTCACTTTCAACTACAGACCGTGCTTGTCAGGCCACTGCGTCTCGAGCCCTGGGACAGTAACGCGGAGGGGCCGAGATGACAGGGAATCTTGTTTTGGAGTATTACAGGCAAACCCGTGTTGTAACCAGTGGAAGCGAACGTCTTTCTCCTGGGAATGCCTGTAGCAAGGAGACAGATTCTCAGATTAAGCATGTTCAGCTGTGAAAAGAAATAGTAAGATTTCAAACAGTACGCTTCCACGAAAGTGCAGGAAGTCAGGAAGGGGTGACCTTATAAATATGCGTGCAATTCAGGCTGTTCCGCTCGCGTTAATGGCTCTGCCTATTATTTTTAAGTGTTAACTGGGGTGTATTGGAGTTTGAATATAGTACTGGAATCAGCGCTTACTCGCTTGGAGACTTGGCAGCTTTCCAGAATGAGGAAGGAGCTGTAATATATCATTTTTGTAGTAGTTGAATAGAGATTACTGAAATGACGAGAGTTGGGAGTCGAGCTTTTTATTAAAGGAACACCGCATTTGTTTTCATTTGAAACCTGAAGGTTCCCGAGGCTGAAGCATTGTAGTTCAGTTTTTTTCTGTTTCCTGGAGTGTGGGATCTTCGCATCAACGCAGGCTCGCTGAAGCTGCTTATGTCTAAGCATCAGCCGGCTGTCCGGTTCTCAGTGTCATCTCATTTCAGAAATTTGAGTCACGTTGATATGTTCCCTTGTGATTTTTACTGTAGCTGTATGAAGTTTAGAAAACATGGCAGATTTGGACAGGGAGGATGGGAAGCGTGGTCACTTGGTAGAACTGTAGTCAAAAGCTTAATGTTGTTTTGTGGGTGACAGAGTCTTGAAGCCACTAGCGTCCCCATCCGGCCTCCCGCAGCCCTGTTGCCGATGCATCTTGAACCAATCAGCATCTGGTGGTCGAGTATGGGTACAGATAGATGCCAGGCAGCGTCTCCAGGCACATCTCGAAAGCCCTGAACCCAGGGGCTGTGGTGGAGCATGGACGGCCCGAGCCACCGTTTCTGGTGTCCCCCTCACTGTAATGTCCGCGTGCATATGGAGTAAGCGTCTAGAACTGTGTAGGATGGCTGGGCCCCTCGAGATCACCTGAAGCAACCCGGAAGATGTCCAGATCCCCCGGGGAAGACAGTTCGGACAGTCGGGGCCATGTTGGTTTGGGTTCTAGAATTCTCCTTACTCACTTCCTTAATTCCGTTTTGGCTGAACTCAGGGATTGCAAATTCAGGTGCCAACAGGGCTGGGCCAGAGGCCTAAACAAGTTCCTCAGGGGCAGACAGAACCTACCTCTGGGCCACATGGTTTGACTTTTTGTCTTTTCTTTAAAATTGTGTGTCTTCTGATTGGTTCTTCTAAGATAAAGTGGAGGGGGCTTATCAGAAGGGTCAAGGATAAGCTACGAGGGGCCCAGAGCACAAAATCCATTCCGTTCAGCCACTTTCTAACTCTGTGGCCTCACTTGAGTCACTTAGCCTTTCTGTGTCTCATTTGGGAGAAGGATAACAATACCGAGTATAATAGCACGTAAGTGTTGGGTGATTCTCTGAGTAAGTACATGTGAAAAGCTGGACCGGTGGTTAAGGACGGTACGTGTTCAGTAAATGTTAGCTATTACTGATCTTGGCTGGCTTTTATTTTGCCTTTGTCCTCCGCTAGTATTTTAAGATGTCATTTCACCTGGCGTAAAAATAGAATGGGTAAAAAGGGATAGTGTAGCCGTACAGAAGCTCAGGAATTTCTATGGACTCTTCTTATTTATTTCTTCCTGTCCTCCCATTTCCAAAGAGCTGACATCGGCCATTCCAGGTGTCCTTCCACGATTCCCTTAGGAGAGAGGTGGACAGAGGTGGCCTGGGGTCAGCACTGAAACACAAGTTGTCTGTGTTTATCCAGAAGCTTCACGTCCTGTTCATCAGTGTCTTTGAGCCGGAGTTTCAAAGCAAAATGCTGGGTTGGGGGGCGCGGTGCGCGCAGGGGGTACCACTCCCTACCCAGTGATTCTCCATAAACGGGTCACAGGGAGCGGAGCCTCTTCTGTCAGATCATGTCATTGCTTGCTGCCTCTCATTCCCTCCTCAGCCCCTGCAGTCCTTGTCCCTGGCCGACTCAAAACTCAAGACCGAGGTCACCATCCTCATCAACGCCCTGGGAAGCAACACCTCCCTGACCAAAGTGGACATCAGTGGGAACGGCATGGGGGATATGGGCGCAAAGATGTTAGCCAAAGCACTTCAGATCAACACCAAGCTCAGGTACGCAGGTCAGGCCCTCAGCCCTGACACAAGGACGCTCGCCCCGAGCAGGGCCTTAGAAAGTTCTGGAAAAGATTCCAGCCCCCTCCACCCCCCCACCCCAGCATTGGAGAGCTGGCTGTGCCCAGTGGGGAAGGCCAGCTGGGAAGCAGAGGCAACCATTTCAAGTCTTTTGTCAAAACACTTGGGATTGCAGGCTGGGGGGCCGGGGTCCAAAGTTAGACGTTGTGATTCCCATGAGCTATTGTCTTAAAGGCTTCCACTGTGGCAGAAAACCCAACTGAGGACTGGGGCCGTGTCCCGTTTCACAGTGTCAGCAGCTGGGAGGAAAGACCACTGGTCCAACACGCCGGCCTCCCGTCCTTGGCTGTGAGCCCGTCTTACCTCCCCTCCCCCACTGCTGCCAATATAAAGACTTAAAACCCAAGGGATGCGGGAGGTGCCCTGGTTAAAGGCAGGTTCATCCTGGAGGTTAGCTATTCTGGGTGGTGATTTTCGACCACTTGTGGCATTTCCCAAGTGTGGCTTTTCTTAAGGGCTCTTAAGCCCTGACATGGTAATCACTTTTATTAAGGACCACTTTCTTGTCCATCCTTCGGAGAGCTCCAGCCACTCCCGAGTCCAGCAGTTCGGTGAACAAATATTTAACTCACATTTGCTCTTCAAGGGGCTCCTTCCTGATGCTTCCCTTGCCCTCCTGAACCTTCCATCTACACCAAGGCCAAAATCTGCAACCGTTTCTTGAAGGTCCGAGTGTATGTAAGGAAAGTCCATGAGATCAGGAAGGGAAAGCAGTTAGAAGTGTGATTCTTGGATCAGACAAATAAAAGCTGATTCATGTAGCAGGTGAACTCGCAAACACCAAAATACCTCTGATGTGTTCACCTTCTGAAAGTGAAATAGTACTTTTCTTCCAAAATAGATTCTTTGTTGAGAAAGGAAACAGCATCTTATTTGTAGAAACCAGAGGTTTACCAGCAGAGTGAGAGCTTTCTGGGGTGGCTGGTCGTAGCATGTCAGGGCAATGGTGAAAACAGAAGACAGTATGACTGGATTCCTTCAAGTTACTTAGAATGGACAAAAGTCTCAGGACCCAAAATTCTTGTGTTGGACAAGGGGTTCTTCAGAATCTTTTATAAACAGCTCTCACTTCCGAGACGAGTACTAGAATGCTATTGGGA
This sequence comes from Enhydra lutris kenyoni, assembly GCF_002288905.1. NCBI lineage: Eukaryota > Metazoa > Chordata > Mammalia > Carnivora > Mustelidae > Enhydra > Enhydra lutris. The sequence continues at coordinate 3,515,943 of NW_019154177.1, forward strand.
GAATATGTTGAGAGAGTATCAGAGAAATCAGGTTTTAGAGTTTTCTGGCTACCAAGCACTGGGTAACATCATGGCAAGTTAACGAGGGTACTGCTGCTTTGAAGTATGGTTTTCTCACACTGTGTGAGCAGTGAATGGGTTAAGAATGTAATTTCAGCGGAAATGCTCATCCTTGCTGTGTTTAAAACTAAGTTGATGTCATTCCTTGCCTCTCGTGCTAAAATATCTAGATGATGTTGTCTGTAAGAGTTTCATCTTCACTGGGGGAAATCCTTTCCTCCATCCCTAAGTGTCTGATCATTTATGTGTTGTGGTTTCCCAACAGGACTGTCATATGGGACAAGAATAACATTACCGCACAAGGCTTTCAAGATATAGCTGTTGCAATGGAAAAGTAAGGTTTAATTGCGACTTCTTTCTGGAACAATACAAAAGAACCAATGGGGTCTGTATTACCTGTGGGGTGATGGAGGTAGCAAGGAATTTGGATCCAGAAGATCTAGGTCTGAGTCAGCTGATGCTACCCAGCCATGAGACCCAGAAGACAAGGACTTTGTTCTGGGGTCCGTTTCTTCATTGGGCCACAAGGGCAGGGATCCACCACAGTCGTGAGGATTAAATGAGACCATGGTGGAGAGGCCCACCCAGTGTTCACCTGGCTTTTCCTCATGGTTTCGCATTCTCTTTCCATCAGTCGTGTCTTTCTTGCCCATTATGACAACTTTGAATACAGTGGAGCAAAGAAAGCTGAGCTCCCGAAAACAATACCAAAATCGAGGGATCGCAGGCTCAAGTTAGTCTCATTACTCTCAAAGGCTTTCTTTATTACCATGGTAACTAAAGCCTACAATTATTGTTTATTGTCAAATTTACTTTCCCAGTAAACAAAACGAGGCAATACTACAAAGATGGCTGGAAGAAATTCTAGAAATCGGGTTCTTTCTGAGCTCTTCCGTCCTTGTATTGTATTCTGAAGGCTGGAGTGATCAAAGCAGGTTTGCAGCCTTGGAAATGAGAGGCTACAGAATGTGGGTGGGAAATAAGGGACCAGTAGCACAGAAGCTGGTCCCCTAGGGAAGGGGTCGGGGAATGCTCACTATTGGTGTTTTTCCCAGATTCCCCATCACGTGTGAGGCCTCCCAGGTGGAGCGCTCATGCCTGCTGGGTGTCATGGATAAAACCCTAGGCCTGGAAATACAAGCCTTCCATTCAGTCCCCAGCTCTGTCACCACCACGCTTATCCCCTTGAGCAAAGCATTGCTCCTTTCTGATTAATTCTTCTTTTATAGAGGGAGAATGTCAGAGTTAATTATCCCTAAGTGTGCTCCAGTCCTAAATCCCAGGGTTCTGATGTAGCCAAGAGGTCACCTCGGCTGCCCTCACAGATGGTCACTAGATAAGGATAAGGCAGCTTGCTCTGCCTCTGCCTGGAGCCTTCCACCTATAATTACTCCCACTGCACCAGGAAACCTTCGAATGGAAGCAGTTGTTTACAAATAGCTACATTTAGGTGCGAACAGCACAGTTGCATCTGCTATGGACTGCCTCAGCCCAGACTGGTCTTTGTGGGATGCCAAGAACCTGCACACCTGGTACTCAGCATTTCTGGATTGATGGTAGCACTCCCTGGCTTAGTCTGTTAGCTCCACTCCGCTCCACGATGCCAGTGGCCCCAGAACCCCATCTGGTTTAAATAAAGTACACTGGTCTGCCGCGTGATCACTGTGGATGAGGCCAAGGAAAATGCTCCAGGCTCAAAAACAAATGCACTTTCTCCTCGTTTCAGTCGGCTGGCCCCTCTGAAACCAAACAAAACCAGTTCTGCTAAAACAAGGCCAAGGTGAAAAAATGGAAGTCATGGAAATGGCAGCCTTTTTCTTTGCACCTTATTCTGCGTTCAACCACCCTTACGTTGGACTGAAAGACATTTTTTCCCCGTTAGGTAGCACCCATACAGATGACCGCTATGATTAAGATGGCTGCTTTTTTTTTTTTTCTTTTTATTCGTTCTTCATGACTAGTACCTTATTTTGGGAATGAGTTGTTCGTTGACTTTTCTAGTAGAAGTTCTCAGTATCTACAAGAATCACACCATTGAGTGTTGCTTAGTGTTGACAGGGCGGCCAACTGTGGGATCCCAGTGCATGAGGGGACCCCACTTGTCCCCATGTGGCTCCAAAGGTCTTTGTTCCTGAGTGCCGTGCGGTCGCAAAGGGCAGATGTGTTTGGGGCAGGAGAGAGGAGGCATCTCTGGGGTGAGTGAGTGGTCCGGGAGCAGGTGCGAGGGGCGGGGTCCGAGGCCAGGGTGTAAATTTGGGGTTCCGTGCTGTTTGCCTGGCACAGAGATGACTGCCCCCTGCCCTCCTGGGTTTCAGCAGCTGGTCAGCAGCAGGGAGATAATCCAGGGACACAGTTTTCCACAAGTTGCTTTGCTGGGAGCAGAGAGTCGTGTGGATGTGGGCCGTGTGCAAGAGGGGCCTGCGAGGACCTACAGAGGTCAAGGCGCTGAGCCAGGCAGCCCGAGCCAGGCAGCTTTCCCAAAGACCGTGGCCGCTCGGGGGCCTCCTTGTTGAAAGGGGCGCAGAGCCTGAACAGACTTTTTGCTGATACTCCTGTCCTTCTTTGCATGCAGGTGTTTGGGTTTTGTTTCCTAGTTTTCCTTTCTCGGTTGGGGGCTGGCTGTCACACATCGCCGCTGTGGGTCTCTGAGGACGTTCAGATCCATTGGTGATGAAAACCAAGTAGCCGGCGGATGCTGGACTTAACCTCCCAGCCGCTCTCTCTCGACCCAGTTTGAAAATCTGGATTTGAAAGCAACAAAACCAGATGCCTTCCAATCGTGTTGCCGTTAGAAGACAGCACGGGCTGCCGCGGGTGCCTGCCGTGGGTGCTGTGGGTCCCCGTGGGTGCCGTGGGTTCCCGTGGGTGCTCACACACACCCTGGAGAAAGCGGGCTTGTGAGCTAGGGCTCTGAGATAGGCTGTGAGTTTGAAATTTTATAATACACACTGGCAGCTCTCTCGGGATTTAAAAAAAAGAGTGCTGAATGAAGGTAGTGGGGTGTTATTTTAAAATAAGCATCCCTTTCTCCTTTTTCTAGGAACTATACATTGAGATTTATGCCGATCCCTATGTATGACGCTTCTCAAGCCCTGAAAACAAACCCTGAAAAAACAGAAGAGGCTTTGCAAAAGGTACTGGAGAATCACTAGCTCCATGGTCATCAACTCACGTTTGAATCGGGTTTTGTTAGTAATAATTCTGAACGTATAAACAGGACTCCGTATTTTCCGAAGCTTTTCTCCCCTGAGCTTGTATTCTTGCGGTCACGGCGGACATCCTGTATGACTGGGGGAGGAATGACATAGGAAAGATGAAAACTTGTCCTAAAATTTAAGTGGAATAACATTCGGACCATCAGCGTGCCAGCATGCACAGCTTCTCATTCGTCCTTCCGAGAATGTGTGGAACTGAGGGTCAGCACAACTTTTTCCTCAGCAGCTAGTACCTTCCTTTCTTTCTTTCTTTCTTTCTTTCTTTTTTTCTTTCTTTCTCTCTTTCTTTTTTTTTTTGTAAGATTTACTTATTTACTTGAGGGAGAGAGAATAGAAGGGAGGTCAGAGGGAGAGGGAGAGAATTTTAAGCTGCCTCCCTGCCGAGCACAGAGCCCGACACGGGGCTCGATCCCAGGACCCTGAGATCTAGCACCAACATTGAGTTGGACTCAACCGACTGAACCATGCAGGTGCCCCACTTTCCTTCTTTTCTTACTAAGAAACTGAGGCTACGGATGGGATCTCCTTTTACCATCTTTGTTTATAGATGTGTCTCGCTCCTCCACACCCCTTCCCGCCTCCTTTCTGGCAACCCCAGAGGACAATGGGGCTCCCCCACTTCAAAGCCAACCCACCCATGCGCCTGTGAGCCCATCATCTCTGCCTGGGCCAGAAACTGGCCCCAAGAGGCGTTCTCTTGCTCTGCCCCATCTCCATCCTTCTCTTTCTGTGGTTATGGTTACCTTTCTCCATGTTTAGATGCGCTAAGGATTTCCCGTCTGAAAGCCTACTCCACGTTTACTGTGGGGGTCGCTGGGCCATCTTTGAAATCTTTCTATCTTCTTTGTTTGCCCATCTGGTGGTACCATCCAAGCCTCCCACGCTTGACTTTTCTTCCCCACATCTTCCAGAGCCATGCCATTGTCCAGTTTACAGATTGTGCAGTAGAAACCTCTTCCTTCGTTTTCTTCCCCTCTCTTCCTCTCAGGGATGGCTTTGTTCAAGGCTCATCATTTCTCAGCAGGATTTTTGTTTTCTTTGTCGCGGTCAAAAAGAGCCATCTTCTTTCATGGCACATTGGAACAAACTAACATCTTTAGCCCACCTCTCCCCATTCCATCCCTGGCCCCCAGTGGCTATTAAGATTTTATTTATTTGACAGAGATCACAAGTAGGCAGAGAGGCAGGCAGAGAGAGAGGGGGGAAGCAGGCTTCCTGCTGAGCAGAGAGCCTGACATGGGGCTTGATCCCAGGACCCTGGGATCATAACCTGAAGTGAAAGCAGAGGCTTTAATCCACTGAGCCACCCAGGCGCCCCCCACCCCACCCCAGTGGCTTTTAGAATGGAACCTTCTCTCCTTGAATTGGTGTAAAATTCCACCCAGGATCTGCCTCCTATCCACTGCTCCCTCCTTCTCTTAATAGCCTGCCTCTTTGCTCTGCTCTACTTCAGGGAACTTGTTAGAAATGCATATTCTTGGGTCTCAGAAATGGGGGTGGGACTCAGCAATCTGTGTTTTTGCAAACTCTCCTGGTGGCTGCAAATTTGGCAATCACTGCTCTGGTCTGGTTGACACTCATGCTTTCCCCACTACCTACTGTGTATGTCTGTCGAGGCTGAATGCAAGTGTGAGTGCATCTGGAAACTTCTCAGAGCCTCTTTTCTCCCCTGTGTTGGGGGTCTTCTCAGAATTTCCTTTGCTTGTCTGTCACAGGCCTTGTGATGTCATTTAAGTTATCGGATTCCATATATCATTTTCTCTAGTGACCGTGCCTCCTTGAAGGCAGAACCTATGTATTTTTCATCTTTTTAGTTGTTCAGCAGCTAGCACAGTGCCTGGCCTGCCTGTTTGGATGCTCCTTAGACTTGGTTGAATAAAAGGGAATAAGGTAGGGGGTGGAGAGAGGGAAAGCTGTGATGTGGCAATGGAAATCATTCAAGATTTATATTCAAAAGATCTGGCTGGGGTGGCTGAGTCGGTTAAGTGTCTTTCTTCAGCTCAGGTCATGATCCCTGGGTCCTGGAATCAAGCCCCACATTGGGCTCCCTGCTCAGCAGGGAGCCTCCTTCTCCCTCTCCCTCTGCTGCTCCCCGCACCCTGCCACTTGTGCTCTTTCTCTAATAAATTAAAAAAAAAAAAAAAAATCTTCAAAAAAAGAAAAAGATCTGACCAAATCAAACTCTTTTCAGCTTTGTAATTTCCATAAGTTACTTAATTTTTCTGAACTTTGGTTTCTTTGTCTCTATAAAACATACAACTAGACAGGAACCATGTTTAGCTGATGTTTAACATACAGTTCATGCTGGGGGCCTGACACTATTATAAATGCTTTACATAAATTAACACTGATAATCTGTTAGAGTAAATCCATGAGATAGATTTGTTATGTCCGCATTTTGCACATAAGAAAACCAAAGGACGGGATGACGAAGTAATTTACCTGTGGTGCCCAGTGACCAAACCAGTTAGCGTATGCGAAAAAAAGTTTCTAAACTACAAAGCAACATAAAAATGTTAGACCTCTTTATATTTTCCCAAAGGATATTAACAACTTGTAACAAAAGACATATCCTAAAAAAAAAAAAAAAAAAAAAAAAAAAAAAAAAGACATATCCTAGAGATTTGTTTTCTGGGTTTAGATTTGACAGATCAAGAGTTTGGCACTCATCATACTTCCATCTTCACAAGAAAAAAGCTAAACAGACAGAAAATCAGTGACTCTTCTCAGATCCATCAGAGAATTGAGGCAAAAGCAAAGGAAACTGTCACTCTGGTAACTGGACAGATGGGATTCAGAGAATCACCGTGAATCAAAGTCAAGATCGGCTCACCTGCGGCAGAAGCTAATGGGGCCAGTAACTCAGAGGAGTGTTTAACCAGCAATTGAGGAATTGCTAGAGGCTTAGTGTGGACTAGCCCAAGAGTTAAAAACTCCTAGGGGCCTAGTCTTAGCGAGGTCCTGACCCCTTCATGGGCTTCACCTCCAAGAGCCACCACCAAGTTATCACAGGAAAGAATGGACAAAAATCCTCTCATGTTTCTGGTAGGGGGACGGGAATAAATAGCCATTTTGAAATATACCTGGAGCATTCTGTTGTCTATAACAGAGGCTTACACTTGAGGGAAACTACTCTACCAGAGCTTTATCTGACAAAGCAGAAGACAGACAATCCTAGCCTTCCTGTTTCATAGAAGGGAAGGGGGAAAAAAAAGGCCAAGAAGTACTTTGGCAGGTCACAGCCCAGGAACTCAGTCCCACTAAATAAAACCTAAATTTAATCTTAAGATTATAGAATTATTCCCTTCCCTAATACCTTACCAACACATCAAGTGTGATAACAGCAGATTACAAATGAGCAAAGCTATAAGATACTTTATTTAAGAAAGGATTTCTAGGGAAACCCCAAAGTAACCAAGGAAATAAAAACAGGGACATGGGAAGAGATTAAAGTCTTTTTGATTTTGAAGCATTCAGCATAACTCAGCTTCTAGCCAGATTAACATAAAATTGCACATTAAAAGCCTGATTAGATTACCTCAGTTCCTGTTACCAGATACATCATATCCAGTTTTCAACAACAACAAAAAATTAAAAAAAAAAATTACGACATGCATCATGAAAGACAAAACAAGCATCAGAACCAGACTCCGATATGACACAAATTTTGTAATTACCAGACAGTTTAAAAATAACTAATGAGTATATTGAGGATGCTAATGGAAAAAGCAAAAAACATGCAACAGATGAGTAATGTAAGCAGAGAGATAGAAACTCTAAGAAAGAATCAAAAGGAAGTACTCGACATCAGAAACACTGTAACAGAAATGAAAAATGCCTTTTATGAGCTCATCAGTGGACCGGACACAGCTAAAGAAAGAATCATTGAGCCTGAAGATAGGTAAATGTAAATTTCTCACTGAAAAGCAAGAGAAAAAAAGGAATGGAGGAGAAAACCAGAACAGAATATTCCTGAACTGTGGGACAGTTACAAAAGATAGAGCATCCACACAGTGAGAATGCCAGAGGGAGAAGGAAGACAAGGGAACAGAAGTAGTTGAAATAATAATGACTGAGAATTTTCCAAATTTAGTGACAGGGACCAAACCACAAATTGAGGAAACACAGAGAACACCAACTAGGATAAATATCCCCAAAAATCTACATGTAGGGATATCACGTTTAAACTGCAGAAAACCGAAGATAAAGAGAAAATCTTGAAGCTGGGGATAAGGCAGGAAGCCCTTACATGTTGAGAAACAAGGATAAGAATTGTAACAGACTTTGGGTCAGAAATCATACAAGTAAGAAGAAAGTAGAATGAAATATTTAAACTCCAGCAGCCTAGAATTCTGTGTCTAGCAAAATCTTCTTCAGAAGTAAAGGAGAGGGCGCCTGGGTGGCAGAGTCAGCTGTGTGTCTGACTCTTGATGTCGGCTCAGAATGTGATCTCAGGGCTGTGAGATGTGAGATCGAGCCCTGAGTTGGCCCCACGATCAGCAGGGAGTCTGACTGGGACTCTCTCTCTCCTTCTCCCTCTGCCTCTCCCTTCCCCTACCCCCCCACTCTCTTTCTCTCAAACAAACAAACAAATAAATAAATATTTTTTTTAAAAAGTGAAAGAGAAATCAAAACATGCAAAGATAGCAGTGTTACGAAGAAAGGAAGAAATTGATGGTACTCTCTTACAAGGAAGCTGTACCAGTTGCAGAATGGTACAGCATTCTGTGAAAGTGGACTTGAAATAGTTGTATATTGCAAACACTATGGCAACTACTAAAAACAATTTTAGAAGAAGTGTAGTCAATATACTAAGGAAGGAGAAAAAAGTGTAATCATATACAATACTTAAAGCAGAAAAAGAGAGGACATAAAAAACAGAAGAAATGCCTCATCTACAAATATGTTAATTGTAAAATTTGTGTTTTCTTTAATGAAAAATTAGTGACTTTAAAGCTGACATTTATCATTTTTTTTAAAGATTTTATTTATTTATTTGAGAGAGAGACAGTGAGAGAGAGCATGAGCGAGGAGAAGGTCAGAGGGAGAAGCAGACTCCCCATGGAGCTAGGAGCCTGATGTGGGACTCGATCCCGGGACTCCGGGATCATGACCTGAGCTGAAGGCAGTCGTCCAACCAACTGAGCCACCCAGGCGTCCCTATCATTTTTTTCTATAATACTATACTCTTATATCGTGAAGATTTCATTTTAACAGAAGTCTATTCCCCAGAAGAAATACGCTTTTTGATTTTACTCTACTAAAGAATAACACTGTGATCCTGTACTCAATCATTAGAAGTTTGGGGGGGTTTTTTGGTTTTTGTTTTTAAATATATGATTCCTACATTGGAATACAGGTCTTTTTGTCTTTTATGCTGCTGCTGTTTTCAGCAGTGAGACTGAAGGTGTCGATCGGCTCTAGAGGGCCGTCCAGGTCATAGCTGCCCAGGAGGACTGGCAGACATAACGACGACATTTTGGGCCCTTTCCCTCCGTCTTCACTCAGGCCCTCCATCCTCAGCCTGTAGGACATGGGGTCTCTGTCCTTGCCCTGGAATGGTGTGGGGAAGGAAGGCTTATCCTGCTAATCTAAGAGGCAGTCCTTTTAGTGATGATGTGCCAGTGGTTGATGTTAAAGGAACTGAATCATTGTTATTCTTCCTTCCCCTTGCACTGGCTTTTAGAAATGAGCTTTAAATTTTTTCCCCCCTCTAAAAATAAATAAATAAATAAATAAATCCCTCCAGACTTAGTCTGTGCAGCACCATTGATACCCCTCTAGAAAGCCTGGAAATGCATGGGCCAGCCCTGGGTGTGTGGCCCATACGTGAGCCGAGCCTCTCGTACAAGCTGCTCTCACAACTGGCCCCCAGGACAGTGCTTAACAAGATCAAATGCAAAAGGACAAATAATAAAGCAAAAGTACCCAAAGCTGGGTGGCAGTGTGTACCTGTTATATTTCAGGCAGGAGTCTTTTTTTTTTTTTTTTTGGCGAAAACATTTCCCATCGATGGTAATGTCACCTTGGAAGGACATGACTTTGGGGGAAGCAGAAGAGAAAATTAATATAATAAAATGCCATGGTCCTAATGTGTCACTTAAACGATGTTTCATTTCAAGGATCTCTTCATTTTTATAATTCCTTCACTTATGTTTAGTAAAAAGGTACATTTTGTTCTGCTTTATGGTTTCCATGGATGATAGTAATTATAGTCTGCATTTTTTTTTAAAGATTTTTATTTATTTGACAGAGAGACAGAGAGAGATCACAAGTCGGCAGAGAGACAGGCAGAGAGAGAGGGGAAGGAGGCTCCCCGCCAAGCAGACAGCCTGATGTGGGACTCGATCCCAGGACCCTGAGATCATGACCTGAGCTGAAGGCAGAGGCTTAACCCACTGAGCCACCAGGTGCCCCTATAGTCTGCATTTTAATTGTCTCTAATTGGTATTAAATAGTGGTCATTTTAGCATATGGAAAATTAAAATGAAAATGTAATAATATGGAGAGACTCACAGTTATTAGAAGTTCTTAACCAGGGAACTACAGTGACAAATTAAAGCCAAACGGTTAAGTGGTATTATTAAAAACAAATGAAAACAACAACTGAAAAAAACAAAAACAAAAACAAAAACCCAGATGGTGCAATTACTGATCCCGAATCATTCTTTGCAGACATCTTCATACACGCCCATCAGTCCCAGCAGTTAACCCCGTTCTTATTCGGTGTAGGCCCATGCATATTTTTCTTAAACACTTCATTTCCATCTGGTCATCATTTATATGTTTGAATTTTTAATAGGAGATTGTGTCTAAAAATACAGACTTCAGGCAGCTTCAAGCGTTATTTTCTGTGGAAATCTGTTTTCATATTTTCTCTACTTTTGCTAAAATCAGTCCTGTTTTTGAGATAGCGTGAAGACCTCATGAGTTAATGAAACTAGTATATGTCTTTGTGTTGTACAGCTGGTGGCCTTCAAATTTTCTACCTATTTTCTCCTTTTTTCCCTTCAAACAGTTTTCTCAGTGCCGATGGAGTCTGCCTCCTAAAGGCTCAGAGTTTCGGAGGCTGCCACCCGTACACCTTGGCACGTTTATTTAACTTTGCAACTGTTGGGTGGTTAAGGACTCGTGAGGGAGAGACTCGTGAGGGAAAGCAGGGAGTCACCGCGTGGGGTCTCCAACAGCGGGGCACTCAGACCCTCGCCGATTTTTGTCAGCAACCGAGTCACATCAGGTTGCTCCCAGGACCCGCGGGTTACGTCTCTGACTCGCACTCCCAGAGTGCATCACGGTGACAGCCCATTTCCGGTCTACACGGGGTCATGGGCGTGGGGTCAGCGAATCTGAGCTTTGGTTCCAAGTTCAGCACCTCACTGTTTCTCGCTTCTCCCTTCACCCTCCACCGAGTCGCGGCGTGTCCTTGAGAGATCCGTGTGCTTGCTTTTCAGATCGAAAACTACCTGCTGCGGAATCACGAGACCCGGAAGTACTTGCAGGAGCAGGCGTACCGCCTGCAGCAGGGCATCGTCACCAGCACCACGCAGCAGGTGAGAGGCGCGTGCCCGCGGGCGCGCTCACCGCAGCCGCTTTCCCAAGCGGGGCGCGCAGCATCTCTGTCCCCGAGTCATCCCCAGGGGGGCCGGAAGAAGTGGCTTCTGAAGATGACAACAAATGGAAATAAGAGTTTGGGAAGGATGCAGGGCGAGGAAAACATAGGCTGATTCTAATGCTGAAAATGCGCTTTTCGTTGCTGATGATTTTGTGCTTTTTAAGATTGTCGAAAAAGCGTATTTTAGGTTTCCATGCAAATAGTAGGAACTCCTCATTACGGATGAGAGAATCTGAGGGTAAGCAGATTTGCTACTTCAGGGACGTTGTGTTTCTCCCCTTCCTCACACTCCTATGAGTCTGAAACAAATTCCCAGTTTCCCCCAAATAATTAAGAATTTGTTGAGTATTGGGGCACCTGGGTGGTTCGGTTGGTTAAGCTTCCAGCTCTTGATTTTGGCTCATGTCATGATCTCGGGGTCTTGCAATCGAGTCCCACCTCGGTTCCGTGCTGAGTGTGGAACCTGCTGGAGATTCTTTCTCTCCCCCTCCCTGCTTTTGTTCTCTCTCTCTCTCTCTCTCTCTCTAAAAGTTAAAAAGTAAAAAGAGAAAGAACTTGTTAAATGTTAACACTTAATTACTAAAGGGAAACTAAAGTGTTTCCTTTTTTACTTTATTTCCCTTCTCCCCACCCAATGCTAGAGAAGAAAAAGGAATTATGATGATAAAAGAAATGTGGATTATTTTCTTCCAAAATATCAACCCAAACCAAGGATCATAAGATATTTGAGGAAATATATGTCAAAGAAAGAACAAGATAAACCAAAAATCTGACCTCAGATAATTCAGAGCATAGCCACGGACTTTGAAAAATACTGTAATTAGTAAGTTCAGTGGGACTTGAGGGAATATTATATCCATAAAATGGGAATAGTCTGCTGAGCAACAGGAAACAATGCTTAGCAACTGAAAATATGCTCACAGTAGATAGAATTAAATAAACTGGGAGGGCACAAAGTAAGCTGTTTCTCTGGAAGAAAAAGTAAAGGAAATCTCTATAACATGCAGTAAAAAGATGGAAAACATGAAAGAAAAGTAAAACAGAATGGTGAGTGGATTCAAAATGACCAACAGCCTTCTGATAGGAGCTCCAAAATTGAAAAGGAGAAAAAATAGTGGAAAGCATGAATTGTGGGGTTGATGTGACCCACTGAAATTGATCCAAAGGAAAGGCCAAAAGAGCCACACCTAGACATGTCCTGGTCAGAACACCTATAAGAGAGGAAAAAAAGAAAATCTTAAAGAGTGTCAGAGAGAATCAAAGGGCTATTTTACAGGAGAACTAGAACTAGCGTCCGTCCCAATCACTGGGAGCAAATGAAGTGATGTCATCCAAGTTCAGAGGGGGATTTATTTGGGACCACAAATTCCACACCTCGCCACTTTGTCAAACAGACGTGAGGACAGAATTAAAATGGGCTCAGATGTTGACTCAGAGAAATCACCCCCAGTCGAACATATGCACAAAAAGTTCTCTGGGGAAGTTCTCCAGCATAACAATGAGAAATAAGAGAGGACACAATATGAAGTAATAAGAAACTAGAGCAACAATGAAATCTATATAGTCACAGAAGCTGAAGGAAAGCTTTTAAAAATTGCCCCTTTGGCCAGTCTGCTGGGAGCTGCGGGATTAAAAGACACAGGATTACATTTCTTGCTGTGCAGGTCCTATCGTCATCATTCTGTAACTGCCTTTTTTTTAGTGGGCTTAAAATTTTAATATCAACACAGACAAGGGAAACACAGACAAGGAAAAAACCTCATTGTTATGTTAAAAAATGTGAATATTAGAAGTCTTCATGCACAAGTATTGATACTAACGAAAATTAGAAACTGAAGAGGGAGAATGTTGAGTAGGAGTGTTAAGTATGCTGAATTTTTAGTTTTTATTTTAGGGACTCAATCTCTTTTCTGACATTCATTCTTAAATCAAAAATACAAATATAGTTAACTATTACCGAAATTAAAATAATCTACTTAGAAAAATACAAATGTAAGTCTACCATTTAAATTTCAAATGGAAGCCACCAGAAGAATTTTAAAAAGCAGCGGGTTTCCAAAAGTGTTTATCTCAGCAGGGGGACTGGTAGGCAAAGTTTGTCATTGAGACCCATTTTTTTTTAAGATTTTATTTATTTATTTGACAGAGATCACAAGTAGGCAGAGAAGCAGGCAGAGAGAGAGGAGGAAGCAGGCTCCCTGCAGAGCAGAGAGCCCGATGTGGGGCTCGATCCCAGAACCCTGGGATCATGACCTGAACCGAAGGGAGAGGCTTTAACCCACTGAGCCACCCAGGCGCCCCGAGACCCATTTTTTTTTTAACGGTTTGCACTGTTTTCTTACCTTGTGAAAATGTCATTTTAATTTTTTGCTGTTGCTTTTTCTTAAAAGAGAATGAAAGAAAAGTGTCCACAATAAAAGCGTCATATAATACTCCAAGTGGGTGAAATTATCTGGAAGACCGCACAGGTCTGCATAGAGGTCTGTGAGGGTTTCCTCAAGAGGTTTTAGGTGCATTTCAGTCTCGTATACTTCACAGTGTTCTTTGAAACCTTTACAGCAAACATGTATTCTTTGTAAGGGAAATAGGAAAACGATGTATATTGAGAAAAAAAGGAGGCGCCTGGGTGGCTCAGTGGGTTGAGCCTCTGCCTTTGGCTCTGGCCATGATCTCAGGGTCCTGGGATCAAGCCTGGCATCGGGGCTCTCTGCTCAGCGGGGAGCCTGCTTCCTTACCCCTGCCTGCCTCTCTGCCTACTTGTGATCTGTCTGTCAAATAAACTCTTAAAAAAGAAAAAAGAAAAATGGTAATTATGAATATTGGTGAGGTAGCAGGGAGTTTTGAGAAAGAAAACAAAATGTTGCCCTTACCATTGCCTGAAAAATCTGTTTTTTTCTCCCCTGCAAGGGACAAATATTAGCTTAGCACTTTATGGTTTACTGTTATTTCCTGGTTTTAGTGGTGAACATTAAAAGCAGTGAGAGTGCTAAAATCTTACATTGAGTCTTTGCCTTGGGTTCCTTTCTGAGCTGCCATAATACGGGCTATGCTTACTACAATATCCTTCCAACGTTGCCCCTCAATCGCAGGGGATTTTGCCCATCCAAAAAAATTACTGCAGCGACCTTTAATGCTAATCCTTAAAAGTAAGTTTCGTCTTCTCAACCTCGAGGAAATGGGACACAGGGGGCGTAGTGCGGATGTTTAATTCTGCATGGGTGACATCTGTCTGAATTATTTGAGTCATTGTGTGGTAGGTATATTGCCACCTTTTCTCTTTGAGGATTTCTTAGGACGTTATGATTAGCAGTTTTCAGACTTTAATTGGTTCAGTCACTTTAAGAGAGATTTATCTCTGAGAGAGACTGAAACTTCTTATCGAAGTTTCCAGAAATCTGAATACAGAAAGAATAGGCGCTCTGTGACTACTGTCCCGGCCAGCTGGGTAGCCAAGAACTCTCGTTAAGACTCTAAGATACCATACTCTCCCTTTGCTTTCATAATCCTTTCCAGCTCATAAACTCTCTTCACCAGGAGTTAGCATATCTTTTTGGTAAAAAAACAAAAAGTAAACATTTTCGGATTTGCAGGCTGTAAGGTCCCCTTGCAACATCACAGCTCTGCAGTGGGAGAGCGAAAGTGCCATAGCCACTGTGTGCATGAATGAGGTGGCTCTTCTAATAAAACTTTATTTAGAAAGGCAGTCTCGGGCACACCCTCACCCACATGGTCTTGATTTATTTCTTTCCAGTCTGTTTTCCTATGTGGGTTTTTTTTTTTTTTTAAACACTGAATTTGCAAAATATAAAGACTTGGGAAAAATAAAAAAATAAAAAAAGGCCCAGAATTGCCTGTAGTTTGCCAAAACCCACTCTTCTCACTCGTAAACTTTGCTGACCATTTTTTAAAAAGGGAGAAGGCAGTTTTATTGTCTATAGCTCTTTATCCAGTGCATTCTCCTCTGCCTCACATGTGGAGTTTCTATACTTGCTTGACCTCTTTGCTACCCCATCACCTCGTAACCTTTCCAGATGTGTCCCTGTCTGTACCAGAATGGCTCTCCCTGTGGTGCCTTGTCACCAAGTCCCTGGGCTTTTTCTCTCTCTTCATCTGTTCGTGAGAGGAGGCAGGATAGTGTGGATGACCCAGACTGAAGGACAGGCTTTGCTTTCCCTGTGGGCGTGAACTGATGTTAGTCACTTAAACCTGTCCCAGCCTTGGTTTATTCATCTGTGAAGCCGGGGAGACAACTCTGAAGATGCTGGGGGGATTCGCTGAGATAAAGCATGAGAAGAACTTGACTTGTCACCAGTAAATCGTTAATGTTGCTGCTATTAGTCTTACTGTCACAGATATCATCACGATTGACTTGCCTCACCTTCCGAAGACTCACTGCTTCATTCATTGACAGTGTGCCATTTTGAATATCTTTCTGCTCCTCGTGGGTCCTGTCTGTCTCCTTCCCACATGATTCTTAAACCTTTCGTCTTCCGAGTGCAGTCCCTTTCCTAAGTTTTGTACTTAGTACTTGTTTCCTTTAGCTATTTCATCCACCCTTACCATTTTAATGTTCCAATTGTGGGGAACTCCTGGGTCTATCCCTGTTTTTTTCTAGCAAGTTTTACTTATCAACACTTGCTCAGCATGTCTGAGATAGGGGGTCACTAAAACAAAATTTGTCTCTGGAACTCCTGATTTTACCATTTCTCTCAGTGGCCTCATCACCAAGGATAGAACCCTTGGGGCCATCTTGGATGTCTCCTTTGCCACCACCAGCCAGTGGTCACTGTGGCCACCCATTGACCTACCAAGTGTCTTTGCAGCTGTTCCTCTTTTTTCTTTTTTTTTCCATTTCCATTGCCAGCCCTCTTGCTCAGGTGCTTTTTCAACTCACTCCTATGTCTTCTTTCATAAGTACGGTGGGAACTGGTGTATCTACCTTCCATGTCTCCTTCTGCTCTCTATATCCCATGTCCTTTGCATCAGGCAGGGAAGCTGAGTCACTGAGGGTGCTACAGGGTAAGGATCTGTAGACCTCACGGTTGTGGCAGGAGCCGGGGCAGGATACCCCGTGCCCGTACACCCTGTTCCACTTCCTTAGCCTGTGCCTGGGTCTCACACTCTCTTGCCTTAGCCGAACATTCCAGTCCCATCTCCTACAATAAAGTGCCTTGTTCCTAATCAGGAAATAGTCCTCGCAGGTGTCTGCCCATGCCGTTACTTATGCTTATTCTTTTGCTTAAAATTCCCTTCGACTTTCTCAACCTGTAGAAATCTTCCAGGACCCAGTTGAAAAGCCACCTTCAACCTCAGCTAGATGGGCTCCCTCCCTTGGCTGAAATCTTACACAACTTCATATCATTCCTGTGTATCATTCCTGTATCATTCCATACTTCTACGTATGCGGCAGGCACCCTTGTAGGAAACGGAGCTGAGCTTGGGCAGAACAAGACGAACAAAACGTGGGTGCCCTTATGGGGGTTATATTAGGGAGCGCTCTCTGGCTTGCGTTACTGTTGATGGTGAATATTTCTTTCCACTTCCAGGCTTCTCAGTCACTGGGTGGTAAAAGGTATATCTTACTCGGGACGGTCTCACATTCGGTTTTAGGCGTTCAGTCTGTCTCTTGAATTGGCTAAAGACATTGACATGGAGAAAGATGAAATTTCTCGGCAAATGCGGCATTTGCTGGAACAGTTATAACAAGTGGAGAGCAACCAAAGGTGGTGTTTATTACTAAGATTTCTAAGTTCTGAACTTTGGGTTCTTTAGCCCAGTACGTTTGCAAAAGCCTAAGCGGTCCCCAACAGGTGTGACGTGAGCTAGTGGTAATTTAGCTGCCACAGAAGCCAGCTTGACCTGAACCGCATTAATGGAGGTATGCTTGCTATAGTCAGGAAGGTGCCTGCCCTGCTCAGCTTTCCAATCCCCTTCTCCTGGGTCATAGTCAGTTTTATTGGGGGGGGGGTGTATTTCGTGAGGGTCTAAGGTGGAAGAGACAATGCAGAGAAGGGGCCTGGGGGTGGAGAGGGTTGAGGACTGTGAGACTGTCACCATAGCAGAATGGCAAGAGGAACCAGGAATGTGAAGCCTGAAGAGAAGCAGATTAGGGAAGAGGAGTTGCCTGTGTTCAGACGTGTGCCAGACTGTCCCACGGAAGCGAGCTTGCGACTGATTGTTGTTCTCAAGGGGGAGTCATGGGTCTGTCCCAGGGGACGTGGGAAGACAGATTAGGACTCAACGTAAAGATGACCATGTCCAAGAATGACAGAGTACATTTCCTCAGAGGGAAGTGAGCCTCTCAGATGGACGGTGGTGGTTAACAACTTCAGCGGGCTGCGTGAGGAGAGTGGAATGCTGGGGCTCGAGGCACCGAGCGGCCGTTCAGATGAAGAGTATGGGTGCTGTCACCTACCCTGAGGCGTGTTGATGGGCCAGCCCAAGGGATGACAGTCTTCTGGCTTCCCGTCTCCCTTCTTCCTCACATTTGTGTGCCTTAGGAACTTCAGTATGAACTGAGAGTCAAAATCCTCGAGTTCTTGTCAGAATTTTAGACTTGCTCTCCACACAGTCATCCTGTGTCATCTTTTGTAGGTTAATGTTCCTGGGCTCTGAGCTCTTTGGTTGTGAAGCATCTGGATATGGCCTCTTGGGCTGTTCGAACCTTAGTAACTGTGTGTTCAGACAAACCTTTGAGACTTGGGAGGTTTTATGTCTTACTTGAATGGAAGAACTAAATTTTTATGTTTCTTTCAGATGTAATTTTACAAATTCCACTAACAGAATATGGTGTTGAGGTCATTGGAACTTGTCTCCTTGGGGACTGCACACATTTCAGGAGTCTCTTTGGCCTCCCGATTATTCAGGATGACCAACTTCACAATGCCTCCTCCCCATGCCTCTCAAATGTGGCCTCAGACATGTATCAGTTCCTTTTGAAGTATGTGATTTGTCTCTTGAAATAAAGTATTCTTCTTGGGAAGATCTGAATTATGGATGACTCCTCCCGTGAGGAGGCACAGATCAATACAACAGAAGAGTTAGAATTTACATCAATTAAGAAGATATTTTAAAACCTATAGTTAGTTCTCTGCAGGGCATTGTGAAAACGCATAAAGTTAAGATATGATTGCTCCCTACAAGCTTAGATTTTAGTGAGAAGCATTATTCATAGAACTTCTGTTTCCTGTGGGGAGCTCCGAGTCCTTCACGTCTGTAACCCCAGGACATTTGATGGTAATAGGAGCTGTTCTTAATGTACATTAATGTTGACTTAGTGACCCTGTGTCAGGGAATAGGTGCTGTGAGTGGTGTTACTTTACTGGGTTGTCTTCCTAATACACTAGAAAGGGAGATGGGGTAAATGTTAGAACCAGATTTTCTAGAACAGGAGGACAAGAGGGATGGTGATACCACCACTCTGTATTCAGACCATAAGTCTTCCGAGTGGTGGACCCAAGTCTCTGTTGTCACAGAATTCATGGGGGAAGGAGGGCTGACTTTGGCTTCCAATGGTTGTTATTTCAAATCATTCAAAATAGAGCAAGTGTGAATTTAAATAAAAATATTACTAGGGGGCACCTGGGTGGCTCAGTGGGTTAAAGCCTCTGCCTTCGGCTTGGGTCATAATTCCAGGGTCCTGAGATCGAGCCCGCATCGGGCTCTCTGCTTGGCGGGGAGCCTGCTTCCTCCTCTCTCTCTGCCTGGCTCTCTGCCTACTTGTGATCTCTGTCTGTCAAAAAAACAAAATCTTTAAAAAAAAATATTACTAGATTGCCACCTCTGCCGAGTGAATGCCCAGATGGGATAGGACTCTGGATATGTGAGGTCTCTGGAAGAAGGAGTAATTTTTTAAGACCATGAAATTGCCTGCAGTTCTGAGCAAAATACTGGAGAGACTTTATAAACCACAGTTTATCTCTTTCTTTAGAATTCTTAGCTTTCTTCATGCTCTTCTCTGTAAATGCAAATACAAAAGGACATAATCTTGCCCATCTCTGATACTTTTTGTCTCCAGTAGTTATCTTCCACTTCCCTCTGGGTTTCACGCTTACGTCCGTGGAGTGACTGAAAATGATTCAGATGTAATTAACCTGGGAGAGGGGCTTTCATGGAATAGAAACTAAATGTTATCAACTTTATTATTGCCTGTGTTAAAATAATAAAACCTCAACGTGCTTTTTTGGGTGGAAGAGTGGCTTTTAATTTATATGGGGAAGTACCTGATATAATTGCATTAGCTTTAAAAATATTAATTTCTGGGCACCTGGGTGACCCAGTCTGTTAAGCATCTGCCTTCAGCTCGGGTCATGATCCCAGGGTCCCAGGATTGAGCCCTGCTCAGGGGGGATCCTGCTTCTCCCTTTGCCTTTGCCCCTCCCCTTGCTCATGCTCTCTTTCTCTCAAATAAATGAATAAAATCTTTTTTAAAATATTAATTTCCAGAGATCTTATGATTCTGTAATACTGAGACCAACTGGCTGTGGACGCCATCTTGTAGTCATTTCAGCCGTCGCCAAATTACATAGTCCATTTCTCTGTTTCCTCAGTACCTGGCACTATGTCTGTCACAGAGGGGGTACTTAATAGAAATTAATGAAGGAGAGTTACTATCTAGCGAAATGTCACAGAGTAGCCACGAAATTCTGAATCATCCAGAAGTACACACTTTGGTTCTACATGCTGCATTTCCTAAGGCAGGAAAGAGGACTGAAGTCCCTGAGATGTTTTATTGGAGTTGATGTTGTCGAACGCTGCTAATGTGAACAGATAAATTAGTAACTGGCCGTAAGCTACATTCTGGAATGTTCTAGTTAAGAGGTGTTTTTGTCCTCATTCATTCCATGTTTTCTTCTCTCTGAATATTGGCTGTACTGCCTTGGGTGCTTGCTGTCCTTTTCACGGTGTGGAGCAGATGATTGACAGAATATGTGTGAAAGTACAGGACCATCTCAACTCTTTACGAAACTGTGCGGGAGATGCTGTCCAGGAAGACTTAAAGTCAGCAGAGAGGCTCATGCGTGATGCGAAGAATTCTAAAACGGTGAGTTTCACTTCAGGCTACGTGAGTCTTGTGTAATAAAAAGCTTGTTTAAACTTCAGTTCTACAAACGAGGTCCAACTGTTTTTAGCTTTCTACCCAATGTCAAGGTGACTGACAAGTGGCAGAGTGAGGGGAGTTCCTCTTTGCCTCCTTTCTGTTCCCTGAGTTAATTACCAGTCGTCAAAATACAGAATAAGAAGTAGGGGGTCCCTGTGCTGACAAGGGTTGTCGTTGGGTCCTGAAGCGCTGAGGGATAGAGTTGTAGTTTACATGAGCAACAGCTCATTTGAAGGTATTCTCCTTCCAAGCTGATAGCATGAAACTCCCCTCTGTCACCTCTAAATGGAAGCTTCTTTCAAATTAAAATTTGGTTCCCAAAGTCTGGCTTCACGGAGAAAAGACTAAGGGTCGGGGGAGGGGAGTTGGCCAGAGAGCCTGGGGCCTGGGCCTGGCTCTGCTCTTGGACGCACACAGCCCTTGAGTATTGTCAGGAGGACGATCTTGAGCATTAGTCAAATACCTTCATTCCGCAGAGGAAGACGGGAAGGGGCACGGAGGTAACATACTGATGCTGAACTCCACAGTTCGCGAATCTATGTGAGGCCTTTGATCGAGAACAGAGCCTCTCTCATAATGTTTCTTACCCTTTTCACTAACTCTGCAGTGACTCGGGTACTTAGTTGCGTAGCTACTGAGAGGTTATTTGTCCTTTTCTTACAGTTGTTACCAAACTTGTACCACGTCGGCGGCGCGTCCTGGGCGGGGGCCAGCGGCTTGTCCTCCGGTCCCATTCAAGAAACTCTGGAGTCAATGGCTGGAGAAGTGACAAGAGTCGTAGATGAACAACTGAAGGTGTGTGCAGTTCCGTTATTTTGGAGCGGGAAATCGCTAGGACAGCTGTGTGTGGCGGCATTTCTTACCGTAGCGACTTCTGTGGTTGCGATTTGTATGTGTGTGCTCACCTACCCCACAGGCACTGGTAGTAACACTGGATCTGTCTGTACTTTGTGTATAAATGTGGGAGTCACTTCTTACCTAATGAGAGCGAGTCAAACCTAGACAATTGATACTTTTGATGGAAAATCTCTAAATGCACTTTATAAGGTGCCATTGATAAGCGAATGATGGATTTCCACTTACAAGGCAAGAAGAGAAGGCTGTTCTAGGAAAAAAATATCTTCTGGCATCACATCTGATTAGAGAATGGCCCAGAGGACGGGAGCCCCGTTGACGGTTCCCAGAAGCTGCTGCTATGAAGGGCTTCCCGCTGGGTGAGTGGGTAACAGTCCTCATAAGAAGCTGATTGAAAGACAAGGATAGGGATTTAGATGAAGCAACAAGGCACCCGAAGTAACAGAGACTCATCCACAGGCTCCTGGCTGGGGAGGAAAAAAAATTCTCTGAAATGTAACCTGAGACTAGATTTTTCTTAAGGTTACTTCAAAACACAACTACTCATTTCTGCTCTCCCTGTTCAAGGATGTCTTAAAAAACCATGTCTCAATTTCTATAATTATTTGGTTGGTTTTCTCCTGAGAATGAGATTGCTTCAGCTCATGGGGATTGGGTGTGGGACTCAGTAATAACTTCACAACATGATAATTACTCTGCTTGTAAATTAAATTAATGAAGGAGAAAATGTTGTGGATTATTTAGGAGTTTAAGCCACTCTTACCTTCCTGGGCATGTAATGCAGAGAGAGACTTGAGTGAGTCGTCTTTCCTTTATTTTATGTAGGTGTTTTGCATCCACTGTGAGTAAAGACAGAGGGGCAGAAGGAGGACAGGCCGGTCGGTACAGAGTTCCGCCAGCTCATTTGTTACCTAATGGCACTTGTTTCATCCTCCATGAAGGATACAGCATGTAGGAAGGAAACTATCTTCGTCGCTATTTATTTTTCACTTTAAAACGGAAACTTAGTCTGTGAAGCATTTAAATAATACTAACAACTGTGAAAGAAAGGAAAGGGAAAAAATCACTTGAAATCCCAGGGATAGCATCCTTCTTAATATTTTAGTGAATTCCCAAATGTTCTGTGTCCGTACGCACGATTGTACGTATACATGTGATTAGACTATAGAGCTTTTTGGATTCGGTACAACGGCATGAGTACGATTCCAGATAAGTGAAAAATCACCATCATTTTAATGGCTACATTGTAGTTCATTGTCTGGATCTACCAGTGTGTTTGGAAACCTCCACTCACCTGTGCGTGTCTCGCCTTTGCTTTCATTCCAAATGACATTTCCGGTCACCAGATGTGTGAGACTTCTCCCCCCACCGAGTGGTTCTCAGGGACACCAGCTGGGTGTCCGACAGCTTCACTCTATTCTAACACTATCTCCCTGGGGAGGGTTCAGACCCCCCCCCCCCCCGCCCAGGTGGAGAGTTCAGTCTCACAGGACTGCCCCCCACCACCACTTCAGACACCAAGGTCAAGTCTAGGTTGCCACCTGTGTTTCTGACTGACGGGCTGTGTTTTAAGTCAGAGGTTCCCACGACACCTACGACACCCTGTTCAGGTGCGACTGATTGACTAGAGCAGCTCACAGAACTCAAGGAAACGCGCTGACCACTTTGTGAAAGGATATGATAAAGGGTGCAGACGAACACTCCAAGGGAAGAAGTGTACCGGGCAAAGTCGTTGGGGGGGCAGGGGCGGCTACCTGTCCTGGAGCACCCCTTCCCCCACACCTCCAGGTCTTCACCACTCTGCAAAATCTCTGAAAGTGTACTTTTCAGGTTTTTATGGAGGCTTCATCACGTAGTCATGACTGATTGTTAGCTTCACCTTCAGCCCTTCTTCCTTCTCAAGACACTGGGGAGCAGGGCTGAAAATTCTGACCTTCTGAGTGTGGTGTTTGGTCTCTCGTTGACCAGTCCCCAACCAGGAACCATTCAGAAGCCCACCATGTGTCACCTCATTAGAACAGACACTCCTAGCCTCCAGGATATTACGAGGGTTTTAGGAGCCTAGGTCAGGAATCAGGGTCACAGGCCAAATTTTAGAACTGAAGATGCTTCTAGTGTTTTCTCTCAGGAAATTGCAAGGGTTTCAGGAGCTCTGTGCCAGGAACTGGGGCCGGAGAGCAGTATACATATTTTCTGTTATCTCACAACCACCATTATTTATGGTCTGATTTCTAATTAATCCAGGTAGGGTAAATGCCAGTAACTGGTCCGTTTCCAGGTCAGATGGGACTTTTTATACTTTCATCTACATCTGCAGACGGTGTTCCCACTGCCAAACTCTCCCCCACCCCCGACACTACTGTAGTCTTCTGTTCCTATTTGTCAGGATAGAGGAGTAGAAAAATCTTATTTGGTCTTTGTTTTGTTTTGTTTTGTTTTGAATAGCTAGTATAAGTCAGGTAATTTTATTATCTATTGGTTTTTCTTCTTTTCTAAATTGTATATTCGTATCTGTCATCTAATGTTTTCCTCTAAAGTCTCTGTGAGCACTCCTCACGTACTGAGAATTGGCTGGTGTTGAAGTTGGCGTGAAACATCTGGGGCTCTTCCCGCACAGTCGTGGAGGCCCGTGCGGAGAAAAGGGCCAGAAACCGCGAGTCGTTTGGAACGCTGAGCCCCCTGCATGGAGAGAAGCTGTTCTGCAGAATCCCACAGTCCTAAGGTGGACTTTATGGGAGTGAGAAATAAAACTTCTGTTAAACCAAACCAAACCAAAACAAACACCCAAAACCCCCAAAATCAGGGTGGAATATTGCATCAGGAACATCCCTGCCAAACAGCTTCTGACCGTGGAGTCTTCGATCGCACGTTTCCTTCTTCTCCGCGCACCGAGGGGTTCTAGTTGACTTGCCCCTCATTCTTGGAAGGGAGTAGAAGGCGGAGGTCTGAAGCAAAAGGCTTTTGAGTTGTTCAAAGCCCGCACTAATGTCAGTCTATTTAGGACCCAAAATATTTTTCTGTAAATAGACATTCCCCACATTTTTTTGAGGCTGGCCTTTCTGACCCCTTGTCAGTATCAGCAGTGTTCTCCATCAACACTTCCTTATTTGCAGACCTCAGAGCCTGCTTCTCTCTGTTCTCATGGCTCTTGGAGGTCCCCGACTCCTCCTTGGCCCGTTTTTGTAGTCCCCACTCGCTTGTTTTCTTTACTCTCAGTCCTTTTGAGTTCCAAGTTCCTTTCCCTTTGGGAATGTCTGGCAGGAATCATTGCAAATCTTCAATCACAGCTTCTTAATTAAATGTTACTCATTAATTTCCTTGGAACTGGGAACAATAGACTTCTTTCAACAGACTATAGGCAGCTCATGTCTTCTCTGTTTCCTTCCGATTTACTAACAAGTGGACATCATTTTACTATTTAAACAAAAAAATCCCCATTTGTCTATTTTTTAAGATTTTATTTATTTATTTGAGAAAGAGCAGGGGGAGGATCAGAGAGAGAGAGGGACAGGCAACACTGTGCTGAGCACAGACCTGAGGTGGGGCTTGACCTCATGACCCTGAGATCATGAGCTAAGCCCAAATCAAGAGCTGGACTGTCAACTGACTGAGCCACCGAGGCACCCTATCCATTTGTGTATTTATATAGCCTTTCAAGATCTTGATTTTCTTAAAATGATGTAGGAAAAAATGTTTTCATTATAATCCATATTGACTTTCTCACTAAACCACAGTGGTCCTTATTTACTTCACTACTAGTATCTACTTTAGCTTTGAAAAAAAGCCCTTTCTCTATTTCCCAGGTTCTTTAAAATTAGTATGTTGCACTAGCAGAAGCTAAAGTGGGTGGATTATTTCATAAAAGTTAAGATTTTATTACAGTGATTTTTTTTAAAAAATGACAAGTAGGCCTGAGGTTGTGTCCTGATCTTGCTGTAAGTCAGCTTTCTTTAAGGCACTCAGCTGTGTATTCCCTGTGTCTAGGCACTGTCCTGCGTGAAGGTCAGCAGTAAACATTTTGAATATTGGGTAATAACAAGTTCAAATAGCACTCTGAGACATCTTTCAGAAATATCCTTTCAGAAAAGCAACAGAATGGCCAGGTAAAGCAGCCTTCTCAGCAGACTATCTGGAGGAGAAGAAAGCAAATAAATTTGGAGAAATTCCTTCATTGAGAAGAGGTGATATTTTCTCTGGGCTGGTCTGTTTTAGGTGTTTTTAAAAGACAACTCTCTTCCTGTTTTCCCTGTTTTTTAATCCTAACATTTATTCCTGGAGTAATAGTAGATGAATAAGTGAGATTTGAGTGTTTTAACATAAAAGAAACTTGCATTTTTCCCTTTGGGACTTAAATTTTAGAGTGCTTGTTTTGGCCTTGGAAATTCATGATTTCACTCCTGGCACACCCTGTGAAATACTTCACTGGTCAATTTCAGATTTACTAAGAAAATTAGTCCTGAGGGGTGTTGATGGCATTTTAGCAGGTGTTCACTTGGTTTGGCTAAACGGGTTCTCTGAGTTTTCTTGTTTCCTTATACTTATTTCTTAAAGCAAATGAAAGACATTAGGCACTTGAGTGCAGAAGTTGTGCTTGCTGGTGGTAGATGGCAGCAAGTATTGGCTCACAGTAGAATACGGGGGTGTAGCTGCCATGTTAAGGATATTCATCCAACTTACTTTACAAATACTATGTAAGTTTTCTGAGTATTGTTAGTTATTTTTACAGTTAGGAGATACCCTCCTAACTAGCATTGGGGAGATACAGGCAAAGTGAAATCTGATGATCGCATTTCCAGTGCATTGCCTGTTCAACTCAAACTGTCTGAAGGTAGGATAACGTAGACTAACAAAAGGAAGACTGTGTAAGAAAAGTTAGGAAACACGGTTAGAGTGAGAAAGTGTACCATAAGCCTAGTTTAGATTTCCAGAAGGAAAGGGAGAACAGCAAAAAGTAACAGTTGAGGAGATGAGGGCTGAGGATTTCAGGCACTGATGACCAGAATCTTTCAATTCAGAAAGTCTGGTGAAACCCGTGTCCGATAGATAAAAGCAAATCCATTGTCTAGAATCACATAACAGGAAATGAAAAGCACTGAGAACAAAGAGAGTGCATTGCAAGGACCCAGAGGGAGGGGAAAACCATATTACTTTAAAAAGACCAATACTGAGACCGACAAGACAGCTCCCAAATCAACAGTGGGTGGAAGCCAAAGACAATGAAAAGGATATCTTCGTGCTTCCGAGAGAACATGGAGTATAAACCAAGAACGATATATCCAATAAAACCTAATTTTTAAGAATAAAGGTGAAATGAGAACATTTTCATCCAAACAAAAAGTGAGATGTTTACTCTAACTAGACTATAGTAAATAAACACCTGAAGGATATACTTTGGGGCACCCGGGTGGCTCAGTCAGTTGAGCGTCCGACTTTTGATTTCGGCTCAGGTTGTGATCTCAGCGTAATGAGATCGAGCCCCACATTGGGGTCCATATTCAGCGGGGAGTCTGAGGGTTCTCTCCCTCTGCCCCTTTCCCCCCCCTCTCTCACTGTCTCTCTAAAATAAATAAATCTTTTTAAAAAAAACGTATACTTTGGGACAAAGGAAAAATTATCAGAGAGAGTCTGAGATGCAGGAAAGAATAACAAGCACAGCAAATGCCGAGTGTGGCAAAGAGAAACACTGAGTGTAATCAATAGTGTTAATGCCCCATTTGTGCTATAAAATTAAGAAGAAATAAAGTATTAGAAGCGAGTAGTTAAGTCAATAAGGAATGAGGAAAACCAGTCTAAGGTCCCAGTCATGGTCTGGAAAAGATTTAAGCCATTTGCTTTAGACCGGTATCGTCCAGTGTATTCTCTGTTAGCCACTTGTGGTCATTTAAATTTTAGCTCACATCAAATTTTAAAAACTTCCAACTCGATTCCTCAGTTGCACTGGCCGTGTTTGAGGTGCTCAATAGCTGTGTGTGACTAGTGGCTCCCTGTTGGTCGCTCTGATCATCTCAGAAGTTCTGTTGGACAGTGCTGCTTGAGACAGGAAGTAGAGTATCCATGTTAAAAGTTCTCGTGTAACCACTGAAACAGAGGCACTGAACAGGGATTATACTGTATACCTAGAGGGGCATCAGGAAGTATTTGAGATTATTTTGGTTTGTCACAGCCACTGGGATGGGCAGGTGACAATGAATCTAACCATCCTGCAATATAGGATTCAGTCCCACACCAGAGGAATGCTCCTGTCCAGATCTAGTGATACAACAGAAGAGGCATCACTGGAAATAAAACAGATCATTGAATGATCCAATTTACCAGAAATATGTAATTTCAAACAGGTATGCATCTAATCCTATGGGTCCATGTGTATTAGAATAAGTGGATACAATTACAAAGAGAAATTGACAAGTTCACTATTATGGTAGAAATCTTTGAAAATGACTACCAGTAATTGGTGAAGTAAATTTAAGTAAAGTAATGATAGAGAATATTGGATGACGTAAACAAATGGAAAGCTATCCCATGCTCATAGATTAGTAGAACCAACATTGTTAAAATGTCCATACTACCCAAAGCAATTTACAGATTTAATGCAATTCCCACAAAAATTCCAACGACATTTTTCACAGAACTAGAACAAATAATCCTAAAATTTGCATGGAACCACAAAACACCCCAGATAGCCAAAACAGTCATCAGAAAGAAGAACAAAGCTGGAGGTATTACAATCTCAGATTTCAAGATATACTAAAAATCTATAGAGATCAAAACAGTATGGTACTGGCACAAAAATAGATGCACAGATCAATGGAACAGGATAGAGAGTCCAGAACTAAACCCACACTTTTATGGTCAATTAATCTATGACAAAGGAGGCAAGAATATACAATAGGGAAAAGATAGCCTCTTTAATAAATAGTGCTGAGAAAACTGGACAAACTGCAAAAGAATGAGACTGAACCATTTTCTTACAACACACACAAAAATCAACTCAAAATGGCTTAAAGACCTACATGTCAAGACCTGAAACCATAAAACTCCTACAAGAAAGCATACGTAGCAATTTCTTTGACCAGCCATAGAGACATTTTTCTAGATATGTCTCCTCAGGCAAAAGAAACAAAAGCAAAATTAAACTTTTGGGATTATACCAGAATAAAAAGCTTTTGTACTGCAAAGGAAATGACCAACAAAACAAAAAGGCAATGTACTGAATAGGAAAAGATATTTGCCAACGATGTTTCTGCTAAGGTGTTAATATCCAAAATATGTAAAGAACATTTACAAGTCAAGGCCAAAAAACAAATAATCTGATTAAAATGGACAGGGCACCTAAATAGATATTTTTTCCAAGAAGACAGACAGATGGCCAGTAGATGCATGAAAAGATGCTGGAAAATGCAAATCAAACCTACAATGCAAATCAAATCTTACACCTGACACAAGGCTAAAATAAAAAGACAGGAAGTAAGTATGAGTGAGGATGTGGAGAAAAAGGAACCCTCGTGCACTGTTGATGGGAATATAAACTGTGCAGCCACTATGGAAAACAGTATGGGATTCCTCAAAAGTTAAAAATAGAATTACCATATCATCCAGTAATTCCACTACTGGGTATTTACCCAAAGAAAACAAAAACACTAATTCAAAAAGATACATCCACCCCTATGCTTATTGCAGCATTATATACAATGGGCAATATGTGGAAGCAGCCCAAGTGTCCATCAGGAGATGAATGGATAAAGAAGACGTGATATATGTATATAATGGAATATTACTCAGCCTCAGAAAAGAATAAGATCTTGCCATTTGCAACAATAGGGATGGAGCTAGAGGGTATAATGCTGAGTGAAATAAGTCAATCATAAAAATACAAATACCATATGATTTCACTCATATTTAGAATTTAAGAAACAAATTGACAGAAATACAAAATAAACAGAAAAACAAAACCTTAAATACAGAGAACAAACTGGTGGTCACGGGGGGGGGAGGGGGGTGAAACAGGTGAAGGAAATTAAGAGTACACTTATTGAGCACTGAGAAATGTATAGAATTGCTGAATCATCATATTGTACACCTGAAACTAATATACTGTTAATTATACTTCAATAGAAAAGATAAAGAGAATAATAATGCATTAAGGAAGTGAACATTTCAGTTTACTAAAAAAAGAAGAATTTTGGAACAACAGAATTCTCAGTTCTTTTTTTTTTTTTTAAGATTTTATTTATTTATTTGACAGACACCACAAGTAGGCAGAGAGGCAGGCAGAGAGAGGAAGGGAAACAGGCTTCCTGCCGAGCAGAGAACCCGATGTGGGGCTTGGTCCCAGGACCCTGGGATCATGACCTGAGCCGAAGGCAGACACTTTAACCCACTGAGCCACCCAGGTGCCCCACAATTCTCAGTTCTGATCAAGTGGACCAGAATAATATTAGTTCTTTTAAGGATACCTGGACTATCTATGAAAAATACTAAGGAGGTCATAATGAACATCACAACAATTTTTTAAAAATCATATTCTCTGGTCCCATTTCAAACAAATTAAAACTTAGTAGACAAAGAAAATTTGGGCAAAAATCCAATTGTTTACTGATTTTAAAACTACTTTTATTTATTTATTTATTTATTTGAGAGAGAGTGCATGCATGCATACAAGCAGGGGAGGCGCAGAGGGAGAGAGAACCCTAAACAGGCTCCACACTCAGTGTAGAGCCTGACATGGGGCTCTATCCCACCACCCTGAGATCATGACCTGAGCAGAAATCAAGAGTAGGACAGCCACCAACTGAGCCACCTGGGGTCCCCTAAGAATTACTTATAACCCAAAGGTCAAAGGCAAAAATATGATTTAAATAAGAAAATATTCAGAATTAAATGATAAGTTTAATAGTAATATAAAAACCTCTGAACTTCAGCTAAACTAGTACTGGGAGTGAAATACATGGTCTGTAAATGTCAATATCAGAGGTGAGGAAAGGCTGGAAACTAATGAGCTAAAGCTAATAATTAAAAATTAGGAAGGAAGCATCTTGATGCCTATAACTTGCTTTCAAATGATCCAGTGAAAGAGAAAAGCATATGTTGCTAATTATTAGCAATTGCTAAGTTTTAGGAAAAGGATATGAATATTATCTCACTCTTTCAACTTTTCTGTAGTTCTGGATTTTTTTTTTAAATAAATTGAGGGGAAAGATACAAATATTTGCTTTAAAATCAGGAAGAAAGCAAAGATGTCTTTTATCATCATTTCTATTCATTATATTAAAGATTATAGCCAATGCAATATGACAAGCAAAAAAATGAAAATTATAAGGATTAAGAAGGAAGGAAAATTATTCTGATTTGTACATTTTAGGATTTTATGATGGTCTACTTAGAAACCCCAAAAGAATCTGCAGGTACATTGTTAGGATTAGTACTATAAAGTTGCTGGAGCTACACCAATATGTAAAAATTGATTGCATTTCTATATGTCAACAAAAACTAGTTCAAAAATATCATTAGAAATAATTAACCTTTTAAATAGCAACAGAAAAATCTAAGGTACCTAAGAATAAATTTTAAAAAAAGATGTTTAACACCTGAGTGATGAAAAATTATAAAACTTGACTGAAGGTCTCTCACGAAAGTCTAAAACAAAGTAAAATATGGGTCAGGTTTATGGATAGAAGAGACATCACAGGATGTCAGTTTTTCCCAAACTCATCTATTATTGGATACAATTCAGTAAAATTTCCAGCGGGTTTTTAACAGAACTTGACAAAGCTGATTCTGAATATATGGGAAAGCAGTGCTCAAAAAGAGCTCAGACACTTACGAAAAAAAACAAGATGGTTGACAGTCTTACCCTAGCATATATAAGACGTATCATAATTAGGACAGTAATCAAAAGTAGACAAACCAACACAACAGAAAGATTAGTAGAGAAAAGATGGACTGTTTAGTACCCACATTTAGTGAGTCCCTGGGCTTGTAAAATTTTTTGTTTTTTAGAGACTGTTCAAGAAGTGTGCTAAGGGAGCACCTGGGTGGCTCAGTGGGTTAAAGCCTCTGCCTTCGGCTCAGGTCATGATCTCAGTATCCTGGGATTGAGCCCCACATCAGGCTCTCTGCTCTGTGGGGAGCCTGCTTCCTCCTCTCTCTGCCTGCCTCTCTGCCTACTTGTGATCTCTGTCTGCAAATAAATAAATAAATAAATCTTTAAAAAAAAAAAAAAAAAGTGTGCTAGGTCCTGGCAATATAGGGTAGGATTTCACAATGGCCATCAGATATAAGTTGTATACCTGCAATCTGGAGTCTTTAGCTCTTGATGAACTTCTAAAATTACATGCTAAGTTTTATACTAATTTTTCTGGATGAGTGTTCATCAGATTCTCAGAGGGGTTCTTTCACACCCCCAAGTGGTTACAAGGTGCTACATTCTTGACCGTTTTATGACACATTTAATTTCTGAAGTCTCCACTAGATGCTATATGGTTACCAAGGAGTGTCATCAAAGCTTGGGGTGTAGAGGGCTTAAGGGGAGAAGAGCAAGAAAGTCTGTTCAACAGGTAATGCTTGAGCTGAGCTGAGTGTGGAGGAGGACAGACCATTTATTCTGGCTACAGAGGGGGAAAGAAGGATCCTAGGCCAGGTGCAAAGCCTGGGGATGGAGCCTGGGCCATCATGTGGGAAACTTCAACTGTAATGAATGGGAATAGCTAGAAGGGGAATACAGAAATAGGACAAGAAATGAAACTAGCAAGTTGAGCAGTTACCGGATATTTCGAGATTTCTATTCTGTGCTAATGAATAATCTTCTGACCTACTTCTGCTTTTGAGGGAGCATGTAGGAGTAAATTTAACATGTTTTTGAGGTAGATATGGTGGACAGGGTTGAAGACTCTAAAATTTCTGATCTCATCTGGTACCATCACAATAAAAACTTTGTGAACGTGGTGGATTTTGCTGTTGTAGTTACTGTTTAGTGGAGGGTAAGGGGAGGATGAAGTGTGTTGCAACTGACCTATTCATGGTAGAAAATGCAGCTGAAACGCTTAGACTGCATTGTATGTATGTATATGTATGTTCTGGATTATGTAGGTGGTTGTACATAAACATTTGATTGAGAATCATTGGAATGTAGGTAGTTATTTGAAACCATGGGAAGGATGGGTGTTGGAGAACATGGTTTGGTGTGCGGAAGCCATGATACTTGGAAGGAGCTTCTGTTCTAGAGTCTGAGCTGGGTGCTGGACACCAAGAAATGGTCAGAGGCTCCACTGTAATTTTTTCTCCCCTTTCTACCAACCCCATGACCAGAATGTCTACTATGGAAGCCTTGGGTACCATTGACCCAAGGGAACAGGGATGAAAATTGTAAGTTATAAATAGAGAGGAAAGGGAGGCTCCTTGGAACAATGGGCAGGGGCACTAGAAGAGGGTCCCTGGAGTAGCCAACAGAAGATCCAAGACCCCATCTCACCTGTTTCGTTAACCAGCTAAGTGAGCTCAAGAAGTCGCTACTCTTCTCCAAGACCCGATTTCCTTAGCTATAAAATGGGTTTATGAAAACCAGCCTTCACTTAGAAGGTTATTATATGGGTCAAAGGCTACCATGGATGGTATTCTTCGGTGGGATAATATAGTATTCTCGTGTTGGTCAGTGGTGGGCTACAGGGGGTGGTAGGGACTCAGTCCAAAGCCTCTGTTGAATTGAGTGCCAAGGGCAGGATGAAATTCCTTTGTATAGTGTTGAAGTCATGCAGTTATCAATTTGTAGAGCAGAAAGAGGCCTGAGAAATGAATTTGTAGCGAGAATGCAGAGATCTGCAAAGTTATTCTGAGATAACATTCCACAGAAATTTCATGTCAGGGTCTACACTGGAAGCCAGGCCTCCCTTCTAGG
Source organism: Enhydra lutris kenyoni (assembly GCF_002288905.1). NCBI lineage: Eukaryota > Metazoa > Chordata > Mammalia > Carnivora > Mustelidae > Enhydra > Enhydra lutris. Next base: position 3,548,675 of record NW_019154177.1, read on the forward strand.
TGTGAGATTCATTCTAGCTGAATTTGCTGTCATGCAGAAGGAGCCCGAAAGTCACAAACATATGGATGAACTTAACAGAATCCCAATAGCATGCTGGTTCCCGAGGTTTTTCTGATCAGAGTACTGGATGCCACACAGTCTTGACCAGAGTCTATTTATTCGCATGCCAAAGAGTAAAATAATTTGTTTTAAACCGACTTATTTGCATGGCGTGCAGCTTTCTTGAAATGATTGTGAGATCAGTAATTAGTGTTATAATAGGGCCAGAGCCACTGTAAAAAGATTAATTGCTTTTGGAAACTTCTCAGGTAGCTGCCTCCTCCCCCTCCTCCCCGGTTTTCCAGAAGATCTTTATACACATCCTGCTGCTTTACTGCTCATCCCACAGCAGAATGAGGGGTGTTACTAGTGGGTGGGGGCCTGTATGTGAATACGTGAGCTGACGGAGCACAGGACCAGTCTGCCCGTAACAGGCTTCATTTGTCCTTGTTCTCCTGGACTAGCGATGGGATCAAGCTGGCTTCCCTACACTGAGATCTTACTGTTGAAAGTAGCATCCTTGGAAACATTCCTAATATGACCTGTGACGGGCTGAATTTTTATCACGTGCTGGGCACCACGCTGAACACTTCAAGTGTGTAATGTCATTTTATAGTCAGTAATCTCAGGAGGCAAGAACTATTTTATTTGCCATTTTATACAGGAGGAAATTAAAATGGGGAACTCAGCAACAGCCCAGTGGCCCTCCGTGAGGACTCAGATCTCGGTCTCACGCTGGTGCGTTTAGTGCCCTTTTCCACGCTCCCAGCCATGTCCTCCAACTCCCGCAAATGGTTTGACTTCCCCCGCTCACATTCTTCAGCTTCAAAATGGTGATCATGTGAAAAGCACCCCCCCATCTTTGCAGGTGTCAGAAGGATAAAAGGTGCAGAAACATTTTGCAAACTTCAGAGTTTTGATTGTTCTCCGTCAAGTGCCCGCTAAATGTTTTTGTCTTGTCATTCATGCTGTGTCTTGTAACAATTTTAACTTTACTGAACATTAAAGCTTTTCTTTTAAAAGCATACATCCGTGGGTTTTTCACCACCTATGTTTTGACAGAGCTGTTGAAGGCTTCGATTTGGGGTTTCTGTGATTTGCAAAATCATGCAAGAGTTCAAGCTTGATATATGTTCCAGGGGTATCTGGCACTTCCTTTTCTAGCAGCAGAGAGAACAGTGCGGTGCTACCGGTAAGTTGGTGTATAAAGGCTTGATACAGGTCTTCTTTCGTCTTCTTCCGAGCACTTTGGTGTTACAAGCAGCCGTCACACGGTGACCCTTCAGATGCCATCCCAAAGCTAACCTGGGGCTTCCGGTGATTTGAAGTGATAAATCCAGCGATCAGCCAGCCAGCGCAGGTCCCCCAGGAGCAGCTCAGAATCCTTGGTCATGCTCCGAGACTCTGTGTCCCTGTTCTGGGAGGGCTCAGGGTCTGGTATAACCAGCGCTCAGCTTTCTGCCCTACTCCCATGCTCTGACGTCCCCTCTCCCCCAGCCCCGTGCTCTGACGCCACCTCCCCCCTCCACTGCATTGTGTTACAGGTGTTGCTGGAGTCCATGGTCGACGCTGCCGAGGACCTTTGTCCCAACGTGATGAAGAAAGCCCACATTCGACAAGACTTGATTCACGCCAGCACCGAAAAGATTTCCATTCCACGGACCTTTGTGAAAAATGTCCTGTTGGAGCAGTCTGGGATCGATATCCTCAACAAAATTAGGTAGGTTTATGACGATAAGAAACCGAGGCTCTGCGGCTGCTGGGAGCACGGTGGAGGCAGCCGGGGACACTGGTTACTGTCGGCTCTCACCAGGTACGGTGTGTCCGGCATGTCGCAGGGGCAGTAATTGTGTATAAATGGAGCTGTGCGTGAACGCCCAGGTTTATACGTTTCCAAAACAAGATGACCACAGATATGCCTGCCTTACTCAGGAGCCTACGGCTCTCTGCTCTTTTTAAGTGTTTGATTTTTAATGGTGGGGGAGGGGTGTACCTGTTTGTAATCCCTTTCTTCTCCTCCTGAAGCTTATCTTCCACCTTTAAAAATTACTAACTTGAAGTTTGCTTTCTGCTACTGTGCTGTTCGGAGAAAATGCACAGTCTGGAGATAGGCGAGGAGGCCCACTTGGACCTGGCCGAACGTGCCCACTGTGTTCTTTGGTGGGTTTGGATACTGGGTACGTGCTGATGCTGCTCTGGTGTGTTGACCTAGATTTGTGCCTGGTAAAGTTTGGAATATACACCAAGACACGAATATTGAGAAGCTGTGATCACCAAACAAACTGTCCTCGATTTCCACCTAGAAACTCTGTGGGGCGGGGCAGGGGGTTCGTGGTCTGAATGATGCTCCACGAATTCTCAGTGTTTCTCCACTGGGGAGTCAGAGGGCTAGAAACTAAATTTAGAAATATTTTTAAGTGTCCTCTCTTAACCGTTTCTGAATCTCCGTAGGAATACTTTAGTGTAGCAAAAAATAACAACAAAACAAAACAAATCCCAGCTCTTCTCTGAAGAATTGGGAGTTGCGTTAACACAGAATGAATAATGTGTAGCCGAATGAGAACCTGTGAGGAAAATGAGATTTAAAATAAGCCAACAATGACTACAACCTAGCTATGGAAAGTAGATTGTGGAACTGCGAGGACTGAGGAATTCTGCAGCGACGGGACAGTCTTGGGTCTAGGGTGCAGCTGTCCCGTGTGTGTGTTGGGGTTTCTAAAATTAAAAAACTCTAGGGTCAACTCAACTGAACAGTAAGACTTGAGCAATGAAAGGCCTTTTCGAAGATTTACAGGACCCCATAGACCAATGATTTTATTGACTCGAGCCCAGACTAGGTATGCTTAGTATTTCTGCAACCCGTAGTTAGGATTTTTATTGAAGCCCCTGAAGTATTAAGGAAGGAAAAAAATTCATTGGCCACCATCCTTCTGTCCTACTGGATTGAATTACCAATAGATGACACTCTGACGCCTTTACTGGAGTCCCAAATTCTGTCAGATACGGTCCCTTCTTTTGAAGATGGGCTCATTCTGGAAAGTGACCAGCAGGTTAGAACTCCTTGTGTCAGTGAATCACTTCTATGTTCATGGACTCCTTGCTCAGCTTTTTATAATGCGGTACTCATGTGGAATGAAAATACAAATGCCCTCACCTGTGTATACGTCCAGACACAGCTGTGCCCACGCAGGTTCAGTGGAATCATTTCCTCTCAGAGTCTGCAGTTTGGGAGTTCAATAAGGAAGCACATTATCCAGTAACAAAATGATAGAACAATCCTGAAACTTTTTTTTTTTTTTTTAGTGCATTTTAAAGGATCTTTCTTCGTGCTACAGTTTGAAACAGATAAGCCACCCCTCCCCAACTCAGATGGAAGGGGGGAGAGAAAGAGAAATAAATGACTGGTTCTATAGTTTTATGGGGAAGAAAATTCCCAAACATGCCTAAAAAAATGAGAGGAAGTACCAGTCAAAATTAGATTCCCAGTCCCCCTCCTCTCCTAAACCACCCCTCCTGCCCTAGGTTTTCGGTGGGACCCAGTAATCTGTATTTTTAATAAGACCCAGGTGAGGGGCCTGGGTGGCTCCATTGGTTGGGTCACTGCCTTTGGCTTGGGTCATGATCCTGGAGATGTGGGAATGAGTCCCGCATTGGCCTCCCTGCTCAGCGGGGATGCGGCTTCTCCCTCTGATGCTTCTTGTTCTCATGCTCGCTTGCTCTCTCTCACATTCTTTCTCTCTCTCTCAAATAAGTTAATAAAATTAAAAAAAAAAAAATAAGACCCAGGTGACTCTTACCAGCAGACACCTCTGGGAAATAATAAAGTAAAGTATTAGATAAGCCCAATAGCTCCCAAGACCTTGTTTCAGAGACAGGAATGAAAGAAATGTTGTTTTTTCTTTAGCCTAGGAAAATTTCTAATGTAGACATCAAAGACTTAGTGCCTCCGTTTTTCCCCCACCGTCCGAAATCTGCCTTGGCAGAAAAAATTCTCAATGCAAATTACTGCCTTCAGGTTAGAAAGGTTTTTCCCTGTTCCACAAACAGACTTTCAACCTTAGCTTTAGGGCTAAATAATTTTATTTTGATTACTCTTTTCCCTGCTCTAAAAACTTGAATAATTCTTGACTTCAAAAGCAGACTGAACTCACGAGGCGATGTGGGAGCATGGGTCTGTCTCTCTCCAGAACACTCACCTTCAGCTGTGTCATGTGTTCGTGTCCGTTTATGCGTACGTGCGTTTCGGTAGCATTATTCAGACTAAAGACAACAGGTGGAATTTGAATTCTTGGGAATACCAGATCTCTAAAATGCAGACTGAAGTACCAGCTTTCTGACGGAGACCCTCGTGGCTTGTTTATTAGTGAAAACCCCAAAACTAACTAGTGGGTTACTTTGTGTTGAGTGCATGCCTTCTTAAGGTCAGACGGGGGACACTGAAGGTGCACGTTTGGTAACCTGTTCATAAAAGGCAAGAGAGCGGTGAATTTGTTAACAGTTGAAGTAAGACGGGGAGTATGGCAGAAGCAGCTCAGTGTGGTACCACCGGATTGGTAAAAAGCTTTGTATTTTTTTTTAAGGTAGGGGACATACGTATTAAAGTAATAACCCAAGTTTAACAATCAGACTAGACTTTCTTATTTTCTCCAGCCCAGGTTTGTTTTCCTTTATGTCAATGGAGGAATCGTTCCTCCCCACGCGGTACATCTGGTTCCCATTCAGTTTTTCTTTATCCAGATGGTTCTCATTTATGCCCCTACATCTTGAGTTCTGAGATGGCAGAGACAGGTTGACATTGGCCAAGCAGGTCTATTACGTGTGTTTATGGTGGCGTTTAAGGCTCATCTTTGGAAATCCTTAGCCCTGTGCAAATGTTTGATATTCCGTTTTCAAAGACAGAAGCGCAATCACAGTTGACCTTCTCGACATAGCATCAGGGGTGGGTGATGTTTTTCCTTTGCACAAATTAAAATGCTACTGCGTCCTTTTGCCTTTCACATAGTGAGGTGAAGCTGACAGTGGCCTCCTTCCTGTCCGATCGGATTGTGGACGAGATCCTGGATGCGCTGTCACGCTGCCATCACAAACTGGTGAGTGCTGTGCCCATGCGGAGTGGGACTTCCGGCTGGGGTCCGCTGTGACGCCGGACAGCCTCCGGGTTGGGGAGGCAGCTTCTTTCCCACATCTTACTCCTCTGCAGCTTTCTGGGCCATGATCCTACTTTTCCTCTCTGACATTGCTTCCAGACGATTCTAGAACATGTTAGAATCTCTCCAGAGGGAATGGAAGGGCAAGGAAAAGTGATGGTATTGAGAAATTTTGTCGTGCGTTTATAACGCAGATCAAAGTTTTGCTAAGAAATATTACTGAGGCTGAGATCTAAAATTAAGATATTTTAGGTCATTTAACTTTTGTATGCATATTTTGTTGCTCTCCGACTCACATCCGAGAATGGACTATTCCTGAAAACATGGGGTGAGGGGAAGGAGATATGTGGAGTCCAAAGAAAGGCCAGGGTCAAGTGGACACATTCTAGGGATGGGTGGCTGCATGCCCAGCCAGGCCTCTTGGATATAACTGAGGTAAAGAAAGAAATTTCTTTTGTCTAGAGACTGGTTTTATCAAGGTAGAAGACTTCCAGTATCACTGCATATATAAAATATATCAGAAATGTCATGTGTTTTCAACTTCAGGAAGTCCCCTGAGGCACCGATGGAGGTTTCATTACTCCTTCTGTCTTATGTCGCAAACATTTTAACAGTGCGATGTGGGTACGGATCTCTCAAGCAAGTCTTGACATTTTCCCCGGAGAAAGATTTCAAGTTAACTGTGCAGGCTGGAGATGGCCGGGGTTTATGGCATTGAGTTGTTGGTGACGCCAGCAAACCCCACAATGAGAAAAACGTAACCACTTCTCCGTGAGGCAGACAACATGACTATTTCAGAAAAATACGTAGGCCGTCCTCTAAAACCGAAAAGGTGTAGGACAGGCGTCTCCTGCCTGGGAGGAGTTAGAGCTGGCCGACTCACCACCGGGCACCTGTCCCCAATAAGGTCAGGTCAGCAACGAAGAGGAAACACGGAGAAGTTTCTAGAGCAGTCGGAGATGACCACAAACACAAACACATGTTATTTCTCCAAAGTTTCATGTTTATTGTATTTTACCAATATGTTGGTGTATGGCAAACCGGAGATATTAAAAACTGGTTCATCTTTTAAGAAGCACTAGTTTCTCATTTACGGCACAGGAAAGAGCTGTGTTAGCTCCCAAGTCAGACTTTTCCTTTTTTTAAATAAGCAGAAACAAAATCAATGGAGCATCCTTTATGGGAACTTGCTCAATAACCCACAGCTTCAGGGTTCCCTCAGATTCCCCCTTGATATTGAATCAGCATGTCTGCCCACGAGCGCCACATTGTTCACTTTTTTTTTGCATTTGTCTTTCTTTGAAGAATTTACTCAAAAAGTATACTTTTAAAAAAATTTTTTTGACAATTTAAAAAAGAATTGTGTGGGTGCACTTATGTATTGAACTTTAATATTCTGATTTGGATTGTAAGAAGAGAGGTTAACTGCTGTGTGAGAGGATAGGATCTAAAAAATGAAGTTTTGTTTTCAAAGACATTCCAATGACGTTAATATATTCCCCAGTTTAAGTGTAGAAGCGTAGCCAGAGGTTCACAGTATTGTGAGCTGGTTCTCGTCGTTTCCGAAGAATTAAATCAAAGTTCCTGGTGATGAATCAGCCCGCCACTCGAGTTTATTAATGTCAGCCCCGTTTATTCTACCTCTTACCGTTAATGTTTTTAGGTTTACCTAAAGCCTAACAGTGGGAATTAATAAATCCTATCACATACAATATTCACTACCTGAAAACAATGAAAGCTGGCCACAATTGCAATTTTGTTAGCGATTTCCTTCCTTTCAGCCCTTTAAAAATAGGAAAGGTTGGAATCATTTTACTTCCCCTAATTAGATACTTCTAATGCACTAGATGGAGAAAGAAGTTATTTCAGAGGAACTGTGAAATAAAATTGATAAAAAAGAACACTCCTTATTTTCTTCTAGACCAAGTGTTCTTGTCATTTACTAAAGGAGGTTTTTTAATTTCTGGCCTAAGACAATCTACCCTCCAAAGGTGCGAAGAGGTAAGTCATTTTAGGGTGAATGCATTAAGCGTTGTCGTTGGCCGCAGGCAGGTAGAGTCCCTCGCTGCACCGCCTTGTGGAAGGGTCTCCCAGAGCTCGGCTAACACGCTCTTCCCTTGCCTCTGGTGCTGGCTCTCCTCCACGCTCCCAGGCCGACCATTTCAGCAGACGCGGCAAGACCCTCGCTCAGCCAGAGACCTTAGAGCTCGAGCTGGCCGAGGAGAAGCCGGCAAAGCGCTCCGTGGTTACGGAGGAGGAGCTCACGGAGATGGAGCGTTTGGAAGATCTGGATACTTGTATGGTAAGATGCGTCCTCGGTGACGCCATCACTCCATCGCCACTGGGCTTTGCTACTGTTTTTTGTTGTTCTTTTTTAAAGCTCTCACTATTACAAACCAGACCCAAACAGAACTCTCCGCCAGAGAGCCTTCTTTCAGAAACATGTTGCTTACAGAGACAGTTAATGAAGCTGAAGCATCAGGTCCCCGCTAAAGGCTTGTACCTTATTTTGGATTTATAAGTTCGTAAAACTTCACTTTATTTTATTTCATCTTATTCTATTCTGTATTCCAGTGTAATTAACATACAGTGTAATATTAGTTTCGGGTGTACAATACAGTGATTCACCACTTCCCTCCATCACCCAGCACTCAGCACGACAGGCGTCTTCCTTCATCCCTGTCCATGTCCCCTGTCCCCCCCCCCCCCCACCCCCGGTGACCATCAGTGTGTTCTCTAGAGTGAAGAAAATCGGTTGGTCGGGCTTAGTTTGTCTTCCTTGGTTTGTCTCTCTCTCTTTTTCCTTTGCTCGTTTTTTTGGGGGATTTTTTTGTTGTTTCTTAAAAAGTGCCCCCATACCCCCTTCCCAACAAAAAGTTCTGGAAGTTTCAGTGAGCATAAAACCTGGATCTGTGCCTGTGGCTGCAGTGGGAAAAAATTCCTAAGTTCATTAGGAGAAATGGATTATTTAACTTCTGAAGGTCATTTGTGACAAAATATTTTCAATTAACCCATTAAAAAGGTGGGGAGGACTTTCCCCACACACACGAAATATGTAGGACGACAGTTTCTGTCTTGGTCCTATCATTTTTCTCCCCTCTGGTGCTTTTTTCTGTTTTTAATTTACCCAGTTTTGGGGTATTGCCTTAAATTTGCATTTCCGGTTAGTTCCCTTGGCTTCCTATGCTTTAGAGGATGGAATGTACATCAAGGGCTCACCCAGCAGTAGGCCTTGATTCCTAAGTCACTTTCTGGATTTCACGTCGCCTATCCATCTGGCCATGTACCTGGAGTGTTCAGCGTGTTGATATGTTTGTTTGTTTGTTTGTTTGTTTGTTTGTTTGTTTTCCCTCTGAGGATAATATTACTTAAGTTCCTATTTCATTATTTTAGAATTTATATTACTAGTATAGTTACTTCTTACTTTATCATAAGAACAGATGTATGTGCCTCTCAATATTTTTATGTTTCACTAAAATAATTCATGTTTTTAGGAATTCCTCATAACCTGAGAGAGTGCCACTGAGATGGTATCTCAGCTACTTTTTTGCCCAAATGTTTCTACATCAGCTAATAATTCTAGTAATTTTTAGATTCAGCCATTGTCAGGAATGATACTTATTTTCAACTTTCAAAACCAAGGACTTGATGTGCCTGCTATTATTTTTCTAGTCCAGAAGAAAAGATCATGCTTTGAGTAGTTCCGTATTTATAAGCCATTGTTATCTGTTAAAGTCTGTGAATAAAATAATTGAGAACCCTCCAGATGAAACCCTATCATATATATACAAGGAAGCTTACAAAAAAAGCCAAAAATACAGGGGCGCCTGGGTGGCTCAGTGGGTTAAAGCCTCTGCCTTCGGCTCAGGTCTTGATCCCGGGGTCCTGGGATCAAGCCCCGCATCGGGCTCTCTGCTCAGCAGGGAGCCTGCTTCCCTTCCTCTCTCTGCCTACCTGTGATCTCTGTCAAATAAATAAATAAAATCTTTTAAAAAAAAAAAAAAGAAAGAAAGAAAGCTAAAAATACATTCCTAGATTTCAAAGACCATTCTAGTATAGCAAAAGATGACAAATAATTTGCTATGTAACTCTGTAAACTTACAAGTGTATTTGGTCTATATCTGGGAATTCTCAAGTTTTTTACTAACTTGTCTAGTATATTATAAAATGTAGCTTTAGTATTTTTTTTTTTTTTTTTACCTTGTTTGCATCTTGAGGCAATGAAAGTTAACATAGGGTGACTAATTCCTGGAAGGTCTTAGGCTAACCCTAAAAGAAAATAAGTATGTTGTAGAAAATAAATATGAATTAAAAATTCAAAATTAACTCTGTATGTCACATTTCCTGCCAGAATTATTCAGAGCTGGGAAGGAATAAAGAAAACGTGAGCTAGTAGGATGTATTTTGTTGCATTTGTGTAAGTTGTGTGGTTTAGGATGAGAGTGTGTTGGCTAAGAAAGACTGACTTAGCTACTGTAAGGATGGTGTTTCATTGTGTCAACTTTGTTTTTGTTTGATTTTCTTTGGTTTTGTCATGTGAAAGAAAGAGGTGGTTGTTCTTAAAGTGGGTGGAGTGAGAGGAGTGGAATAATTTCTTTAAATTTATTTATTTTTATTTATTTATTTATTAAAGATTTTATTTATTGGACAGACAGAGATCACAAGTAGGGAGAGAGGCAGGCAGAGAGAGAGGAGGAAGCAGGCTCCCCGCTGAGCAGAGAGCCCAATGCGGGGCTCGATCCCAGGACCCTGAGATCATGACCTGAGCAGAAGGCACAGGCTCAACCCACTGAGCCACCCAGGCACCCCTAAATTTATTTTTTATTAAGATGCAATCAACATATAATACTCTTAAGTTCTATTTTTAATTTTTATTTTCTTAAAGATTCTTTATTAGGAAGAGAGTACACATGAGCGGGGGAAGGGGCAGAGAGAAAGAGAATCTTAAGCAGGCTCCCCGCCCAGTGCGGATCACAGGGTTCCATCCCAGGACCCTGAGACAAAATCAGGAGTCCGACGCTTAACCGACTGAGCCACCCAGGCTCCCCTTATTTGTTTTTAAAGTAAACTCTACACCCAATGTGGGTCTCAAACTCACAACCTCTGAGATCAGGAGTTTCAGGCTCTATTGATGGAGCCTGCCAGACATCCCAACATTGTTTTACTTTGAGGTGTATGACATAATGATTTGATATATGTATATATTGTAAAAGGATGACCACAGTAAGTTAACATCTGTACACATAGTTACAGATTTTTTTGTTCCTGGTGGTAACTTTTATGATCTCCTCTTGGCAACTCTCCAATAGGCAGTTGGGTACTAACTCTACCTACAGGGGCATACATTATATCCCTCGGACTTGTTTATCAGACAGCTAGAAGTCTGTGCCTTTTTTAAATGCAGATGCATTTGGCTTATATTTTAAAATGGAGGACCAGAGGGCAAAACCACGCTTCAGGAATGCCCAGCCCGGAGTGGCTTCCATTTTGTAAGAATGTCCCTGTCGCTGTGACACAGAGGAAGCAGGACTAGACCAAGGTCTCTCAGAGCCATGCTCTGACGGTGGCCCAAGTTAGAAGGGCGGTCCTTTCCTGGCCCCAACTGCCACTCCTGACATGAGCACCTTTTGCATCATAGGACGGAGCAGGGCGGAAGGCGTTGAGGGGGGTGACCTGAGAAACACAGGACAGAGCTCTCTACAGAAACCCAAATACATGGGCAGAATTTTTAAGTCATGAAAATTGCTTTGGTCTGTTCCAGTGAATGCTTTAATCATTGTTTGAATGAGGCTAATGACTTGTGAAGTAGTGGAAAGCCGAGCTGAGTTTGCTGTCAGTTTAATGAGCAGAAATATCCGTGCGTCCACAGTGTGTGTGTGAGTGCGTTTGGGCTGCAAGGATGTTCTCAATACCCTCCGCCCGCCGTCATCCTCAGCCACCCGCAGACAGCACATTACGCACCGCGACAGCTCCCCTGAAGGCAGGGCTCCGTCGCCTAAAGAAAATCAATTTTCTGGGCTCTGGGCTTCTTACCCTATGCCAATGGCACAAATTCAGAGCGAATTTGAAAGGGAGAGAGGATTCGTCTCACCTTTTAAAACTACCCGCCCTGCCGCCACCTTTCATGATCAGAGTGGCAAATCATTTGTGTTTCTCATTGATGTCTGTCACCAGATTCGTGCTGTGGTCCTCACGTGGGACCATTTTAAAAGGGTATGAAGAACAGCTTTCCAAGGAAGAGACATTGAATTTGTTTTGGTTTTCTAAATGAGCCTGTGCCTATTCCTTGGCAACATTTCTGGTTTAAGTGATCCAGGAAGATAGGACACAAGGTTAACTGCTGTGTGGAAGATTCCCAGAAGGCCAAGTGCATCCATGCCTGCAGACAAGCTTTCCCATGTGGAATCGTGAAGCCCCGCTGGGGAGGACTTGTGCCCCACACACAGCAGAGCCCTGGCAAGCGTGGGGATGTAACTTTGCTCTTCCCTGAAATGTTGGTTGATAGCCCAGAGCCTGTGACACTTTCCCTAGGGCATTCCAAAGTAACTTGGACTCCTCCAACCTTCTCCTTAGAGATTCTACTTATAGACTCAGGATCCTGGCATTTTTTTTGCCTGTGATGTTCATGACATCTGCTAAATCTATTTTTGAACATTTCTTTAACAAACTTAGTAGGCAATCTGGGTGGCTCTTTTTTTCCCTACCCCTAGATAATCTTATCATCATGTTTCTTCCATGTCTCCCTGGTCCAAAAGTCAATCCCATTTCAGTCCTTATGTCTCTGTAAGGAACCACACTATAATCACACTAAGGAAGGTTTAGCACCATAAATGAGGGGTAGAAATTTATATTGGTTGAGTTCAGTGGTTGCCTTTTTGGAAACGGAAACAACAACCTACATGACTTATTTCTTAAACTTACTGTCTAAGTGAGGGCTGAAGTTAGGGTGACTGATGAGTGGTTTGATGCCCGAGACCTTCTCATCAGCCTTAATTTCATAATTGTTGAAGGAAAAGGCAGTTTTCTTTAAATAAAAAGGCAGAGTTACAAAACTGTCTTCCGTCAAATAATTATCTCTTTTTCTTTTAGCTAGAAAGAAGCAAAGAAGTTATCTAGTTGAAGTGATGGCTGTCATGGGGGGGGGGCAGAAAGAACAAGAACTATTAGAATAAGCTGCAGACTTTTTCCAGCCTGTGTCCACTCTCCTAGCCCCAGAGATTGATGTCAGTTCACTCCAGACAGAAAATCAGATGACTTCAGAAGTCCTCTTGTTCGTTTATTTAACACTTGGGTGTAGTCCCCATAATGTGCTAGGCACTGTTCTTAGCTCTGTATAAAGAGGAACCAATTCAGTCCTTTCAACCACCTAGAATGATAGATCTCAATAATTTCTTGTGTCTAACAAATGGGGAAACTGAGGCATAGAAAAGCTAAGTAACTTGTTCAAGTGACCTTGAACAAAGGCAGGCAGTTCGGTACTGTAGTCTACGTGTTCAACAAGTATATGGCTGTCCTATATGGTGGATTTCTTACTTCCAGAATTAAAGCTTCAGTTAGATTTAATTAGTCTTGCATTGCTTTGTGTAACCTATCTGCTTACTAATTCCAGACTAAATTGCTATGTAACCAGGAACACAAGTGAAGGACGTGTGCCCAATAACCCTAATGTAAGCCTGCAGGTTTGACACATGACTGGAAACCGCTGTGTCAAAAATCTGACACACTCAGTTGTTCAAAATGAATCTACCCACTTCGGGTTTACCTGGACCATTCCTTGCCTTTCCATGTGTTATTCTGTTGCCGATAATGATTAATTAACTTGCTCAATGCTTATAATCTCAGGACCCATGCCTTCTGTGTCACGCTGAGACGCGTATTTCCTTTGCTGCTTGACTGTCCGCAGACCATCTGTTCTTTCCCTGCGAGCAGGTGCTCTTAGGAGATCAGTATTCCCAGCTGTCTCTTTCAACTTCACTTTGTCATTGGCCTTTGGAGTATCAGGGCATGCGGTTCACATTCTACTGATGAGTTACTTCTCAGTATTTAATTGATCGCTATATATAGTTTATCACCTTTAAAAAAAATCACAGAAGCTCAGGGTTTAGGATCATGTGCCAAGTGGGTGAAGAGCCAGGGTCTGCTTCGTAGCATAACTAGCTCACTAATTGTGTGTAATACTTTCAATTATTTTAATGAGTGTCATTCTCATTTGAAATCAAAAGATATTCATGCAGAGAAGCCGTTCATCTACTTACTGCTGTTGCCCAGGAAAAGAATTTTAAAAGGCTTGAATTATTATCAAGTACATCTTATGAATCCTTATTTCAATGACAAAATAACAATTATTTTCCCTTAACAAATTCAGCGTTGCATTTTAATATATAATTTTTAAGCTTTTTTTAAAGATTTTATTTATTTGAGAAAGAGAGCACAAGAAACATGGGGTTTCAAAGCAACCTATGAAAACCTCTTGATTTCCAAATATTAATTTTCACAACTATAGTACAGTCTGTATAGTGCAGCTAGAATGGGTGTTGTATGTTCCTTGAAGTTTCTAGTGATTTCTGTGGGAGTCCTTTGTGGAAATGCCAGTGGCACCCACAAGTCCCCAGAGAGGTCACCATTCCCTGACAACTGATAGTTACCTCAATCTTTTAATTTTTGACTGACACCAGTACTATTCGCAGAGGCCTTATTCCAGGGAGCTCCCTAGAGATCTGCCTCCAAAACCTTTTTTAGAAAGCCTAATACACAACAGTGACCACCCTCAGGAGCCCCCAAGGGACAAAGGAGACCCCATGGGAAATCCCTATGACATCCCATTTCTACAGTCATCCCTGTTCGTTTTCCTGGCCTGTGAGGGAACGGCTGCACTTCTCCCAGTATGAACCAAACTCCTGAGGAGGAACACAGGGAGGACTTACTAAATCCCTCCCCCCATAAAATGACTTAGAACATGCACTAGTTGTGGGGTCAGGGCATTCCAAAACCAGCATCCAAGTCTGTTATCTGACTTGCAGAGGATGTGATGATTCTTCTGAGCTCAATTCTGACGTGTAATGATAATTATAAAAGATAATTTTGGTTTCTCTCGTGAGTTAAATTACGCGAATGACCCTAATAGCCTGTGCGTTGATGAAACAAATGAACAAAAACATTCCATTGTTTAGGGGTGTGTGTCTGTGTGTGTGTGTGTGTGTGTGTGTGTGTGTGTGTGTGTGTTGAGGACTCAGAGTATACTTATATTTCCCTTAAACTGGACGTGTTTGTTTTTTTTTAATAAAGTCCTAACTAGTTAAGTCCCTTACAAGCAATCACAGATTTAGTACTCCTGGGGATAGTGCAATAGAACCAATATTAGGTGATTTCTCTAAAATCAGTCCCACTTTGCAACCCTTAGAAAACTTATGTTTGCAGAGTACACACATTTGTTTCAACAACCTCTCTCTTCTGTCAGAAAGCTCCAGATTATCACTGCTTGCCAGTGGAAACCAAAGACCAAATGTCCTCTTTAATTTCTGAATTAAATATTCAAATCGTAGAAAACAGTACCTTTAGATAGCAAGTGTGTGTGTGTGTGTCGTCTGTTCGTCTCACGAAGAGGGTGAGCCGTCCTTCAAGGCGGCTACCCAGGAACAGGGGAGAGAAAAAAGCTGGAACAAAATGGCTGCCGGCCGGGGCACCCAGGGAGGAGGCAGGAGTATTTCTCGTTGAAGCCTCGGGTAGTTTTGAGCTATCGAAGACTTCCTGAACTAAAAATACAGGCTGGCAGGCCCTTTCTCCATTCAGTAAATGCTTATTGTTCATCCATCGTGAACGACATTCTCAGCTTCTTGCTGGAAATGGAAGGTGAGGGAACCAGTATATCCCCACCAAGTTTGCCATGCTGAAGGGCAGACATGGCACAGCTCATTCTGGACATCACAGAACTGGCATCGGTGTAAAGCCCGCACACGCATTTGCTTGGGTGTGGAGAGATGAGAGTCTGCCACCGAAATGAGGTCATCCGGAAAGGCTTGAATTAGAATTAGAAAAGAATGTGTCTTTCAACCCTCTGTCACAACCCCAAGTGGCTCATCAAGTCAATGTCATGGTTTTGACCAGGACTTTAAAAAAAATACTCCTCTGAAATGCAACATAAAGTATTACGAATATAAAGTACCAGATTACACCAAATGTTTGTTTCAACAACACGTACATGCACGCGGGCGTCAGGTCGTGATGGAAAATACATTCCATATACATACGGTGGGTCACAATGTGGGGGGCACCCGGCCAGCTCCATCAGAAACACACGCAACTCCTGATCTCGGGGTTGGAAGTTTGTGCCTCATGTTGGCTGCAGAAAGTCCTAAAAATAAATAAGTAAAACCTAAAAAGTTAAGTAAAAAGGATTGGTCACCATCGAAGACGTCTGAGAAACCGTCGTCACCAGAAGCTCACTTTCCCCGATGGGGTTCAGCTTGTCCCCAGCACTAGGTGCGCCCAGCTCCTTGCCCTGACCTACTCTTCCTCATGGCACAGTGAGGCCTGAGCAGAGATCCAGGGCAGGGGGAGGACATGGTGCCCTTGAAGGTCTCAGCTAAACAGACTCTAACCCTTTCCTCCTGCTGTTTTGGACCTCTGTCCGGTTGCTTTTCCTGAGGTGTGCATCTGCATTATGTCATGGCATCTCATTAAGGACCACCTTAGATACGATGAAGTGTTGGATGTGGTGTGTGAGTGCTGTTCTAGAAGGTACATTGCCCAGCCCAGCGTGGGGGAGGGGCGTGGTCAAAGAAGGCTTCCTGGAGGAAGGTTCTCAGCATTACGCCTGGCACATAGTGGGCACTCGGTAACTGTTGGGACATTGAGAGAAGGCACTGGAAAGAGAAGTTGGCTGGGAGGAGAATGAGTAAGTAAATGTGGCTGAGAGCAGCGCACACGAAGGTTCAGAGCAAGGTGAGAACGTTGCAGATTCAGCAACTGTCGTAGCATTAGGGTGTGGGCAGGGGTGAAGGGTGGGGGAACGGCGAAGAGGCTGGAGGCCACACCCCAGTCCTGTAGACTCACGAAGGGCTAGCTTGTGCATATATTGTTTAAGGAGCAAGGAGTCCGTGCAGACGAGGCCTCCGGGAGAATGGCAGGTCTTGCCAGAAACGGACGGTAGTGGACATGCTGAGTGGGGGTGCCCGCCAGGCCCTGGCTGAGTTGTCCCGTTGGGATGGCGGGTGTGCCTGGGCTCAGCAGCCGTGTGTGAGCGGGTGGTCAGCACGTGCAGCCGCAGTATAGATGCACTCCCCGGTGGTGATCACTGCCTTCCCAGCTGTGTAGCCGCTGTCCTTTCTACATTTGCGACATTTACCCCAGTTTACCCTGAGCCGTGCTTGTGTCTTCCACTGCTCCCCTGACGTCTCAGTTCGATGTCCAGCAGACATCTCACACTTAGTGTGTCCACACCAGAGCCACGGACGCCCCCAGGCACGCCCGGTCCCCACCTGTGACACCAGCTTTGCCCAGCAGGCTTAGCCACTCCCTTTCCCAGACTGCCCTGTCCCGCTCTGTCCCTCACCCTTGTCACCCTGGGTGACACATACCGGCAGCCCATGCTCCTGCTTTTCTGCATCCTGTCAGCCCCTACCCAGCAGCCTGGGAACCTCCTCGTGTCCCAGATGTCAGACCACCCAACAGTTTCCCATTGCACACGAAATAAATGTGCTTTCCTTGTGGTCCGCCTCTCTGTCTTTACCTTTTTCTGCTCTCTCCTTTGTTCACTTCCCTCCAGCCATGGTGGCTCACTGCTTTTCTCCAGAGCTTGCCATGGCTCCCATCTCACGGGCTGTTCCACTGGAACACCCCCCCACCCACCCAGATCTTCCCAAAGCTCACTTCTTCCTACCCTGCAGGTCTCAAGCCAACCACCTCTTTCTCAAATGTTTTCCTTGACCCTCCTGGGCAAGGAATCCCTCCAGTCCTGCCACCATATTATCATCCTTTGTCTTCTCAGCACTGATCGTCACGGGAAATGAACCTATTTACTCCTGGAGGGATGTTTTGCCCACCTCCCCACACTGGACTCTAAGCTCCTGGAGGTTAGGGACCCAGCTTGTGCTGTTGACCACATCTCCCATGGTCTAGTGCCCAGTGCTCGGTACATGATAATTGCTCAGTGAATCCTATTCAGTGACTTGGCTTTGCATTATGGTTATAACTTGGTTCTGCTTCCCTACGAGATTCTCTTCTCCTTAAGAGCACAGGACTTAGGTCCTTCTGATTTCTGTGTAGTGAATACCATCCAGTGTCAGTAACAGATTTCTCTGTGGACTCTAGAAAATAATTCCTTGTGTGGAAAAGTTATCTTTAAAACTATGAGGTTCGAAGAATGGGATTATAGGTTATGTCCTCCATGATCTCAACTCTCAACAAGTTGGATAGGAAAAAAGGAGAGCCCCATCCCTCCCACTGGCCCCGTGTGACTTTGTCGCAGCAGCCATGTGTGAGAGCCTTTAGCCCATTTTTCAGACAAGACTCCCAGAGGTCAGAGGTATTCAAACACCTGCCCTGGAGCTCATCTTTAGTTAAGGGACAGCCAGAGCTGGGCGCTGCTCCCAAGCCCATGCCCTCTCTGCTGATCCCTGGCCTTCAGGCTGGCCTGGGTCACTGGCAGCAAAGGCTGGGTGAGAAAGAGCCCATGCACAAGGGTTTTACACTGGGAGCTTGGTGGGCTGGGTCTGCATGACTGCAGGCCGTTCTCTCCTTACACGGTTTGACTCTTCCTGTCAGTAGACTGGGAGCATTCTAACTTGTGTTGTAGGTGATGGGAACGAGCAGCAGAGAGACCTGGGACAGGGGGCTCTCTGCCTCTGTGAGCTGCCCGTTCAGAGAACATAGGTGGCCAGTCCGGATTCATTCCAGGTGAATCAGGCCGTGCTCCTTGCCCGATGTTCAGTTGGTTTCCTGGCTTTCCGTCTTGCCTGATGGAGTTGGGGGTTTAACCAAACATCTTCTGAAAGTAGAGACTTGCTGTGGA
Organism: Enhydra lutris kenyoni; assembly: GCF_002288905.1. NCBI lineage: Eukaryota > Metazoa > Chordata > Mammalia > Carnivora > Mustelidae > Enhydra > Enhydra lutris. The sequence continues at coordinate 3,566,870 of NW_019154177.1, forward strand.
GGGAACGAGCGGGCTGGAATAACACAGGCTGGTTGGAGAACGACAGGAAGCAGGGTCTAAGCTGCAGGTGGATGGGATGGGGGGAGCCTGGGTGCCGACTTCCGCTCAGTGCCGGGGACCGTCTGAGTAGAAGCAGGCTGCATTCGATGGCCGTTGTGATTCGACGTCCGTCTCTCATTGTACCAGCTGTAGTTGAGGGATGGGATACCCATCGGGGTTGGGATGAAGTCACTTTCCTTCTTGAGCTCCATGTGGAAATCGGAGCAAAGTTGGCCCCTCCAAATTCTTGGTTTCCCCAAACGTGCTTCTGAGGAAACTGCCATCACTGCTAGAATTTGGTATTTGATTTCCCATCCACCAGGGCTGGGTCAAACATCGATCACAAGCCTATTCCTTTTTTTTTCTTTTTTAAGATTTTATTCATTTATTTGATATAGGAGGAAAGGGAGCATGTGCAGCGAGAGGGAGAAGCAGGCTCCCCAAGCAGAGAACCCAATGCGGGGCTCGATCCCAGGACCCCGGGATTGTGACCTGAGCCAAAGACAGACACCTAACCAACTGAGCCACCCAGGTGCCCCTAGTTTATTCCTTAACAAAATCAAAATATAAAGTAAACGTTTTTAGCTTTGACCCTTGATGTGTATTCTGCTGAAAATCGTACTGACTTTCAGACTGAAACCCATACTTGGAAACCAGACCAGAAACAAATTACTTCCATGCTCCAGATTTAACTGCATTTCTTTGACATATTTTAGTTTAGATTGTGTAACCTGATTCACAGAATTGCTTCTTGGAGTTATACATTTTTTGCTTTCCTTGAGAGAAACTACTTTAGGTGGCACATTTAGTAATTAATAAAATAGAAATTGAAAGGTAAAGTGAGTGAACAGAGTTAAGAGGAGTTAAAAAAAAAAAAAAACCATAAACAAGGAGGTTATAGCCAAGTTCATTATCAGTGCCCCACTATGCCTGCATGGGGCTCTGTTCTGCTTGCTGGGAAGGGGTGAAACCTTAGCCTCCAGAACTCATGTGGCAAGCTTCACACCTAACATCTGATTATCCACATTGAGCCATGAGACTATTTTCTTGCTCAGAGGACCGCCCAACCAGAGCTGGGCTGTAGGGTGGGTGCCCGCAACCAACCCAGGATTTTCCTTTGGAAGCATCTTCAAATCGACCCTTGAGCATGTCCTCAGTCTCAGTTTAAATCCCCCAAAGCCATACCCAAGTTAGCACGGCCAAAGTGGTCTTTTCCTAAAATCTGCTTCAGAGCATCCTCTATCATGGGCATCATGAAACCACAGAAATGCCTCTAGTTGTGCCTCGACTTCCCAGGTCACTGACTCTTTTGACCACCAGTATGCAGGTGTTTGATACTGAAATCTTAAAGGCTGGAGAATGTCAACGAAGGACATTCACGTAGGGCTTGCTGTATAGTTAGTATTAGGTCAAGACAACAGCTAGAGACTATACCTGTGTGCTTTCAATAGCCAGGCTTCTTTGGTTACAGTTCGCCACCATAGTGGCACGTAGGAAGTGACTTCGATAGACCGTTTATCTCACTGTTCCCTGTAGCTTGGGTTGCAAATAGTTAACTCATTTTAAAATGCAACCAAAGCCAGTGAAAAATCACCGGTGGCAAACAGTATTGCCTTGCGTTTGGCACATTTCCTCATAGATGAAGCAGACTGTGTTGATGATGATGATGAAAGGTTGTGAGCAAATAACATGCAAACTAACAGATCCGCAGACTGGAGAGAGGCATCTTGAGAATCTGTTCTCTTTCGAGAATCTCCCTGGAGAGTCCGTCCCGAAGGGATGTCAGTCAAATGGAGTTGAATCAAACAGGACAAAGACCTTGGTTTCTGAGCCAGATCTGTTTTTTATAGAGTTTGGGTGGTAAGCCATCATTACCCCGAGATCTGTTTGAGGTTGGAGATTTAGGATAAGAAGTTATAAGACTCCTTGGAGATCCAGGAGATCCAGCGAGAACAAGATCTCCTGCTCGCTGATTGGCTGCCGCGGCTCTCCGCCAGAATCCCAAGGCATCAGGCCCGTCAATCACCATCTGTTCTTTTCACTTAGTACCACTGGGGTTTACTGGACTCAAGTTTTTTAAACCAGTAGAATAAATCGTTGTAGGATTTAAAGCTTTTTTTAAGTAGGCTTCACACTCAGTGTGGCGCCCCCACGGGGCACTTGAACAACTCATGACCCTGAGATCAAGAGTCAGATGCTTGGGGCGCCTGGGTGGCTCAGTGGGTTAAAGCCTCTGCCTTTGGCTCAGGTCATGATCCCATGGTCCTGGGATCGAGCCCGACATTGGGCTCTCTGCTCGACGGGGGGCCTGCTTCCTCCTCTCTCTCTGCCTGCCTCTCTGCCTACCTGTGATCTCTGTCAAATAAATAAATAAAATCTTTAAAAAAAAAAAATAAGTCGGATGCTTAACCAACTGAGCCACCCAGGTGCCCCATTTTGTTAGAGGATTTAATCTGGTTTTTGATGGTGGTGGTGGTATTAATGACTATTTTTCATCATCTTTATAGAGCTGATATCCTCCGGACAGAGTAAATGTGTTACATTAAGCATTTTAAGCTAATTTTGATTATTCCTCTTGATGTCACCGAGCCATGATGTCCATTCTGAAGGCGAGTTTTTACATCTCCTGGCCGCCTCATTCCTGCCTTCCGCTTTTGCATGGATTTTCCAAAGAGCTAGTAGAGCCTTAAATACTTCTCTCAAGTTTAATAGTTTAAGTTTTCCCTCATTATTTACTCATTCTTTTGCAAAAAAGTTAAAATCTTAACTTTTTATGACTGTCAGAATAACATTGTGCTTAATACGGCAATAAAGTACTGGTCTTTATTATACTAATGCTAAAAGGGGCATGTACCCAGTTCTCGTGTCCACAAGCATCATATTGCTTAGCCCAGTGGCACTAACCTGGGCTCTCAAGATGCCTACTTGCAATTGGAACCAAGCCCTTTCAAGCTCTGGATGGCCCTTAAGAAAAAGCATTAAATTATAGGTACTTTTTAAAGAAAACACACAAGTGTGAAACTTCACATTGGTATCAGTTGCAAGATGAGTGAGAATGAACAAAAAGTGAGCCATTAACTGTTTTCCTGAAGAAAACACGACAGAGGTGGGAAGAGAAAGGTTTTTAATTTTCTTGCATCAAACAAACAAAAAAATTGTGCGGATCTGGAGAGGACGAAAGCAAATCAAGTTAACATACACATTGTCAGTCCTGTGATTTTCATGATAGGCTCTCATCAGGGCTACTCCCTCAATGCTTTTAACACCGTGATGCCATCTAACTTTCATATGCTCTGGGACTCTGGACGTGGAAGTTAATAGGGTGATGTGGAGAGCTGGAGGTAATGATGTGTTCGGTGGGAAATAGCATCTCACGAAATATCTGCATATTGTTCCCCTTCCATCCCCAGATTTATTGTACTTCTCCCAGAGTTGTGCCTTACATAGCCCTGCTCTCCGGAAAGTTTAAAACCTGCTCCTGTCTAACCAGTCAGCACAGAAAGGATTAGGCATCTCTTTTTTTTCTTGGAGATCTATACCAGCTCAACGTTTTACAAATGGAAATGTGTAGAAATGACTTTTCTTTAAAATTGTTAATTTGATTGATTGATTGATTGATTGATTTAGAAATTGCTTTTTAAACCACACATGTGAGACTCTTACTTGGTTAGCTGTTGAGGGTATAAATCAATTAAGAATGACTGAGTTTTTGGTTCCCCTTGAGCATTGACTCAGCTGAAAATCTGGAAGGAAGTATTTAATTTTTGTAACCTAATCCATTAACCAGGAATTACCCAGATCTATTCTAGAAGTGCACAGAAAAGCAGAAGGTGAGCCTAGGATATCTTGTATTAAAAAGCAAGGATGGGCTCCACGTCCAATGGGACCATTTCAAAGGCTACAAAATCCAGATTGAAGTGGCTTCCCCCGGGACATTCTGAGCACCAAAAAGAATAATGACAGTAATAGTTTATGATAGGATGACTCATTGCCATGAGCCCATAGCAATACTAAGAAAGTAAAAAAAGAGGAAGATACAGAGGATCTTTAAAAGGAATAATCTTTGCAGGGGATCGGCACCTAATGTGGGAATGATGAGAGAAGTGGAAAGGACTACAGTCTTGTAGTCCCCGTTGTAGTCATTCATCCAGTTAGGGATTGTTGATGGTTGTTTGAAAATGGGGTCATCCCCATGCAACAAAAGTATCACCACAGAGACTTACTATTATTTACCAAAGGGGTAATTATTAATTACCAAGGTACCCTTATAATGGTTGGTTGGGAGGTCCCCACCTAATGAACTTAGTGTTACCAGCAGCCCAGTAACCTGACATGGGTACTACCTGCTGTGACTGAGCTTTACCATCCCCCTTCTCAAGAGTGCCTGGTACGCAGTAGGTGCTCAGTAAACATTTGTTGAATCTTAAGTAATACAAAACGTCCCTGGTAAAGTGGTAGCCTCCTTCGACCAGTACCGACATTCTCTCTCTTCTCAGAGGCATCTCTGTCATGAGTTTGGACGCTACCTGTTTAGTTTCTATGTTCAGATATACATGGATTCCTGAACAATAAATAGTGTTACTATGTGTGGCTTAGAATTTACATCAGTGGCATCATACCATGTGTATTTTTTCCGAAACTTGCGTTTTTCATTCAGTATTAACCTTTTGAGGTTCGTTCATGTTGTTACCTGTGAAACTTTTTTTGCCTTTTAACTGCTGTTCTATCATTTCACTAAGTTTCATTTGAGTTATCCATTTCTCTGTTCCATAGGCTTTTAGATCGTTCCCAATTTTTGGCTATTTAAGTCTACTACTTACACGTGCATCCTCACGCCCTAGTCCTTGACTTGGGAATAGGAGATGGAAAGATGACAGTATTCCTAATGTTCATTATCACTACCAGCTAGTGAAGCGCCATGAGGTCACTGAATGGCGCTACAAACATTTATATTCACTCTATCTTATTTAATCCTCACAATACATTATTTTATAAACTAGAAACTAGGCTGATGTTACAAAAACATCAGTCAAAACTTCACAACCCCGTTAAGTGGCAGATTCGAGATTAGAGCTCAGTTCTTGGATGCCAAAGCCTTGAATGTGAGACCTACTCTTAAGAGACGATCTCTCTTCACTCACTGGTCCTTCTCTTGTCCTAATGGGAGATGTTGGAGTCAATATAGTTAACTGGGTTCCAAAAAGTGTGCCGAAGGAGTAGAGGCATGAGCTAATGATCTTTATTCCATTGAAAAGTTGAGTTGTCTGTTGCCATGGTTTCCCTCTTCATAGGAACTTTTTTTTTTTTCTTGCTTGCCTATCATTTTAGGAGTTGAACCAATTGAAAGGTCCCTCATCATCACTTAATAATGATCTTTAGGTGGACCATTGGGACAGAGCACTTGTCTTGTTGAATTAACCTTTCACAAAAAGAAGGGAAGTCTAAAATAATCCGTGAGACATAACCATCAACTGTAACTCACTCATGTCTGTATCCATAGCTGTGTCTCCAAGGAAACTTCCAAGGGGATGTGTGTTTAAAAAGGGGACCAGGAGTCTTTATTTCCGGCAATTCAATAATATGTGAAAATGTATTTTTACTTTTCCTCCTTCCATCTAGCAAGGCTGTTTCTATCTAATTTAATGAATCCTAAAATGAGATCTGTTTGAAGAAAATTACCTAATAAAATATGAAATGAGTCTGGAGACTGAGGCTTTTCTGGCATGTTGCTGATGGAAGCCTTTCTGATAAGCAGATAATACGCTGATGATAATGGTGATGTTGGCGATGGTTATGGGGAAGGCCTCTGGTGTGCCTTTTTTTTTTTTTTTTTTTTTTTTATTTCTTTATAGTACACATGTGAGAGCAAGGGGAGGGGCAGAGGGAGAGGGAGAATCCCAAGACTCTGCACTGAGTGTGGAACCTGCCACAGGGCTCCATCCCACAACTCTGAGATCATGACCGGAGCCTCAAATGCTCACTTGACTGAGCCACCCAGATGCCCCTGTGAGACCCAGACATTCTCAGATTGCAGGGCACCATGATTTCATTGTGTTGTGCTTTGAGAAAAAGTGCCACAGAAAAAATAAGGAACTTGAAAAAGAGTCAGCCCCAGGTGGATGGAGTAGATAGCCTTCGTCAGGGTGTGTTTTCAGGAAATTTAGAAAAGACTCTCTTGGCCCCCCTCCCCCACCAAGTATTTTGCTTTCACAAAACCTGATGTTCTATAACTGGACTTGTGTTTTGGTTGTTTTTAAAAATTCTTACAAATTTGCAGCATTAAGAAGATGACCTAACAACTGCTGGTGATCAGTGGGGTTTAAAAGATTGTTTAATTGAGACCGAATGTCAAATATAAGGCATAAGGGATGATTACCATTGATAACACTGTGGGTAGGTAGCTTTCTAGAACCTGGCATCAGCTCCATTCCTGAAAAGCTTTGGTGACTGAGGGGGAGAGAGGATGCAAAACTCCTTCATCTTAAAGCACAGTGGGGAGCATCAGATGATAGAGAAGGATCCCCAGAAGGGATGTTTCTACATGCCTGGAGACACCCTGTCCCCATGTTGTTTCTGGGTCTAGCAGTTTGGCCCAAGAACCAAAACCTGCATGGAGTTTCCCAGTGTCTGTCCAGTGTTCTGTCTACCCTGTGCCTTTGGAGCTGATGACGTCTCCATTCCCCAAATGGGGTCCCCTACCTTCTGGGGTTTGTAGGCGGCATTCTGTGCACATGTAACAAAAGAGGTCACGTCTCTAAGAGTTTCTGCCATTTTCAAGCTGTAACTGTGCAACTGTGTGGCTGCTTACCCAGAGCTAGAATGGACGCATTAAGCCAATAACTGTGGCCTCATTCTTGCCTTATTCCTTTGCTGTGAAAGCTTTTTATGGGGCTTCTCTGTTTGTTTGTGAACCGTGTCTCTCCCTCCCTTTTTCCTGTAATGCTGTTGCTTTATCTCTCTCCCATTCATCTTTTTTTCCTTCCTTTTTGCTGCATGGAGACTCTCTGCTGTACAAGTGTAAGTATTTCTCGGTGGCTCTGCAGTTTCTGGCTGTTCTGGTTTGCATTCTCGTGCTCCATCTGCTTCTGCGCTGCCCGGCTGGTCTCCCCGGAGACTGAGTGTCGTCATCCGTCTGCGGATCCTGCGTGAAACGGGCAGCAATCTCGAGACAAGGTTGCATTTTACAAGCTGGTTCAGCAGCAAAACAGGCAATGAATTGAAAAGATCCTAGCTCTGCCTAAAAGCCCGCAGAATGTTGATAGAGTGTATCAGCCTTCAAGAGGGGAGAAGTGGTTTTTCCCTTTGTGTAAAAAAAAAAAAAAAAAAAAAAAAAAAGATCACTCAAATATCTGGGTTCTGTTTTGTTTTGTTTTGTTTTTCCTGATTCTTGCTTCCCAGGGATGTAGAAAGTTGGCATCATGATTTGCTTCTTGTATCGGAAGAATTTTCCCAATTCATTTCCCAACTGTTGTTTTTTTTTAAACCAACTGTGTTTTTGTTTTGTTCTTTTTTGTTTGTTTGTTTTAACCTCAGGGAAAAGAAAATCAGGGATTCTTGAGCCCAAAGTGAGAGTGTTATTTATTATTCTTTGCACGAACTTGATAAAATGAACAAGGCAGCTTCTCCATCCTATTTTTGTGGTAATAGAAACAATTTCACTCTCGCTTAAAAAAAAAATGTGTCTAGGAATTACATGTTAAAAGTGAGTTTAACAGGAAAAAAATGTGTTGTTCGTCAGACTCCAACATAAGTTGTTAAAGTGTTAAAGTAGTCCTATCACTTGAGTGACATACAGATCATCTCAATTTCGTTATAAAAACCAAATGAAATGAGTGAGATTTCTGAGCTATGTAGACATTGTGTTGCTTTTGATTCCTAGAGAATAGGGCCCTGCCTTTCGTCCGCAGTGAGCCATGGTGATGTTGGGATGAGAAAGAAGTCTTACACGCGGGGTTTTCCTTCTGAAGTTACTTTGTAAAGGTTTTAACACACTGTTCCTCTTCTTTCCCAAGTATGTGAATATTGAAAATAATTTATTACAAAATGCATTTTTCAAGTAATTTTGTCTAGGCCTAAAATAATAGTTAATCATGAATTTATGTGTGAAGCATCCTTTGGTGTGTGTACCTCTTCTTCGGGCTCTGACCCTCTGTCTGAGGGGCACTTTATGATCTCTCCTGTCAGTAAATACTCATTGACAAATGTCCAGGGCAGGAAATGAAGACTAGGAAACAGTCTGAGAAAATTAGCCCTTTATTTTGATGTAAGAGCACTAACAGCTCTGAAGAGGCTGGTAAAGCTAGATTTTTTTTCCCCTCCAGGTTGCAACTCATCTGATCAACAGGTGTGAGAAGGGTGAGAAGAGTGCATCTAAACCAGATTTCTGGAGAAACATAGAATATTTGTTCCTAAATATATACTTGGGTAGATAATCGTAGCTCATTGTTATATTTCCTCTTGCTTTAGATTTATATGTAGTGGGTTCATAGGAGTGAGCCAGTAAAGAGTGAGCAAGTTCAGTTTTTTCCTCTAAAACTGTTAAGGAAGAAAAAATTCGAAAGAAAGGAAAGAAAAATAGGAGTGAAATAAAATTTGCTCCCCACCCCCATTGTTATACTTAAACCATAAGAGAGCATGAAACTGTTCGTGCACCAAAAGAAATGTCTAAAATTGAGTTGCATTCTTACACCAGTTGCAGAAACTAGTCTCATTTAAGTCTTGCTTGGTTTTTTTTTTTTTAAGATTTATTTATTTATTTATTTATTTGACAGAGATCACAAGTAGGCAGGCAGGCAGAGAGAGGGAGGCAGAGAGAGGGAGGAAGCAGGCTCCCTGCTGAGCAGAGAGCCCGATGCGGGGCTCGATCCCAGGACCCTGAGATCATGACCTGAACCGGAGGCAGAGGCTTTAACCCACTGAGCCACCCAGGCGCCCTAAGTCTTGCTTGTTTTAGCTAAAGTCCATTGTCCCTGCGCAAATGTCAAAAACTTCAAAACTAACAGATATGTCCCATTCAGTAGAAGAGTTTCATGTGAAATGCCCTTTGGAGATATTTACACTTGTACAGAGCATATGAAATGAAGGATAGCTTTGAAGCATTAGAAAGTCAAACCAAAAATGAACTAGTTCCCCTTTGGTTGATGTCCGCCATCAAGTATCCTGATGAGTTCCTACAGTCCTCAGTGTGTCTGTGAAATCAGGTTGAGCTGAATGTCCTAGTCACAGATGGACATTAGTTTGGAAATATCTCTTTCTATATATATTTTCATATTATTTATAAATGTTATGCAGTCCATGTATTCTTTTATATATAATTAAATATACACATTCCACTTCACATATTTAAAATTGTCATATATTTGAAATGTCATAATGGTCACACATTTGGTCTCTTTTATAAAGGTTATGTAGGGAAACTTGAGCTAGATTTTTTTTTTTTTTAAAGATTTTATTTATTTATTTGACACACAGAGAGAGATCACAAGTAGGCAGAGAGGCAGGCAGAGAGAGAGGAAGAAGCAGGCTCCCTGCCGAGCAGAGAGCCCGATGCGGGGCTCGATCCCAGGACCCTGGGATCATGACCTGAGCCGAAGGCAGAGGCTTTAACCCACTGAGCCACCCAGGCGCCCCGAGCTAGATTATTTTTGCCCATGAACACTCTTTCTATAAAATCTAATCAAGAGTCACAGGAAAAAATGTTGGAAGACATCTTCATTCCATGCACTTTTAAACCTCTTTCTTATTTATTTGTGGCTGTCTAAATGAATTGGCTGGAAATTATATCCCCAGCTGCTGCTTGCTCCTTTTACCCATCATGGTTGTGCACAAAGGGGATGGAATACTAAAGACATTTTCATTAAATGTAGTGTATATTTCAGGAGTTTGTGTCCCCTGAAAATCAATTGTTTTTAGAAGTTTCACCTTTGGAGAGACCAGTCAGTCCACTACCTTGTTCGGTGGATGGCAGGGCCATTTTGGGGGGAGAACAACCTGGAAGCTGGGTCCCTCTCCAGTTGTATTGGGTTGACGCCATTTTTACTGAACCCGCAAGACCTGTTGCTTTACAGATAGGTAGTCCTTAGATCGTCTGCCTTTAACAAAACCTTGAAAGAACCAAATCAGGTTTTCACTGTGTATCTCCAGAAGACCAGCCTGAATTTAAATACGATTGCTCATCTTTTCTCTCCCTTTTCTCTCAATAGTAAATAACAGCAAAGATTTAACTGTTGTTAAATCTGGAATAAAATTGTAAGAACTGTAAAGTAGTTTGCTTTAAAAATCAGTGTGAACCAATTCATTCCTTGAACCAAAGAGAGTTTGTCATGCGTGTGGATGTTTTTTGAGAAAGCCTTACATGACCCCCTATTAAATGAAAGACTACCAAGTAAGTTGTCTTGTCTCTTAGTTTAGACAAATACTAGTTTCCAGAATCAGACCAATTAAAACATCCCGCAGATCCATTCATCTGTGTATCGATTATGAAGTGTACAGTTTTGAGGGATGCTGGGTCATCCTCACGATGGCTCTGTCCCCGGTGCTGCTCCTAATGCCAGCTCCAGTACGAGCCCTTGTCATCTCTGTGACTCAACTTCTTCCTTCAAATTCGTTTCTCTGGATGACAACTGAGGCCACCTCCCGCTTTCACAGTTGGGGTCCTGCTGCGGGAGAAGCTAATACCCCCCTTAGATTTGGCTTTGCGTCATCAAGATTGGCACCAGTGCTTAAGATGTTTGGTGATTTGGGGTTTGATCTCATTTTTAAAAGACTAACAGGATCAAAGACTCTTCCTGAGAAGTGACAGCAGATACAGACTCCTAAGTCATAACAGTTTTTTCCTAGTTAGCCTGTCCCATAATGTAAACCTCAAGATCTTGGTGGCAGAAGTATGAAACAAAACAGTTATAAGTGCTGAAACCCTTAAAGGGATGAAGAGTTGGGGGTTGCCTTACATCCCTGATGTGCAGGTGTTAACGAACAGTGAATAGTTGGCAGTTTCAGTTGTTAGCACCTGGTGTTTACAATCTTTTAATCTGGTTTTTTATATCCATTTTAATATCCTCATGTGCAGCTTGGAATTATATTCTGTATTATTCATCGTTCCTTTCCGCCATATAAATAGAATGTAACTGATGAATGTAAACCTTCATATACATAGAATGCAGCTGATGGTAGCTGAAAGTAGCTGGAGACAAGAAGCGCGCCGCGGGCTGTCTGGGTTGAGAGCACTGTAAACACTGAGAAATGTGTGGGCTCAGTCTCTCCAGGCAGGCTGTCAGATGTGACCAACCATCCTCGAAAGAAGGGAAACAAATACTGAGTGTAACATTTGATCCCGGATGTTTCTGCAGCCAGCCCTTCCCCCGCCCCCCCAGGAGGTTTCTGAAGTTTGAAAGGCAAGTTTTCTGTGAGTACCTAAGTGCTTTCTTTGTTTCATTGGTAGATGACTCCTAAATCCAAACGGAAGAGTATCCATAGCCGGATGCTGCGACCCGTTTCCAGAGCCTTCGGTGAGTCATTAATGAATGCCCGCCAGTTCCCTGGGACTGTGACACACCCACGGCAGGGACCTCTGACCACCTCAGGGATGCCTCCCAGGGATGCTCTGTGTGAACAGATGGGGACCAGGAGCGCACTTGCTGTTCCGTGATACACTTAGAGTCCCTTTGAGGAATTCTGTATTGCTCATTCGTCCGCAGTAAGCGTCAGCCCAGGACTCTGCTTTATCTCAGAGATGGAGTTTGACCTCGATAAGGCGCTGGAGGAGGTGCCCATTCACATTGAAGACCCGCCTTTCCCGTCCTACCGACCAGAGAAGCGGAGCTCCGGGCTGATCTCCGAGCTGCCTTCCGAGGAGGGGAAGAAGCTGGAGCACTTTACCAAGTTAAGGCCAAAACGGAATAAGAAGCAGCAGCCCACCCAGGCAGCGGTAGGTGGCCGGGAGGGGCCCCTTCTCCCCCTCACCCTTTCCCTTCCGGGGGGAGGCTGGAGATTGGCCCAGGCACCTGGCCCTGCATGGACATGACGGCTCCAACTGTGTTATTTGCTGCCCGGGCCCCCTTGTCAGAGCCCGTGGTTGCCACTTGTTGATTTCTGTTGTGTCTGCTCCACTCTGGGTTCAGGTGTTCACCTGCCTCCAGGACTTCAGTGTCCCAGAGCCCCTCGGGATCCACACATTCAGAACTGGGAGCCTCTCTCTCTGCAAACCTGTCTTCCTCTCATAGCCCCTGTCCCCCACGGAGCATCACAGTTGACCCTGAACACCAGGTCCCCACTGCTGACCCTGATCTGCTGTCCACTTTCCTCCTTGTCATCCCTGACATTGCTGCTTCCCATCCTGGGTGTCAGTCCTCCAGAGCTGTAGCCATTTTCTCATCACTTGCCCTCTGTACCCCACACACTTCCTGGGATGATAACCACTTATCTTTCAGATCTCCACTTGTCTCAGCATTCCAGAAAGCCGTCCCTGTGTCTATCTCTGTCCTCCCATAGGTCTGTGTTTATATGACTTCAGGGGAGGTCATTTTCACAGACTGGTTGTGCACAGTGCACCGCCTGAACAACCCTCCATGGAGGCCTCAGCTCCTCCAGTGCCTGCTGCTCATAGCCATTCTAGCTGTCTTTATAGCTCTTGGCATAGTGTTCTCTAAGCACACTCTGTCTGTAAGCTCCGTGTAGGAAAGAATGTGGTTTATTATCCTTGGATTTATGGATTTTTGTAGTTTCTAGTTTCACATTCAGGTTCTTAATGCATTTTGAGTTCACTTGTATGTATGGTATAAGAAAGGGGTCCAGTTTTATTCTTTTGTATGTAGCTGTCCAGATTTCCCAACACCATTTGTCAAGAGGAAATTGTCTTTTTCACATTGCTTATTTATGCATCCTTTGTTAAAGATTAATTGGCCATATAATCATGGGTTTATTTCTGAGCTATCCATTCTATTTCAGTGATCTATAAGTCTGTTTTTGTGCCAATACCATACTGTTCTGATCACTATGGCTTTGTGGTATAGCTTGAAATCTGGGTAAGTGATACCTCCAGTTTTTTCTTTTTGAAGATGCTTTGGCTATCTACGTTCTTTTCTGATTCCATTCAAATTTTAGGATTATTTAATCTCATTCTGTGAAAAATGCCATTTTGATAGGAACTGCGTTAAGTCTGAAGATCGCTCTTGGATATAGTATGGGCATTTTAACAATATTTGTTTTTTCAATCCATGAGCACAGACTATCTTTCCATATTTTCCATATTTTTGTGTCATCTTCAGTTTCTTTCATCAACGTTTTACAGTTTTCAGAATACAGTTCTTTCACCTCATTGGCTAAGTTTTTACCTAGGTATTTTATTCTTTTTGTTGGAATTATAAATGACACTCTTTCTTTAATTTCTCTTTTTGCTACTTTATTATTCTTGTATAGAAATGCAATGTTTTTCTGCATATTAATTAAAGGTCCTGTGACCTTACTGAATTCACTTATTAGTACTGGTAATTTTTTGGTGGCATCTTCTGGGTTTTTTCCTATACGTAGTGTCATGTTTAGTGAAAGTATTTCTTTTTCTTGTCTGATTGCTATGGCTAGGTCTTCCAGTACTATGATGAGTAAAAGTGGTGAGAGTGGATGTATTCACTTTTTCATAGCTGTGTCATCTTGGTAACTGGTAGCGGTCACTCTCAAGCAAGACCTGTAGTCTTCTGTATTTATAAGCGTCTTGCAGACAGAGAAAAAAGGGAGCACATGCGTCGGGAAATGTGAGCTTACCCAGAAGTGCTAGTATACTTGCTCTTACATCTCACTGTCCAAAAATGAGCCATATTTCCAGCCACAGGTGCAAGAGCATCTGAGAAGATAATGTGTTTCGCTTGGTCTGATGGATACACCAAATAAGTCAGGATTTGATACCGAGACTGGGTAGGCATGTAGCAGTTTCTGCTGTTCCTTACTCAGTTGAGAAAGTTTCCTTCCTAGTTTGCTAATTTTTTTTTTCAGTGAATGATGGTTTAATTTTGATTGGTTTCTTCCTTCAGTATTTCTGGAAATTAATCATTTATTTTTCTGGAAATTAATCATTTTTCTCTTTTGTTTTGCTGTTGTGGTGAATCACAATAATGGACCTTCCTAAAGGTATACCACTCTTGATAATAATCGTGATACCCTTGATTATTTTTTTAATTCTAGTATAATTAACATACTGTGTTGTACTATTTTCAGGTATATATCCTTGCTTTGTTTTAATATACTGCTGGGTTTTGTTTACCATATTTGGGGGGGGTAATCTATGTGCATAAATAAGAGAGACCTATAGTTTTTCTTATTCTTATCTAGACCATCCCTCTACTTGGGTTTCAGAATTTTACTATCTTCATAAATTAGTTCAGAAGCTCTCTTTTCCTCTTCTCCGAAACTGTCTGTATCCAATGGAGATTTTCTGCCCTTCCCCTGGGAAGCCGTCTGGGCTGATGTGTCGTGTGTGTGCTGGTGATGCCTATACATAGATTCCTCTTCTAGGGATTTGCTTTCTTTTGTTACAGATCTAATCAGATTACCTAATTCTTCCTGAGACCACCTTGGCCATCAGTGTTTTTCTAGGATGTCATCCACTTAGTATAATTGTTCATTTAGTTGTTTATAACATTCTTATAACTTTTTAATCTCCTGAACTGTAGCTGTGTCCCATTTTTCCCCTTTCTGATCTATTTGGCCTCTCTCCTCATTTTGCAAGGTTGTCTCTTTTATTACTCTTTTCCTTTTTTTTTTTCCCCCCCTGAAAGAATCAGCTTTGGTTTTTTTCGTCCTTTCAATTTCATCAATTTTTGTCCCTTTATTATATTTCCTTCACTTTACATCGTCGCGGTTACTTTTTTCCTGACTTAATTCCTTCACTCTCTCTTCTCCGTGATTCTTACCGTAATGTATGCGTGTAAGACTCCATGATCATTCAGCTCTCTCATTAGCACTGCTTGGGTGTATGTGTTCAGAGTTACTAATAATATACTAATTGTCCTTCCTCCCTGCCCATCTCTCTCCATGCGGCCTCTGGAGACATTAGGAGAGGTTTGGCAGCTGCCTCGTCGGAAACCAGGTGCACCACCCACAGTGTTTCCTTGGTGCGTTCATGTTCATAAGCCTGCCGGAGGGTGGTCTGAAGTGTCATTGGTCCTCATAATCACTGGCTCATCTTCTCAGCATTTGCAAATTGTCCTTTTAGCATGTATTCATACACCAAAGTGCAAAATCGACTTTTTCGATTTGTCAGATACCGCAACAGCCACTCCGATGTCCCGTTTTCTTTGCAAAAGCCTTTCTTTGCATGCATCCATTCCAGCTGGCTGAGGGATAGGATTTCTGCTCTCCCCTTCCAGTAATGATGCTGTGACTTTTAGTCTGAAATGTATGCTCCTTGACAGAAAGACCAAAGTCCAGTGGGATTCAGGGAACTTCTGATGTTTCTGTGTCCCTTCCTTTCCTTTTGCTAGCAGTTGAGCTCAAACGGCGTGTGTGTTTAGCCTTGAACTGTTCTGACAGACGGTTTCATTCTTGTGTTCAGTATTTCTGCTGCTCTCCGTATAAGCTGCTGACACCTCCCCCTTCCGATTCTAATGGATACATTTTAAACTGCATCTCACTGAGGATCTCCCAGTGACTCTGGACTTCCCATCACCTCTCTGCTCTCAGCGTCTTTATCTCTAAAGTGACAGGGTTAGACTGGGAGGGATCAGCCTCAAGGTCCGTCCAGCCCTGAGAGCTGGCGCGACATGCAGGAAAGCGGACTGATTTGTTGAGCCCTGTCTGCTTCCATCTCTGAAACCCACTGAAGTTCTCCCTGACCCCTGAGAACCTTTTGTGATCGCTCTGCATTCCGTTTCAAAGCAAGAAGAAAGGAAAGGGCTTAAAGGAGAAATATATGCTAGTAAAAAATCGTGGTTTTTTTCCTCTTTCTCAAAATGAGAAGAAGAATTTGAGAGGGAGCCTCTGAAGGGAGTCATGGGTCCATTGGAAGGAAGCCCTGTGTTAGGACCGTATGTCCTGGCCTCATAATCCTTCTCGTCCTTCAATCGGGACCCGTGTGGGTGCCTCCCACTCTCTGAGGCACTGTTTGATCTGTGACTAATCAAAAACTAAGATGAAACTAACCTTTTCTTTTCAGTGCAAAGAGTAGATGGGAACATGAAATCATAACATGCAAGACACTTGTGCGAACGATCAAACATTCAGCACACACGGGGCGCCATCATTACCAGAGAGATCCCAGTCTCCATTCTTCACAGAAGGAGAAATGCTAACACAAGCAAGTTCTGTGCTACTTTATCTTCCGTGGTAAAAGAGACTCAGAGAGCTGCTTTCGCTCCCTAATTGAGTTATAGAGAACTTTGCTGATTCTCTGCTCTATTCTACTGTGTAGGAAAGCCTTGCTCCAATAGAAGCACCATTCAGATGAGACATATCAGTTATTATTTGCATTTCATGGGAGTTCTTTTGTCTGTGATCTGTTATCTGCTCGCTTTTCAGCATTTCACAAACATGAACTCAGACACGTAGCTCATTTTCGTAATGGAGATTTCCCAGTGAGTGAAGTGGATGATTGCTTAGAGCATGTGATTGGCTTTTTCGTTAAACAGTATGTATGCAGACTCGGACAGGAGCCAGATTCCCCCAGAGGTAGCCTGACACTTGCAAATCAAGATTACAGAGAGCCTCCCCCCCACCACACTGTGGCAAGACATTCAGACCAGATATCTCAACCACAGGAGAATCTGTTCTTGTGCCCAAAGGAATGGGCAACCTATGCCCTCTTTCTCAAGGGCCCACAACCTATTGGTGTGAAATATTAACTTAATACACCGTTGCGGACACAAATCAGACAGGTGGTGAAGCTCACTGTGAGTTGTCCATTCAAGGAGCAATGCTGACTTGATAAATGATTTCCTTACACCGTCTCTCCTGAGACCCAAGCTTTCAAGTATCTGCTGGGTGCCTGACCTTGGGTTTCCCACAGCACCTCAAATGCTCATCAGAAATTGGACTCATCATTTCTTGCTCCAAATCTGGTCTTTGAACTATGTTCTCTCGAACAAGGCTCCCGTACACCTAGCCTAGAAACTTCGACCTCATCTGAGGCACCTCCTTTCTCAGTTCTCAAGCCCTTAATTTGCTCCTCATCTCCTCCAGATTAGACTAGACTGTTCTAGGAATCTTTCTTTTGTGTTCCTGAACAGATTCACCTTCATACATTCCCGGGCTTCTCCAGTATGCCCTTCATGCTGCCCTAGAATTATCTGAACAGAGTTCAGGTTTAGTCATGCCCTTCTTTTGTGATTTCCCTATCACCTGCAAAGTAAATTCCACATTCTTCAGCGTAAGATTCAAGACTATTCACCATCGGTCCTTGTGTCATTAATTGGGAAGTATTCATTCAGTAGAGATAACAAGAGATACACAACTAAACATGACTTAAATAGTGAGAAATACTGCCAAGAAATCCAAAATTTTCAGGATCAAAGACTGGTTTATTCAGCAGCAAAGCACAAACACTCAGGTGTTTTCTGCCCTTTCTGCCCTTCTGCTCTGTCGTCCAAGACATGGCTGTTGTCCTCAGGCTTGCCTTCTCTTGAACCCCACGGGGTTGCTGTGGCTCCGACATCACATCCTCCTGCATATAACCATGCAGGAAAACATACATTCCTTCCTCTGCAGGAAAACCTGCTCATGAGCCCCTAGCAGTTTTGCCTTACATCTCACTGACCGGAATTATATCATGCACCTTAGCTACCGATCATGGGCAAGGAGGTAGAATTATGGTATTTGGTTCATACAAGTAAGTATTTACACCTTGAAATCAGAGTTCTTCCCGCCAGAAAGAAAGGAAGTGGTGGTGTGGGGGGTTGGTTGCAGTGGCCCATGTTAGTATCTGCCAGCGTTTGTACTGAGCCATTAATCCCACCCACACACTACTGGCCCCTGGCCACCCAGTGCTCTCCAGTCTCAGAACCTAGCCCTGTTTCCTTTCCCTTGTGCATTTTCTCTTCCCTTACCAGCACCTGCAATGCCTTTCTCCGTCTCTAGGGGCACTGGGCACCTCACTGCCTGGGACAGCCAGCCGCAGGAAACTGTGCCTTAATAGTGCACGCCTCGCTTTTGTTCCTGCCCTCATCATAGTTTGACACAGGACTTCCCCTCCTGTAGTCCGTCAGGGCCCTTACTTAGCCGGTCTCGTTCTTCCCGTGGCCCTCATCACCGTGCCTGGAACGGGACTGTGATGTTTGACAAGTGACGCGGCCTGAATGACCGTTCCCTGTGTTTGACTTGCAGGTCTGTGCCGCCAGCATCGTCCCCCAAGATGGTGAGCAGAACGGCCTTATGGGAAGAGTGGACGAAGGTGTGGATGAATTTTTCACCAAGAAGGTGACCAAAATGGATTCCAAGTGAGTTCACAGTCATTCCACTAATAATACTTCCTAATGCACATTTAAATTATTAAGTTGCCATTAAATTCACCATGCCAGGGCTTGTTTATCTTATTTATATGGCGTGGGATTGTCTCTTCTGATGGTTTGCAAAACGTGATCTCAGGTCCAGCAATCTCACTGTCCACTGGGAACTTACTAGAAAGGCAGATTCTCAGGCCTCCACCCCAGACGCACTGAATCTGAGACTCTGGATATGGGGCCCAGCAGTCTGTAATTTTCTAACCCTTCCAGGGTAAACTGAGGCATGCTGAAGTTGGAGAACCGTCGTACTGTTCTAAAACCACAGAACACACGGGCTGTCTTTAAGGTCTTTACCACCGGCGCCTGGATGACTCTATGTCAGGGTGGTGAACTTCAGCAGCTGACGTCACTTATTTCTAAACTCTCCTGACTCAGAGTTTAGTGCATGGGGGGCTTCAACAGGCAGCGTCCAAGGAAGTTGTCTCATTTTCTTATTCTTAAGGGCCGTTTCCTTAAAAGACACGCCTTTTAGGAACTTCTGCTGACAGCGGTTTAACCTGGAACGCTTCCAGCCGTAAGCAGGATTCACTACGAGTTCTTTAATCCCCAACCCAAATGCAGACCTGTCCCCAGACACACTCTTACCATGGACTTGTGTCTGTGACATATTCATCCCCTGGAGACACCCAATTCAGGAGCGCCTCATGCCCACAGCAGGAAGCTGAGGCTGGCGGGGTGGGGGCCCGCACAGGGAGGGAAGACACCAGGCCAGTCTGTGGGTGGCCTCAGCAGATGGTGAGGTGGAAATGAGTGGAGTTTTTATGTCCATGCCAGTAGAGCTTACTGCATATTAGAAGCTTCAGGACCTGCTTATTTGTCTTCTTTGACCCTGGCCTTGAATTGTGGCATCCTAGGCCACGAAGATTCCCAGCTCCATTCTTCTCGAACTAACCTCGGTGTCATTCATTCTCTGAAGTTGTCTCGGGATGGCTCCGTCCCCACCCCCCAGATTAATTGCTCTTTCTCTGCCACTGACTCAAAGCTTTTTTTTTTTTTTTTTTTTTTTATCCCCTGCACCCATCTGTTAGAGTGCACACAATCCTCTGAGCGTTTCTTCTGTTTTAAATTTTTTTACGGTACGAGGAATGGACGGATGCATTCTCAGTGTAAAAGACTCAGGCAGTCCCGACGTGCCAACCTAAACAGAACAGAACAGGAGAGTCCTTTTTCAGGATGGGCTCTCAAGTCATCCATCCCCAGAGAATGGCTGTTCTTCGGAAGCGTCCCCCAGGCCTTCCTGTTCGTTGTAACTTGAGTATCTGACCCTGCCTGTAACTTACAGTCTGCCTTCCGTCACAGTTGGTGGGATGAATTCGGACTGCCTTGCCCTGTATCCCTACAAACCACAGACACGGTTGCAGGCTCACCGCCTCCCAAACCTCAGAAGGTGATATGTTGTTGGTGGAGAGGTGTACGCACTCCTGATCTGAGCCATTCACACCCTTCCCCGTGTGATTTCCTGCATCCTTATGATGCCTTCTTCTGTGATGGGCTCTGGAGGAAAGTTAGGCATGTTTTTAGAAGGTATAAAATCTACTTTCTACAAAGATACTGCTTTGGGAGTATGTTGCAGTGCACAAGTAGACAGAAATAGAGATCAATTTTCATCAAATGGTGGAATCTACTAGAAGTTTTGATTTTTTTTTTTATGTCTTTTTGTTGTATAAAAACAGACTGTCAGTTTGATATGTAAAGGGCTAGGCACGGGTAGAATCTGCAAGCTGTATGAAGAATGTTTGCAAATCAAAGTTAGAAATGCTCTTAGTTTAAAATACCAGATGTTCTACAAGGCTCTCCCCAAAAAGGAAAAAAAAAGAGAAAAAAGAAAAAAACAAAGGAACTCCATTGTTTCTTTCCCCACTCCCTATTCCCCAGAGGCAAATAATTCCTACACCTTTCGCTGCTTATTTTTTATTTGTACTTCCATATTTTTTAATAACATTTTTTGCTATTTCCTGTTTTTCAGTTTTAGGTAGCAAGCACGACTGTTAGCTCCTCACTGTAGAGGATGACAGTTTAGCTCTGATACCCTGGACCCGACTGCCCACCACACACACACACATACACACACACACACACACTCACATACACACTCTCTCTCTCTCTCTCTTCCATGTGAATACGCACAGCTGAGTTACACCATCTTCGGGTCTGCTCTCCTTCGTGGTTTTTTATGTTCCCTACAGTTAATAATCATCCCCTTTGCATTTGCTGACTTTTCCGTAGTCCTGTCTCTGCCATTCCCATACGTCTCCAAGAAATTTATAAACCTCCTCTGCATTTGCTCAAGTATTCTCCATGTCATTTCCTGGGACAGACAGATACACTTCCTTCACTGGTGCCTGACCAACTCTGTGTGGCATCTGGGAGCAGTTCCTGCTGTCCCCTGCCACCTCCCATCTTGGTCTGCTGGGGGCTTCCCCTTGCCGCATACTTGTGTCCTTTTCCTGTTTCCTTTGGCCTGTGTCTTCTCCTTCCTTTCCTGACTCCCTCGTTTTGGTGGATGGCCTCCTCTGGTTGTCTCCTGAGAAGGGCACCTTGGGAGACTCATAGATCCGTCTTTCGTTTTGATCAACAGTGTGACTACATACAGAATTCTAGGTTGAATCCATCTTACCAAAGAGTTTTCAAAACCTGGTCCCATTCTCTTCTAGCTTCTAGTGTTACTGTTAGAATCTGTCTGTTGGGGAGCAAGGATACCCTGTCCTCTTCAAGATCCTTCTAGCTGGACTAAGAATCAAATTGACAAAAGAAAGATTAACAGGAGAGAATCAAATATCATAGTGTATGTACAGGGAAGCCTCACAGAGGGAAATGCCAAAGACGGTCAGGCCACATGAGGCATATATGTCGTTTTGAGCTAAAGAGACAGGGGCTAAAGGGACAGGGGTCTGGGACTTCAGCGGGAAGGAACACAATTCTCAGGAGAGTGAATGTTTGGTACACAGACGTCTGCTGGGCCACTCAGACAGTGGGACACTGAGGACCTTGATCCAACAGGCCTTGCTAGGGTCCTCCCTCGTCTACCACTCCTGGTTCATGGCACAGTGTAGTTCTTGAAGCCGACAGCTCTTTCCCTGGACCAGCTCCTCTGTCTAAATTCTTTTAGGCTGTCGAGGGAGATGGAAGGAGCTTTTCCTGAATCGGCTGGATTTTGATGACTTTTTCATTCAAAATAATCTTCATCCCAAAGCAGCCCATCTTGAGGCAGGCTGCCCTTGGCCGAACAAATCTATTGTCATCATGAGCCCGGATCCTTTCTTACTTGTTTTTGTGTTTACTCTTTTCTGGAAGCATTTGGGATTTTCTCTTTGTTCCCAGAAATTTATGATGATTGACTCTGGGTAGGTTTTGTTTTGTTTTGTTTTGAATCCATTTGCTAGGCACTAATGAGCCATTTCAACTGGAAAATTCGTGTGCTTTGGTTCTGGAATTTTTCTTGAATTATTTTTTTCATAATGTCTTCCCTTCTTTTTTCTCTATATTCTTTTTCTTAAAACATCCATTATGCAACTTACGTGTTTCCTCTATGAATCCACCAGCTTTTGTTTTGTTTTGTTTTTATCTTTTGTCTCTTGTTTTCTCATTCTTTCTGTTACCTGCCCCCGATTCCTCACCATCTGGGAG
Source organism: Enhydra lutris kenyoni (assembly GCF_002288905.1). Classification (NCBI taxonomy): domain Eukaryota; kingdom Metazoa; phylum Chordata; class Mammalia; order Carnivora; family Mustelidae; genus Enhydra; species Enhydra lutris. The sequence goes on from NW_019154177.1 coordinate 3,589,021, forward strand.
ATTTCCTCAGCTATACCTTCCAACCTTGGGTTTTATACTCCTGCATCACATTTTCCTGTTATGCCTGTTTGATGGCACAACAGTATTTTGCTCTTTCCTTTGAAATGAAATAGAACACTAGTGAGCTTGGAAGGTGGTGAATTAGAGGCAGTGAGGCTCTAACGGGATCCCCAGAGGCCAGCAAGGAAGAGGCCACGGCCGGCTGTGGGGAAGGTCAGAGGCCCGTCCTGGCAGCATCCACCAGAAGCCGGATCCCACCAGACAGGCCCAAGATGGCGGCGCCACGACCGGAAACCCTGCTTCCCCACACCAAATAATGAATATTATTCTCTCTTTTTAACAACTGCACATAAAAGGTAGAACCCCAAACCCCTGCACACAGCTCGCTCTCTCTTAAGCTTATCGACTCCTATCTTACAAGTGTACTTTGTTTTTGTTTTGTTTTGTTTTGTTATTTTTTTTTAAGATTTTATTTATTTAAAAAAAAAAAAAAAAGATTTTATTTATTTATTTGACAGACAGAGATCACAAGTAGGCAGAGAGGCAGGCAGAGAGAGAGAGGAGGAAGCAGGCTCCCCACGGAGCAGAGCGCCCTATGTGGGGCTCGATCCCAGGACCCTGAGATCATGACCTGAGCCGAAGGCAGAGGCTTAACCCACTGAGGCACCCAGGTGCCCCTTGTTTTGTTTTTTTAAAGATTTTATGTTTTAAGTAATCTCTTTGTGGGGCTTGAACTCATAACCCTGAGATCAAGAGCTTCCTGCTGCACCAACTGAGCTGGCCAGGTGCCCCTTGAGTGGGTACTTTTGGTTTAATAAACTTTCCCACTTGTGTTGCTTATCCACTGTATTGTGTGTGTGTCCTTGAATTCTTCTTCATGTTGAAGCCAAGAGCATTCCGGGACATCTTTGGGACGGGCTGGATCAGGAGCCCAGGGTCTCCCCATTTCACCTGGCAGCAAGTGGAGCCTGTTGACTGGTGGACTTCAGTACAGGGTACCCTTCTTGGACCATTTTGTTGGGGGAGGGTCTCCCTGACTATCCAAGTCTTTGAGTCTTTTCTCTTGAGCTTGTTGGGAAATTTGACCCCCTGCCTGGAGGGCATAAACCTGGCCCATTCTAGGATCCAGAATGAGGGAAGGAGCCTGGGAATATCTTTGTCCCAATATGCAGGCTTTCTTATGATTATAGGGGAGGAAAAATAATTTTCCCTCTACCCTTCTAGGTTCTGGCTGAGATACTTTTATAATAAAAGACAGATTAACAGGAGAAAAACAGAAGTTCAAGAACATGGATACCCTCTATATACATGGGAGAGACCCAGAAAAACAGAGTAGTTCCCCAGAATGGCTCAAGCCACCACCTTAAAATACTATTTTTAGCTAAAAATAAAAGAAAGATGTTGGGATGGCAGGCAGGAGACGAGTGTGGGGAGGTTACCAGGAAAAGGACTATAAATGTGGTAAGGGTGTTATACAGATTTAAGTCCATACCTTCTCCTTTGATAAATTTCTAGAGATTATTATCCTTTTCCTGCTACTGAGAAGAACACGCTCTTACAAATGGAGATTTCTCTTATGAATGGCTCTTCCGAAAGGGCAACTTGTACTCAGTTTTCAGAGCTGCTCCAGTGTCTGCTATTTCTTAATCAGCCTAAAATAATCCTTATGGCAGGGGTCCCACGGTCTGCTGCCCTCCACCTGAACCCCCCTGTTCTCACGATAGCACATGTGCCTCAGCTGTCCTGCTGGCCCTCACCCTGCCCGGTGGGTAAACTTGGGCGCGAAGAGGCAGTTTGGATCTCTGGTTTGGGGAGAGGATCTGATGGTTTGGTGAATGGACTTCTGGCTCTCTTCCTTCCTAGAGCTCCTGCTTCCCTTCTGTTTCCAGAGGCACCGGGAGCCTCGTGCAAACCCACTGCTTCTTGTCTCCCACACCAGCACTTCAGGGGTGGCTTTCCACGTCTGTTAAGTCCGTTTTTAGTCAAAATTTCTCTTGGCTTCCAGACTTTGTTGTTTTGCCTTTCTTCTGCTCTGGGGCTCTTGGCCTTTATTTTTTTCTTCACACCTTTGGCCATGATTTCATGGGGGACTCAGAGGAGCTAACAGGACCGGAGTCTGCCAGCTCTAAATGAAAGGCACCAGGGAGACATCCCATTGACCCCTTGGATTTGCTCTTTCCCCTACCCACCGACCCCGTTCCTGAATATTCTCTTTCGTTCCTGAACTTGACTCTTGTGTACAACGCTCTGCCAAAGCTCACCATCCCTGTTGCTTCCTTCAGTGGTATTCCCTTGAGGCAAAGACCCACATCTTTGTTTGAGTTGTGTACCAACGGTGGGATTTCAGATGTGATCTAGTGATGACACAAGGATTGTAGGTGGCTGTGGGGACGGCCGGCCCTTTCCATTGTCAGTCACTAAATAAGGACATCTCTGTCCTGTGTCTGTGTGGAGCCAGCTTTGCTGGAAGGTCTTACAAGTGGAGAGGCAGTTGACCTGAGCGTTGAGATTCAAAAACACCTACCCCTTCAGGTTCTCCTTCTTAGCTGGTGGTGCCTTCACCTCCTTACCTGCGACTGTGACAACATCCCCACTTCTCTTTATCAAGGGCAAAGACTCAAATTCTTCAGCTCTGGCTAGAACTTTAATTAACAGCAGAACCCACAGGATTTGTTCTTTTGAATCCCAGGAGATCATCTGCAAGAGGCTCCGAGTCCCACGAGCTGAGCGAGGGAGGAGATGAAAAGAAAAAGCGAGACTCTCGGAAGAGCGGCTTTCTCAATTTAATCAAGTCCCGGTCCAAATCTGAGCGGCCTCCCACGGTCTTGATGCCGGACGAACCGTCCTCGCCAAAAGGGGCCGTCAAAAGTCCGGCCACGGACACCCCCAGGAAGGACACCAAGCCCGCGGAGCACAACGGCAGTTCGGAGCGGACAGAGGAGCTAAAAACCCCCGACTCCCTTGAGGAAGGTCACGGGGAGGACGGGGGCAGGGTGGAGCGGAGCGACGGCAAGAACAGTCCGCAGGGCGGGCGAAGGTACGGGATCCAGGTGATGGGCAGCGGCCTGATGGCGGAGATGAAGGCCAAGCAGGAGAGGAGAGCGGCCTGTGCGCAGAAGGTGAGGCTGGGTCCCTTCTGACTCGGTTGTGTGGCTTCGCCCCCTCTTGGTGTTCATTGGCGAGAGAGGTACAGAGCTAGCCCGTTCGGTTCAATACAAATCCAAAACCAAAAGCCTTTATCCAAAAGAACCCAAAGCATAGATGATGAAGACATGGCCAGCTTTTCCTTCCAGTGCGAGGGTCCGCTCTTCCGAGCCACAGTGTTTGAAGGTAAGTCGTTAGCTGAGAGTCTGCCGGCCTTTCCCCACCTGCGGAGGTGCTTCCTGTGTGAGTCAGGAGCCTGGGACCCCCAATGCCGGGAAATGCACACAGCTGGGGAGAGCACCAGTCTGTTGAATCCAAGATGAGACCTGAGCGTGACCGGAAACAACGGACAGAGGCTAATAAAGATACCGAAACTGTGGGGGCGCCTGGCTGGCTCCGTCAGTAGAACATGCAACTCTTAATCTCATGGTTGTGAGTTCAAGCCCCACGTCAGGTGTAGAGATTACCTAAAAATTTTTAAAAACCTAAAAAAAAAAAAAAATTACTGAAAGCAGATTCTAATTATATAGAAATAGATCTCCTTTTCAGTTTTTTCAGAGTTCCCTTTTTCCAAACCTAAAAATTCCTTGCTCTGTTTCAGATTTTAAAGTCAAAAGGGAAAAAAAGTAAAGGTGTTCTGTTAGAATTAAATACTTGATCATTGAGATATATTGTGGATTGCTTGAAGAAAAGCTTGATCATTTCAAAATTGCCAAATCCTCCCAAAAGCTGACTTAATATATCATTTATCCTTCACACATCTTTTAAAGTAGACATTGTGGTGTTTTTTCTTCCATTATCTCTCCTTTCTCTTGTAGCTACTTGAAAGATTACAGCTTTATTGTGATCGTTAAGATCAACATACCCATGTTAACGCGGGTTTGGTGTTTTGCATGTGAATATGAGCTCTTTTTCGTCTACGTAACTGGGTTTCCCAAAGAAAGGAAAATTGCCCATCTGTCTTATTTGAAGTATGAGAATGAAATGGTTCACCCCAATGAACCATTGATTTTTAGAAAGCTACTAGTAAACTGTATTGTATACCAGGGTGTGGAGGGTTTTTATATGGCTTAACAGCTGATTATTTTTTCATTAACTCCTGCATCCCACATGACTTTACAACTGTTTGCCGTAGTTCTCCTACCAGCACAGTAGTTACCCAGCAATTTTCTCATGACAGATCTCTCCTAACTTACTCATTGACCCTTATGGAAGGCTGAGGAGGGTATAGAGGGCAGGACCATTTAACTGTATTCTGCTAATTCACCGGTCAGAATTCTGAATAAGCACTGTGACCACATCACTGGTGAGTCAGACGCCCAAGGAAATGTTTAAATTTCAATCCATTTTATAGAATTTCTTACAACAATGAACTGCTGTTTTCACTAATGAGCTGTTTATTTTGTCACTGTTTTCACGGATGAACAGCTGCTTTTTGGTAGAAAGATGGGACATGCTGGAGGGTTTTTTCCATGCGTGTTGGATTGGATACATAAATTGACTCAGAGTGACAAAATTCCTGTGATTTAGGTCTTAGGTGTTGAAGGCTTATAGTAATGAGCTCCTAGCGCCATCTTGTGTCTATTTAGAACAACATCACGTTGTTCCCCAGAGATGGGGACCCCATCTGGTTGACCTGAGATGTCACGAGTTCAGTTCCAGACCAACACAATAAGGGAAATATTGCAGTAAAGCAAGTCAAATGGATTTAGGGGTTTCCCAGTACATAGAAAATCATGTTTACACTACACTGTAGTCTGTTAAGTGTGTGACTGTCATTGTGTCTAAAAAAGCCAACGTACCTACCTTATAATTTTTAACTATTTTATCAATAAAAAATATTATCTGCGCTTGCTGGTGGGGGGTCCTGCCTCCATGTCGATAGCTGCTGACCTGTGAGGGTGGCTGTTGCTCCAAGGTGGGGCTGGCTGTGGCAATGTCTTAAAATAAGACAACAGTGAAGTTGGCCACATTGATTAACTCTCCCCTCACCGATAATTTCTCTGTAGCGTGCAATGCTGTTGCACAGCGTTTGACCCACAATAGAGCTGCTTTCGCATTGGAGTGAACCCTCTCAGACCCAGCTGGTGCCTTCTCAACTAGGTTTATGTTATAATGTAAATCCTCTGTTGTCGTTCCAATAACCTTCACCCCGTCTTCCCCAGAAGTAGATCCCATCTCAAGAAACCACCTGCTTTGCTCATGTGTCAGAAGCACGTCCTCATTCGTTCAGGTCTGATCCCGAGACGGCAGCCATGCTGTCCCCTCTTCAGGCTCCCCTTCCAGCTCTCTTGGTGTTTCCACCACACCCACAGGGACTTCCTCCCCTGGAGTCGTGAACCCTTCCATGTCCTCCATGAGGGTGGGAGTCCCCATCTTCCAAAGTCTATTCATGTTGGTTTTTTGACCTTTTCCATAAATCACAAATGTTCTGAATAGCATTTAGAATGTCAAATCCTTTCTAGAAGATTTTCAGTTGACTTTCCCAGACCCATCAGGGGAAGCACTGTCTATGGCAGCATTAGCCTTACAGAATGAATTTTGTACATAGTAAGACTCGAAAGTTGAAAAGACTCCTTGATCCGTGGACTGCGGAATGGATACTGTGTCAGCAGGCATGAAAACAGCCAACCACAGTGCGCTCTCGGGTGACCAGGTGCATTGTCAATGAGCAGTAATGTTTTGAAAGGAATCTTTTATTCTGAGCAGCAGGTCTCAACAGTGGGCCATGTATGAACGGATGTGCTGTCCTCCAAGCTTTGTCGGTCATTCATTTCGAGAGCACAGGCAAAGTCGCGTTAGCACCGTTCCTAAGGGCCCTGGGAGTTTTGGAATGAGGACTGAGCATTGACTCCAACTTAAAATCAGCAGCTGCATTAGGCCCTAAGAAGGTCGGCCTGTCCTTTGAAGCTTTGAAGGCAGGCGCTGACTTCTCCGCTCTAGCTGTGAAAGTCCTAGATGGCATCTTCTTCCTAAGGAAGGCTGTCTGTCTACACGGTCTGTTTCCTAGTGTAGCCACCTTCATTAACTCTGTCAGCTCGATCTTCTGGAGAAATTGCTACAGCTTCTCCGTCAGCACCTGCTGCCTCACCTCGCATGTTTCTATTCTGGAACTTCTTCAACGTCATGACACCCCCGCCCCCCGCTAGTTTCAAACTTTTTTTTGCAGCGTCTTCACCTCCCTCAGGCCTTCATGGAGCTGGAGAGTCAGGGCCTTGCTCTGGATGAGGCTTTGACTTAAGGGTAGTTGTGGCTGGTATGATCTTCTGTCCAGACGGCTCAAACTGTCTCCACGTGAGCCATAAGTCTGTTTTGCTTTCTTTTTTTTTTTTAAGATTTTTTATTTATTTATTTGACAGACAGAGATCACAAGTAGGCAGAGAGGCAGGCAGAGAGGAGGAAGCAGGCTCCCCGCTGAGCAGAGAGCCCGATGCAGGGCTTGATCCCAGGACCCTGAGATCATGACCTGAGCCGAAGGCAGAGGCTTTAACCCACTGAGCCACCCAGGCACCCCTCTGTTTTGCTTTCTTAACCATTCATGTGTTCACTGGAATAACACGTCTCATTTCCTTCGAGAACTTTTCCTTTGCATTCCCAACTTGGGTAACTCCTTGGCACAAGAGACCTGGCCTTGAGCCTATCTGGGCTTTCGACATGCCTTCCTCATGAAGCTTAGTCATTTCTAGGTTTTGGTTTAAAGGGAGATGTGTAACTCTTGCTTCACTTGAACACTTAGAGGCCATTGTAGGGTTATTACTTGGCCCCGTTTCAGTATTGTTGTGTCTTAGAAATAGGGAGGCGTGAGGAGATGTGAGCAGAGGGAGAGAGACGGGGAACAGCCGGTTGGTGAAGCAGTTGAACATGAATGACATTTATCGACGAAGTTCACTGCCTTATTTGGGCACAGTTCACGGCACCCAGAACAATTACAACAGTAACATCGCAGATCACCCTAACAAATAGAACAATAATGAAAGAGTTTGAAATACTGTAAATTACCAAAATGTGCCACAGGGACATGAAGTGAGGAAATGGCTGTGGGAACAATGCCTGAATTGGAAATTCAAACTGGTCAGGAGTATTCTATCAGAATAATAAAATAATAGGAAGGATTTTCAAAAATTAGTATAAGGGACAGCTGGGTGGCTCAGTCAGTTAAGCATCTGAGTCTTGATTTTGGCTCACGTGACCTCAGGGTCATGGGATTGATCCCATTGGGCTCTGCACTGCGCAGGGAGCCTGCTTGAGATTCTCTCTCTGCCCCTGCTGTCCCTCCCCTGCCTCATGAACTCGCTCTCTTAAAAACAATCAAACTTAAAAAAATTAGTATAAAAATATTTTCCCCTAAAATGACTGTATTCTTCATAAAAGCAGCATAGGCCCCATTGGTCAGTATACTGTTGCTAAAATTTATGGTGTCTTCACTCTTGAATAATTTTCTTTACACTCTTCACATTTAATACATGTATTCAAAGGAAAAGAGCCGTGAATGTGAACACATGGCACTTCTCTTTTATTAACAAAGGCGAGTAACAAGTACTGAATGCAGAGAGCCCCCATCTTTTCTTGGGGGCCACCTCCTCAGCTGCTGGCACTCAAAGACAATGGATGTCACAGTATTTTATCCTTATTCCACCCGGTCATTTTTGATACCTATTAACTACCTCAGAAAGCTGGGAAGGAAAAAGAAAACACAACTCCTCGGATCATATATTAAATGGAGGCAAGCGGGGCACCCGGGTGCAAAGTGTGAGGAGGCACTGGCTTTCGGAGCCCAGCCCAGCGCTCACACGCCCGAAAGCCGGTGTCCCCTTGGATTCGTGCCCTGGCGGCTTGCTAGTCGCAGCCTGGTCCTGGCCGTGCTTAAGCAGCACACCTTCTTACCTGTGTCTGAGCACAGGAGCGCGAGGCCCTGCCTTCTGGAGGCCAGGAGACGCTGGGCGGGGCGCTGCTTAGGCCCCGCCTCTGGGCGGGGCTCTGTTCCAGGGCTCCCGCGCCCGGTGCTGGTCCAGGCAGGGACTTCGTGCCTCTCTGCCCGGTGGGATCCGAGGGCTCACCTGGGACCCTGGAACGGGGCTTCCTTTCCTCAGGATCCCGTTTCCTCCATGATGCCAAACAATGTGCACATTCTAGCCGTGGAACCTGTGTGCACATTCCTCCTCGGAGACCTGCTCAACCGCCTTCCGCAGAGGAGCTGACGTGGTTGTGCTGAGGGAGCTCCGGACACCTGCTACCTTGGGCCGGAGGCGGGGGGTGGCAGTCTGGGCCAGGGTCTGGCCGTAGCCGGCCAGTACATGTGGTAGATGAGGCAGCTCTCATCTGAGTTTCAGATAACCCCTCGTAGAGCATCACAAATAGTGGGAAGCTGGGAAGCGGCAGGCGCTCGGTGCTTCTCAGGTTTGTCCGAAGTGTGCCCCCAGCGGGAAGCGACAGGCAGAAGGTCATCAGCCTCCCGGTCTACCTGCCCACTGTGTTGTGGTTTTGAATGGGAGGCAGATGCAGATCGTCATTGTCACCAGGGAACTTGGGCCTTATTAAGCCAACCGCAGATGTTTCATTTCAGGTAACTTTTTGGATCTAGATGTCCCCCTCTTAGGTGGGCTCTCTGCAACGCAAGGAAGAGGTGGAGGCCTAGCTTCACTAGTTCCTGTTCCTTTCCCTAGACAACGGCCTCTAACCCTACCCCCTTTTGCTATCACAGACCCCTTCACCTGGAGCTCTGGGGTCTTTTCTTTTTCTTTCTCTTTTCGAAAGTCTTTTATTTTTGCGGGAGAGAGCCTGAGCAGGAGGGGCAGAGGGAGAAGCAGACTCCCTGCTGAGCAGGGATCATGATGTGGGACTCGATCCCAGGACCCTGAAATCATGACCTGAGCCCAAGGCAGTCACTTAACCCACTGAGCCACCCTGGTGCCCATTTTGGGGTTTTTAAAATTAATTCTGTTCATCTATGGCCAATAGATTAAACAATAGATTTGTGTCCTGTGGTTCTGCGTCAGTGGTGGGGAAGGCCCTGCTGGTTATAGGCCCCTTTTTACCTATCTTATACATTTAAGTTGAAAAGGTTTCCTCTACTTTTAAAATTTGATTTGGGGATCTCAACTTGGGGAGATGGTCCCGTCAACTTGCAGAGTGTCCGTGCCCCCGCTGCCTGGAGCATCAGGGGCTGTGGAGCCTGTAGAGGTATTCCCACAGAAAAACCCCACAGGAAATAGGAAATGTCCCCAAGCCTCCTAGCTTCCCATGAGTCCACGCACCTGTCATCCCAGGGGAACATTCTGAGGAACTGACCACTCTTCGGACCCCAGAGCCCCAACTGTGAACACAGAACACAACCTGCTCATTCAAGTTTTGTTCCAGAAGGTGGCTCAGGGAGACAGAGAGGTGGGACACAGTCAGTGTGAGAGTAGTAAAGGGGCCATTACTTGTTGTCATTTATGATCTGCTTATGTTCTTTTTCTTACATCTTAAATAAACATGTGCTTTCCCGGGACTGTGTGCTTGAATTTTTCAGAAGCTTGGGAATGAGGCCATCTCTCAGGATTCCTCCAGCCTGGCCTTGGGCAGCACAGAACGTCTGGATGGAGGTGGGGCAGGTAAGACCATTACCCTCTAAGGAAAAACACTTCCTCTCTGGTTCCAGGAGTCACACATGATTGACAGAAGAAAGATTAGAATGAGAGGAGAACGGGGCCCTGTGTTGTGGATTGTCAGCTTTCCCCTGGATGCCACGTCCCTCTACCTGGGCCATGTCTCCCGCCCTGCTAGCTGTGTACCGGCACAGGGCACCTTCTCCAATTTCCCAGAAGGAAGAAATGTCTTTGAGGAAAACTCCCAAACTGTGGGCATCTGAGCAGTAGGGGGAAGACGGGGCCATGTCCAATGTGTCTAATCAGCCACACTCAGGAGGTGGAAGGTAGCCCATTTGTTTGAGATGAAAGAATGTTCTTTCAGCATGAATGTCCACTACCCTTTGGCCCTCTGACTTTTCAGGTGTAGTAAAAGAATTAGGACATGTTTGAAGGGAACTGAAGAGTAATTTACAAATGGCATTTCAGAAACTTCACTTTGCTGCTTCAAAGTCCTGTGTTAAGCTTGGGTATCTTTATGTAAGAGTTGGAAGGTAGCTCATGTTCAACCAGCAGGGGTGGGATGAGGATGACATCCCGGAAGCCGTTTGCATGATTGGGAGGTTCTAAGTGGGAGGTTCTGGACATCAGTGTAGCTTTCCTTGCTGGGGACCCATAGCCAGACCCCTACCTGCTGATGATTATCCAGAACCAAGGCACCTGTGGTTGGTTTTTCCTGTATCTGCACCTCGTGCCACATCTGAGAAAGAGCTGAGTGCTTCCAATGCCTTCAGCCCTGCGTGCTCTCCGTCCATTGGCATGGACACGGACATGCTTGAACTTGACGCTTGCCATCTGTGGAGTAGTCAGGAGCGATCGGAAGAGCACCACCAAGTTCATTGCTTTTCCACAAAGAAGTGTAGTCTTCCGCCAGCGTGTTGGAGTCTACAAGCGTGCTGGAACGACGTGCTTCCGTTCGGGAGTACCTGTGATGAGAAAGGACAGGAAAAGATTACGGCAGTTTGTACCAGACCTCTCCTAGCTGTGAATGACCCGTTTCTTTCTCCTCTGAGTTTCAAGTGTGCTCTTTGTCCCCATTCTCATCGCAGTGCCTAAGCTGCACCCAGGTGTCGCGGAGAGCCGCTTCGGTGTGGGAACACCCGAGAAGAACGCCAAAGCGGAGCCCAAAGCGGACGCGGGCCCCAGGTCGCGGAGCTCTTCCAGCACTCCGACCAGCCCGAAGCCCCCGCTGCAGTCCCCCAAACCCAGCCTGGCGGCGCGGCCCACCATCCCGCAGAAGCCGAGAACCGCCTCGCGGCCGGGTAAGGGTTCTGCTGGGCAGGGGGTGATCCCCGGGTAAGGCGGCTTCCGGGGCTCCCTGGATCGCGACTCCACCCACAGTTCGGGGGCTGCCGGTGATCATGGGCACAGGGGTCTACAGGAGGGCTCAGAGAAACCTGCCAGCAGTTTCGACAGGGACAAAGACTGAAGAATTTTTCTTTCTTTTTTTTTTTCTTTTTTTTTTAAGATTTTGTTTATTTATTTGACAGAGAGCACAAGCAGGCTCTCTGCTGAGCAAGGAGCCTGATGTGGGGCTCGTTCCCAGGACCCTGGGATCATGACCTGAGCTGAAGGCAGACACTTAACCCACTGAGCCCTCCAGGCGCCCTTGACAAGTTTCTTTATTCAACACCCAGGACTCAGAGACTGCCCCTGCCTTCCGGCCACAGGTTAGAGAGCCACACGAGAGGACAGCCCTGTGTTGCACTGGCCCATTGCAGGGCCGCACTGAGCTTCCTGAGAACGGCCTCAAGGGTCCACACACCCTTCAGGAGGCCGCGCGGTAAGGATGCAGGCCATAAATAGGGAGAGCGTAAGTTCTCCTCTTTTTGCCCCATAGTATGTGAAATATTTCAGGTTTAGAACAGGGCTTGGCCATCCATGGGCCTGTTTCTGTAAATGAAATGCTGGCAGGCATGTGGCCAGGCCATCTGTCTCCAGATTGTCTCCCGCCGCTCGGCGCTCACACGGCAGAGCGGAGTTGTGACCGAGGCCGTTTGGCCTGCAGGCCTGAGGTATTTACTGTTTGGCCCTTTCCAGAAGAAGTTTGCTGACTCTTGTTTAGAAAATCGACTGGTAGGGGCACCTGGGTGGCTCAGTGGGTTAAGGCCTCTGCCTTCGGCTCAGGTCATGATCCCAGGGTCCTGGGATCGAGCCCCACATCGGGTTCTCTGCTCTGCAGGGAGCCTGCTTCCTCCTCTCTCTCTGCCTGCCTCTCTGCCTATTTGTGATCTCTGTCTGTCAAATAAATAAATAAAATCTAAAAAAAAAAAAATATCGACTAGTAGAAGAAACTTAGAAGTGGATTAGACTCTGCCTTTTTTTCTCTCCTACAGCTGCTCTTCCCTCTCAGGCTCTTCTTTTTTCCCCCTTTTTTCTTTTTTTCTCTTTTTTTTTTCTATTTTTTTTTCTCTTTTTTTTTTCTCTTTTTCTTCCCCCAATGGCCTACTATGAGAATTTTTAAACATGTACAAAAGTAGAATGGATAATGTAATGAACCTCATAGAACCTCTTCATTGTCTTCCCTCGTCGTAATTAGGCAAGTAAGGGTAAAGGTACAGAGGGTCATAGTATCCTCACCACTGCCGTAACAACTGATATTAACCAAACACTGTGTCAAGCGCTGTTCTAAGTGTTTTATGTGGGTAAACTCCGTATGTCCCCACCACATGTGTGGACCGTGAGGACCCTCAGTTGGACAAGTCCCACAGCTGGTGAGCAGCAGCCAGACATTAGGACACCCCCAGGGTGACCACTCCCACCAGCCTCCTCCCCATAGGCATGGGTGCTGGAAAGAAAGACACGCAGCTCACCACAGTCATTCATCCACACGCAGAGGACTGGGTGCAATGAGAAAAAAGGCAGCGTCACACGCACCCAGATTCATTCCACTATGGGTCTTTCCCATTTTCCCTCAAATGTGTCTTTCGTTCACCAAGCGGCCAGCTGGTTAATGCTTGCCGGTCTCCACAGCACATTCATCCCTCAAGAAACCCAGTGCCCGGTCTCCAAAGCACAGCCGCAGAGGGACCCTGGGGTCACGTCAGGCCTCTGACCCTTGGAGCCGATCACTTCGAGCGTCCTAAGTCTGCTCAAACCATTTTACAGACCGAAGTTTGTTATAAAGGGAAACACGGAACATTTCTTGGTGCACACAGAGTATCATTATGATATAAAGAGTGCGGAGAATGAAACAAAATAATAATAATAATAATTGGAAGAATTGTTTTAAATGACTACTCAAAATCAGGCCAGTATTTTCATCGACAAGGTGTAGCTCTAGTCTGCGGTAAGGGAACAGCTCTTACAAAATGGACCTAGCTCATACAGTACTTTGGCTCCTCAGTTGGGAATTCTGAATGTCAGATTAGCTGGATTCCCAGTATTCTGTCTCAAGGAGCTTCTCTTTTCAATTTATTTGTTAAATGTGTTCATTTGTTCCTTAGCACTTACTGTATCGAGACTTAACGTTTGCTTTGCTAGCGCTTGAGAAGTCAGCAGGCACTTCCCGGTCCACTCATTTCCTCTCCGCAACCCTGAGAGATTGTTCAAGCAGGGAGAGCTCTTTCATATCCTCTTCATCCAGGGGAGCACGTAGGAGAGTTGAATCAGAAGTAGAAAGCTGAACAGGGCCTGACTGAAAATTGTCGTCTTTGTGCACGCACGCACACATGCCAAGTTCAGATAGCCTTGCCAGCCACAGAGCAGAGGAAGGAGAGCAATTCAGGACATCCTTTCAGTTAGAGTGAGAGAGCACAGCCTTTAGAATGAAGAGACTAGACTGCACATCCTAGCAACGTTGTCGTTTTCTTTCAGCAGGTCATCTGTTAATCTCTTCATTTGTACAGGGATCACCGAAGTCTTTCTAGTTCTAAAAGTCCGTGATGCCAAGTTATTCTTAGTGGTCTCGGTCGATATAGGTACGCACACCCACGTTCCTACGTGCGTATGTTCGTGTGTATTTCGTGACCGCTTCACTGGACTCAGCAGCAGGTAGAGGAAGGACGGTTATCAATGTCACATGTTTGAGGAATACCCAGCAGCCTCTGTGTCTGAGGCAAAAGGAACATGGAGTTCACTTAGAGTGTAATTTTCAAATACCAGCTCATTGAAATTCTGCGTCTACAAGATAAATTAACATCTGCGATTTTTAGAGATTTTAACCTTTCCTAAGTTTTAATTACTTTTCCCCCTACTGTTTGTAGATATTACCTGCAAGAACACAAAACTTGGGTTTTGGCCAAAAGAATTCTACAACGCTTGTAAAAAATTATTGACCGTTCGTATTTAAAGATTAGCCTGGCTTATGTTTTCGGAATCTGGTCTGTGGAACAGTTTGATTCATGCGTTTGTGTCTCTCCAGAGGACATCCCAGACTCTCCATCCAGCCCTGGCTCCTCTAAAATCGCTCTTCTTCCGCCTGTCTTGAAGAAAGTTCCATCAGACAAGGAGAGAGATGGCCAGAGTAGCCCCCAGCCTAGTCCCAGGACATTTTCCCAGGAAGGTAAGAAATGTTTCCTGTACGTCCGCTTTCTCCAAGGAGAGTCCTTTCAAGAGAAAGGAATTAATCTTGGACTCAACTAATACCTTAGAGTTTAAGTCAGCATCCCTTGAACTAAACTTTTGGAACCAGAGCAGTTTTCTCATTCAGAAACTTGAATCGACATTTTTGATGACGCTGGATCTTAATGAAGGACCATACACAATGAGTGAAAATATACCGGACACCCCAACCCAAGGTTTAACTTCTTTGTAATCATTAGGTGCTCCTGCGCGGGCTCCCAGCAGGTAGGGAGTGCCTTAAATACGTCGTGCCTCATCTCGGCGACTTATAGGCCTCTAGGTCCCATTATTTCCCAGAGCTCCCCCCGGTTGTGAATGATCACAGGCAGCCCCCGCAGGCCCGAGAGACCTGGCAGCTCCTCCTGCTTGCTCAATCATGAGGTCATGCATTCCTTATTCTCACAAGCGTGGCACCTGCAAGGACACTCTTGGGAAATCATTGTCCCCAGTTGGCTGCTCCTGATTTGCTGGGGTTGGAGCAGAGCAAGATAATGCTGGGACTTGGGTGCCCTCTCTCTGATCAGTGGAGGCGAGACGTGTTCAGCAACCCACCATTCCTCTCCGTCCCCCCTCCCCGCCAACTTCCCTCATTCTGTTAAAAACGCTATGGACAGTTGGGTTCTGTCCTTCATACAGAGTAATATAATTGCTGTCTTGAAGCCCCCACCTATAAGGACATTCCAGAGCCACACGAGTCATCACCCATGACCAGATGGCTCCTGTTATGGTTTGAAGCTGCTTTGTTTTCTTTTAGAGGCCTGATGCTGTAGAATTCCTTGACCCTTCAGGCTCTGACATCTTCCCGCCCTGGCCTCTTTTCTTTTATTAATGGTATTCTTGTGTTGAAGTTAATAGAAAGTATTTCTGAGTACTATCTTTGTGGCTTGGGAGAATAATAATAATTAAGAAAAAAAAGAAAAACATTGCCTGCTTTCTCCTCTCCATTCTGCAGATTCATTTGGTGGGTATAAGCTTCACTCACCTGTGGGCTATAAATAAAAGAAGGTAGGGTTTTGACCAAAGCTAATAGAACACTCAGGTCAAGCAGAGCACTGAAAGCCGAGAGAGGTAGCCGGTGCCTAGAGTCTGTTTACATGGAAAGGACAAACACAGAGTTTGCTGTGATAGCCGTAGCCCCAGAAGTCTTGGTGTAGAGGGCAGAACCTTGGCTGGTGGCCAGTCGGACCTATGAGCCAGCAGCAAGCGTCCCTGGTAACCCCTCCCCCACGCCTGTCCTCGTCTTCCCTTCTTTCTGTGACTGCCGACTTCGCTCGTTACCTGTAAGGAAGTTCTGAAAATTGCCTCACTTTTATGAAAAGCTACGTGTGCTGGATGCCCAGACAATGAAAACAAGGCTGCGAGGAAGCCACCAGCCTCTGGGCTGACAATGGGTATCACGGCACCCCTCTGGTTCAAGTGGGTGAATACCAGCGCGAGCCCTTGGCTGCTCTGGGTCCCTGAGGAACGTCTTTGCCCCTCAGACATTTCCAAGCTCTGGGGTAGACGTTTGACACCCTTCCTCATTCTCCCTCGAGAGCGAACACCGAGGGTGATGCACGCTCCCATCTTTCTAGGTAGGGCCTGGAGAGTTTTCCCCGGGGATCCACAATAAGTTAACCACAGAGATCACTGTGGTTGTCACTTGGTATTGAAATTGGACTGAAAATGTGCGTGCATCTGAGAGGAGTATGTAAAGTCTGCCCAAGGTGGTAAGAGTCTGACCTGTTTATTTATCAGCTCCCCAGCTCTGCCAGCCCAGGAATGATAGCTGCTCGCGAGCCCTGTCTTTTTCTTTAGAAAATACTCCTGATGTTCTCATTCCTGTTTTCTTGTGCATTATTCATGCTGGTTACTTCATTTCCTTGTTCTGTGCCTCCCTTCGGACTAGCGTGCCCAACTAATTTCTGAAACAGGTAAATTGCTATGATTCTTCTGGTTTGTTCCATAGTGAATGTGATTTTCGTTAATCCATCCTGGAATCAGAAGTGGTAACACGGGGGGCCTTTTGTTAGCACCCCTGGGTGGGGGCAGACTCAGAGCTCACCTCATTTTTGCACCACATTTCCATAATGTTGGCTGTTGAATTCTGTAGGTGACGGTGTATCTGGGCAGGCCCAACACTGTAGGTTCCTTAAATCCTAAGTGGGGTGGGTTCTCTGATATTTAATTTTTCATCCTAACAGTCGTTAACATTATTGTCAACACAGTGATGTATTTGCTAATATAAAGGGTAAAACGAATCCCTTTTCCTCAGTAGTGCAAAGAGGAGATTATTACAAAAGACATTCAGATCATGGCAGTGACAAGCCTTCCAGTGGAGGGAAAAGATCTTCAAAACTGTACTCCACCATTGCAGAAGAGGAAGTGAATGCAATTGGGCACAGGAAGTCACAGCCAACAAATGGTTAGAGCCTTCAGTTATCATCCCTCGCTGACCCAAAGCTTACGGACTGGCACTAACAAAACCGAACTTTAATTGAGTAACTTCTCTCCCAGGACCAGTCCAGGGATTAATTCGGACAACTGCTTTTTTCGTGTTTTTTCTTTTTCCTAAATGGCAACAGGATGGTCCTTCCCTTTGGAGTAAAAAAAAAAAAAAAAAAAAAAATGAACTTGAAAGTCTAAAATTAGAAACCATCAGGAGGAGGATCAAGTTACTTTGGAGTAGGGTGACTTGTCCTTTCAAAATTTTATGACCATGTAGGTTTATTTTTATATTTGGGGTCATACCTCCTGTTTTCTCGATCTCTCTACTCTTCTGTTAGATTGTAATCGGGATCAGATCAGAGATTCTGAGAGTAACACAGTTTCTGCCTTTCTCGAGTATTGGCCGTAACACTTTACCTTATACTCTTTTGGGAAAGGAGCCATAAAAAGCCAGCACTAAATGCAGACCTCACACCATGCCCACGACCTCTCCTGGGACATTTGAGGACCCCTTAGGGAGACAGAAAAAGTACCAATTAACTTTTCAACCTCTGAGAACAGTTTATTCAACTTTACAACTCGTTGGCACCTGTCTTCTGTTGGACACTGTGGTAAATGGTAAACTCTGCCATGTTCAGTGCAGCCACAGAGTCCCAGGAGACAAAAAAGGAGACGGATTTCCAGTCAGCTTTAATCTCCAGCGGGGGCGATGTTAGAGCAAACGTAGCTGATCCGGAGAGGAAACGTCTTTTCTGTGACTCAGTACAGATGATCTTCCCGGCTGATCACTCTTTATAAACTTACCTGGAAAAATCTGAAAGGGCGTCTTTGTATCATAAAAGAAAAAAATATATATGAAATATCCTGATAAGTGAGATTCCTTGGAAATACTTTTTCCCTTGAAACAGGGCACTTGTCTTCCTGTAAAACTCTATGGGGCAGTTAACATGTGAGTGTGCTTAGAGTCCCAGTGATGAAGGGCACGGCACGGCCCCTCACAGCCTTCTTAGCGCCCTGGACAGCAAGTCAGTGGGAGTGATCTTATTATGGGGCCAACTCTTCTTTATTGCAAAAGGAGAAGCCATTCTCGAGCTCTAGCAATTCCTTAACTGATAGTCTGACTCTCGTGACCCACCCTCCAGCTTAACAACTCACTGAGTTCCCTACGGTGGCTCAAGTGGGGATCACTGTCTTTGAGAACTTCCCTTGACAGAGGCTTAAAAACCGAAACAATGACAAAAAAGCACCTACTGGTGCCCCACGGGCAACAACCTTTGGAGCCAGCTTTCTTGGCCAGTGCGGTTGGATGAGCCATGAGCTCTGACTTGCCTGGTGATCTGGCACACACCAGCTAGATGCTGGGGTGGACCAGATGGAGTGAAGGACGCCATCCACAGCGTAAGTCACATACGAACGTTCTGCATGGGCCAGCAGGTAGCACGTGCCCTACCTAGAGAAACTTTTAGAGGATTTCCTGAAACTACTAGGTCAACCATACTTCAATTAAAAATTTAAAATAAATAAATACCAGTGATGCCCCAGACACTACTGTGGTTGACCCTATAATCAATCAAACAAACAAACGCTATGACCCATTGTTTTTGTACAGAGTTTTATTGGAACACACACTCGCGCACGTGCGCACACACGGATTTCCTGTGTGTTTGCTTGTAGACACATCCTTACGATAACTTACAATAGATACGTGCTTACAATAACTCTTCTCTCTGTAAGAGATTGCCTCTGATATTTTCCAGAAAATCTGTTCAAGCAGTAGAAAAATTACATCAATGAATGCCTAAGACATTTGTTTTCTGAAGAGAGGCAGCGTTCTTCTTAGAGTCTATTGAAACAGGAGCTCTGTCTCTGTGTGGCCTCTTCTGATGAGGTTGCACAGATGTTTCTAGAGTTTGGAAATTTGCATTTGAACTATTGTATCAGTTGACTTCTCTCAGGAAGAAGGCACCTTGAGGTGACACATTGTCCCTGCTTTTGAGAAGCCACTGAAAACACTTCACACAGCACACACACCGAGACCGCCCCCAGGACCACGCTGACCCTGCGGGAGGGCCCTGAGATAGTGAAAAGAGACTGACGACGGGCATAAACCAAATCATAGGAAGGCAAGGAATTCTGTGCCGTTTGCAGATTTTTCCATGACCTCTTCAGCCTACAGTCCTCACCATCGTGGGCTGCATCCAAGTTTCATGGAATTCAACAGGACCATCTTGTATTTGCTTTGCTGCCTCGGTTTCTTGAAATACGGACGGGAACCCCCCAAAATGTAATTTTTACGGGAGCTTCAATTAAAGTCATTTTATGTCAGAGATTTGAATTTTGTTTTGTTAGTGCCAACTCCTGTCTTCATCCTTGAGAACCGCAAAGCAGTCTGCTTTCTGAATAGTTAGTTCCTGGTTAACAAATGGCATTTGGCAGAGCGATGCTGTTATACGCGCTGTGTGCCTTCCTCTAAATCCTTCACGAGCAACTTTGTTGAAGCTAAAACAGCTTTTTTCTTTTCCTAAATCAAGTAACCGTGTAACAAACAGAGGCTGTTGTTCTCAAAGCATGCTGCATAGTTTTGCCATGATTACTGTTTTAATTATGTGGCTATTTTCGTTTTGACTTGACAGGTATAAAATGCTTCCTTTTCTTTTACTGGAACTCTCACTTTTGAATTTCATCCCCTTTCCTGTCTTGCGTTTAATGATAAGCTGTGATGTTGTCATTAGAGTGTGTCCTATTTTCTTGAAGAAAATAGGTGGTTTTGGCTTTGTATGTATCACGATGTATCCTGTTTGCCCAGGCGGTCTTCTTCTGACATTCCTTTTATCCGTCACCTGCTTCTTCCATAATCCAACCCAGAGCCAACCAGTACCCGGCTTTGGCTTATGGTCTGTAAGCTGGTGCTCTGTTTTACCTTTTTTTTTTTTCCCCCAGATCTGGATTCTACTACCCATAAAAATTTTTTAAAAAAAAAAAAAAAAAAAAAAAAAAATTAACAGTTGGTCTGCAATTTTGGCTCTTACCAGAAAGTATTAAAAAAATCAGGGCCGGCTACTGAATATTATTTTTAAGGTCATCATGTTTTCCTCCTGGGAAATATGAATGCTCGTGGAGCTTAAAATGGAGAAAAGCTCCAGTTTTCAAATGTATCTCAAATTCTGAATTTATATGCACATTTTGGAAGCTTTAAAATTAGCACGTGTGTATGTGTATACATGTATTTGAGCGTGCATGTGTGTGTGTGTGTGTGTGTGTGTGTGTGTGTATGCAAAGTCAAAACACCTTCAAGAATGACAGATTTCATGTTTGAGCCTCTCTGCACCAGTCATTGGCACTGTAGATGGGAGGTGAGTATACACGAAGCATTTGTGTTGAATAAATTACCTGTTCAGTTACACAAGTATTTTTTTATCATTTTAATGGTACGTGGGATGGCAGTAAACTCGTGAATAGATGACATGTATGGAGATGCCCTAACGTGTTGGTTGCATGGCTACTTGCATTGAAGAAGTGGAATGAAACAATCTGATTTTTCTTTTTTATCATGCGTAAAGTCAGGCATTACATCAGGCTGCCTAGCAGAAGGTTCATCTGAATTAGTTTTAAAAAAGGGGAAAAAAAGCCTGGATTTTATAAATATTTTTAAATGATTTCCAGAGTTTTAAGTTTCAAGCAGACAAAATCTTTTTCTTTTTTTTAAAGATTTTATTTGACAGAGAGAGATCACAAGTAGATAGAGAGAGGAGGAAACAGGCTCCCTGCCTAGCAGAGAGCCCGATGTGGGACTCGATCCCAGGACCCTGAGATCATGACCCGAGCTGAAGGCAGAGGCTTAACCCACTGAGCCACCCAGGCAGCCCCTCAAGCAGACATAATCTTATTTGGACTGTTCATTAGCGGGAGCTTTGACCAGACCTACCTCAATATCATTGCAGTCAGCATCCTAATTATATGTAACCAAAACAGTTGGTGCCAGAGGACTGGAAAACAAACTTGACAAAGAACATTCTGCCTACGAAGCTGTTGGCACCCATGATCTGGGCTGATGAGAAGGCAGGAGTCTGGGAGAGTAAGCGGATTGGCTACCTGTCTTATTCTCGTTCCCTGATCTCACATCCTTCGGTCTCTTGTCTGCTCACGGGCCTCCCTACAATGCCAAGGAAATGCCAGCTAGTTTCATGATCACATTCACAAGTGTTAGAGTTTATTCAGTGAGAGTGAATATTTTTGGAGTGGACTTTTTAAAGACTTTTTATTTATTTGAGAGAGAGAGCTGGGGGGCAGGGGGGGGAGCAAAAGGGAGAAGCAGACTCCCCTCTGAGCAGGGAGCCTGATGCAGGCCTCGATCCGAGGACCCTGGATCATGACCTGAGCTGAAGGCAGATGTTTAACACTGAGCCACCCAGGCGCCCCTAGAATGAATTTTTAAACAGTGTCACTGCCTTAGTGAACTGTTTTGTCGGGCCCCTAGAAAGACTGTTATTTGTCTCAGGGACTATGTTGGACAAATTAAAATTCGTGCCTTCATGACTGGTACTAAGTCCACATCACCAACCTAAAACCCAGCCTGTTAACCAATGTTTGCTGTATCTTTCTGTACCCCACCCCCCGCCCTGACCCTAGCCCTGGAGGACTCAGAATCATTGTCACTTGGATGTGGATTGAAGGACATCGAAGGACAGTCTGCTTTCTGCAGGAAGATTCCTATGTGAGATCTCCCTGAATTTCAGTTGGCTATGCCCCAGCAACCTTGGTCCGTGGTGCTCTGTTTTTACCTGTGGCATAAACATTGTTGATGGCATGAATTTCTCCATTTTTAAAGAGTACTCTGATGTCACAGAACATGAATTAGGCCCGGGATTTTGAGGAAGCTAAACTACTGGGAGGGATGAAAACCTTTTGAATCTAAGAATTCGAGCCAGTATGTTTCCTCTGAAGACAAAAAGCAGTGTATCACCATGTTTATTTCTTCTTTTGAACCTGTAGTGTTGGAAATTTATTTTTGAGTCACCTGACAGACCGGAAAAAGTCACTTTGGTTTTAAGAGGGAATCACTAGAATTTTCTAGCAAGATTTCCCTAGTAATGCTCTATTTTGGGGTCAGATTATTGCTAAGTGTCCTCACAGTGAAGATACTGTAGACCCGCTCCACTTCCTCCTGTGCATATCGCACACGCAAAAGTTGAGAATTTAGAGGACTCTTTATGTATTACTATCATATTGATTTTGTGATAAAGGACAAGCTATGTATAGAAACCTATTTTACCTTTTTCCCCAAAACTGATTTGTTGACAACTATCAAAGGAGATTTATTTTTTTTACACAATTCAAGCTAAAAAATAAAATCAGTTGTGATATTTTTTTATCACTTTTCCATCTGAGGTGTTAGGTATAAAGAGGTCAAATTTTTAAAAATTACTCATTTGGGGGACCCCTGGGTGGCTCAGTCAGTTGCTTAACCTGCCTATAGCTTGGTATTTTTAGCTTAAGTGGGATCTGTACACTAGGTGTGTGGTACCAGTGAAGCTGCTGTAGTTGTAAAGAACAGGGTCTTTGAAGGAGAGATTCGGTTTATTTTTTTAAGATTTTATTTGTTTTAGAGAGAGAGAGGACATGCGAGCAGGGGGAGGGGCAGAGCGAGAGAGAATTTCCAGCAGACTCCGCTGAACACAGAGCCTGATGAGGGGCTTGATCTCAGGACCCTGAGGTCATGACCTGAGCCAAAACCAAGAGTCAGATGCTCAACCGAGTGAGCCATCCAAGCGACCCAAGAGAGACCCAAGAGAGAGGTCCAGTTTCAACCCGGATTCCACGTTTACAAAACCTGCCTTCCAGGGTAGCTGTGAGGACCAGCGATCATAGAGCGGAGCGTGTCTGACGTGACTTGTACCGAAGGCTCCGTTCAGGCAACTGGTCTACCACCGTTGCCTTGTCAAGTCGCAGGGGATCCTTCATGTTTATATGTGATCAGAGCAGGCGACAGTCCTGGCACTTCTGTTTTCCAGAGGCTAGTTCCAAAAGAATTGATTGCACCATCAGTGGTATTCATTCCTTTCCACAAGACTTTAAACGGTTCGCTTCCTAGAGAGTAAGACCGAGGTTTGCCAAGGCTCAGAAAGTTCTCACCACAGTTGCTGGGCCCTTCCTCAAGTCCTGGCCCCAGAGCAGAGGCAGCCAACTCTAGATGGTGGCAGAAGGCATCACAAGGGACATCTGTCTGGCCACACCTCCACCAGGCTCTGTCTTATTCTCTCGGCCACACAAGCAGCGTGAGGGGTCGGAGGGGCCCCTTCTCTTCCCCAATCCTTACCCCCAGATTCGCAGCCACAGCTATGAGAGGTTTACCCTCTCATAGACTGGGCTTTTTATGTTTTCTTCTGTTTCTCTTTCTGTTGTTTTTTTTCTTAATTTTCGTCTCGAGACTCTACACGTAGTTGGTAAATTGTTTCTGCGTCCACTCCCCCCAACCCCCGAGCCCTCCAGCCTCTTGGAGCCCCTGCATCTCACCCTATTACTGGTCAGGCCATTGACTGTACCTTGTTCCTCAATTATAATGACCCCCTTCCCTTTCTGTTTCAGTTTTAAGGAGAAGCTGGGGCCAGCAGCCCCAGGAGTATCAAGAACAGAAGCAATGGTCGTCCAGTAAAGATGGCCGCCAAGGCGGCAAGTCCAGCGACTCTGGTGAAGAAGCGGAAAAAGAGTTTATCTTTGTGTAAAGGTCCCCAATGCCAACGGCACAGGGTGCTCAGTTAGCCGTCAGAGGGGAATCAAGGGCAGCACCTCTTCCTACTTCCGACGCTCTTCTCTTGGTGCTTTTTTCTTTTCTTTCTCCTTCTTTCTTTACTTATTTTTTGAAAACAGAAATGGACCCATTGAGGGGTCGTCTCCCCACCTTGGCATTTGAATTTGAAGCATTTCTTCATCTGCCTTCAGTGAATGCCAGCAACTCTCCATGCATCCTACTTGAATTTTCTCTGAGGCAGCTACAGTTTGCCCTGCAGGATGAGTTTGGGGAGGTAAACAGAGGAACTGGACACATAACTCATGCAAGTAACACCATCGGCTGACCGTGGGGCACTGCCGTGGGTACCCGTGTCACATCTGCACTTGACTCGATAGATTTATTCTTGATGTATGCAATTGCACATTGTGAGTATATTAACAGAGCACACTAATAAATAATTTGTATAAATTATATATATTAGATCTCGGCTATGGTTTTTACATTCTCCCATGGGGAACTTCTTCCTTCCTGATGTGGAATTGTACATTTAAATTTGGTCGGTGACCTTTGCAGGACCGTCAGTAAGCACAGTGAGGAACAGAGTGAAAGAGGCCCACAGCTGACACTACCGTGTGCCCGGGTTAATGTACATAGTTGATTGGAATGAAGTTTTATGAATATTTGTGATTTTCAAAGGCCTTTAATTTCTGTCTGCATATTAGCTTTTAATGTATGACTTGAAGAAAGAATACTTTGACCCCTGTAAAAAATCAGAATACTACTCTTTTTAAGACATTTCACAAATATTCACT